>NW_027072034.1:49666145-50266145 GCF_038088225.1 Cyrtonyx montezumae
CTTATGCAAGAGAATTACTCTAGACTACTAGACAGCTTTTGTCTTGTATTGTAAACTATTCTTGCTGAATTTAAGTTTAGGGGGATGAGCTCCTTTTTTCACTAGTACTTCCTGTACAATTTGGTTTTACAGAGTCACAGAATCACACAGAATGGCCCGGGTTGGAAGGGACTTCAAGAATCATGAATCTCCAACCCCCCTGCCACAGGCAGGGCCACCAACCTCCCCATTTAATACTAGACTAGGCTGCCCAGGGCTCCATCCAGTCTGGCCTTGAGCACCTCTAGGGACAGGGCATCCACTACCTCTCTGGGCTGCCTGTTCCAGCACCTCACCACTCTGATAGTAAAGAACTTCCCCCTGATAGCCAACCTAAATCTTCCCTCCCTCAACTTAAAACCATTTCCCATTGTCCTGCTGTTATCTACTCTTTCAAAGAGTTTACTCCCCTCCTGTTTATGCTACCTTTAGGTACTGAAAGACTGCAATTAGGTCACCCCGCAACCGCCTTCTCTCCAGGCTGAACACGCCCAGCTCCCTCAGCCTGTCTTCATAGGGGAGGTGCTCCAGCCCTCTGATCATCTTTGTGTCCCTTCTCTGGATCCTCTCCAACAGCTCTATGTCTTACTTGTACTGGGGGCTCCAGACCTGGACGCAATACTCCAGATGGGGCCTCACAAGAGCAGAGTAGAGTGAGACAATCCTCCCTGTCCCTGCTGGCCATCCCTCTTCAGATGGAGCTCGGGATATCATTTGCTTTCTGAGCTGCAAGAGCACACTGCTGGCTCATGTTAAGTTTTTCATCCATCTGGACCCCCAGATCCTTCTCTGCAGGGCTGCTCTCAAGGTCTGCTCCTTCCAGTCTGTATAAACACCTGGGATTCTTCCAGCCCAAGTGCAAAGCCTTGCACTTTGTTGTGTTAAACTTCATTAGGTTCACCATAGCCCACTTTTCAAGTCTGTTGATGTCCCTCTGAATGGCATCCCTTCCTTCCACCATGTCAACTGCACCACTCGGCTAGGTGTCATCAGCAAACTTGTTGAGGGTACACTCGATTACACTGATGGTGTCATTGATAAAGATATTAAAGAGCACTGGTCCCAAGACAGACCCCTGGGGGATGCCGCTCATTACCAGCCTCCACATAGACATAGAAACATTAATCACCACCCTCTGTCTGCAGCCTTCCAACCAATTTCTTATCCATTGGGTGGTCCACCCATCAAATCCACATCCCTCCAATTTGGAGCTAAGAATGTGGTTTTATAGGTCATATTTTTGTTTTCTATCTGAAAACAATAAATATCATTAATATTTTTAAATGTGTGCTTTCTCATGTGTATATACACGACTGAAAAATATGTGTCTGAGTGTATTAACTTACAGTTTAGATTCATAAACCAATGGAATATTGATTCAGCATCTGCAGCTAGCTTTTCCTTATAGCTAGTGTCATTTAAAAATATGAGGTGCAGCTCATCTTCTATCTTTATTACAAAGTTCTTTGTTATGAAAATAAATCACAGGTTTTCCCACATCAAACTTGTGATAATATATTTTGCTTATCTGGCCCTCAATTCATGCTAGTTTTATCTTTATGAAAAAATTGTAATGAATTAGTCTTTAATTGAACTATTTTAAATAGGGAAGGTAAAAATTTTGTTTTATATTGTTATATTGAGGTTATTTTACAGACTTTTTGTCCTGTTTTATATCTTTCTGTATGAACTATAATTTGTTTAAAATTATATTTTTAATTGAGTATGCCAATGAGAAACAATAGAATTAAATCCACTATACTTGGAATACGCATTCTATTATTTCTCTGTCATTTTATACATGTCTTCACCCATCTCAGAATTGATGCAATGGACAGGAAGAGCCAAATTTGCTCAACAGTTTGTTTTCCAGTAAAGTATTAATAGCTTGTTCTCTGCTGTTCTAAAAGCTTTGATCAAACTATTGATTTCCTCTCTGTAAAGAAACACAGATGTCATGGAATCATTGTAGTAATTCCTGTACACTACATTCAGCTACTGACTCACTAGCATAGTCAGAGCAACATAGTTTATTTTCCTTTTTGAACACATTTTTTCTTTTATTCTTTTCAATCCCAAATGGAGATGGGAAGAAGAGACAGAGCATTATAAACCTTAACTTTGACAATGTACAGTATCATAGATCCTTAGCTGTGATTTGGTTACAATGAAATTTATAGGAATTCATTTAGGGGTGGTAAAAAAATAACTCAGGTGGATACTTGGGTTTTACATTTACGTACGCTTGTTTAAGCTATGATCAATTAATCAGAATTAAGTAGTGTATAACAATATAAAGCCAGTGAAAATGAGAGCATAAACAGCCCCAGTTTTCTATTCTTATGAATAAACAATTCATGTGCGTGGGGACTTCACAGTAAGGGTGATGGAGCACTGGAACAGGCTGCACAAAGAGGTCTCCTTCTCTGGAGACATTCAAGAATCGCCTGGATGTCTAGGGAGCTGCTTTGGCAGGGTGGATGGGCTAGTTGATCTCTAGAGTTCTCTTCCAACCCCTACAATTCTGTGATTCTGTGATCTTAGTACATTACAGTGCTTATAGAGTTACTGAGATAGACAACTTTAACACCCAGACACATGCATTGCTTCTTGTACTATTATTTATAATACCAGTGCAAGGAGTAACTCTATTAAGTACATTTTTAGGAGGAGAATTGCTCTGTTACTGAAGCAGTACTTTAGTAAAATAGAAGTAATAACAATTTTGTCATTTAATGAGTGATGAATACCAATATAATAAACAACAGGTTCAATAAACTATTTTGTTACATGGAGGAAAGGAGAAAGAGTGGTTACTACTACTCATTGTATGTATATGTTATATATATATTTATAATATATATATAAACCAGATAAATATACTAAGTGGTGTTTTGTCTTAAAAACTAAGTCAATTTAGAATTGAAATGAAGATTTCTTATGAAAAGTTGAATTATATGTGAAGACTCATTCAACAGAAAAGTAATGGTTTCCTGGATCTGGCATAGCTTAGTTATCATCTAAACCTTTAGATGTTGTGCTTCATTATTGCTCACTCTGGAGGAACACTCACTGATTTTATTCCTGGGTCAGTTAATAGTACTGACTATAAATTACTTGATGAACATTGTTAGAGTGGAGAATTTTTCAGTGTGCACTGTAACTAATATTCAGGACTTGAAATGTTCTTCTTCATATTCTGTTCTTTCTTCATCATCAGCCTGCAGAGATAAATGCCCACTTTTTTTTAGAATAGTTTAAGTCATTTTATATGCAGGCTGAAGCGAAAGTTTTGATGCATTTAGAACACTCATTGCAGAATACATTGATATGAATAAGAAGAAAATACTAGCAGATCAATTGAATTCACCTTTTCCCAAATATTTTTCTCTTATCCTTTAAAAAAAAAAAAGCTCACAAAATCACAAACAATCATCTAGTTTTGCATTACAAGCATGTTAGAAACAGTTTTTAGCCGCACGGCCTTATGTAGAACGTGACCAGGTTCAGACTAACTTCTAAGATGTTCATCATTAACATTTGGACATTCTCTTAGCCTGCCTGAACTGAGAAAGATGAATTCATTACAGATAGGTAAATAAAATAAAAAAAAATTAAAACAATTCTCTCTAAATTATTATAATGACACACTTACATGATGGATCTTCTAAATCATTTTCAGATTATACTTTTTCTCTCTCTGAGTTCAATTATCTTTGTCATAAAAAGCTTTTTCATAGACAACCTTTAGCTATTTTTCATGGGCTAATTTAAATATAAAACTGTTAACATCTCATTGTAAGGATTATGATAGATTGTCTCTTAACCAATTTAAAATTTTCAGATTAGATATTATAATATTCATAGATAAAATGTTTCCAATTATAATAAAAACTCTGAAAACACAAATACCATTTTACCCTTGAAACCTGACTTGTGTGTGAATACAACTGAAGCTGTCATGCCATACCACTTTGCCACAGTAAGTTTTATGATTTCTTGAATTTCTATGTTTTCAAAGACAACACTGAAAAGCCAGATTTGTCTGAGACTTTGATCTGATATATGTAGCTGAAATAACTTTACCTCAAATACTTCAAATGCTTTCTTCCCCATGTAGCTTCATGCTAAAGTCAGTCCACTTATTTGTTTCAATAGAGAGATAGGCTATGATAACTATATTACCTTTCTGCTTTGCTGTGATAATTTTGGTCTCAAAAATTAGAAAGTCTGTTTTAATGCAATAAATAATAACGTGGATACAGAATTTACTTTTTCTGAGCATTGGAATAACAAATAATATTGATTAAAGACGTAACAGACATCTCTGAGGTGGAAAAGGTTCTCTGAATTTAAACCATATTGATAGGTTACATATCATTCATAGATAAGTATTCTGTATATATCATCAGAGCTAAAGGAGCCAATACACCATGGCAAAAAGTTTTACATCACTGAGATTTCCCAAACATAAAATGCTGGCTAGATACTACCAACCAGTAGAACTGTGAGCCTGCAGCAACAGCCAAGCTTTTTACCAGGTGATGCATGTAAAAGCCAATCTTCTCTTTACCTGCAGACATACCCTCATTCTGTTACAGGAAAGATTTGTGTCAAGTATGGAGTAATTTGCCTTACATGAGCTGCTGCACCATGACAGAGAACAAACTAATGTTGTATGATCTCATCTGTGGCTATGCCTCCTTCTCCATGGATCCAGCTGAGGCTTTGTCCCTTATAAAATACACTGATGCTACCTGATGTACCTGACACTATTTTCTGTTTTCAATGCAATTGCTAAATATTAGATGTTAATTTTGCTACTTGTTTTGTGATGAGCTTTCTATTGTTGCATTTTTTTCCTTGATCTCCAAAAACTTGTAAATACCTTTAGCTGACAATTACCATTAGATTCTATTATTCCTCCTCCACAGTGATTGTATTTCACAGAATCACAGAATTGTATGAGTTGGAAGGGACCTCTACAGATCATGTAGTCCAAACCCCCTGCCAGAGCAAGTGTCCAGGTACGCATCCAGGTGGGTCTTGAATGTCTCCAGAGAAGGAGACTCCACCACCTGTCTGGGCAGTCTGTTTCAGTACTCTGTCACCATTACTGTGAAGGAGTTCCCGTGCATGTTTGTGTGGAACTTCTTATGCCTCAGTTTGTGGCCATTTCACCGTGTCCTATCACCACACATTGCAGAGAAGAGTCCAGCCTCGTCCCATTGTCTCCTGCTCCGCTTAAGACGTGGATCAGATACCCTCTGAGTCTTCTTTTTTCAAGGCTGAACAGACCCAGGTCTCTCTGCCTTCCCTCAAAAGAGACAGTTTCCACACCCTTTATCGTCTTCATCGCCCTCTACTGGACTCCTTTGAGGAGATCCTTGACTTCTTTGTACTGGGGAGCCCAGAATTGGACTGCTGAAGGAATAGAAAGGAAAAATGTCATGCTAAACACCTTATTATGAATTGTTACTGAATTATTTCATGGGTTTCCTTCCTTCCTTCCTTCCTTCCTTCCTTCCTTCCTTCCTTCCTTCCTTCCTTCCTTCCTTCCTTCCTTCCTTCCTTCCTTCCTTCCTTCCTTCCTTCCTTCCTTCCTTCCTTCCTTCCTTCCTTCCTTCCTTCCTTCCTTCCTTCCTTCCTTCCTTCCTTCCTTCCTTCCTTCCTTCCTTCCTTCCTTCCTTCCTTCCTTCCTTCCTTCCTTCCTTCCTGCCTTCCTGCCTTCCTGCCTTCCTGCCTTCCTGCCTTCCTGCCTTCCTGCCTTCCTGCCTTCCTGCCTTCCTGCCTGCCTTCCTGCCTTCCTGCCTTCCTTCCTGCCTTCCTTCCTGCCTTCCTTCCTGCCTTCCTTCCTGCCTTCCTTCCTGCCTTCCTGCCTTCCTGCCTTCCTGCCTGCCTGCCTTCCTGCCTGCCTTCCTGCCTGCCTTCCTGCCTTCCTGCCTTCCTGCCTTCCTGCCTTCCTGCCTTCCTGCCTGCCTTCCTGCCTGCCTTCCTGCCTGCCTCCCTTCCTCCCTTCCTCCCTTCCTCCCTTCCTCCCTCCCTTCCTCCCTCCCTTCCTCCCTTCCTCCCTTCCTCCCTTCCTCCCTCCCTTCCTCCCTTCCTCCCTTCCTCCCTCCCTCCCTCCCTCCCTCCCTCCCTCCCTCCCTCCCTCCCTCCCTCCCTCCCTCCCTCCCTCCCTCCCTCCCTCCCTCCCTCCCCCCCTCCCTCCCTCCCCCCCTCCCCCCCTCCCCCCCTCCCCCCCTCCCCCCCTCCCTCCCTCCCTCCCTCCCTCCCTCCCTTCCTCCCTTCCTCCCTTCCTCCCTCCTTCCCTCCCTCCCTCCCTCCCTCCCTTCCTCCCTTCCTCCCTTCCTCCCTTCCTCCCTCCCTCCCTCCCTCCCTCCCTCCCTCCCTCTCCCCCTCCCCCCCTCCCCCCCTCCCCCCCTCCCTCCCTCCCTCCCTCCCTCCCTCCCTCCCTCCCTCCCTCCCTCCCTCCCTTCCTCCCTTCCTCCCTTCCTTCCTTCCTTCCTTCCTTCCTTCCTTCCTTCCTTCCTTCCTTCCTTCCTTCCTTCCTTCCTTCCTTCCTTCCTTCCTTCCTTCCTTCCTTCCTTCCTTCCTTCCTTCCTTCCTTCCTTCCTTCCTTCCTTCCTTCCTTCCTTCCTTCCTTCCTTCCTTCCTTCCTTCCTTCCTTCTCTCTTTTTAAGTGCATAGGAGAAGGTTTAATTGCATTAAAAAGGAGAGGAAAAAGTTATTTATATTTGTTAAGATTTACGTTAAACGAAGATTTCTGTCATTAAATTTGTTTTATCATTTATCACAGAAAGCAGGGTAATTTTACCCACCTGATATGATCACTCTATCAAAATCCATCCTACTTGACTCATTACATTGACTTTCATTATGTCACTTACTTCACCGTTTGGGGACAAGTTATGATCCCCAGTAATATTGTATTCCATGCCCAATTAACCTCCTTCACTTGGTGCCTTTTTCACTGTAGTAAATCCCACCACAGAAGCAAGAACAATGACCTGGGACTTGCTCACTCAGCACAACAGGAGCATAAAGCTGTAGCAGCAGAAGCATTGCCTCCTTCAGATAAAGACTACAACTCTCCCAGAGCTTCCCTAATCCGGTCTCAAAAAATTAGTATGAGGTTCCAAGTCACCAAACAAAGTATGACTTTCTTATTTCCATCTTTGCTGGCAAGCAGTACTGGCTCATGTCAAACAGACTCAGTACTCACCAAATCTGCTTACCATGATCAGTAGTGCTGTTACTATGCTGCCAAACATGAATCTTTCTCCTGTGACTGAGAAAATATCATTACAACAATAGACAGTATTATGAGTAATTAACAGTCCGACTTAAACCTGTTAAGGTAACAAGGGCTAGAGTTCAGTATGACAAACTATAGTATGTCCTTGATTCAGGATTCTTGGAAGAAGTTTATCACTACAATAGACGTGTGCCTTCCAGAGAAGTATAGACCCAATTAAGGTATGTTTTTAATGTGTTTTTAAAATACAAAATATTCAGAAACTTGGAGTAGGTGACTTCTTCCCTTCTAGTATCTTCAGGAATCAATGATTCCATAATGTCACATTACTGAAATCAGTGTATGCACATTCCTTCCAGTGTTCCCTATTCCTTCTCTTTTGATTTTCTCTTCTCTTGATATCCTTTTGTGCTCTTCTACCCTGACTAGTTCACTCTCCTCATTCCAGGTGTTCTTCACATTCAGAGGCCACTGGCAAGCTTCCTTCAGTCAGTCATTTCTTGTTACCATGAAATGTTATCATCTTATCCCATCTGGTATTGAGTAGTGTTCTGAGTTAACTGTCAGTGCAGGTACTTTCATAGAATGCCTTGCAATACGATTGTAAAATTTCTTGTATAAACACCAAGGACATTGTACAGATCTTATAGCTTGCTTATGGAAAGCACATAAAAACACCTACTTACATTGTGAATATCAGGAAACTCAAGTCTCATTAGAAACAAATTGCTGCCGTTCTCCATTATGCTTCTATTGCATGTTTTCAATTTAATTAAACTCTCAGAGTTCACATCCAAAAATTTTTAACAGGGCTTTTTTAGCTGACCACCCCAGTTGACAGCATGGGAAGTGGAGAAACCAAATTTGTAGTCTACAGAGCTCTGCAGAACAACCTTAATGAGAAGAAGGGTGAAATGTCATCATTTAAGTAGCTATACATGAAGCCTAAATATCAAAAGCACGTATTTGTATAGACAGCTAAGGCTGGACAACACAAAAACCACTAAGCATATATCTTACCCTGACAAAGCTATAACTTTAAAGAGACTGCCAAGTGCTCAGCACTTTAGAAAATCAATACTCTAAGCAGTTCATAGTTAGGATTTAGGTACCATCTTTAAGATACCATTTTATTTTCTTAATTACCAGGCTTAAAACAGACTTCTAATGAAAAGCTGCACATATTTTTCTCAGCACAATAGTCTGAAAGCTGACAAGGTGATACATGCTGGTATCCCTAAGTAAACTCCGATGTGTTTAGTTTAGGTGAGTTTTCGTTGCAGCTAAAATCATATACCTTTTCAACAATGGGTCATTTCTGGCACTCAAAAATGGGAGAATGCTTCAAATGAAATATTGCAGTGAACTTAAAATGTATTAATTACTGGTAATACACTTTTAGGTAATGTTTTACATTTTAGGATTGCTTTGTGTCTCACTGTTTGTTTTGTTTTGTTGTTTGTTTGTTTTTTGCTTTGTAGTACCACAGAAAAAAGGAAACAAAGCATTTTCCAGGGATTTATTTTAAAATTAGAGAGTTAGCACTAAAAATACAGAAGGTGTGTAGATTTTTTTGTATAATGGTAATAAGTATGCATTGTGAATTTGGAATCTATGGAACTTCTTAAAAATGCTGTGCAAAAGGTGTGATAATGCAATTAGTGTTTCAAGTGGAAACTTACAAATGTGGAGGGAGGAGAGGGCTAAATTTGCTGTAGCACTGCTCCCATTCAACACAGCACAGTAGTTTTTCTACCCAGGTCCTAGTAGCTGAGGGTTGCGTCAATCTAATTTCACTAACATGCACTTAAATTAAATATATTGTTAAAAGAAATTATAAATGATCCAAAAATGGGATGCCATTCTCTCTTAGGTCATAGTGGCTGTAAGTACTGTGCTTCATGTCAAGCAATTTTACCCAACTACAAATTACTTTGCTATTGCTTAAAACATCCAGCTTTACATACCACTGAAACAAAGATCCTTGTCAAACCTGAATACAATGCTTTCTATTTCATTTGGCAACTCAGATGATCCAAGTGATTGTTTTCTTCTTGGTTTATAATGTCAGCTACCAGAACCTGGAAGAAGCTTCCCCCCTGTCTCCCAGGATCATGTAATGGCCCTTGGGAAATATAGAACAACTCAGTGTATCTTCCTCTTGGAAGATCAGAGCACTGGCACAGGCTGCACAGGGGGGTTGTGGAATCTTCTTCTGAGGAGATATTCAAGACCCGCCTGGATGCCTACCTGTGCGACCTGGTGTACAGAACTGCTTTGGCAGGGGGATTGGACTCGATGATCTCTTGAGGTCCCTTCCAACCCCCGTGATTCTATGATTCCATGATCAGAACTAACGTGAGACTGCTAGAGAGCACAGGACTAGAAAGTACAGCATGACAGTGTATTGTGTCTCTACACCCTACAGCCTATCGCATGATGTCATGAAATAGAATATTGATCTAAACAGCTGATGTTGTGGTTTAGCGCTGATAGGCAGCTATGTCCCACACAGGTGCTCTACCCCTATCCTCCTTGGCAGGACTGGAATGACAGGAAATAGAGATGGAAGGAGATAAAAACAAAACATGCAAATTTGAGATAAGAGCCATTTAATGCAAGGAAAAAGCAAAGGCCATCAGGAAAGAATAAAACAATTATTCTCTATTTCCCAACACCAAGAAATTTTCAGCTACATTTTCACAAGCAGGGCCTTAGGGAGTGTAGTGGTTGCTTGCTTGAAAAGAGTTTCATAAAGAGTCCCCCCTTGTTCCCCTTCCTGTCCAGCTTTTATTGTCGAGCACAATGACGTATGGTACAGAATGTCCCTTTGGTCAGTTTAGGTCAGCTGTCTTGGCTGTGTCCCTGGTCTTTGGGGCAGGGAGAGAGATTGCAGAGACAGCCTTGCAGCTGTGCCAGAGCAGCTCAGCATTAGCCAAAATAATGGTGTGATAACAAAGCTATTCCAGATACATGTTCTAGTTACAGCTGATGGTATTCTAAGAAGGAGAATGGCTACAGATGAAGTATGAAAAATAGCTGGCCGATCAAGTAGTGATGACTATGACAAACCAGCAGTCCGCTGGTAGCTGGTGCTACCAGCTTATATGTAAGGAAATAAATTGGGAATGAAAAGAAAGAACAAATGGCTAAGACGTTCTTCAATTACTCCACCAAATGCAAAGAACAAGTGAAATAACCAGTTGGAGAAAGAATCAAATTTTTGGAAGCCCATTCCCAAATGCTAGTTTTCTCAGGATGTATGTTTTTTCACCTCCAGGATATTCACTCACTTTTTTATGTATTTGGAAACGTTGTTATGAAAAATGAATCACTACATTGTATGGATAGATTAGTCACAGTACATTTGCTTATAAGGAAATACTATATATATCCTAGACACCATAATGCCAGATGTCTTAGGGTATCCTGTGGGTTAGGATCAGGTTTACTGGGAAGTTATGAAAAGTACTTGTGATCACAAATAAAATACAGTCTTTTAATCATGCTCACATAAATACTTTTGTATCTATGTAGCAACATGGCTGTAAAATGTTAAAAATCAATGAGAAATTAATCTAATGTTTTCAGTTTTGTATAGAAAAAAAAAATATGAACTGTAGTTCAGCTAAAAAAATGTTAAATTTATTATCTGCCTCTTAGCCTTCCATTTTCATTCTTCTTTTTAGAATATGTGGTCCTAATTATTAGGTCAATGTGATCTCTAAGGATATTTCTTTTGGGTAATTATTTGTATTAATCAAACTAATTATGTTTTCAAACTAATTAGTTATGCATTTTGACTTGAAAAATGAGGTGCAGTAGTTAGACTCAGTATAGAGATTTTTCAGGTCATTGTGGCACTGATCACTGAATATGTTGATTGCAATATAAAGATTTAAGAGTGTAAAGAATACTCAAAAAAAAACAATTCAAAAACCAGAACAACAGAGCTAAAAATTGCCATACCTTGTTTTTTGGTTACTAGAATCTGAAGTGGAAAACATAGTCCCATAATCTCCCTCTCTGAAGAAATTGAGGTGTATACATACTCTTCATAGCAGCAGAGAGCCAGCTCAAGTACTTCATATGAATACTGAAGAGCAGGATTTGACTTAAATGTCACTCTTCTCAGAGATTTTGGTACTTAACTCAGGTCTGCAGAGGGGGGATTCCTGTCAGACCGGGACTCATGGATCTAAGCTCCATCACAGTTTGCCACTGAAGCTGTTCTCTCATTTTCCAAAAAAATAAAAATAAATAAATAATGCTGCTGCTAATAATAATAATAATGATGATGATGATGATGCTAATAATAATAATAATAATAATAATAATAATAATAATCACGTTAGTGAAGCATCAGTTCTTTCTTTTTAAAGAAAACTGGTAGGAACATTTATTTTACCTCTGCTGTTGCACTTTGGAAAGAGTGAGGCTGGAGTCTAGGCATTCTGAGATGGATTGTACACAAATCTGCCTTTGTCTCCTGAAGATTTCTGAATGTTAGTTACAAGCTCCTGGGAACTATGTACCACTTTCAAAACATAATGTAATATTTATTGGGCCAGACAGAGGGAAAGTGAAGGAGCATGGTTCTTTGATAAGGTACTGACCTCAAAGGGAGTAACTGTGATCAGTAACCTTGTCTCCCAGGGCTAATGAACATATTTTGTGCACTGAGCATTTATTGTAAATGAAGGGAAGGCAGTGGGAGGCAATGGAGAATTTGATATTCTCAAGAACAACAGAAGGTAGGCAAATGTCAGTGAAAAAGAGGAACTAGAAGACAGCAAATGATAGAAGGATGTTATGGGACACAGACAGCAGCCAAAAGAGGACAATAAAAAAATCTGTCATGTTTCAGATGTGTCACTTATGCGACTTGTTACCCATGTAAATAGCCTCATGTGGGAATGTGATTTCTCTGAGCAAATCTGCTCCAAGGGTTACAGCATCTGCATGAACAGGCCTGAACCAGACCAAGATCTGCTAGCACCATTAGCAGCTGCATTCATGATAGAAGAATTCATATATGAACTGCTGGCATGCCTATAGCGTACTGAGGAGTATCCCTTCACAGCCATGGCATTGAGATAAACTCTCTTGTTTGGAAGAAGCAATATTTTTCTACAATGCATGATGCAGACATACTCATTTTGGGGTATAATTCTCCTCTGAGATTCTGTTTCACTCATTTCATATCACAGAAATGTTTGAACTATGTTAGTCTCAACTTCTATTGAGGATCTTTTGTTAGGTCTGACTAGTAAATACTTTGAGAAATAGAAATACATTCAGTTTCCATGGCAGATCATGAATAGTAATGAACTTTAACATTTTGCACAATGAAATACTTTTGTCTGAGGGAAGTCTCGGAGAGATACAGAGGAAAAAAACGAGTATTTCACATGAGGGTGTTTTCAGCGCAATCCTGTTTTTCAGAGAATATGTTGAAAGAGACCAACTGTCTCAAAGGGGTAAAGCAGCTTTGTTTGAAGCATAAACAAGATTTCTGACCCTCTACACATTAATTAAAGACAAAGGAATATGAGTCATAAATAAAATAAATTGCATTTCTTAAAATATTTTTAGATGACAGGCATATATATCAATTTGCACAGATAGTGTGATAAGGCTGGAATAATTTTGTTAGGGCTTTCAATCTCTGACACAGGAAAAGTGTTCTCTCGTCAAAAGGAGATTGTCTTCCAGCCTGCAATGCTGTTCACAGCAACAGTTCTGTGATGGGGAGAGGCTGATGGTAATTTCAGGAAAGCAAATTTCCATTTCACTAATAGGTCATTTTTTTAAAACAGACTCTGGGAAAAAGCATTTCATAAATAAGGATCTATGAAGCAATTCACTTATTCACTTATCTGTTGTCTTCCCTTCTAAAATATTTATCATGCGAATGAGGTGGCAGGGAGAACTGCATATCAAAGCTGTGGGGCATTACAGGTCTCATAAAATCTTGCTGCCTTTGATGGCTCACTACTGCCTCTGTAGGGTAAGATCCAAGCTGAAAAAATAAGAAGAAAAAAACACTGACTCACTCCAAGGCAATTAATTATTAATGAGGATGGTATAGTATCATGCCAACAGCACATTCAAATGAGGGAGGCTGAGATAAGGAAAGTGCAACCCTCTATGAGGAAAGGAGTTAGGTTAGAAAGACGTTGCAGCTGGTGGAAGCTTGCGTTCTAAAAACAGAAGGCAAAAGAAAGATTTGTTATGTCTAAGCATTGCCAGACAACCTAAACTCTGAAATGTCCATGATTTCAAAGGGGAAACGTGTTGGATTTGACTGCCAATTAGTGGCTTCTGAATTCAGAAGGCAGGCATTGTAAGGGACAGAATATGTCTATTCCTGCATTTATGAAGTGCCAAAAAGTGGCAGTCATATTGCATAGCTACCACAGTAAAAATAAAAAGATGAAATTAATATTCCCCTGTTTTCATCCTTATAGTGGGAAAACAAGAATAAAATTTACTTCTACCTAATAATAATATATAACATATTATATTAATACATATTAATATTACATTTTATATAGCATATAAATAATTTTAATATATAATACATGTTCTAGACAAGAATCCAGCCAAACTTACTATATATATAAATGTGCATATGTGTACATAAAAAATGTATAAGTACACACACACATATATAGTATTTTTTACATATAGATTATATATAGTATATTTGCCTGGGTTTCTGTCTAGAACATTTCATGGCTAAGAATAGAACACGTTGAGAATATTGAACTAACACTGGAAAATGGCTGAGACAGACTGGAAAAAATGTTTGTTATTATAGCTGGTAACGGATAGCAAGCACATTTCCAATTCTTTTTTTTCTGTCTCTTACTTTAGAGTTACTCTGTATTTTCAAATTGAGTTTTTAATCCAACCCCAAAGGGTTTTAGATATTATTTCCTCCTGCTGAAATTCTACATGTAATTTGAGAAATTATTAATGAACTATTCTGTCATTCTGGTTGCGCTTATTTTATAATAATGCATTGCCCAATGATAATTCATGCTGTCTTTCATAATATTATGTATTTGTTAAGTAAAAGCTGATTTTTGCCCCAATCTCATCTTTGCCTGATAATACTGTAAGCTGGGCAATCTGAATTTGTTAAAGAAAGCACTACTTAATATATGAACCTAATTAGTTTTTTATAATCAAAGAAAGTGCTCACATGTTGAGAGTTGAGGAGAAGAATGAGGGAAGAGCTGCTGGCATAGTGCACTAAAGAGGAAGCATGTTGGATGAGAAGTGGACTGTTACATACATTGTGGAGAGCACAGTTGCATTTCAGCATTTGGCTATTTGCCCCAAGATAAGGAAATTTGATGACCTAAGATATTTCTTTCATTGTTTTGTTCACAAATTACTTTTGATCTAAACCTAAGTAGAGTTTTCTCTCAAGTCCTTTAACTCCTACTTAAGTCCTCTCTGATCAAACTGAAATAATGTCTGGAATAGACATCAAACCCAAAATTCTTGCACAGTATTCTATAATATAGGTCATATTCTCTGACCTTGTTTTTCAGAGTGTTCAGTTCAATAAAATGCATTCATATGCAGCATGCTTCTTCTTGTCATCCTAATTTGGATCTTTGCATTCTTAAAATTTTATTATGATTCCTAATGGCTGAGATAATGTTATCTATCCTGTCTTCTGAAAATGAAACTATGAGTGCTAATTAAAAAGTTATCCAAAATTATTACCACTCCAATCCTTTAAAACTTTCATAAACTCGTAACTAAATAGAATAATAAGGGTCTAAAAGAATATTGCAGTCAGGAGGAGTAATTAGAAATAAATGACCCAAGAAATCTTGTATTCACCATGAGAAATCTGTTCTTAGTATTTGCCCACTAAGAATAAATCTAGTAAATACAAATAACCAAATGAAAATATTATGTGTGAAAATTTCAAGAAATATCTTCTCTGAGACAAAACAGAACAAAAAATGTGAGAAATAATTATAACTTTATAATATAAAAATAAAGAAATAAACACCCTGGAAAGGAGGGGATGGAGTTGAAGGTGGCTGATTCCAGCACTTGTTTTAGTTTTGGGCTGGTACTATTAGCTCTAACCCAACAAAAATAAAACTCATGAGGTTGCTGAGACAGGTTTGTGACTATGTGTATTAGCCAGAAGAGGAAGATAATAACAAATGTGAACCAATTTAAAGACACTGTTGGAGAGACATTTCTGTCATTGGTGGATTTGGGTTGATTTACTGAGTGAAAGAGATAGATAATTATGTTGGAATCAAAGCAGATGTAGTTTTTCTGCTAAGTACTGATGGAGAAAAGAAATAAAATATGTATGCAATGGTACATAAGCAAACAAGTAAACATCATATACTTTTCTTATTTGTGGAACTTATTTCAAATAAGTGCTGCTCAAAGTCATTTTTACATGACTAGTAATGGTATTGGGGATCCTCAGTTCTCATTCACTTGTATGTGTGTTTTAAAGATCAGTAATCTGCAAGTTTTCAAATGGTTTGTCAACATCCAGAAAATTGACTTGCATATTCTAAGAGAAAGATATAAGACACCGGTGTCCCTGGGTAGCACATAACACAATTGAAAACATGGTTGCCTCATTAAATTACATGTGAAATTAGTAGGAATAAATTTTATCCATGCCTGAAAAAAGTTTATCTTCTTTATGCAGTTATTAGCTTTATGATAACTCCATCACATCAGCTCACTTAACTCCAGTAATTTTAATTGATATCTACAAATGTAGAATAAAATTACTGGCTAAGATTCCTGAAGTACTTTCAGATACATAGCATAATTTACAGTGATTCATCAAGTATAGATCATAACAGAAAATATTTTCTTAATTGGAGTAGAAGAAATGTTATATTTTAAGCTGTGTTTCTGATATTAACCATTCTGAAATAAATTCTTCACAGTTTCATCTACACTGAATTTTACTCCCATTTTCTAGGAGGAGGAATAATGCTACAATGACTGTACCAGAAAATATCAGTGGCAAGATAAGAAGATGGAGGTCAAAAGGCTGCAGATCAATTAGAGTTTCAGCTAATTAATCAGCTGCAACTCCACTTAATAATCCAGCATAAGCAATTCAAAAAAAAAAAAAAAAAGTCTCTGTAAATATCTGAACAAGCTAGTGAGGAAGAAGTAAACTACTCTTTTGTAGGAACAAAATCAGGTTTTAAAATCTTTCTTCTTGGCATTTTTAATCATTTTTGCATCTAACACTAGTGTTACGTATTCTTTTTTAAATAACTGTGCCTTGAAGATGCTCACACTGCAAAGCAAAGCACAGTTCCTGAGGGTACAGTTTCTCCATTGCAAATCTGGCTTTAAGTGTCAGTGCTCACTGAAGTACATCACTAAAATTAATAATGCAGTTCACACTCATTTGTCTCCTTTGCTTTAGATTTTATACACTAAAGATGAAAAGGCCTAAAGTTTTTAATGTCAATATGTCGTTTCAGGTAATTTACTTGTTAATTTCCTTCATTTCTGCACCCATGTTGGGAAAATATGTAAGCACCTGTGAGAGATTAAATTGTGCTATGCTCAGTGCACTCTAAAGCCACACTTAAGTCATCTTATAATCATCATATATTCATTTTGCCTTGAAAGAAGTAGTAAGACATTGTTAACAATTTGAAAGCCAGAAGATATAGCTGTGTGTTATGGCATAAGAAGAGACAATTATAAAAAGCACATGAGATGAAGTACCTGCTTAGAAAGCTGTAATTTTAGCTGGTAATTAAACTCAAGTGTTTCATTTTCCCAGTCAGCTCATCAGTGACTCTAGAAAATAAATGGTCTGAAAGCAAAATCCTTTGGGGGAAACAATAGTAATTAATTACTTTTCTTGAGGGGCAGTATATTGCCAAAGCTCATTTCTGGGTAACCTCTTGAGCAACAGACATTATAATGTACAGGTGGCAGTGTAGGGAGAATGAGGAAAAAAAGATAATTTAATTTGAACATTGATTAAGGTTCCATCCTGGCCTGCAGTCTACCATCATTTTCTTAAAAATCACAGAATCAGCACTAGATTCTCATAGTATGTCACAGATAATCTGTCATCTCTGAACTCATGAAAATAAAAACACGTTTTACAGATTTGTTATTCTATTTTCCTCATCATTCTTCCAAAAGTTAATTACATACACAGGCAAATCAGTGATAAAAATCACCTGCTAGGTGAAAAAGCAATATGTATTTGAAATGCAGGAATTCTCCCAAGTGAACCTTCTATTTTTTGTTCTATACTGGATTTAAGGCTTGAAGTGTAGGGAATACTCCTTTTGTTCCAGGAAAATAATTAATTCTACTTTTTCTAATATTTCTCTGACTGATTTTTCTTCTGATTAATTTCCTTCCATTACATCAACTTATTGTGTTTACTCCCTGCATGACCATCAATCCCTTCTTAGTTTTTGTTTATCTACTCTACACGTATTACAAATTTAATCTATTCTTTCACGTCAATCCCTTCAGACCTGTTACTTATTTCAGTATTTTTCTCCTTAATCCTTGTGTTCCACATTCATGTTCTACCTACCAGTCAGCTACAGTGAAAGCTGAATTTAAAATCCCTGTTACCAAAACCAGAGGTTTTATGGATCAAAGTAGACTTCTTCCAAGATATAAGCTAGCAGTTCTGATATTGTTGTGGTAAAATATAAGTCTGTTCTTTCCACTCCCTGAAGAAAGTGCCTACCTGCATCAAGTTGAGTTACTGCAGCTCCCCAACTGCACAGGAGCAACGAATCAGATGTTTGCTGCTTAAGAAAGAGGAGTACATTATCATCCTTCAAAAGGCCACCACTCTAGCCCCTCAGGTGTATTTTTGGTATTATCAGATCAAGCATTGCTAAAATGCTGAATCCTGCATTATACAGGATCTCAGTGTTCCTATCAAGCTCTAAGCAAGTTTGTAGGCAAGAGGAAAAGAAGAAACTTTTTTTTTAAGATTATCTGGACTAGTAGTGACCCAAAAACATTATAAATTTTAGAAATGGGTTATTCACTGAATGTTAGCATTTTCTTTCCTGTTAATATCTTTATTTTTTTTTTTTTTGTTATTTTTTTTCCTACTCTGGCCATTGGAGCTCATATAAATGAGAGTGTGTCAGAAAGATGTATTTTCAGTTGCTAGAGCTTGTTACATCCTCGCCATGTGATCCCTCCTGTAAAGATTAAAGTGCATCACTTGAAGATCCATCAATAGCCTTAGGTAGGATAGCAGTAAACATTTATCAAAGATAAATGTGCATCATGTATCTGTACCTCCTTAAAATATATATTTCCTTATTACAACTCAAATTGATCCAGCTCTGCCACATGAAGATTAGCATGGTTTCAAATATCCACATCCATGAAGCTGAAAATTCTGACAGCATAATGAAAGAAACCAAGGTTACTCATTTCCTTCAAGTCTATTTCTAAATATCCTAGCTACATCTTTTTTTCTTTAAACTACCCCCAAGAAGTTAAATTAAACAGAGAAAAAAAACTATATATTTTTTTTTTATTTTGGCTACTTTTATAGCTAAAAAGTAGTGCTAGAATATCATGTATATTTTAGGTAAACAAATTAGTTATGAAATACCTCATCAGAAAAAGTCCCCAGTGTCTCACACAAGTGTCACATAATGGCAAAGATAAAAGAGCATAGAGTTTATTTGAAACCTGTTTAAAAACTGTTGCACATGCATCAAAACCAGCTGTTCTGGGAGAGATTTTGAATGTAGGGTTGCTAAAGAATTGGTGAATCCAGTGCAGAAAGATGACATCGTTTATGTGGCACTCATTGACTGGAAATAATTACAGTGACACATGGAGTTCAAGATGAAGTGTTCTCATCGTTGTGAGTTGTCTGAACAGCAAAGACACGATGACATCAATGACAAGAATAAAAAAAAAACACCAAAGAATAACAAATGATATATATAAATAATTCAGTGCATGAGAATGTTTATCTGGATTTTTGAAGCAAAATTTGATTATTAATTCCAACTATCTACAAGATTAAAAAAAAAAAGAAACACATGAAGCAAAACAGAACTGAAACAGCATATCTATTGTTTATTTATTTATGTATTTCTGTATTATGTTACTGCCATGGGACAATTTTATTAGACATCCTGCAAGTACATTACAAAGACATTACTGTTCTTCAGTAAAATCTGCTGTAGAAAGTAAGACAATAAGATTTAGTGACTGGTCATTGGGCTGCATCTTCCCAACTGCAGATCTCAGAATACATAAAAAATCTACAATAACAAAAGAAAAAAGGGGGGGGGAAGAAACAGGCACAAAAAAACATAGACATAGAAGACTTCTGTTTTACATATTGCTCGTTTTCAACTTCAGCAATATGTAAAGTGATGAAGGACAGCACTTATACCAACTAGCCTTTGAGTCCTCGTGATCAACTTCTTTGAAATCGGCACAGCCGAAGCTGCAGTGGCTGATTTGAGGTATGGAGGGGTTTCGGGAGGTTCCTGTCTCACGGGAACCGAGTGAGAGAGGCCAGACCCTTAGGCTGTTCTCGCGAGAGGCAAACGAGGCGTAGGCGTTGCCAGGGTAATGGTGCCCTCGCCCACACCCCTCAGCTGAATAGGGCTCAGGGAGGGCAGCGAAGTGTCACTACCGTTTGTTTGTGTTTATTTTATATATATATATTAATTATTATTTTTATTTATTTATTTTTAAATTATTACGATTCATATCTATATATATTATTATTATAAACTATTATTTATTTATTTATTTGCTTTCAATTTTCATTTATTTGTTTTTATTCTTTTTTGTGCCATGGTCTCTACTAGACAGAGGGCTTGCCTTAAAAAGGCTGTGGCGACCCAGACAGAAGGTCTGCCTAGAAGCATGGCTACACAGGTCTCTGGTTGCAAGGAGTGCCAGAGCCTGCTGCTGCTGGATGAGGGTGCTAAGCAGTTCTCCTGTGCAAGGTGTGAGCAGGTGGAAGATCTGCTTAGCATGGTGTCTGAACTGAAAGAGGAGGTTGAGAGACTGAGGGCCATCAGGGACTGTGAGCGGGAGATTGACTGGTGGAGTAGCTCCCTCAAGCACCAGAGAGAAAGGCGCCAGGGAGATCCCCTGCAATTGGTGGTGGACTCCCTGACCTGTTCCGTAGGGCAGAAGGGGGATATCTGAGGGATGGGGAGGGCTGGCAGAGAGTCCCTGCTCAATACCCTTCTCGGTACTGTGGGTAATTTCCCCCTCTGCCTCCCCTGTGTCCCCAGATTCCCCAAAGGTTTGCAGCATTGGATGTCGGAGAGGTGATAAGGGAGGAAGTTGTCACGCTCCAATATAAAGGAGGGAGACGAGGTTCTTTATATGCATATGTATACCCGATGGCAAGATTAAGACACAACGGGTCAAATGTTAGCCCAACCAGTTTATTACAAATACTAGTTGCTTAGGGATATGGCGAAGGGAAGGTGGGCAATAGAAAAGAGATGAAAAGCAAGGAGACTTGGCAGAAAGCAAGAGAGATATAATCACCACCATGGATCCAGCGAGGTTCATAGTAAGTCCGTTGATTGCAGGAACTTATTAGGTCACCACGGGGGATGGGAGATGGCAGCAAGCAGGCCTCAGGGTCCATCCTAAGTCTCTTCGGGAGTTCTCAAAAATTTTTCTTTCTTTGGGAGTTCTTCTCCAAAGTTCTTTTCTGAAAGTTCTTCTCCCCCAAAATCCTTAGTTCAGTGAAGGCCTTTTATCCCTCATTTCTCAGGTGTTTTTTCCTTTTCTCTTTGTGTGACATGTCTGGCCCAACAGATAAGCCAGCAGGGGATGTCGTCTTCATTGCCATGCAGGAACATTGTCTTTGTGGTGGTAAGCTTCTCCAACCCATACCCCCACGGAAAAGACTATTTGCACCTATTTCTGCTTATCTTTACAACCATAAGCAGAGACAATGAGGCACCATAACACCCATCCAGATAACCGGCAGTTATCAGTCAGAGTCTTGTCACCAGAAAAGGCCTTAGGAAGCAAGCTTTGAGACAAAAGAAAAGGAAAACAGTTTCTGTCTTTTACAGAAGTGCAGGAAGATTCCCCCAGGAGGTCACCAATGGCAAGGCAGTCAACTCCGTGCATTGAGACTGCAACTACCAAGAAAGAAAGGAAGGTGATCGTAGTGGGTGGCTCCCTTCTAAAGGGAACTGAGGGCCCCATTTGCAGACCAGACCCAAACCGCAGGGAAGTGTGCTGTCTCCCTGGGGCCCGGATCAGGGACATTGCTAGAAGACTCCCGAATTTGATACGCCCCACTGACTACTATCCGTTACTCGTAGTTCAGGCAGACTGCAATGAAATATCTCAGAGAAGTCTGCGAACTATGAAAAGAGATTTCAGGGGTTTAGGGCGAGTAGTTCAAGGAGTGGGAGCACAAGTGGTGTTTGCTTCCATACCGTCTGGGGCGATGAAGGACACAGAATGGGCTAGGAAAACACAGGTGATGAATAATTGGCTGAGAGGTTTGTGTAGAGACAGACATTTTGGGTTTTTTGACCATGGGGCAGTTTACTCGGCTCCTGGTCTGTTATCTGTTGATGGAATGCACCTGTCTCAAAGGGGGAAACGAATCCTAGCATAGGAGCTAGCTGGACTCATTGAGAGAGCTTTAAACTAGCTGTGATGGGGGAAGGGGGTAAAACAGGGCTCTCCAGTAGAGCCTAAGGAGGCTGTGCTGGAGAAAGGGGTGAGGCAGATATCTCAGCTGAAGTGCATCTATACCAATGTACACAGCATGGGCAATAAACAAGAAGAGCTTGAAGCCATTGTAAGGCAGGCTAACCGTGACCTTGTGGCTATTACAGAAACATGGTGGGACCTCTCCCGTGACTGGAATACTGGGATTGATGGCTACAAGCTCTTCAGAAGGGATAGACAGGGAAGAAAGGGTGGTGGCATAGTTCTCTATATCAAAGCGTGTTTTGATGTTGAAGAGCTTGAGGTTGGTAATGATAAAGTAGAGTCTCTATGGATAAGGATCAGGGGGATGGTCTTTAGGAGTGACATCGTGGTGGGGGTCTGTTATAGACCGCCTAGTCAGGATGAAGAAATAGACGAGGTGTTCTATAAACAACTCGTAGATGTTGCACGATGGCCAGCACTTGTTCTCATGGGAGACTTCAACTTCTCTGACATATGCTGGAAATATAAGACTGTGCAGAGGAAGCAGTCCATGAGATTTCTAGAATGTGTGGATGATTGCTTCCTGACACAGCTGGTGCAAGAGCCTACCAGGGGAGATGCCTTGCTAGACCTGCTCTTCACTAACAGGGAAGGACTAGTAGGAGATGTGAAGGTTGGAGATTGTCTTGGCCAGAGTGACCATGAAATGGTGGAGTTTGCTATTCTGGGTGACGTCAAGAGGGTGACTAGCAAAACTGCTACCTTAGACTTCCGGAGGGCAGACATTGACCTGTTCAGGACACTTGTTGCAAGGGTCCCCTAGGACTCGCTCCTGAGGGATAAAGGGGTCCAGGAAGCCTGAATGCTCCTCAAGATGGAAATCTTAAAGGCACAGGAGCAGGCTGTCCCTGAGTCCCGTAAGTCGAGCCGGAGGAGAAAAAGACCAGTGTGGATGAACCGGGAACTTTTGTTGAGACTCTGAGAGAAAAGAAGAGTCTATGTCCTCTGGAAGATGGGACAGGCTACTTGGGGAGACTACAGAGAACTGGCCAAGATTTGCAGGCAGAAAGTTAGAAATATTAAAGCCCAGCTTGAATTTAGACTGGCTACTTCTGTAAAGGAGAACAGGAAACCCTTTTACAAATATATTAACAGCAAGAGAAAAACTAAGGAAAATTTCTCTCCTCTACTTGATGAGGCAGGGAATGTAACCACAGATGATAAGGAAAAGGCTGAGGTTCTCAATACCTTCTTCACATCTGTCTTTAATAGACAGATCAGTTGTCCACAGGGTACTTGCCCTGACCTGGAAGTCCGGGACGGAGCGCATAATGCACCCCCTGTGATCCAAGCAGAGACGGTCAGAGATCTACTTCTCCATCTGAACTGCCACAAGTACATGGGACCAGATGGGATCCGCCCAAGGGTGCTGAGGGAGCTGGCAGAGGTGATTGCCGAGCCACTTTCTGCCATCTATCAGCATTTCTGGTTATCTGGAGAGGTCCCACAAGATTGGAGGCTTGCTGATGTGACTCCCATCTACAAGATAGGCCGTAAGGAAGACCTGGGGAACTACAGGCCTGTCACCCTGACCTCGGTATCAGGGAAAGTTATGGAGCAGATGATCTTGAGGGAGATCACACGACACGTGCATGGCAACCAGGGGATCAGACCCAGCCAGCACGGGTTCACAAAGGGCAGGTCGTGCTTGTCCAACCTCATCTCCTTCTATGACTGGGTGACCAGACTGGTAGATGAGGGAAAGGCTGTTGATGTAGTCTACCTGGACTTCAGCAAGGCCTTCGACACGGTCTCCCACAGTATTATCCTGAGGAAACTGGCAGCCCGTGGTGTGGACAGGTTCACTCTTCTCTGGGTGGAGAACTGGCTGGAGGGCCGTGCCCAGAGGGTAGTGGTTAATGGAGTTAAGGCCAGCTGGTGTCCCGTTACGAGTGGTGTCCCCCAAGGGTCAGTTTTGGGGCCCATCTTGTTTAATATCTTCATTGATGACCTAGATGAGGGAATTGAGTGTACCCTCAGTAAGTTTGCAGATGACACCAAGTTGGGAGGATGTGTCAAACTGCCTGAGGGTAGGGAGGCCCTTCAGAGGGATTTGGATAGGCTGAACAGCTGGGCTGAGCTCAATGGGATGAGGTTCAATAAGGCCAAGTGCCGGGTCCTGCACTTTGGCCACAATAACCCCATGCAATGCTATAGGCTTGGGGCAGAATGGCTTGAAGACTGTAGAGAGGAAAAGGACCTGGGGGTATTGGCTGATGCTTGGCTTAACATGAGCCGGCAGTGTGCCCAGGTGGCCAAGAAGGCCAACAGCATCCTGGCCTGTATTAGAAATAGTGTAGCCAGCAGGAGCAGGGAGGTGATCATCCCCCTGTACTCAGCTCTGGTGCGGCCGCACCTCGAGTACTGTGTTCAGTTTTGGGCCCCTCACTACAAGAAGGACATTGAGGCCCTGGAGCGTGTTCAGAGAAGGGCAACAAAACTGGTGAGGGGTCTAGAGCACAAGTTTTATAAGGAGCGGCTGAGGGAGCTGGGATTGTTTAGTCTGGAGAAGAGGAGGCTCAGAGGAGACCTTATTGCACCCTACCACTTCCTGAAGGAGGGTTGTGGTGAGGTGGGCCTCTTCTCCCTGATAAATAACGACAGGACGAGAGGGAATGGCCACAAGTTGCACCGGGGAAGATTTAGATTAGATCTGAGGAAACATTTTCTTTCTGAAAGAGTGGTCAGGCACTGGAATGGCCTGCCTAGGGAGGTGGTTGAGGCACCATCCCTAGCGCTGTTCAAGAAGCGTTTAGATGAGGTGCTAAGGGATTTGATTTAGTAGTTGGGTAGGGATAGTGATAGGAGGATGGTTGGACTAGATGATCTTGTAGGTCCTTTCCAACCTTATGAACCTATGAGCCTTAAGCATGTGATTTCACTATCCTCATTGGTACTAACATTTATTTGTGGAACTGGATAGGAAAAAAAATGTGAGGAGAATGTAAGAATGTGAAGTAGAACATGTGATATCATTACTAAAAATTCCATTAAAAAGTTAATGGAAAACTCACAGAACTTGTAGTTTAACCAATATCATCTCTTACAACTTAACCAACTATAGTCTAAATATTATCTATATGTACATGAAATAATTGCTTATGGAAAATGTAAGAATCTCGAATATTCCCATGCCAGTTCATCGTTTAATTCCTCATTCACTTTTGAAAGTTGGAAACTGTTTAAAAGACAAATCATTGGCCAGTATTCTTTATTTCTTTAACATGTGTTTAAGGATATACGTGACCTACAGCACACTCCTTTCAAGTCTCACACGATACAGAATAAGGCATCCCTTAGGAACAAAGGTCTTCCTGATTTAAAAAAAAAAAATCACTCACCAAAAATATTTCTATGTGAAGAAATTAATTACATCAGGCACATTTTGAAGTATTCCAGTGTATTGCCTCTCAAGACAAGCAAAAAATAACCAAGGGTGATAATATTAAAGCTATTCTTGAGTTATTAAAACAATTTAGCAACAAGGAGTTCTGAACATACCAACTGTTCTACAGACTTATAGGTGAAAAACTGTAGAAGGGGGTCACTCTCTATGTATCTCAAAGGGAGGCTTTTTTTTGATGTGAGGGAGTTCATCATGGTGCCCTAATTTCAGCTGCCAGGGAGGGACGCTAATGTCCAGAGAGAGATTTTTCTCCTGTTTCTGAGCACTGCATAGGAATCTAAGGACTCAAGTAAGCTTCAGAAGGCATTTTCAGAAGCTGTATTCTTCTCTGAATGCTGGCCTCTTGAGAAAACCAGAATGGAGGGCAAGTTCTACCTTCAGATGAGAGGCTGTTGCCACAATGATGATAATAATAATAAAAAAAAAGTCTAAGCAGGAACTGATTCTTAACAGCTTTAATTTTTTGTTTCTCATTTACTTATTTCTAATGCCTGGCAGATTTTAATAAGTGTGAAGCAGTCTATGAATGCTTTCTTTAAAAGATCCTTATTGTAACATATACCACAGAAGCCATAATACAAAAATCTCATGTAACAGCGATTGCTTAGGACTTTGTTAAGACTTTTGTTACATAAAATTTTAAGTTAAATATATATTTTTAAATAATTAGAGAAATACATATTGTGTGTGTGTGTATTTAAACCTTAGTAGAAAAGACAGTTCTCCAGTGGCTTTTCTAAAGAAAAGAAATGAGATTATTTCCACATTTCTGTAACAGAATCCTTCATTTCTGATGACTTTATTTTCATTTCAGAATTCAACTTAATTATAAATCAGTAAATGAGAAGAAACTTGTCAAGGTGTGAAAAAATCCTGTTTTAAAATTGCCGAATGATCAAAACACAGACCTATGGAAAACTGATTTTGCGGTAGTGAAATATTATTTGATATATTATGTATGGCTCTGCTCATAAATCATAAATAATATTTATTTCCTTGCTTATTTTAATCTTTTTTTTTTTTTTTTAACTGAGATCTACTTACAGCTTTTGTTAATCTGGAGCAAAATAGAAAACTCTGATCTTCCCCTGACTTCAAGTCATGATTTTTTTTTTGCAAATAATTCATTTTCCAGCTTTAGTCTTTCCAAACTCCTTAGATAATGTAGATAAGAATGAGTATTATCAGATAAAAAATAATAAAATAGGACTGTTGATCATTCTTCAGGCAAACATTCCAGTTAAGGGAGTTCAAATTGGGAGAAGATTTTTTTTTTCATTTTTCTGTCCAGTTAAGAGAAAGTCCTTAAGTTCTCCTGTGACTTCTTTCCAGGTTTGTAGACAGTGCTGGTAGAATAAATTCACTTAGAGGTTGGCATGGGATTAAAGCTTTGGTTGTTGGAAATTTAAGCAAAGAATTTTTGGCTTCAATTTTTCTTGCAAAAAAAAAAGAAGATAAATGAAGAAGTGGAAACTAAAATGTAGGTCCTATTCTTAGTGTTTAACATACATGCATAAATAAATAATAAAATGAATGTATTTGTGTTTGTTGAAGATACCTGAGAGCCTGAAGAAACAGATGGGAGGAAAACATGCTCAAATCTCTGTTTGAAAACTGTCAGCCAAGCAGTGTCAAGATAAAGTTCTGCCAAAATGGAGCAGTTTTGTCGTACTCATTTTGTACAGACTTAAATGGCCACAGGCAGTGAAAAATGAAGGCCACAGCACACTTGTTTACCACCAATTTGTTTGATAAAGTAGCACTTTGCTCATGTATGTAACAGCTATTGTCAGAAACATGATCAAAAATACAATTTCTGATATAGGACTAAAAAAGCAAATTGAAATTCAGACCAGGGAAAAACATCTAGCACTTGTTGCAATTCATTTTGAATTGGCTGGCCACTTCCAAAGTCAATAGCATGGAACAAAAACAGTGGTTCACTTTGAATGCTTGTTTAGCAAAAATTAGCATGCAAATTTTGTAAGGTTTTGCTGTGTTTGCAGATTTATAAGATTGGATATGATGAATGTAAATCAAACATTATGAAAAATTAAAAACCACAAAAGCAAATGACAGTTTCCACCTTCAAATCAGATATTTGAAGTTCGTATTCATTGATTAAAATGTTTCTGAGATTTGTAGATCAGGTAATATGAAGCAGAAAATCTTATTGAGTTCATCAAAGTTTATGAGTTTGATAGTTAATTCCTGCACTATCGGTTATTAAATTATTTTTCCTCTTAGAATATTAACTCTATCCTGCTTATTTGTTAAAAATGTTTTTCTTCGTATTTTTCATTTTTGGCTATAAAAACATTCTTCTGAAGCTTTCATGTAAGGCAGATGTTTTGCAGTATACCATAACTTTCTGTCCTTGATGGACAAAATATTGTACTTTGTGTTCTGTTTTCTCTTTCAGTCAAACGTCCTGTGTTGCAGGGTCCTAGTCATGTCCTAAAAATCTTTCGGCTTCTTTTGGAATCTTAAGTTTTGTATGTTCCCAACCCAAGGACAAATCTGATTACTGGTTGTTGTTTACTGTGGTTATCCATTCACAACCAGCTCCATGTTCTGTTGAATGTAAATATAGACACCTTCTCAACTGAAAATTTAGTAAATAGACAGTGATTAGACATACATGTTTGGCGTAAAATTGCTGCTAAATCTTCCTTTCTAATGCTGTAAGGTCCATGTCCAGAGGCTTCTGGTAATTAGTACTTTTATTATTCATGTCAGTGTATTAGTGATTTCATTACAACATATGGCTAAAATTTGTGCATGATGTCTAGGAAGGGCTGCGGAATATATATTTGAAAAGGGGATGGACCAGGTACATATTGTCTTGTGAGGACTGTGGAAAAAAAGGATGGAAAGAAGGCTGCACAAGCAGAGTATAAAGATGAAAACTGAGCTGTGATTGGAAAAAGGCCAAACATACAGTGTTTCTCAAATTGAATACTTGAGTGGCACAAGGAACAGATGTTTTCTCTACTTTCTACAGTATAGTTTTACAACATTTTCTGAATACATAGAATACTTTAGAAAAAGAAAGACATTTTCAGGTTGCATATATCACTAGGGTAGACAGGACACTGAGTCTTGATTTAACATCTACATAATGTATTTAACTGTAGTATTTAGGAAGGAATGCAAACCAACATTTGCATTTGCTATGACTTCTCAGCCCAGGAAAGACAGTGAAGGGACAATTGTTTGGTCACAATTACTGCTCCTCCTAGGCTGTTGACTCATTCAACTGATTCAAACTAGATGTTAAAGCTAAATAGGCAGGGAAAAACATGAGAAAATAATGACCTATTGCTGTTTCTGCCTCTTACATTTAAACATCATATATATTGAGAATTCTAATGATATTCTTAATGACATTCTTACATACTGTACAACAAATGATTTTAAAAGTGGCTTCTATAAATCTCTTTCACTTTTTGACATTATTAACATACAGTATATAGCTACCTGATTCCGACTCTTCTAAATATCATTTATATATCGCTTTATAGTATATTTTTGGCACACGGAAGGATACATTTTAGTATAACCTCAGAAAAAGAGCACATAAAATATAGTATGAAATAAAATGTAACTGATAAAAAGCAAAAATAAGGTAACTGCAGTAAGACACCACTGTAAGTTAAACTTGTGAGAGGTTGAGGTATTTTGCGCTTTGTTCATTCCAGGCTGCTCTATGAGATCTAATTGTTTAGTACAGATATTGAAATACTATACCCTATATAATGAAGGCACATTGTAAAATCAGTGAAATTTACTCTCTGTAGCAGCTGTAAGATTTGGCCTCTGGATTAGTGTAAAAGAATAAGAGAAGATTATTCAGGAAGGACGTATATTTTATGAGCAGAAACAGCAATGCTAATTGAATTCTACACAGAGATTATCATTGAAATGTGAAGAGCCTTTGAATAAATTTATGGCCACAGTATGCCTTCTTTTTGCATCCTATTGTGCTCATCTGGCTCATAATTTGACTCCAGGAGCCAAATCCTCAGCTGCTATAAATTGGTGTCATTCCACTGAAGACAGTGAAGCTGCAATGATTTATACCATCTGTGGACCAAGCACACTAATTCCTTCTGAGTTGGTTTATTTTCTTTATTTCTTTTTTTAATGTATTTGAATGAAGATATAGCCAGAAAAGCTGCGATTACCTGAAGAACAGATGAAGTAACAGAGTCTGTAGTATTTCTATTACTTGAAGCAAAAGATAAAACTCAAAGTAAAATTACAAATTAGTTAACTGGAGATTTGGTGACTGTTGTTGCTTCATATGTCATTAACTACCTATCATATTCAGCTCAGGATCATTTAAATGTTTATTTCATCTGTAAGAAATCAGCTAAAAATGAGTGTTTGTTTTGAGAAAGTTTGGTTATTTTATGTGTGATTTTTTTGTGTGTGTGTGTATTTCTTGTTTGCCAGTTTATTTATTTATTTTTTACTTTGTTTTCCAAATCAATAGATCATTCACTCTTCTGTGTTTTTTTTTAACTCAAAGTTTTTCAATAACAACAAATTTCATACATATATATTTTAATTTAACATATTAAAAGGTGAAGCATTGATGTACATTTCCTAAATTTCAATACTGTATTGGCTTCTGAAGTCATAGACTTCCCAATCTTATTGCTTCGATTTTTATTTTGTTTTTATCTTGTCTGATATTAGTTTAGTAAGTAAAAGCAGTTTGAACTAAAAGATGGTAATGATCCCTTAACATTTATTTTTTTTATCATGCCTAGTGCAAATGAGATAGTATTTCCTGGTAAGTTTTCTACACATTAGGATACACATGCAAAAATATAGATCTACATAGAAAGAACAGATATTCTCCACTTCTCCAGAAACTAATCTGCAGTGTCATTTAAGCGTAAATTTCCACTGACTGGATGGTAGTGGTCAGTATGATGAAAAGGGCTCCTAATTCTTAGCTATCCCATTATCACTTCTGTAGATATTTCTTCAATACTGAGAATTGTAAGGCTAAAAGTGTGTGCCAGAAGATCATAAAAGAATTCTGAATGTCCTTGACTGAAGATATCTTGGAATTTTGTGAAGTGATTATCAGCTATTTGGAGTATGCTAAGGGCATACACTGAAGTACTGAATTAGTGCTTACTTATAGAATTTAGTTAGTTAGTTGCAGTGTATCACTGTCTATTGGAAGAAGTAAGGAGAAAAGAGATTTTTTGTGACACGCAAATCCTGAGCCAAACAGACTGTGCATATCTTAAATCAGAGGCCATATAGTTGGGAATGTAGGTTCCCTACTGTAAATTATGGCAAGAAAATAAATGTGAAATAAGTTTTGAGTAATATGAAAGCTGTTCCTTCGCGAAGAAAGATCTTTTTTAGTTTTAGTAGTAAATAATAATTTATTATAAACTGTTACTTGGTTAATAGCAGTCAATATGTAGTTGCATTCATAATTAGGTAAATATGATTAATTGCTAAATAATGATTCACTAATACTGATCTGAAGCCGATTAATGAATAATAGTGATGATTATAAACTCTACATATAGTGTATTTGCAGTAGAACTAGATATCCATTAAATATCTGTTCCAATAGTAACTAAAGGACAGATCAATTGAATTACAGTGAGTTAACCCCCTTATTGTTTTTACAATATCTGAGCTAATGGATGGGAGCCTCTAGTTTGATTGCACTGGAATATAGCCTAGATGTGAGCAATTTTAAAAGTGAGGGGAATGTTAGAAGTTATGGTCCTTAATCTGCTATCCAAAGTATACATATATTTTACTTCAGAATTTCTCTGTTTTTGGGGTGATTGTTTTTTGTTCTCTTTTGTTCTAATATTTGATGTTTGGAAGAAGTGTTTTGCGTTTCACAGAGAATGAACAGAGCATGGCTGATGAAATAACATAAAGTAAAATTGTATCCCTCCTTTGTATAAGTCTGATTATTAAATATTTTCTGAAAGAGCTGTGTGAAACTTTAAAAGTGGTGTTAATCAGAGTATCAGATTTCCAATCCTTTCCTGACCAATACTTTGAGTAAAGTAGAAATAATTTTTTTCACTCTTATGACATGTAAAAGAGTGAAAAAATGCACAGAAAAGCATAGCACTCCCTGACAGGGCTGCTCTTCTTGGATAAGTGAAGCAGGAGCTGGATAAATACCAAATATGCTGTCCCTGACTGTTGAAATGTGGTGTAAATCAAGGAATAAGTACTGTGTTAACTTCTTGTATATGCTGTACCTTTTGACTTAATGTTTTCCTGGCTGTCATCTTTTTATGCATTTCTAAATTTTAAAGGAGATTATACAGAACTTGAGAAATTTTGAAGAAATATACATTTGGAAAATGATTGAAATTCTACCATTTCAGTAAAGAGAAATCAAATTCTGTTCTGCCTATATGTCATTCCAGTAAACATAACAGCAATTTACAAGTATGAACTAGTAGGATTTGACCTGAATTTCTTCTCACAGTAATAAAAAAGAATGCTCTAAGGGATATAGAATCTCTGTAATTCCTGTTGGAATTTTTTTACCAATTCAAAACAAACAGGACATGATTATGCTTTTCAGAAAGGAAGTACACACAAGGAGGCAATGTGCTTGAAAAAATCACTGCCTTCAAACAGAAGAATGGAAAGTTCCATTGAGCTATGCATTTAGTTTCCCATCCTAAGAAAAAAAGTACTTTGACACAGTATGAAAAGATGTCTCATGAGGAATGAATAGATGAGGCTTTAAAATTGAGTTTGTAACAAAATTTTCTGAAAAAAATTTACACTGATTTGCTTGTTGAAAAAGAGTTGGAGTAATAATGCAAAAGGCAGTTCTGAACTAAACTGCTTTTATGCAAGGGCAGTGTGTAATTTGAGGTGGAAAAGAATCAAATTTAGGAATTTGGATCAAATGCTGTTGTAATAAGCCTATAATCTAGATGGTTTTAAGTTATCTTGGCTGGATCCCAAGAAAATATACTGCAAGAGAGCTTTCAACAGCAAGTGATGAAGCTAAATTAGATCTATGAGCACTACATCAAATTTTGTCCTGGCAAAACACAAGTTTTGAAACCTTAGAATTTTAGCTATTTATCACGCTATCATGCTCCAGAAATCCAGAGTGTCTAAATCACCCAACTCCCATGTAATTCACAATTTGCATCATATTGACAGATGAATAAAGAGACGTGAGCCTCTTTCACATGACTGAATTTTATCCAGCTCTGTATTTGTTCATTTCTTTCAAGGATATTACATTCTCTGAGCTTTTAACATTAACAATAGTCATTGTGCTATCTCCAGCCACAAGAAACTTTACATCTAGTTAGTGACTTTGGCTTGTATTTGAGTACTGACAAGATAATGTAATGTTTAAGCAAGGCAAAATCTTGGCCCTGAATACAAACCAGATGCAAATATGATTGTTTGGTGTTCAGTGTCCATGTGAATTTCTATAATTGTTTGGTGAAGCTTTGTCTTATTTTTTCTGGGGGGCCACTAAGAGGAGGAATTGTTTAGCTATGTGGGGCAAGCAGTGCAATGCTAGCAAGCACTAAAGCTGATGGTTTAACACTGTGGGGACGACTTGTCCTGGAAAGTCTAGCACTGGATTTCTATGACTAAGGATGAGTGCAAACTTCTCAAGCCTTTGATGTCTGAAATTCTAGTGTTCTTTGCTGTGCTATTAAAAACACCACATCAACCTGCATGTATAATACTACTCGGTATGTTTAGAATGTGCTCACCCATTCCCATTCTGAAAATATGCCAATTCCTTGTTGTATGAAATAGGAAGCTACAGTAGGTTATAAAAATTTGATGAATGATTTAGGTGGCTATATTCAGCTGTAAGCAATAAACGCTGAGCTAGGCAGAAACTACTAAAGGCAAAAACGCAAGTGATTTACTAGCAATTTAAAGCACATGAGATTTGTAATGCATGAGGCCCTCAGGCCCATCACTTCTCTTAAGTAATGGGAAACAATATTTTGGTGAAAAATGGCACATTTAATTTCAACCTTGTGCTGTAAAATATAAAGGCAGTCTAGTTTTCTTCTTTTCTTGGAATGTAGCTATTTGCATCTTATTCAAATTGCAAGTCAGTGTTCAAGAAACTGGGGATATTAATGTGCTTTGTGTGAGTTTTGTTGTGAAGAAAACATTATTTCAGAATAACTACAGCAGTACAGTTTTAAAACTTCTAGTCTAAATGAATCAGATTTTTCTTATCCATGACATAGCTGTGTAAGTTTAACTCCATACTGAGCCAATAGAGCTTTGATGTAAAAAATAAAAATATCATCTACACTGAGAAGTCAAATACTTAGTGTGATAAGGATAAATACCATCCAGATGAGGGCCTACACTGAATTTTTCCTGACACGTCTAATGTTCAGTTCACAAGAGAACCTTCAAAACACTGTTCCACTTTGAAAAATAAGAATGTAAAAATGATGTAGTTGATCTCTCTGTGAGTCTGAAGGATTAGGAATTTAGGTAAGAACTTCTTTTTTATTGTCAAATTGCCCAGTGTGACCTAAAGACTGAAAGGTACATGCCAACTAACCTGTCTGGTTAAAAATTTGAGTAAAATCCCCTTTCTCCATTTGGAGAAAAACAGCATTTCGACTCGTCAAAGCTAATCTGGTTTTGCAATTTGCCCTGGGTTACTTCCTATGCGTTCATGTTATCTTAATTTCTAAGCTACCACCCGCACTCAGAAAAAAAGTATTGATGGTAGTCAAGTTCCACTTCAATTGCAAATTCTTAGTAAGTAACAAAGATCATGTATCAGTTTCCTCCTATGACACTAGTGACTGACCTATAGGTTACTGATAATCCAAGCAGGTGCTGAACAGACTTTCAATGTGCTACTCTAAAACTGGCAACTCTATTGCATCTCTGCTCTATGCAATATATGGCCCTTCTCCTTGCTCCTTTGCCTTCACAGAATAAGCTCTGCCTGTCACACCTTTGCAGAAAGCATTAATTTTAAAATATTTCCTGTAAACCTAACAAATTTCAGAGATAATAAAATATCCTGAAATATTTCTTCTGGATAGATAGATAAATACAAGAAATTTATAGCCAGTCATCCATTTGCTTATGAAGGTTAAAGCTCAGTAGTAGGCAAAGAAGAAATAATGTGTCTAATTGTTTTGTCCTAAATATCCAGCAAAGCTTTTGCTTCTCTGAAAAGTTGAACCTTTATTTATCACATATAAACTTTATCTGAGAAAGTTTCTAAACAGAAATAATGTTGCTTGATGCTACAAATATTTAGACCAATAGTAAGAGGCAGAAAGGATGGAGTTAGATAATGTTTTTATGACGTACCAATTGAAACCATGGTAAATAAGAATCATTTCTGTTTTGACAGTGTAAACCCCTCGAGAAAAGAAGGGATTAAGTTGAAGAGGAAGTAGTAAAAACATTTTCTGTCAAGTGGTGATGTACGTATCTGCTTAAAATCAGATATCCATCAAAAAGCCAAACTTTTTGCCAAGAAGCGGTTTTTGTGTCCTATAATGATTATTTTTTTTCCAAAGTCTTCAATTGGAATAACAAAATTAAAATCATGGAAGCTTTTAAGAGCTAAAATCTCAAGATAAATGAGATCAGTCAGAACTTTTCAAGACAGTTTTTGACTTTATTTCTTTATTTTCACTTTCAAACTGAAAAAAAAAAATCCAGCATAATGATTACTTTATTAAATGATTGTGATGGCCTTTATTTTTTGTAGTAATTCAGGACATATTGTTTAAATATTAGAAAACTAATTGAATAAGGAGTTCTGAATGGCCTTGCAGGTAGAGATGTAAAGGATTTTGATAGGCAGAGTTGCTTCCAATGAAGCTTACCCTTAGCCAATCATGATTTTGTGTCAGTAGGTGAGAACATTTTATAGGACTGCTAGAGAGAAGGCTGCTGTAGAAATTTGTTAAAGTGTTGTGCGTCTTCAGATATGAGAGATGTCAGGGAAGAACAAATTGTCACAAATTCCATGGAAGAAAATGACAAGGTTCAGACATTCTACATTCATGGTGTGAGAAAGTGCTGAAGCTGATTCACAACTTTTTTCTTTCAGTTGCGTGCAAGGAAATGAGATCAGCTGCAGAACATTTAATGCTTTCTTTTCCCTTGAGATAGTACAGAAAGCAAGTTGTATTTTTACCCAGTGCTTCTACTTTTGACTTCTCCTTCTGTAGAAATGTCTAAATGTCCAAGTCTTTGACAGTGTAGAACTATTTTCTTGTGATTTTTCTAATGTAATTTCCCCTTTTACTCTCCCAGTCATCTGTGGAGTCTTCTTTTTTTTTTTAATTTTGTTTCTGTTAGCCATGTGTTTACGGAATTTTAATTAAAAACTATCAGTTCTCAGAGCATTAATAATTACTGTTCTTCCTAACTCATACATCAGAGGAAATCTAGAACTAGCAAAGGCTTTGCAATTTATGTCAAATAATTGAAGTAGTACACCTGATAAAGCAGAAATATTCTCTCTCTTCATTCAGTGATAAATGGGTTGCACTGAAGTCTGAAGACACTGGTCTCTCGTAATGTAAATTGATTTTAAATCATTTCAGAGTCTCTCTTAGCTGACCATGATTGCATAGACTTCTATGAAAAAGAGTTCCTCTGCTCTGCATCCACATTAGCATGGCTTCAAATGAAGGTGATTGCAACCATGGCAATGCAGTATATACTTGGAATAAAATTAGTTTCCATGCCACTGGATTTTAATCATTTTCATGAGCATACAATGTCTGACCACTTTATTTGGTTGTAATTTCATAGTTTAGAGTCTGACAAAAGACCTGCAGTCCTTTCTTTTGCCTCTTTGGGCTTCTGACTGCAGTCTTTCTTTCCTGGGAAACTCTTTTACAGAGATACTCAGAAGCAACAGGCAAGGATTCAAAAACTGCAATGTCCTTGTAGAAGGGACAAGTAAGTGTGTGCCTGCCCAAACTATCTGGTGTTCAGATTATGGCATATGACAAGTAAGTGTGTGCCTGCCCAAACTATCTGGTGTTCAGATAATGGCATATTACAGTAGCAAAAGAACCATTCTGGCAAGTGCATAGTCCCAGGAGAACTGTGGTAGTAGCTACTGTAGTATCCCAATCTATTTTGAACTTTCTGTTTTAATAACTGTATAGAATCAATGGCATTTCTGACTGTGCATATGAAAGTAAATATATTACATAACAGAGCTATAGAAAAAATAACTTTGAAGTGATGGAAAATTTTCATATATATTTACCTGAAATCCCCTTTTTATAATATACATATCACATTCCACTTCCACCCTGAATTTTATTAATGGTGGTGGCCCTCCATCCCAATGTTGTCTCTTTTCAGCAATGGTGTCATATGCATATTTTATTTGAACTGACTCAGAATGTTATGGAAGAATAGAGAAGAATTAAATGGACTTTTATAGCTTTGTCATTCATATGATATGGTTCACACTTTAATAAATGACACTTTGAATACTAATAACTTGAAAGTTTTGATTTTAATCCCTGAAATCTGGAAGTGTAAGGATTAAAAATGTTATAGTAACTTGCATGTTAACAGTCCACATCTTTCTTCAACTACAACTTCTATTTCCAACCAAAAGGATGAATGTGGGCAGAGCTGAACCTTTCACTTCTAAGCTTCTGTCTCTGGAATCTTTAAATTACAGTCTTACTGCGTTATATTATATTTTGTTAATAATTATTCTCCACTCAAGGAGAACATCATTAAGCAGTAGGAGTATTAGTAGTATGGAGGGACTGTGATTGGCAAGTGGAATTTCATGCTACTATAAAAAACTGTAGTAAACAATAATAATATAGTTAGAATATTAATCCTACTTATCTATATTTTCAGAGTAATCACTACTTAAATATCATTACTGAAAGAACAGTGTGGTTTACGCTAGATCACTTTCTTAATTTGATGTATTTTGATTTTCTGATAATGTGAGCGTCATTAAAATGGAAATTTTGCCAAGCAATCGTATTTTTCCTTTTTGAAAGATTGTGCTACTTTGCTATACTCAGATATAAGATGTGTCTAACATGGTAAATTATGCTTAATTTTTTTCCCCATTGCTAAGTTCTCACTTTTAAATTCAAACTACAAAAAGAAAATGTTGATATTTTCATGAATAAGTAATTCTCAGAATTATTTAAAAAAACAGTATTTACTTCTCATGGTGCTGAAAGTAGCCTATATATATATATTTTGTCTACTATTATTTCCTCTTGAAATAATTTTTCTAGTCTTAATATTTAGAGTACATTACTCTTAATTAGGTCATTGTCATGAATGAGAGTGAGACCACTTTTAGAAACTTTTAGAATTTCTAAAAGGATTAAAGGATTTTTCCAAAAGTTAAGACCAATTAAAATTAAAAGCCTGGTGTACTTTTAATAATGGAGGACTTGCATCAGCAAAAATTGGTACTGTGAGATGCTTGCCCAAGAAAACAATTTTTTCTTCATCTGAAAGAAATGGAATAATTCAGTAGGGATTGCTGGATACTTAAAAGTTAAGCAAACACATATCTCTGTACATCTGTAATCTGTAACTAGATTTTAACACCTGTGATAAGAACTATTACAAGCAAGTACAGGAATATGAAATATATTTCAAAAAATTCATCACTGCTACAGTATCTATTATACTGATACTGAAACATGTCAGTGGAAATTATCTTTTCCCCTTAGATCATTTGATGCCAGTTCATAAAATGGTGGGTTTTGCCTAATTGATTTAATTTCAGTAAGTGTAACAGAGGTGGAACTGAGATGTTTAAAGTAAAGCAAGCTCTTTGTACGCTGTTGAACCAAATATTTGCTTAGGCGTTGTCGTTGTTTCAACCAAGACAGTGTTAGAAGCACACTGCTGCATCCATTGTTGCTGAATGATGGAAGTAGCAGATCACTGGGTGGGGAAGAGCCACTGCCTTTATAGAGAGGCATCAGGAGGCAGGGCACAGCCAGGACAAGTGGCCTGAATTAGGCCAAGGGTTACTCTCTGTACCACCTCCATAAAGCTGTGGGGAGTTGGCCAACAGACAGCCACTGGTCTAGGGTTGCTGGGTATTGGCTGAGACCTTGCATTTCTGGTGCGTTGTTGGTCAGCAGGTAGTTGTACTGTTAGCTGGGCATCAGTCAATGGGAAGCAAATCATTGCAGTGTGGATATCTGTATACACACTGGCCATTTTGAAAGTAATGATTGCTATTTGTTTCCATGAAAATTATAATGGATAGAAAGGGCACAGTAAGACTATTTGACAGAGCTACAAAACACTATTTTTCACTACCATAAGCTACGCATTTTCATTAGCAATAAACAAGAGTCTGCATGCCACACTCATAACAATCTACAGCAGCAGAGGTGATCCACTGCTTCACAGCTGTTATAATGGCATCACTGGTGAAATGCACCACCCACCACCTCACTGTGCTCATATCCACTGTTTGGTCTCCACAAACATTCAGCAAGCATCAATGATGTCAGTGGCTGCTATTTTTTCTGCATGGAGAAATTCAGTGACATATTTTTGCTTCATCTGTGTTTTCATGTCAGACAACATTGTGTCAGTCTGCCCCTTTGCTGCCGTCTGTCATACAGCAACACAATGTAATGGGATATTGGTGGAAAAGTTCAACTCCCTACTGCCATACCAGCAACATTCACTTCTGGTGCCATGGATTGACATCATTAAATGAGAGGCATTACCTTCTGAGTAGACCTTGTACCTGCACTTCCTGTGTTCTGTTATGGCTGCTAGAACACTTGATTATCCTTATAGCATCTCAGAATCAGAAAGCATCAGCTACACATTTGGATTTACAAATTATTACTTTTTGCCATTCTGTGAGCATCTTAATAGTTCTATGCTTACGCTGATAACTGTTTTGTAACCTGATTTTGTGGTGAAGGATTTTTTAGTTAATCACAAGGGAGAATTCCCAGCATTTTCTTCCAAGTGCCAGAGGTAGCTTCTGTAACATCAATCCAAATTAGTCTGAACATTAAAAAAAAAAAAGAAAAAAATCCTAAGCAAAACTTTAAAGATCAGTTTATTTATTTGCTACAATGTGGTGACACTAAGTATAGAGAAACAGAAAGCTCCACGTAGCAAGTGTTATTCATTTCAGTTAATTCTGAGCCACAAATGTGGTGGAATAGGATAAAGCAGAGATTGTATCTGAAATGCAAGTCAGAGTCCAGACACAAAACATTCGTCTCTATGGTTCAGGAAATTTTAAGACCTTTTCTTTATTCTTCTGAAATTCACAAGCAATTCTCCTGATTTTATATTGGAAGTGCTAAAATAAAGGTCAAATTGTTCTCAATTTGAGATGGTGAAGACACTGCAACAGAAAATGCATAGAAAATGCTATTGTGATGATAGACACTGTTCCTAGCCTAAAGACTCATTGCCCTTTTCAATTTTGGTATACCTGTTTTCTCTTTTTTTTTTTTTTTTTTGTAAATTATGAGTAGACAGATAAACTTATCTTGGCCTAGAGCATTGTAAAAATCATGCCTTTCTGGAGATATATTGCCCAGACAAATCAGGACCTACAGAAATAATCTTTCCATATTACCCTGCTAAGACCTTTGATTCCATTTGTTGGTTTTAGAATAAAATCTGCACAGGCTTCTCTATGATTTCTTAGATATGGTGTGTCTCCATGTCCACATGCTGCTCTGCATCCCAGCAGAATAACAGTGACCATAGAAACTTAATCTGTTAGAAGTCACTCACATGGCATGTAATAAATGAAATTTGAACCACATACAATAGTTCAGCCAAGGCAGTCCTTGCTCTGTGGGTTTCACAATGACTGTGAGACTGAAGTTTTCTGAGAGCATTACACGTAAGACTAGATAGTATGTCACCTGTATATGTGACATATGATTATAATAAAAAAAAAGCTGGCAGAGAAAAAACTATTTTTAGTGAAGTTCTGCATATTTTCTGTATGTTTCTGCACAGCTCTAAGACACAAAATTCTACAGATTGTGTTTACATCTCACTCCTTGACCCAATTTGTATGTTTGGAATGTCTCCTCTTTCCCTCTTGCTCTATCAAATACCATTTGCTTAAAAGGTTAGGAGATGGTGAAAGCACAATTTTGACAGAGGAGCTTAATACTGTAAAGAAATCTGTTCACACATTCATGACCGAAGTTCATTGTGATTTGAATCTGCCAAGGGTTAAGAAATGAGTGAAAGTCTGGATTGGAATGAAATAAACTTTTCAGGAACATTTAGTGCAACGGTGAGGCAATAAAATATTTCATTTTGGATTAGCCAACTCCTTTCATTCAGCAAAAAGTAATAAGTTGCATTTCCTTTCCAGTATGTTTAACATCCTTTGAAGAACATTTCTTTTGTCAGGGCAGGTCAGTTCTCAAAATAAATTAAAATCAGAAGCATTGACAAAAGTTAATTTGAAAATGTCAAGAGATGTATTGATATTTTCTACTTTTCTCTAGTATTTCAGGTAAATCCTGTTGGAAATCACAAATGAGGCTGAGATTTTATTTCTCTAATTTCTAATTAGATATTCACTGAAAACAAACAAACAAACAAAACCATGAAAAACTTTGCTCTAATCAAGGTAAAGAGTCATAGAATCATAGGATCAGCAAGGTTGGAAAAGACCTTCAAGATCATTCAGTCCAACCATCTGCCTATCACCAGTATTTCCCACTAAACCATACCCCTCAGTACAACATCAAACATTTCTTGAACATCTCCAGGGGCAGTGCCTCCGCCACCTCCCTGGTGGCCCATTCCAACACCTGACCACTCTTTGGGAGAAAAAGTTTTTCCTAACATCCAACCTTAATCTCCCCTGATGCAACTTGAGGACATAAAAGAAAGATGTAAAACCATTGTGTAAATCTGAGGGAGCCATAGTGATGGTCTGGGATCAAGACAATTGGGAATTTTGTCCTTTGTTTCAGGAAAACCCTGTACTGTCTTACGTGACTAGTAGGTATTTCATCGTTCTGCTAACTTCAGTCTCTCTGATCTGTAGAGAATTTCCTCTCTCTATCAAAAAAAAATTCAAATTTTATCCTATTTTTGTCTCTGTCCTTGAATAGTTCCAGGCAATTTATATACATGAATCTTTTAATTCACTTAAAATTGTTTTCTTAGGAGGATAAGAATTAGTAAAGAAGTATTACTAAATAGGTCAAATCCCATGATGTTACAGACTCTGGATGGCCCTCCAATTTATGCTTCTTTTTTTTTTTTTTTAATAGGCTTATCTCACTGTGACTTTTAGAATCTTTATGTGCCTTGTGAATTCAGAAGAAGAGTAAGGAAGAATTAATATTTAAACTGAATTGTTATCCAGTACTCCCCAAGAAGATACAGTTTGAACCTAAGCAAACTAGGGAGATTACTGGCAAAGTAGGCAAAGAAACCATTACCATAACTATTCTATCAGGCAGCTCAGAAGAGAACAAGAATAAGCCTTTATTTCATGAGGGTAAATATTCCCTTCAAAATTCTCCCAAGGGGAATATATTTCAACCTACCAATAATGGGGCTGCATTACAGAGAATTATAAAGCTTTACAGTGAATAAAAACTAATTATATAATATTTAATCCAAACACATTTGTCTTGGCATCTATCCAAATCTCTCACATAATTTTGCAACTTTGTTTCTGGTCTTTTGGCTAAGTTCCAGTAAAACAAGAGTTTAATATCCACTAAGTAGGTTGGAAGTATGAAAACTATATTCCACACAAAGGACATCAGCTTAGTGGTCTGAAGGGTCTCTGTTGCAGTTACTGCGTTTCCATGACTACCTTTTTTACTAATAGTAAGAATTCTGCATTCATTTATTAACACCAGAGATAAAATCCTCACTTTTTCATCTCAACTCTCAGAGCAATCACTCTCTGATTCCTCCTTCCAGTTTACCTTTTATATGCGGTCATCTCAAATTCATTTGAGGGTGGAAGACAGGAAGCATTCACTGGGATTCTCTTGAAAATGTGAGTGAGAAATAAAGGAATCATGTCAGTGATTGTTTCAATCACTCATATTTGTTTGGTGATGAATGAAAGACTGACTAAACTTCATTTTTTAAATCCACACAAACATTTCAATTCCATTTGCCTACTGTTCACCCATAATAAAATATTCCTGGGTGACGCACCATTGCATGTAAGGAGTAAAATACGCTGTCCTCTTGCATTTATCTCACAGCAGTAGAAGCCTTAAATGGTTTTGTATTTCATTACACCACTACAGCTGTTGAGTTGGGCAGTGATAATGATGGGTGTTATTTTGCCAGCCATCAACAGATGGCATATTACTGTGTAAAATGCCACAGTACTGTGAAGAGAGTGGGTGAAATCCCAGGCTAGGATGGGAGTTTTTCTGTCAACCTGGGTTGAACTTCAGCAACTGGTTTCTCATCATGTTAGCAATCGTGAACATTAATAAAACCAATCATTAGTTTTGGAAAAGTTGTTATGCTATTTACCAGCACTTTAGAATACAGAGAGAAGCTCAATTGTAAGGCAGTACAGAAATACAAGATGATATTTGTAAAAGTAGAGGTAAAATGGATCATTTTGTGAAAATAAGTGGGCCAAAGTATATGTAATTTGGAGTTACAAACTAGATTACATAAAAAAATGAATCAATATATGGGGCACACAGTGGTCATAGAGCATGGAAGTGAGAAATACTTTAATTAGATTTAATTGGACAGAAGGCATATTTCAACTCTGTAATGAATGTGTCAATTTCTTCACATCAGCATCTTCTAGCAAATACAATCTCTACCCAATTAAATAAAAATAATAATAATTTAAAAAAAAATGGACTATATATAGTTTGCATACAAATATGTCCCTATTATAATTACATTAACAACAGGAGCTATGATGTTAGGCTTGAAGATTTATATATGTTCTGAGTCAATAAAGTTGGAATCCCTTGAAATAATAGCAATACTTGAACAATTAAATAGCACATGGATTGCCATGGAAGAGCATACATCTTTCTCTGCATCACAAGCTTCTAGATGTCACCACAATTGTCAATAAATGGCAGAGTATTGTTAGAAGATTAACAGAATGTTGCCAACACACTCTTTTCTTCCACTTCCACATATTGGACCTTTCTTATTGCAGTGAATGTGATTAGAAAACATTTTCCCTAATTTTTATCTTTACTGAATATTTCCCCTAATTTTGCAAGTGCCTTTTTTTTTCTTCCAACAAGAGCATGCAGAAAGTACTGCGGTCATTACAAGTCAGTAGAGAAAGAGCAGCAAAAGTAAGGGGAAAGGGAAAGGAAAGGAAAGGAAAAATCAGGGAAATTACAACTACAAAATAATTTCAAAGATATCTCTAACAAAAGCAGGAAGATTTCTGAAATAGAAAAAAAAGTTTCAGGCATGTGATAAGCATGAGAGAAATTATTCTCTTCTCTCATGAAGCTTATGATCCAATGCCTCCAGTCTGTGAACGGTTATGTAAATGCTTAATATGAAGCATATGAGTCATCTTATAGTTTATAAAGTGCTATGCAGTTTCCTCATGGCAGAAGTGTAGCCTAGACTGGAGTGATAATAAGGGTCCTTTTTGCTAAGGTTTCACTAGCAATTTGTTTAGGACCCACTCCAGTCCATTACCATTCAAGCTTTTATTCTTTTCCTAGTAAGTTGCAAGTTAGTTTGCCCTACATCTTACACTGCATTAAACTTGACACCCTTTACATGAAAACATTAATAGATCTTCCCCTTTCTTCACACTTCCTCGTGTAGCCTGCCAAAATGAGTAACCTCTTTCATAAACAGACAAAGAAGTACTGAACGAAGGAATAACAATCAGAAATGTAATTAGTAATAATACTTATGACAGTGACATTTACTGGTTTCCACCAGAAGGAGGATCCATTGCGTTGGTTTGGATAGAAGATATGGTAAGGATAGAAAAACACTATGCAAGACATCTACAGTTACATCACTGATTTGGTTCAGAATGATTAAGCTCTGGTACTGCAGTAATACAGCTGACCTTATACAGCCTTTTGCAACTATATTGCTTTCTGTATTTTAGCTGTTGTGCCTGCACATTGCTTCACTGTTTAGTGTACCCAAGGCTACTCATTCATTCAGCTGTTGCTGGGGAGTCCCTAATGTGGAATCTCATTGACTTGCTGCCCTTGCAGTTTAATTAAACAAAACAGAGGACTGGAGAACAAAATTGCTTTGAGAGCTGGTGGCAGGTAAATTAGGATGGAAGTGTTAGTAACTAACCCAAAATTATACACAACGTGTAGCAGAGATGGAACTGCATCTAAATATCAAGGTCATAAATTTTTGGTAAAAGATTATTTCACCCAGATTAAGTGGGCTTCACAGCTTTTTATTAGATCATACATATTTGATTTTGGAGTCAGTGGAGTTCCTAAGCTTACAGTGCCCTTATCTTGAATATGGACTATCATACATAACCTTTTACACTTTTTGCAATATAACTGGAAGTGTGAATTTCTTATCAGGGCTGCAGTTTTCATCACTAAGGCAGCCTTGCTGTGCAGTATGTTCAGAATGTCAGTGATCTTGCTGCATCTCTAGTCTTGAGATGGTGAAGAGGGAAGTCATGCTGAAAGATGTACCTTCACGAAGCTTGTGCTTGGATTTCAAAGACCATTTTTCCAACCGAGAAGCCATGGAAAATCACAGAATCACAGAATTGTAGTGTTTGGAAGGGATGCCTAGAGATCATCTAGTCCAGCCCCCACCGAAGCAGCTCCCTAACCCAGGTTGCACAGGTAGGCGTCCAGGTGGGTCTTGAATATCACCAAAGAGGGAGACTCCACCACCTCTTTGTGCAGCTGTGCCAGTGCTCTGTCACCCGCACTGTGAAGAAGTTCCCATACACATTTTTACAGAATTTCTTATGCGTCGGTTTGTGAAAAGTTTCCAAGATCATTGATGTAAAGTTTGTTAGCCGTAAAACCTTGAGGTTCTCAACTCCAACTAAGTTGCTCTCCCTCATGGAGAGTTTTAAATCTCCCAGAAGTATAGACAGACCCAAGATATGCAGGATTTTCCAAGCCTCCTCCTTCAGCACTTTAATTCCTGATGTGCAAATCCTGGGAGAGATCCCAGCATCTTGACTTAACAGCCCAGCTTTCTTTTGCGACTATCCAGAGCTAACAGCTCTGAGCTACTAGGCTATTCAAATTAAAGAAACAGTGGACAATAAAGAAAAAAAGAAAAAAATCAGGAAAACAGAATGGCAGTCCATTTTTTACCAGAAATGCTACATTCTGAACATCTCTGCTCTTCTATCCTGCTGGCTAAATTACAGAAATTTAATCCTATTCCATCTCAGCTTGTCTACTCCAGAAATCAGTCATTTATGGTCAGTTGATTAATCTGTAAAAATTATGTAAGAGATACAAAGCTGTGTATTTTTCGTTTCTGCCTAACCAATAAGCAATAATTTGCAGTGCTAATGTTGGGTAATCTCCTATTTACTCAAAGGAAGTACTAAGTACTCTAAGTTCTTAGTATGTCTTAGGGGTTTGCAGCTCTTCAAACAGCTCATCTGCAATATCTTCTATATCACTAGAATATTATTATTTTTTTAATAAAAGTGACATTTGAATAGCTAATAGCTTCTCAATAGAAATATCTCGAAAATGAACATTAAAAGCAGATTTTTTTCCTCAGTCTTCATTTATGCAGAAAATGTCACGTCAACCTTTTTCTTCTGCCTTGTCAACAAATGCTCTTTTCAAACTTACATTTCAGTTTCATTCAAATATGTAACATGTGCTAATCACATTAGGAATTAATTGTTTTATTTAGGATGCCCAACTGCTTCTCTTAGCTAGCTCTGATTTGTAGTGCTACTCTTAAAGCTGCAGCAGGTTCATCTTCAGAAAGAAAGAAAGCAGCTGCTCTCTGGGTGGTTCCCACACATCTCTTTTACAGTATTTTGCTTCATTTTATTCATGACTTTTTTGATGATGTAATTTCAAAATATGAAGTGGTCTTTAAGGGATCTGGCAGATTAGAGCCCTCATATCAAGACAGAGGTGTAAGATGTATCTCTGCAGTTTAGGCTGCCCCTCATCTGAACAGGATGCTGGAGTGTTTGTCCTGCAGCCATCTCCAGACAAGGAGATTTTTAGGATGGGGAGGAGAGCATGGGATGTGAAAGGATGACAGTGGGAACACAGAGCACCAAATGTGTTGAGAGCTTTTGCTTTGATAATAAAAATTAATATCTCCCTCCCCCCAGCTCAACCTTTTGCTGGAATCTTCTCCTTGACTACTGCTATGTTGGTAGGCAGGTGCCAGCATCCTGCCTCTATGAGGACACCTCATTACTGCTTATAGATTCCTATTATCCACAGAGGGGTCACATTCTAATTCCAATGACAAAACTCCTCCTGCCCATACAGCGACGACTTAAACATTAAAAACTGGAATACCTTTTACCAAAACACCTTATTGTATTGGAAGAGGATGCAGGCAGAACATTTCAAAATCAATACTGTGCATCCTGCTAGAACAGAGAGATAACTGCCAAAGAGGTCAGCCATATGACCCTCCTTTTAATTATTAGCACTGCTGTAGTTCCAAGCCTGTCAACACTTTCATCATAAAGCAAGAGCTGCTTTCAGGGACTGTGGCTCTGATATCTAGATATTGGCATTCTGCTAATAAGCACTGTGAGATACTCCTACTGCGATGGGGATTTTCACTTTGCTTCAGTATGGGTGGCTGCTTTGCTCCTTACCATTTTTTGTATTTGAAGATTAAGAATCCTAAATAAAAAAATATTTGTGAAAGTGGAAGAAATTTTAAAGTTTTTTTTCCTCTTGATCTTACTTGAGCAGCTCCGTGGGACTTCATTTGAAACAAAGTATGGGTTTGAACTCCACAGAGAGTGTACATCATATGTTTAAGAAGTTGGCTGAATCCCTCAACTGTTTGCGGGATGGTTTGACCTGGTACCATGACAATTGAGGCAGGGGACCCACAGGCCCACGCCCTGGGGAAGAGGAAGGGGGAAAGGGAAAAAAAGGAGAAGAGAGATGGGCCTAGGAACAAAACAGCGGCAACAATCTGAGGAGGAAAGCTAATTTACTAAATAAGATATCAGAAAGCAAAATAACACAGTATAATACAATATAATTGGAATTGAGGCTAATGAATCAAATAAAATGAGCAAGAGAGAGTGTCTGATAAACTGAAGGCCTTACGCTAAAGTGGAAGGCAGAAGGCTGCAACAAACACCCACTGCTGAGCTCGGTCCCGAAGGGAAAAGAGACGGTCCCGTGACCACAGACAGTTTTTGTCTTTCCCTCTGGATGGAAACACATAAAGATACAAAGCATTGCACAGTCCTCTGGGGAGTGTAGTTCTTCTCTTCTGAGACAGGCATATCCATAACTATTTATGATCCACGGAGCTGGAGCATTAATTCTTTAACTCCCAATACACTACACAATGTCATGATATGGAATTTCAATAATATAACAAAAATCATAAAACCATGACAATGCAATTATGCATTACTTAGTGCTTAAGGCCATATGTTTTGGTCTGTTGTATAAATAATACTCATTTTTGTATGTCTATTATTACCATGTTTTAAATGGGAAGACATTTAGATGCCAAAGGGCTGAAAGTAAACATTGCACTAAACACTTTCTAAGACTGCATCTTTGCTTAATTGATTGGTAAATGGTAACAGCGCATACAAATTATTGCGGCAATAAAAGGCAAAGCCTACAACTTCAACAACATACTTTAGATGTGAGTTATGATAGTTCAAGAGTTAACAAAGCCTCTTCTTCTGCAGACCTGGATTAAAACTCCATCTCTATGTCACAAGTTTTTACAGTGGGTTTGACAGCTCCCTCATGGGCAGTTGTCCACACTGGAAACCATGGGTGGGATATGGATGGGATGAGCAGTGGGGCTGTGGGGTACCCTCTATCATTGCAGGGAGCTGCACTGTCAAGTACACTGGCTTACAAGTTGTGCAGGATAGCATAATGGATATTTGTCTCTATTCCTGTAACAAGCAGCTGTTGCACTTTACTGTCACTCATAGTTTGCTTTCATTCCTCACTTTGAAGCCTGCAAAAATAGCTAAAAAACAGTGCTACAATGTCCTGCATTCCTAGGGCCTTGATGAAGCAAGGTGAAATCTTGCTTTACTTTCTTCCTTATACTTCTCAGAGCAAACAAAATGTAAACAAAGTAAAAGAAAAATTATGGTATTGGTGGGCATGCATCAAGACAAAGCTACATCATACAAACCAATAAGGAAACTCACAATTATGCCAGTAATGAGGATTGATATCCTGCTAGCTAACTTCAGGTATTTGGCTTTGTATACGGGAGCCCTAAACCTCTCAGGATCTTTGTTGGCAGGACCCTACACAGTGTAACTGTAGAAACTGCAAATAAAGGAGGATGAAGGCAGACTGTAGGCCCACATGGCAGCTACAAGAAGATAAATTAAGTCTTGCAGTTGCCCAGATTTTCCAGCGTTGAGGTCTCTCCTGAGAGAAATGTACAAGAAACAAAAGTAATCTGATGATTAATTGCTCTTGATGAGGAAATTATTTTTGAAGAAACATGTTTTATGATGCTAAACATTGCACCTGCTTCAAACATAGACGGGCATGTCTGGCTCTGCTTCTTCCTTTTGCATCCCTAATCCAGCTAAGCCATTTTTCTGTTTAGGAAAGGTATCCAACTTAAAGCCAGATATTGAGCAGGTGTTTTTCAAGAAAACAAGATTAACTCCCACACTCTTGCAAATGTGATGCAAGAACAGCACCTCCAGGTTGGAGAACACAGGCCTTCATCTATCCAGAAAACAAGTGTAAGGAAAAACATATTTCTGGGGCTGAGGCCATTAGGCAGACTTTGATGTGGAGCAGAGCTCCCATTAAAAGAAACCAGAGGGAGAAATTGTTGTATGAGGCAGAACTGTGTATAGTTCTGGGTTCCCTGATACAAAAAAAGACAGGGATCTCCTTGAAAGAGTCCAGTGGAGGGCTACAAAGATGATAAAGGGTGTGGAACACCTCCCTTATGAGGAAAGATGGAGAGAGCTGGGTCTGTTCAGCCTTGAGAAAAGAACACTCAGAGGGGATCTGATCCATGTCTATAAATAGATAGGGAGGGGGAGGCAAAGGGACAAGCGTGGACCCTTCTCGGCAGTGTGTGGCAATAGGATGAGGGGAAATGGTCACAAACTGAAGCATAGGAAGTTCCGCACAGATGTGCTTGGGAACTTCTTCCCAGTGCAGTGACGGAGCACTGGCACAGCTGCACAGAGAGGTGGTGGAGTCTCCTTCTCTGGAGACGTTCCAGACCCGCCTGGACGCCTACCTGCGCAACCTGGGCTAGGGAGCTGCTTTGGCAGGGGGATTGTACTACATGATCTGTAGAGGTCCCTTCCAACCCTTATGATTCAGTGATTCTGTGAATATGCAGAAAGAATTTGCTCAACAAATAGTGTTACTGTGCTCTTTGTACCGATTGTAGTTTCAATGGAAATAAATAAGAGACATTACTTTCAGAGGAACTTAGATTTATGTGACTCAAAAGCTGATCATTTGCTATATGAACTCAAAGTATCTCATGATTATACCAACACTACAATCTCTCTTTCCAAAGCAGATAAGGAACAGGTATTATAAAACCACAGAGTAAAGCTTTATTTCTGTCATTGATTTCTTAGTGTTGTATAGTCCAGGGCTAAAATGGCCACAAGACACTGAATAGATGATAATTTGTATGTAAACTGCATTGCCAAATCTGTTCCTTAAGATTACTGATATTGTTTAAGTGTGTTCTGACACAGTAAGTTGTTTGTTACAGCTCCCCAGAGTTAAACTCTTTTGAAAAAAAAAGTGTGTAATTTATCATTATCTAGAATCCAGGACAGAGTTTGCCTTTCTCTCACATGGAAAGCATTGTATGGTGCAACTGAGCAGGAGGCTGAGGGATGGTGCTGGCACTGCAGCTGGCTGCCGTGATTGATGTTCAGTGCTTTTTGATATGGACTAGCACCCACAAGAGACCAAAGCAAAACCAGTACATTCTGTTCAGAAACAACAAGATTTATAGCAAAAACTCCATGATAAGAGATTTGAGTGGTTTCATCTGTTGTGCCAATAATAAAATAATTAGAAGAAAAAATAAAAAAAGAAGTCTTTTATTTTAACAGTTTGCATGGGTTAAAGAAAGCAAAAAGGAAAGGCTGCTATGGCATTGCAAGTGTATTGTATTACAAAATTATTGTGAGTTTAGGAAGCATGTGTGGACTGAAGTTTACCCATTATGTACCAGTAGCTCCTTAACAGAACATGTTTAGTGATGCTGGTGTTCTGCCTCAGAGAAGCTGTCTATTTTCCACTTTCATTCTCTTGTTTTGATTTTGAATTTTCTATGGGAATTAAGAGAATGTGAGAGTTGTAATGGTTGTAGAGTAATTCTGAGTTTGACAATTTCTTGGAGGCTCCAAGCCATGTATTGAAGTCTGAATTTATAGTCCTTATATTTTTCATCAGTAAGTATTTTAACTTTTGTTGTTGTTGTTTGTTTGTTTGTTTTTAGTTTTGTGTAATCTAATGTCTCTGAAATGTAAGATAAACGGGAAACCCTTTTTGCCCTCCTAGGCATCTCCCAAAACTTGACCCTCTTGTGACATGGAACTTCACAAAGCTAAGGCCACGAGAGGCCTTCCTGACATTCAAAAATTGCTGAAGGGCAATGACACTCCTAGGTCTTTGAACTATCTGCCTTGCTTTCAAGGTGTAGAGACCATTCAGAGTATTGTTTCCCATATAGGAGTCCAAGAGATCTTCATATAAGCTTGTTCCTACCATGTAGCACCATTAAAATGCAAAAGCCGTAGCATCATAGTCAAAAGCCATATGGTCAATGAAGAATAAAGAAACAAAAGCATGAAGAATGCTTATCTATGCACAGTATAGACAGATTTAAACATAAATAGCTGTAAGACTGTAAGAGCTGAAAAACAAGTGAGGTTTGACATTTAAAGCCACCTCTGATATTTTTATAGGAGGTATTTTGTTAGAAAGGATATTTTCTTGTGACCTATCTAAAAACAGCTAAGCTTTTAAAATAGAAATTGTCATTTGATCTGGCAGAGATCACAAGAATAAAGAGTTCGGGAAATGCATTTGTCTAAAACAAAAAACAAAAAAAAGTTTCTGGAGTAAAAGTTAAGCTTGTAAAGCAATTCTGGTGAATTTACTTATTGCTTTATGCTTGTGATAGTCATCTCCCACTCCACACACCACTTCTGAAGAGAAAAGAATGAAAAATACTTACTGAACAACTAATTTATCAGTCTGACATTACCATCTATCAAGAGGAGAGGCCTGCTGTTAGGAAAATCAAGACTATTGGTTCAGGGGTTTTATTTCCTCTTGTGAAATGAAGGTTAGTGAGACAATGTACATATCTAAGAGATGTCCTGGGCATTTTGAGCCCAGAGTCCCATAGATCACTTCTTCTTCTGCAGTCTGCTGTAGCAATTCTCTCATTGATGTTCTCATGTTCTCATTGACTGCCTGTAACAGTCCTGCTGCTGAAGATCACATTCCAAGCAAAAGGGATTTGACTTCTTTTCCTTTACAAGCTATGATGCAATCCATCAGAAAAAATTAATACTTTAAGGTTAATCTTAAATCTTACCGTGTGTATTTCAATGTAACATCTTATTAAGTACGACAGATTCAGACAGCCAGGGCTGGTAGGCAGTGTGTAAGGAGTGACATGTGGTCACCTACATTGATTTTCATAGTTTTGAACTGTAATGCAGCAGCTGGAAGCACTGTGCAGTACAGAGCTTTTCATGGGACAGTGAATGACTGCTCATGGGCAAATTAGTCTGTCCCAATTGCTGAGTGAGGACTAGCTTCTATGTAAAAAAGATAAAATAAAATAGCAGAAAAACCTCTAATGAGCAAGATATAAACTTTTTTCTTTTTAACTAAAAAGCAGAAATTCAAGAAGTATTTTTTAACCTTTTTAATAAGCAGTGATATCTACAAATTCAGAAAAAGGTTCAAAAGCTACAGTCTCTCTGATCTTGTTGCAAATCTTCAGATTTTATTTTATTCATTTATTTATGGAGGACTGGTACACCGTGTGTACTCTGAATTTATACATTTGTGGCCTGAGGAACTCATTAAATATATAAGTCCCATGCAGTCAAGTTTCTGCTTAATGGGATAGCAGAATGAGGACAAGTCTAATAATGAAGATATATAGCTGTATAATCACATTTGTCCAGTTTGTATCACACTTGCATGATAGTATTGAATGCAGTGTTAATACCCAGCCCTTTCTGAATCTACATCCACTGAATTCTAAGTAGAAGAAAACTGCACATTGTGTCTTTGCAATTGTATAGATGTAAGACATGATGACTTGCCAGAGACATCACTTCATACCACTCAATGACAAGATTAGAATTTATCTGTTCTCAGGTTGCCATTATATTAAAAAAAAAAAAAGTATTTTATTTTATTTTAAATCTTTCACTAACCCTCTATATGATACAATAAGACAGTTACAATCTGGTAAGAGAGTACAAGATATCAAGATATGAAAATAGTAATGTGAACCAGTGGGAAGCATATCAGCAAGTGATGATTTGTGTAGGCAAGGAAGTAGACTAGAGGAATCCCTGCAGATCAGATCACTGCTCCAAGAGAAGATTTACAGTCCCATATGATCAAGTATCATGGCTGAAAACTGTATGTTCAGTTACCTGTCTTCTTTTTCTTTTTTAGTTATGTTTACAACAAGACTTGCAAAAACTGTCTTAGGATGTGAAACTTCTTTGAAAACATGAATATGTTCTCTTTACCTACCTGCCTGCTGGGCTTGTCAGATAACACTGGCAATCTAAATGAGTCACTGACTTTGTTAGGAATAGCCACTTAGTCATCAAACCTAGGAATTCAGTAATTTTTACATCCTTCTAGCTGGAAGATTGAAGACATTTGATCAGTACTTTTTCCTCTAAAATGAATGGAAGGAGTGTTATTTGTGTGTGAGAGATTTTGATTCCATCTGCCTTGGCTTTTTACTATTTCATCTTGTAGTGTCAATATTACAAATAAATGGCATGTTTGTAAGCTTGTAGGTATTTCCTATGCATAAGTGCTGTAAATGCTTTACATTGCACAGTAAAATGAAGTTCCATATTTAAGCACACTTAACATTTCCACTCTTGGCCCTCAGCATTTCTAGATGTTGTTCGTGGCTCTCACTTCATTTCTTTAACACCTTTGAGAATTCTTTTAGAAAGAGATTGTAAAAGATGTCTGGTAATTATCACTAATTCTCACAAAATTGTTGCATTTCCCATAAAGAATCTGTTGAATCAGAAGTTGGAACCAGTGTCATCACAGTGTATAATAACTCGTATGATTGAGTGCAATTCAGACTACCCATATAAGAAGACATTTCACTAACCGCAAACTATTCAATTTTTGCTGATTACAGCTACAGATTCTTAGCAAACCAGTGTTTTTAATTACAGCTAATACAGTAGGAATTTGTTTTGATTAAAAAGCAAAATAAACAAACAAACAAAGAAAGAAACAAAAAGTTTAGAAGTTAGACAGTGCCCTCTCCTGGATGGAGGTTCTCAAAGTAGAGGTGTACAAAGTGCCCCAGATGTTGCCTATTAGCAAAAATGGGTACAAACCATCATCTTGATGTACTGTAGGCATTTGTTTGTTGTAAGGAAGTACGTTTAGTTGCAGTCCTTCTTTACATTCCAGTCTACTCAAAAGGAGTTTTGCAACAAAAACTATTTCTAGTTAAAATGGTGAGGAACATTGGATTTATTTAGTTTGAACTCATCTAGCTAGAGTTGGCAGTGCAAATTTATCACAGGAATCAGCAGTAATATTTAGTAATATTTATTCCAGTTTTTACAAAAATCAACTGTCATTTTCAGAAATAAGGATAATGGAAAAATACTTAATTGAAGCTTGCATTTTAGGTATAATTTTACATGTCTTCATAGTTTTCTGTCAAGGTAAAAAACAAAACAAAACAAAAAAAAAAGGAGTAAAAAAAAGGAGTCATACTGAGGAGCTCCAAATAGCTCCAAAGTGTCATTTTCCTATTTATCCTTCCTTGACTTTTTACATAAATGAATGAATTTAAGTTTCATTTAACAGCTCCAATCTCATGACTCTTGAATTCAGTCTGTAGAAATTAAATAAGTAATGATAATGACAAATAAATGATAGCAAACAAACTTAACGAGGATCTAGATTGAGACAGAACTATCTCAAGATTTTACAGTATCTCACCACAGAGGTGATAGAGAGATGGATTTCCCTAGTAGTTCATTCAAAACACGTATTTAAATCCCTTCAGAGGCGGACTATGAAATTGTGATAATCCAGCATTTATAGGAAAAATTTAAATTAATGGCATAAAAAGCATTAGACATCCCCACTCACTTAACATTTACAGTTCTCAACTCAGTCCTATGATTTTTTTCAGCATGGGAAACACAGGAAAATAGTTGTTTGGGGTAAACTATGAACGATGTGAACAAAATGGCTCACAGATTGCTCCGTATGCTATCTTAAACACAAAGCAAAGTAGCAAAATTGTTTTTATTTACCTAAATTTTAACCACTTTCTAAAAATCTGCAGACTTATTATAAATAGACTTCCGATATAGAACAGCCAAACTCCATGCTAAGCTCTGCATTTTCTGACTGCTCACTTCAAAGGTATGCTTCTACTGAGAAATGATGCCTTAGCACACTTGCACTTATGTGAGGGCAGCCCTGGAGCAGGGATGAGGATATGCTCCCAAAAAACGCTCTTGCATATAATGCTGCTCTTCAGTAAATCTTTACACATTATTTACATGTGCCTGCAGCTGTAAGCATCTCTGCTCCAGCAGGTGAGCTGTACTGCCCTCTGCAAAGAGCTGCAAGCTCAAGAGTACAGACCTTTTCATTAATGGTAACACCCGGTCATTGGATGGTCACTGAATCTTTCTTGATGACCTACTAATGAACTACTCACCATCTTTCTGTAAAGACTGGCCAAGGTAGATTGTATAGGTAATTTATAGCTTAATACCTGGCACGTTAATGTTACCTTTGCTCAGTGATTCTAACTGACACAGTGCTATTAAGAAGTAGTACATCCTTCCCAATCTATTTCTCAAGTAAAATATTTCATGTTGAAATGAGTCTTTGGATTTTGTGTTTAAAAATGTGTTCAATAATTTTATTTAGGGGAAAAGTTCTGTAAGAGATTAAGAAAGTCTTATTATTTTACAAAGGTGGAGTTTTGTTTTGTTTTTTGACATTTCTCCCCTCAATTTTTTATTTTCTTTTCTATGAGAAAAAGACAAAAAAGCCCAATGTATGTTAGCATTCACCTGTTAGTCTTAGAGGCCTGCACAGTGTAAAAACCAGCTGTTAGTGGGTGCCTGTTAGATGCAGGAACCTGGAGAGCTTTTATGATTCAGGACCCATGGTGCCTAATCTCTGTGAATCCTGGATAAATTGGCCAGAAGCCACAGTTCCTACAGCTGTGATCTTACCAGCTCCCAAGAGTCAGAAAGTTTCAACTGTACCTTGATTTTGTAGGAAAGCTGCAGAAAAAGCCCAAGAAGTGGCAGCGATGAATTAGATAGCACTCTTCCTTCTGACACTGGTGGATAATGCCATCAGGGTTATCCATTCATCACAGAACCCTGCCTTTGCTTTAATTATGCAGGGGCTTTCTCATGGTTTGAAAGTGATTGGGGCTATGATTAGTAGGCATTTTACAGCTTTGAGCATGTGCTAGACTGGATGACTGTAGACAATATATTCATAATCCTTCATGGTTTATATATATATAATATATTATATTTTTATATATTATTTATATTTTATATTTAATATTTTATATTATATATAATTATAATTTATATATATGATATATTATATTATATATATTTTCATAAAACATATAAATATTTTATATATATATATTTTCATTTCCACGTATTTGCATGTTATAGGCAATTTATGTATTTGATCCAAGAAAGCAAGTTTGCATCTACTTAAATGTCCTGGGAACAGTTGGGAAGTTTATCACATCCCATCTTTCACATCCTTAACCCTCATTAAGTGGAGCCCTAATGATCAACTCATTCCCTGCAAATGGCTTCAGAATCACCAAAATCTCTCTGGTGTTTCAGATGGCACTTTCTGTGCTCTTCCTGTGTAGAGACCAAGGAGATGGGTTGCTAGAGAGGAATCCTGACATTTCAGGAGGTGATGATGTAAGAAGGTGGTTTTGCAAAAAGCAGTCCTGTCCACTGCTCCCAGGGGCATTACTCACATTGAAGATCTTCAGCTTATATTCAGCAACTTTGTTCTAAATGAGATGAAATTGTCATAATGTCTCATACCTTTTGATGAATGAGACCTTCCTCTCCTAGTTTCAAGTACTGGTATAATCCTGTCTCCTTAGTAGGCATTGCTAGCAAATGATATTGTTGTACCAATGGTAGGTAAGCTTTACTGAAATGATCAAAAGCAGCAAAATTCCTCATGTGATTCTCCACATTTTATAGTGTGGTTATAAGAACTCAAGCCAGTTAGAGGAGTCAGGTGCTTTCATAGAAAATCATAAATCTTTTCAGATAGGACATATTTAATAATTATTCATCTTCCTGTTATACTGCATCCTGCATTTGTTTCCATACTTAAAAAAAAAAAAATTAGAGATTTGAGAAAGAATACAAAATTGAATCCTGTTCCTATGCAACATTTAAACTCCAATTTATTGTCTTTATTTTCAGCAAATACAATGAAAAACATCTGCAAAAGAAGTAGATATGTTTGGACATTTCCAACAGTGATTGGAAATTGAGGGTCTTTACAGATGTACATAGTTTAAATCAGTTTCCGATTCAAATATGAATCGTTTTTGTAAATTTTAAAATAGCATCTTTTCTTTCTTTCTTTATAACAGGGAGTTCTGCTAATCTAACTTGCCGAGCTTTCTTTGGATATAGTGGAGATGTCAGTCCTTTAATCTACTGGATGAAAGGGGAGAAGTTTATTGAAGATTTGGATGATAGTCGAGTCTGGGAAAGTGATATCAGGTAAAAAAATATATATATAGTCTCTAAGCCAGTATGTTTTTTGATAGTTAATGTAGTAGTTACTATAGATTAATTCAGGAATGTTTTGGGTTTGGTCCCTTTTTTGCAATGTACATTTACATTTTTTCAATTTCATTTGTAGAGAACAGAAAAATATAGCAAGACCTGATGCAAAGTGAGCTGCAAAAGCAGAATGGCTGCCTAACTACTGTCATAATGACTTCTCAAAACTGTGAATAACTACAGAAACCAGTAGCACTAAGTTACTAAACATTACCATTAGTTACTAAGAAAAAATAAGAAAAGTAAATATACCAAGAAAAGTAGGTAAAAATAAGTACTTTAAAATGCAGGCTCTTAAATAAAAGCTGAAGTCTGACTTCTCTTTCTGAATGTATTGGCTTTTCTTCTTCAAAGAAAGAACTGAGTTTCCTGGAATGTTATTTGGCCTGTGAGATCTAAGCCTTCTGTTATGTGGGCTGGTTATAGCTGCTGAAATATTTGTTATAGAAAGTATCTGGTGATTCATGTCATATACTTTTCCTGTTTCTGAAAGTGCTATATCATTTGGATATTGAAAAAAAAAAAGTGGGTTTATATTGCAAATAATATACCTGACATAGCTTTCCAACTCCAGTATAAAGTGACTTCTTGAATCTAAAGGGATTTTTTTTCCATTTATAATTGTGTGTGTGTATCACTGTGTTTGGATAAACCTAGTGATGTTGGCAAATCTAAGCGTTTACTATCAAGGAAGTTAAATAATCACAGATATATTATCCACAGTGATTGTCTATAATAGAACTATGAGCTTATTTTCACCTGAACTCTTACATAAGAGTTTACTACTTCATCAAAAGACAAAAGTCATATTCATTTTCAGCTCTGGCCTGGACTGCTTCTGTATTACTGAAGAAACTTCCTTTATCAAATTCAAGAAGGCCACATAGATATTCAGGGTCACTATGTCCCCGAGTGTAGGCAAAACTGAGATATATTTCATTAGTGTATGTCAAGTCTGTTCTATAAATTTCAAGATCAATACACTAAATAGCACAAGACAACTAGATCAGCTGCATATCTTATATAAAGGTATTCATAAGCCTTTCAACTAGAATTGGCATTTTGAAAGCTGTCAAAAAGATGACAAAAAACTTCATCATCACTTTTTTGTTTTGTGTACTGGGGCTCCAGAGGACTGGCTTGCACATACGTTGTTGAAGCAAGGGAGCAGCATGTAGAAGTTTGTAATTTACTTTTCCAGGTTCCTAAAACCACTGCTGGGCTTTATAAGGGGGAAAACAACAGGAAGACAAGTAGAAAGTTCTAGAAAGGTCTTTGCTTTTCTTTATCATCTGAATGAGTGGCAGCTAGCATTCCAGCTTTTTCTACTGACTTACAATACTATACTTTATAATACATTCAAGTAATATTCTTTACATTTTTTTTTGTGGTCAAGACTACTAGTATCACTCTAAACCTGAAAATAACTGTATTCACTTTTTTCTGTTCTAACATTTCAAGATTCTACATACTACTGATCAGGGTCTCCATCAAGAGTGTGCAATAATGTGTTATCAGTGTGTGCATCATCGTGTTTAAATACAATTAACTGGAGCTTTCATTAACATTTACAAAACCAAACCTCTTCATTAGAAGTGAATGAAAAAAGAGCATGAAATAATTTAATTAAGATTTCATAAAACCGTAGCTAAATTTGAAGCCTGAGAGTTGTGAATTGTAAGTAGCACTATTAGGTCATTATTAGCTAATCCTATAACATGACAAAGCAGAATATCAAATACGATTTCTTTTTTATTAGGGTTCTCAAGGAACATCTTGGGGAACAGGAAGTTTCCATTTCATTGATTCTCAACTCTGTGGAAGAGGGAGACCTTGGCAATTACTCATGCTATGTTGAGAATGGAAATGGACGCCGGCATGCCAGTATTCTCCTACATAAAAGGGGTAAATACATCTCTTCCCCATTAAATGATGCACTGTAGGGGAACCTGTATACATTTGAAAAGCATCCTATGAAGAAAATATTAGTTTTGTTTTCCTGAGATATTAATAGGTAATGATTGTTTTTCCCAGGCGTTCGTATAACTTTCAAAATAAAACAGAAAGGTTGCTGTTAATTCTGGCTGTCACTGGGATAAACACAGTAACACCTTTTAATTATATTTCAATCACAGATGCATTTTGTAATTCATGAACTTTAAAACTAATGAAGACTCAGTACAGAAAAAAGAAGGAACTTAAAATTAATAGAACTAGAATCATTTTCTATTGGAAATAAAATCAAATATTAAAAAAAAATTAAAACACAAATATATTCTATTTCTACCAATAAAGTCACCTAAACCTCGTAGAATCCCAGCATGTTTGAGGTTGGAATGGCCTCAGGTCACCTAGCCAAACCCCTACGCAAGCAGGGAGCCCAGGACACATGTCCAGGAGGCTTATGAAGATCTCCAGGAAGGAGATGACACAACCTCTCTGGGATGCCTTTGCCAGTGCTCTGTCACCAACAAAGTAATTACTTTAAAACCAGTAATTAACAAACTGGCTTTTACTAAGTCATGTGTTGATGTTTAGTCCCTGTTTTCCCTTCCATACAAGCAATAGTACCAACTGACATTTTTGTTCTTTGGTCACTAGCTTTTAAAACTATCAGTGTGCATGCATAAATTTTGCAAGGATCCTACTTTCATTCGTTCCTTTTTCAGAGAAATCAGTGTATCAAACTCACTACAGCATGTGGTCTCATGACGACATAATTAAGAGGAAGTAATCTCAATATTTAATTGCCTTTATAAACACTAAAAAGCAAAAATAGCAAAAACTCCTCCAAAAGATTAAGTAAGGCTGAATCTGCAATTGTGATTTAGAAGCAAAGTCGGTTGTGCCCATAAAAACAAAAGATACCTGTTACAAGCCTTCTACATACTTTGCAGACTTTGACAACTGTTTCAGTGAAATGATAAATTAACCATGACAGACAGAAATTCAAGCTTGTCTCTCAAGTCTCCTAGGAAGGGGAGCTTACACTGCTTGCATAGTCTCTTGTATATCACCATGACAACATTTTGTTTTAGGTTTCCCTGTTTAGATCCACATTTAGTCCCTGATAGAGATGAGTTAGATGTTTATTAATTTCTGGTTATTTGCTCACTTAGAACAATGGGGAACTAAACTGAGGCAAATCGGCTTTCTGAACACCAAGTTATTAGTTTTGGACGGTTTTCTAGTTGTAGATCTCACCTTTATTTTTTATTTTAATTATTTATTTTATTTTATTTTATTTTATTTTGTTTTGTTTTGTTTTGTTTTATTTTATTTTATTTTTAAATCCAGTATAAGAAAGCAGAAATGCTAAATCTCAAATGTTCACTGCTTACCTGAAGAAAATTTGATAATCACTCATATATCATACGTGGCAGATTGGTAGGAGCAAGAAAGCAGGAAGCTCTGTAACTGAAGGAAGTGTGTTCTTGGGAAAAGAGATATTTAGGGCTAAATGCTGCAGTGGTTATTCAGGTTCCAAATTTAAGCCTTTCAACTGCCTTTCTGCCTTTTATTTCATAACATATGAGGTTCAACAAATCCAACTGTAAGGTCTTGCCTGGGTGATGGCAATACCACTACTATCAGTAAAAGCTGGGAGATATAAGGATGGAGTGCAGCCCTGCAGAAAAGAACTTGGGGGTGCTGGTGGATGGCAAGCTGGACATGTGCCAGCAAAATGCCTTTGCAGCCCAGAAAGCATATCCTGGGCTGCATCAAATGAAGCATGGCCAGCAGGTTGAGGGGGATGATCCTTCCACTCTACTGTGCACTGGTGTGGCCTCACCTGGAGTACTGCATTCAGATGTAGTGTCCTCAGTACAGGAGAGACATAGACTTGGTTGAGAATGTTCAGAAGACAGCCACAAGTTGATCCAAAGGATGGAACTCATCCACTATGAAAACAGGTTGAGAGATCTGGGGCTGTTCAGCCCAAAGATGAGAATGCACTGGGGAGACCTGAAGTGGCCTTTCAGTACCAAAAGGTGGGCTGGAAGAAAGAAGGGGACAGACACTTTAGCAGTCTGTTGTGACAGGAGAAGGGAAAATAGTTTCAAACTAAATGAGAGAAGATTTAGGTTGGATATAAGGAAAAAATCTTTTACCATGATAGTGGTAAGGCACTGGAACAGGTTGCCCAAAGAAATGGTGGATACCCCAACCCTGGAGGCTTCCAAGGCAAAGCTGGATGAGGTCCTTGTCAACATGATCTATTTGTGCTGTCCCTGTTCATTGAAGGGGAATTGGTCTGAGTGACCTTTAAAGGTTCCTTCCAACTCTAAGAATTCTATGATTCTACGATTCAATACAATTCTGTTTTTTCACAGGCTTTTAATTAATGATATCAGACCCTCATATAATAAATAAAAATGTAATGCATAATGAGAAAGAATGTTCTTCTACAGTGTTGTATTTTCCAAAGTACGACTTTTGTGGTGAATGAAATCCCATTTAATTATAAATCAAGCTGGAAATCCAGATTATTGTTTAATTTTGTGATTATTTTTCTGAAAATTCTTGTCTGCATATTACCAAAATATGCTAAAATACTGAAGCAAAAATAATCTGAAATTCTATATTATAATAATGTTTATTTTAGTTATATTTTTAGAAGCTAAATAATACACTTACATTTCTCATGGAATAGCTACCAAACCTGAGAACAGGTAATATACCTTATGCAAAAGGAGACACCAAAGTGACTCCTTAACTTTCTTCTAGTTCTCTCAGTGCTCTCCAATCTTCTGTCTTATATATCTTATATATTGGGTTTATTTTCCTCTATCACTGAGTATTTAAGGTTCTGTCCTTCAGCAATTGAGTAACTGATGGATGGTTAAAACAACTTGATTTCATTTTTTCTGGTGGAAACATAGAGTTTAAATAAAATAAAATGTTAAGAGGAAGAGATTTGTTCTGTTTGAATTTGTCCACGAAAATGTATGTTTGAAATGAAAGCAAGTTATGCACACATTAACATGATATTAATATTTCCTTTTCAATTTAGTAGCAAATTCAGAATAATAGGAAACAATGAATTTTCTTCCTCCAGCTGTTAATGGTAATGGAATTGTTGACAAGCTCTTTAAATTACTGTGTCATTCACAAGATAGTGTAAATCTGTTTTATAAATTAAGAACTTGAGTAATATAAATTTTTGATCTCATGAGCATTTCCAGTCATTAGAACAATTTCTCACAGTAGTAGTCATGTGTGACAATTAAGACTTAAAGGATAAAAGAAACAGCAATTCTTGTAACCTCTGTGAAGAAATCTCATGTTACAGTTCCCTTTGCCATAACGCTTCATGACACTTCTGAAATTTCTGAATGGCATGTATCATGTGAGATACGAGAGAAAGGAGTTTCATATTGCAGCTTCTGTTAATTGCCCTTCATTACTTGAAAATTTGAAGCAGAAATTTTAAGAGCATAACTCTTAAGTCTCAGTGGAATCAAAACTGCTCTGAAACTCAGATACACATGGTATGTTAAGACCTCACACATATGTATCTTCCTGCATATAAAGCATTCAGCTTTTACTCAGCACAGCAGGAAAAGCTCTTTTGGGTTCCTCTCTGTGTTTCAGAATTGAAAGTGAAATTAGATTTGATTTGATGCAAATTGATTTCCTCCTCTATGGCCATTGAATAAATCTTCTGCTGGGAAGTACAAAGATTCAGTCGCTCAAAAAGTTCATGACACTGGGACAAAAGTGTAATTCACCCTGCCTACCTTCCCCAAGCCTAACCAAAAATGTCTGTTCTTTTTACACTCAATATCTCACCTAAAATCAGCAAATTAGCTAAGTACTATTAAATAGTGTTGAACAAAAAGTCTTCATAAAAATCTTTTCTTCTTCATCAAGGTTTTTCTAATCCTTTAAAAACTGGAGTCAGACAACTCCAATGAGAACATTAGTCAGATTACTAAGCATGTGCCTAAATCCAGTTCCCTTCTGAAGAACTGTCAAGCAAGTTGGTTGTTTAACATATTCCTTTTTAAAACAGCTTTTGTTCCACTTTTGAGATATGTTCTTTTTATATAATGTCTATATATATAATTCAATTCTAACCTTGATTAGCGAGGAAGAAAATATTTTAATATAAAGTGTCACAAAATGTTTTATAAACCATGCAGATGTAAATTATTCATAATGCTGTCCTTAGGAATAAATGCAAACAGCTTGTTTTATGATTTTACATCCTTGTAACTTGGTACTCCATTTTCTCCACAATTTAGCACCTTCTTGTGCTTCTTACATTCATTTATTTCAACAGATCTAAGAGAAGTAATGGTGTGGGATGTTTGATGTCTCTACTAAAATAAGCAAATCGAAGCTCTACTAATCAGTAATGTTTTAAGTCATGCAAATTTTACTTTTCTTTTCTGAGTTAACATACTCAAGATTGTAATTATTCTTCTGTTGGGAACAGGTATCCCGAATTTCTCAAAAGGAATAAAAATGTCATGACTAGGAATATAAAAACTACTATTTTCCATCATTTTCTCTATTCTAGTAGTACTGAAAAATCCAACAGACCCACAGCTTGGATATGCTGCTTGTTGTTGACAAAATTCCAATCTGGTACTCATACATACATGTATATACAAAATAGGGAGTATATATTATATTTTGATCTAATAAATGAGGTGAGATAACTGAGCCTTAACATTTCTAACATATAAAATGTATTGTAAAATAAAAAAAACAAAGACCCCTGTAATTTAAGTAACGCATCTTAAGTGAACTGTGCAGGCAACTACTGTTATGTACGACCCTCTGTTGGCAGGAAGTGTACACTTCGTGTTAAGAGACGGTTTCATGATCAAGGTAATGGTCACTTCAAATCTGCTACCCCAAATCTATTGGCATCAGAAATTGTCCTACAACATCTGTAAGTGGTTACTCACAACAGTATCCATAAAGCAATCTTGATTCCTTAAATACAAACCAATTTATTTGGCACTTAGGAACAAACGAAAAAATTCTCAAAATGTAGAGAACTGAATATGCAAATACTGGTACACACGATTACATATATATATGCATTAAAGAAAGAAGAAAGCAGCATACTTCTCCATTCTCAAAATGTGAATATAGTTTTTTTTTTCTCCCTCATATCCGTCTATTATTTACTGCTGATGTGTTAAAAGAGCCTCAGATGAATATTCCTTTGCTAGCTGGCCTCCTTTTTCCCTTATGGGAAGCACACATCTCTGCAGTCAAATCCGAATCTTATGACACATCACTCCTGGTTTCCAGTATCTGCCTTTTTTCATTCTCACAGAAAACACTAAGAGTTTTAGTAAGCATCAGCTTTAATTGCCCCCTCTCCAAATTATAGCCATTACTTCAGTGTTTCACTTAATAATTGAAGTCTAGAAACATATATCTAGTTAAACTAAGAACTGAATCTAGGCAAGTGTTTAGCTTTATGAGTGAATTTGTCCAAGACAAGTGGAGAACGAAAATGCATCTAGGCACAAAGTTACAAAGATTTAAGTGTGAGATAACCTGATGCTCTGTGAATAGTCCAATTGACTTCAGAAGGATTGCTTATCGTCTGTGAAGTTAAGCAGTCTGCGTAATTGCAAAATTGAAACCTTAGATAGACTGTAATTGGATTTTGAAAAAGCTTCAGAAATTGAATACACAGCTATAAATCACATATTCTCAAAGAGCTATAAATCACCAAAAAGGATACTTGAAATATAATTATTTTTCTTAGTAGCTCAGCTGTATACAGGCTAATGAATAGAATAAGATTAATTTTAAGTTCTCACAGATCATTTAATGTAAGGTCTCTGAAGCACATCGTATAAGTCACAAGATATGAATATTGAAAGCTCCCTTTTATTTACTTTCTTGTAAACTAAGATTAGTGCATTACATGTGTGACAGAGAGAAGGGAATGTTATAAAAAATTAAATCCAGGTGAAGATCAAAGGTATGCCTGATAATTAGGATAGGATCAGTATAAAATGAATATGTTTATTACCATCACATTATGCAGATATTTAAAGAGGACATGTACTTTGTTTTAATTAGCTGTTTCTTTCTTTGGCTTTCCAGGCCAAAGCCTCCTGATAAGGAAAAAAAATTGTAGCCATTGGTCAAACTGCTTGTAACAAATCTCGTTTTAAATTGAAGCTATTTATTCAGAAACCAATCTACAACTGCAGCAGTAATCAATGCGTTTTCCCTTGGAGTAGAACTGTTCCCGTGCTACTGGAGGACTGTTGTTAATTGCCTGTAACTAAATGATTGCTGTGCTTCTGAATGTAGCTCCTTGGCGCTCGCTCGTTTGTTGTGTTTAACAGAATGCTTGTCCCCCTAAGGGTTAGCCTAGTAATTTTCCTCTACGACTTTTTATATTTGGTCTTGGTCCTTAAGGAGGGCAAGGTCTGTAATTTGAGCAACATAACACAGAGGTTAAATGGGTTTTAAAACGTTTGTACTTTTTGTCTCCCCCCTCTGATGCTGTATTGTGCTGAAACTGAATCTTTTTAGCATCCAGCCACTGTGGGAAACCTGGGTTTCAGCAGGAAAAGCAGATCAAAGGCAGTGCAGTGCCTGCTGTAGCAGTCATACTCAAATTGCAAAGCAAAAGACAGAAGACAGCAGCGCTAAAAAATTCATGTTATTGCAAAGGCAACCTCATACGCTGTCCTTGTTGTGACATGATTACTAAGCCCTTGCTCTTATACAAATCACCTTCACAAGGCACCATTCAGGAATAACTGCTCCCAGGAAGGAATTCAAGTACTCCTTCCCACTTCACACAAGGAACTCTAAGACACTAAGGAAAGTGAAATGATGGCTGCCATCTGAGGGACCAACACCAATGGCCAGACTGAGCCTGCTGCTTCTGACACCTTCAATTCTGTGCAACGCACAGTGATGCTCTTAAATAAAATCCTGAGGTGTACAAAGCCAGCTAGATTCCCTGTACAGTTAGTTTAGCAACTTGGGGAAGCACTGGCTCAAGGCCCAAAAGCACACAGTTGCATGTGGCACTGTGCCCAAGCTAATCTTTGCTGCCCTTCACAGCACTATGCAGATGGGGCTGTACCAGTTGTGGTATTTTGGGGGCTGGCTTTGGCATTAGTGCAGTGGGATGTAAGAATACAGCAGTCTGCTGGGCTCATCACTGTGTCTCTGCCTCAGGACCTGATAAACATCACCCGAGACAGAGGGTGAGCATGTGCTGATAAACATAGCTCAGCATGGATGAAAATACCAGCTTGCTGTGCTCAAAGGGTAGAGCAAGAAACTGACTTTGCAAACAAATCTGTTTAAGAAAGGCCCATCTTACCCTTCTTGTGCTCATCAGTGACTATGGTGGCAGTAGATAAAAAGGAAATTTTGTGAAACTTTTAGGGTGAACTGAGATGTTTGTTTCTTACTTTGCTTATCTAATAGGTTTGAAGTAGGTTCATGTGTGTTCAGATAGACTTTATCAAAGAAAATATACAGGAATAGTCTTGAATTATTTTGGGGAGAAAAGAGCGCTTGGGAGGGCCTCTCTAATAGCAAAAGTGATGCAGTCCATTTATTTGATTTCATGCACAGTGTTAGAGAACAAGTAACTAGCTGCAGTTATTTTTTCCATTTAATCTCAAAATCATTAATTTAGCAAAAACTTCTGTTTTCCAGCTGTAAAGTTTTCCCTCACTTTTAATGAGCTATAACAGCAGGCACATAAATAGTGTATTTGGTACCTAGCAACCCAATGTATTAAGCCTTTCTTCTAGTCCCTGTTGAACAGCTGCATCACCTGTAGTACAAAATGATAAACAGGGTATAGTAAGCCCAGAGTAATTTCCATTTCCATTGATATTGTAAAATACTGTATTATTTGTCTATGCAAACAATTTTTTGTTGGCCGTTTTTAATAACATTCCCTTCTCTGGACCAGAAAAGTATTAGAAAATATCTAACACAAAGGAGTTTCCAGCACAGTTTTGGAAAGAATGACACAGGACATAAATACTTCTTTATTTCATTTTATTGCACTTTTAGTGTCTTCTAGAGAGCAATGAAATCATCTTACAGTCACTACAAAATAATAAAAAGTATGTGAATCTCAGTAGATATAGTCAAAATAAATGGAATTCTCACATTTTTCTATAATCTTTTATTTTTCTAATTGAATTGTATTATGTTGTGTCTGCATAACCACACACACACACACACACACACACACACACACACAAAAATTAAAACAAGTTAGTTGGTTACATCAGGGCTACAGTGCTTCATTCAGAAAGAAACTGCCCACTGTAAGAGGATGGCATGAAAGAAACATGGAACTGACCTTTCAACAGTACAGATTTTATGAAGCAAAACTGCATCACTTGGATTTCCAAGATTTTACTTCTTGTCATTCCTTAGAACTGAGCACATTGGAAAAATATAGGGGGTCATAATATATGCCATTTATTACTTAGTTCAAATTACAACAGTGCTAACATTCTCACTCTTTTCGTTTGTTGCCACTTGCCAGTTTCCTACTGATAATCAAAAGCAGAATGGATGTCATGTAGCTGGCTGAGTTTTCTTGAGCATGCAGTGGTTTAGACAGGGAGGAATGAAGGTCTGTGATGACATTACTTATTCACTGACAAGTGACTCCACTGAGGAGGTCAATGTTAGATAGATATGGCTACATTTGATCAGAGTCCCCATCCTTTGGAAGGGAACTACATGGCATGATCTCAGTCATGTCATTCTCCAGTGACAGAGTGCAACAAAAGCCCCGGCGGGTGCCCATTGTCTGAATGATGATGTCAGAACTGACAAATTGGGATGGTTTGCAATGTCTAAACATAAGCCAACTGCTTGTGGACAGACAGGAGAATAAAGATGAGTTTCAGATCATTGGAAAACAGTGTCAAAGGTATTAGTAGATATCTGAGAAGTGTGGTTTTGGAGTTCCTTGGATAATTTGTCTTCACAACACTCAATCTGTTTTTTCTCTTTGCTTTTTGTTTGTTTGTTTGCTTGCTTTTCTTTTTGAGGAAAACAAATCCTAGTTTGATCCAGCCAGTAGACTGAAATTCATCCAAAACCTGAGATTTTCTTATTTATATGTGAAGTAATGCAGAGGATGTGTTTTCATTATAATACCCCATAAAAAAAACATTCACCTTTGCTTTCATTGTAAATGGAATGTCAACATTTATGTGTATAAAATGAACTGGAGTGTATCTGCAGAGAGAGAGATGGACGAGGGTTATCAAATCTCTCATAGGTATGCATATGCACACACATATTCCAGCATCTGTTGTTTTACAAAACAGCAGTTGAGATACCACACCAGAGGAAAAAGTATGTCAATAAAGAAAATACATTCCTACTTACTTTCACGGGATCTTCAGAAAAATAAAAATAACCCTATTCCTCATTATTTTATTTTAATAATTTACATAAATATGAAGTCTGCTGTTAATCTTTTCTGTTTTGGAATGTGGTTGTTATTGCATTTTGTAATTCTTTGCAGAGCTGATGTATACAGTTGAGCTTGCTGGTGGGCTTGGTGCTATTCTGCTGCTGCTTGTTTGTTTAGTGACTATCTACAAGTGTTACAAGATAGAGATTATGCTCTTCTACAGGAATCATTTTGGAGCTGAAGAACTAGATGGAGGTAAGGCAGCTTTTCAGTATGTTTCATACTGTCTAAATGTGCCTATTTCTCTTCATCAAGGCCCAAATTTAATTTCAGTTCAAGATACATTAACAACTGCAATTTTTATTTCCCACTGCATTAGGCACTGACTTTAGTACACATTCCTCATACAGCACATTAGCAGCAATGACTACTCAGCTGATGTTTGTGTTGCTCTCTGGATCTCGAGGTGACACACATCTCTTGGATCAGTACTCCCAGCATCACATGAAAGTTACTAATACTGAGGCTTTAAAGACTTCCTTTCTGTCAGTGCTGAAAGCCAGTTTCACCTCCTCGTAAACTTGGAAGTGTCTTCAGTAATTATATTTCCCTAAGAGGTAGAGATTGGACTGAATTTCAGTTTACTGTTTGTTTAAATGGATCAGTTTCAATAAACTGCTGAGTGTTTGGGAGCACACCCAACACTCCATTTTCTTGAGTTCATTTACTTAGTCACTGGGAGAGTGGTTAATGATCATTAGCACTGTTTTGTGGTTCAAGGACAGTCAGCTGAAACAAAAGTAATCTGCAGTGAATGTTCTAAACTGTGTCAAATATATACTTTTTTTTTTTTTTTTTTTTTTGAGAAACAAAGAAAATCCTCTCTGCCCGCTAATCAAAACTGCTGCTGGACAGCAAACCAGGTTGAGCTGCAGGTTCTGATTAATTAGATTTGGTTTCTTGGGTCAGAGTTCTTGATGTTTTGTGCTACTGCTACATCTTTGGTGAGAGAACTTCCCTATTTACTCAAATACTGCTGAAAGTTATATTATAGTTCAAGGTAATAGCCTGTGGATAGCAGCTGCTGTGTGACGTACTATAAGAAATACATACTACACTGTCCAAATCTGCCACTGATGCAGGAGAGTGGCAGTAAAATTAAAGGTCTGATGTAAGGGAAAGCCTTCCATATTAAGATCACTAGGGTATGACCCATTTCCACCTCCAATCTAAAAATGCACAAGAATTAAAAGTAGAAAATGCCCAGAACAACAAAGAGCCTCAGAACATTGGAACATTTTGTTTCTTACCAGAGTGACTAAAAGGATGCATATTAATACAGCAGTTCAGTTGGGAAAAATAAAACACAACAGGTTACTAACTTTACAGAACAGGAAACTGTGGCCCATCAGGACTGTGATTCAAGAAGTATTATGACAGACACTACTTTTTTTCAGAAGCCGAGATCTTCTAAAATGCAACCCATCATTTACAGGAGTGTACTTACTTGCATGTATGAATTCAATATTGTTCAATATAAATATATATATATATAAATTGAATTCAATATTATTCTTATGAAAGAAAAAAAACCATATGCCTTAGTAATTGTTTAAATAGTTGCAATTTAATGTTTTCTCTCTCTGTGTCAGTAATTCTTACTTTTACAGCTGTCATTTATTGTTAGTTCAAATCTCACCAATTTATTTGCTGACTTAGTGTTACACACCTATCTCTCTCTCCTCTCATCCCATACATCAGTGACCTGAGAACAGAATCATCCATTTTAGCTTCTAAACAATACTATTCTGTAATTTGAGAGAAGGAAAAATAGCATCAGTTTGGTTTTTTTCCAAGTAAATTTAATTTAATTTACAAGATAAAGCTTGGATTCTCCTTATACGTTCAATGCAGACTCATAGTGTGAGTGTTTAATTGAAGTAACACACCAGGAAAAATAATACTTGCAGAATCTCATAACAGAATACTGTAGCTTCTGCTGTACTCAGTATACTAGAAGCATGGATAAAACCTGCTGTGACAATGAAGATACTGCAGCTGGACTTCTGATCTGTCTCACCTATGCTCTTGCAGAATTAAGAAGACAGAGAGAAAATGCCTCAGAAGGCCAAGCCAGAGTTTGTGTGGAAATAAATTGCAGACATAAATTCAGGTCCTTTCCCTTGGCTTCACCTGTTACTGACAGGCACAAAATGCTGAACTGTAAAATCTTTTTCTGACCTGAACTCCTGCAACGCCACAGCCAAGTGCCTACATGCTATTCAGCATTTACATCGTGCGCTGGCATACTTCTGGATAGCACATATATAAGCAAACATCAAAATGTCATAGGCTTTTTGGGTTCACTGTGTTGTATCCAGACAGAATTTGAAACACTGTAAAAGTGAGGTCCAGTTAAAATTTTCCTTTGAAAATATTTATAACATGCAATGCTTCATTTCTGAACAAGGCCTTCAGGATGTTGAATGTTGTCACAGTTCCTCTTTCTTTTCCTTTGACACTAGATTTTCTCATGCACATTTCTGTGGGTGGCATGGGTAAATTGTGAGAAATAGTTGAAAACAGAATATTTAATCCTTAAAACTATAGTAACTTAATTTATTATTTTATCTGGGAGCGATGGAGATTAAACAAATATTCACAGATGCTGATTCCTCATTTCTTTACCTTGCATCTTTGAATATTCCGTTTTCTCTCATCTCAGTAACTCTTGTTTTCCTCTTTTTTTTTCCCTCCAGCAAACACTTCAGCTCAGTCTTGTCTTCTGGGAAAACCCTCTTTTTTCCCTTGGTTAACTCCCTTTCTTGGTGAAATAGAGCATAATCAAATTAACACTATGCTGGATTGTGGTTAGTGGACTTCATCGCTAATGTCTGACACATCTTCCTGGGAGATGAAGCGCAGGCAAAGCTCTCTGAACAGTGGCAAAACATCTTTCCCACTTGAAGCTACTTGGCATAGCCTTGCCTCTCAGAGAGACAGCTCATCCAGTGGGTTGGTCTAAAACCTCTTTGTCCAGCAAATTTTAATTCAAGATCTGACAAGATCCCTTAAGCACCATCTTGAAATGTTCACTAATATTCTGAAAAAAAAAAAAAAAAACACAATATTTTCAGAAATAGATGCTTCATTGGGAACTTCTGGGGCTGATCATTCTTAAATGTCAGGCATTCTTTTTAGGTTTAAGACTCTAAATTTAAAAGTTCATTTTAAAAAGTCTTTTCCATAATGTTCACTTTAAGTATTAGTATGCTATAGTGAAAGTGGCTTTAAGAAGTGATTAACTCTTATGCCTTATTGTACTCAGAGCCCTTACATTAGAGTTTTATAGCACGTTCATCCTCTGATAAGTGTTTTAGCTGTTACTATTTCTGTATTTTTATTTTACATGGATCTTCTTTGTTGGCTTTCTCAGTTTCAAATGAACTTTGAAGAAATGAACAGCAAAGATTAAAACAAAATGCAAGAAAACATTTGTAATTACCTTGGATCAAGACATACCAAACTTCTTACACTCTCTGATCTTAAACACCTTTTGGTATCAGAGGAGATAGTACCACTGTATAGAAATCTACTCTTCGTTTTCAAGAGAGATGAAACCCAGGCCTCCAAAATCTATGGAAATTTTCCCAGGGCTTTACCTAGGACAATTTCCTTCTTCAAGAGACTGTTTCTGTACATGAAATCATGGAAGGATCAATCACAAAGTAGGACAGCCACCAAGACAGTCAGCAAGGGAAGAAGGAGAGTCAGATGAGCAGCATCCTTTCTGATGCTGCCTTAGAGAGTCCAGGAACTCCAATTCACCAAGATATTCAGCTGATAACTATAAAGAGAGACCTTCATTTGACAGTTGATTCAACAACCTTCTAAAGGACCCTCAGTGCCTTTAGTTCCCATCAACTGTTTCTACAGTGTTGGACAGGCCTCTCTCGATGGTGTCTTTCACACTATTCTTAACTTTCCCTGCAAAGGAAACGTGGGAGAATAGAGAGACAAGTTCTCAGGCTATACATGGCCAGGCTTGGCACCTGGGAAAACAAGGCCCTGGAGTTTCTCTGATTTCACTTTGTTTCCTTTCTTATTTTAATTTAATTTCTTTTTTTAAAGTGTTCCTAAGATAGTTGAAAAGTGTCATTGCCAAGCTCTTTAAACTTAGGAAATCTTTCTTGGATTCAGTATATGACACCTGTAGTGGATGTTTCTGGTCTGGGAGTGTTGCACTCTATTAAAAAATGGGTTTTGTTGTTTTCTGAGAGGAATTAAATCAATTCTCACATTAAGAAACTGATGAAATTGTTTCTGTCTTGAAATGTCTGTTGCATCTGGGACTACTTAAGTAGATGTGATTTTCATCTTTACCATTATTTAGTAGCAAAATACTGTCAGGGTTCACAGGCAGACCTATGGGATTGCCCAAAAAATAACACTGCACAAATTAAGATGAAGTAGAACACTCTTCCCCATACTTTCCTGTGTTTCGCCCTAGCAAACCTCTTGTTCAACAAAGAAAGACAAAGCTTTCAGATTATTAACACTTCTGTGTGACTTAGCTGCTAACTTTCATATATAGCTTTTTTCAGTGGCCTAGGCATCTGCTGAAGTGCTTGTGTTAGTGATCACGCTCTGCAGGTACAGCTAGACTGAAATTACTGCTGAAGTTAGTGACTTTGAAATTACAGAATTTTCCCTAGGGATTCATAGAATAAGTTTGCAGTAGCAGCCTCAGCACGGTATACGTATTCTTGTTGGCTATTGGCAAATGGTGGCAATAAGAAATCCTACTCTATGAATGTCAATTTCAATTTCTATTAAAATCACCTTTAGAAAAAAAAGCTGCCTTCATCTTTCTAAGGATTACTAGTTACAAAGCAGGGATTTTCCTCTTATTTAATTACAATTTTATTGTTGGATAATTGCCTACATTAGCTCTTAACTCTTATCATTTATGCTATTTATTTATATCTGAAAAGCAATTCAAATAATAAAATCTCTATGTCTCCAATGAATATAGGATTTTCTAGTTTCCTTTGATACTTACTAATTCAAATAGAAGATTCTGTTTTTTCCTCTATCATTATTTTATTCTCTCCCTATTTTATGGCACATAGAATCATTTTAAAAAACAGTGAACTAAGGATGAAAACAGAGTCTACCATCTGAAGACTGAGATATCTCCTGTTCCTCAGCCAGCAGCTCTGTCAAATGGCTCTGAGCTTTGAAGTTGTTTTTCTTGTTTTGTTGTTGTTGATTTTTTTGTTGTTGTTGTTTTCAAAGGACATATTTCCAAGGTAAGCAAGATGAATGCAGCATATTGGCATCCAATTTCTAGAATTTTAGATTGAAAGCCTTTTTTCCAAGCCATTTCTCCCCTGAGGTTTTTTTTGTACCCACAAAAACTTATTTTATTTTTTATTTTTTTACACCAAGGCTATCTCAGCTCCAGTTTTCACCTTATATAACCCAATGATTTAAGTACTATCATAGACCACTTGAACACAAATAAATCTGTATTTTATATAGGTAATAAGCTGTTTTGTTGAATTAGGATGATAACAAGTAGTCATTACTTGACACTGTCAGTTTAAGATATTTATTTTGTACAGAAAATATTATATTTCTTTTCAGACTTTACCTGACAATTATTGAATTTCTTTTCTTTAAAAAAGGATCTAGTCTTTCTTAGATATATCCTATGCTATGCTATGACTCCTTACTAAGTAGTTACCATTCAGTCTTTCAGTACCTACTACCAATATCTTTTTCTGAGACCAGCAAATTGCTCGTACAAACCAAGAAGACATCTTCTAGCACCATATTTTAGTTTTCAAAAATTTTAACATTCTGATAATGGTATATAAAACTTTGCATTTTCATGTCAAGAGCAATTTTTGAGATTAACAGTGCACCTGCTTTTTATATTAAAAGCAGAATTACTTCAATAGTAGTATTTAATTTAGCTACTAACTTCCATATTAATGAAAATGGCTTAGAAACATTGAAGCTTTCCTCTTCATTTAGCTACAAATTAGGAATCTGAGTAAGTACATGAGAAAAAATCACCTTTAATAACAGGTTATTCTTTCTAAATAAGTAGTAATCTTACATACCTATCATTAAGAAATTTTAGTTGTAGTTATATATAATAAGGAAAAATATACCTTAAATGTGGCTGACAAATTAATAGGAAGGGAAAAAAATGCATACCTGCTGCTTTCATATTTTTATAAATATACCACTTACGGGCAAAGGACATTTTTATTTTTCCCAGTCTATGGTGTGCTGAGAATACTCAAGAACCTTTTTAGAACTGATTATACTTCTTTAGCCTTTTTACCAGTGTTGCATTTATAATCTCCCTTCAATTCACCATTTAGCACTTCAGGCAAGGATCTAGAATATAATTAGGAATACTCCATTTAACAGGTACTTCACCATGGCAAAGCTGATGTTGGCAGTTCTTTGTTTTTATTAACAATAAAAAAGGCTTGGCATTTAAAGAACAGAAATTAAAGTAAATGATAAGGTGAGCATCACAATCAACAGTAAATAGCCTGAAGAAAAACAAGTCTTTTGAAAGTCTCATAATGATTTGGTGCTTTTAATCATCCAAGAATGTAGGTTATCTTTTTCACTGTTTTGAGGGTGATGAGCGCTATTGCAGTGTGAAAATTAAATGTGTGAATAATGAAACAGGCACAAAATTCTCTCTGAAATTTTGAGAACGCACCCCTTTGCAACTCTTGCTTACCACTGTGTTTTCAAAGAGGAATGCCTTGCAGCAGTTCCCTGCAGCACTTGCAGAATCCATCAGCTGTCCATCTCCCTGCAGTTCACAAAGGGAAGACCTGGGAAAGCCAGAAGTGTCTCTGGATACTCCTGGTGGCAGAGTGGGCCATGTGTTTTCAGCTTCCTTTGGAGCACTGCATATTTCTGCAGTTGCCATTAATGACTCTGGAGGATTACAGGACACACAAAGGTGTAGGCAGTCCCTGGTGTCTAGGTGTACAGCTTCATTAAAATAAGATTCAAATCTATCTACATCATGAACTACTGCATTGTATGTTTGTCTTTATTTTGATCACTCTATTTCTCTCTTGTTATAACATACTATGCCAGCTGAGAATCAAAACTTGTCATCTGCTTGAACATGGTTGATAAGAAAAATATAACTTTATGAAGGTACTTTTCTATTTTTAATTTTTCATCTATATATAGTTTCCTGTACTCCATTAGCAGAAGTAGCTGCAATGCTTAAGGTTTAATGAACCCTCAAAGGCCCAAAGTGTTGTCCCCTTGGAGGGCAACATGCAAATTGTTAGAAAACATGTACATATATAATAAAAATTCAAAGTTGAATTTGTCTGTTGGTCGCTATAGAAGAAGAAAGTAGATTCATATGGAGTCTGAGATTCATTTTATGCTTACATTGAGCCTTTAAAAGATTGCTGCTGAGCACATCCTCAGAATAATAAGCAGCATTTACAACTTTCTCCCCTAAAAATTTATATGACCTCTTCAGCATTAACGCTCCAGAAAGTTACAAGGAATATAAGCATTTCTACATTTGGATGATCACTGAAATAAATGGACAGCATCAAAGAATTCATGTTGCAATGATGCAAAAGGTGTTTTGGCTAAAACCCTGAGTTGCTGAATGAAATAGTTTCTCAATTTGTTCTTAATGGATCTGGCAGTTCACCTCCAATATCTACCCCTAAGACTGATCCAAAAATTCTTTTCTGACCTTTGGCTGAGTCCAAGACCATTACTCAGTGTCCTTACTTTCAACTTCATGCACCAATTAAAATGCTATGGCAAAATTTGTTCTTCACAGCCTGTTTGAGAAGGGCCTTGAGGTACAATCGGCCTTTGGTTGACTGACGTGCATTGTACCTGGAGTATCATCCATGTCTGACCTGACTGTACCAAACTAATCTAGAGCTTCAGTGTACTCTCATAATTATTTACAGTACACCATGAATTATTATTTTTCACTAAATTTGCCTGTGTGAAGTCTATTTTATGTTTTATTTCAGCCTTTTCAGTTTATGAATACAACACACTTTCATAAAAATGGAGACTGTTGAGCTGAAGAGCTTCATCCTAGTTGTATAGTACCTAGTAGCAGTGGAAAACAATTACAAATCTCATAACCAGAGAGGATTATTTGTCCATCCATAAAGAATGGGAAGAGGTGAGAAGCCTCTTCCCATCTACAGCGAACACTATTGTCATTATATGGTACTTTATGTCATACTCAGATGCATTTACTGAATTAAAGGACTGCTATTGCATAAAACAGGCTCTGCAAAGTACCTGGAGGCAAAGACAGAAAAATTTATTCGGATACATTTCTATAAAAAAAGAATTCTGAAACAGTTAAGGAAAGAACAATGCTTTCAGGTACAAAAGTAAATGTAGCAAATTGCTCTGAATCTCCACGGGAAAAAGAAAACTTTCAGATGAAATGATCAAAATCCCTTCATTTGACAATTAGCAGGTACTTTTCTTCCCAAGTCTGGGTGGAAACAGGTAGTGAGTAACTATAGTCCTGTTTACTGGTAATGCACAGGAGCCTGACAACAAGAAATATTTGAAATGGAGTAATCTGTATCTAAAGCCAAAGTTCAGTAACAGGCAATCACATCTTCACTCTGAGGATGTTTGTATAGAAGACTTCATTGTTTGCTGATGAGGGGAAATGAGTAAATTATCTTTGTAGAATTAAGTCTGGGATGCTTCCAGCTTTGTTTCATTTTTGGATTTTTGCCTTTGCATTCTACAACTAAATATTTGTTCTGGACAGTATATGAACTGATTGTGTACCCAAATCTGGGAGTATTTAGTTATTACAATACTACAGTAGTATCACGTCTTTTGTAACTTTACTGTGATTAGGATAAGATTAGGAAATTTCTGATTAAATTTTTGTTTGCTTTGTATGTTTGGTTGGTTGGTTGTTGTGGAAAGAGAAGATATGCTGAGACCAAACATTTTCAAATATAAAATATATGTTCCAATGAACAGGCAAGAAAACAGAAAGCAATGGTGTATTTACTGCATATTTGCTATAGTTTGGGCTCTCCTGAATGTGTTGTTATGCAAAAGAAAGCCTATGTGGTAAACAGCCCAACAGCAAAGGGTTTGCAGAGCCTCTTTATTCCATGTGAAATGGCCAAAAGACTAGCTAGTTGTGAGTCCCAGCTGCCAGGCTTTGACCCAGCTACAAGAGCCTGATGGCTGCAGGCTCTCACTCTCAGTCCATTGAGACAACCAAGAATGAAGATCAAAAAGACCTTTAGAATACAGACGTCAGTTCCACCCTTTAAAAACAGAAGTTGCTGGAGCCTTTTAACTGAGAAGAGCCCTGATCAGAGAGGTCATCTTCTCTGTGTTAAAATACTTTCATGGAGATGGGAGGTATGTGATCATACCCTGTGTATCCCAGACATCTCACATTTTTAGAATTGTCTGCTTATGCCAGTATGTCAGCCCATTAGATAACAAAATTACTGCATAAAGTAATTCTGCTGTAAATTGAGCTTTCTACTTTTCATCAAAGTTAAAAATAACTGACAGATGGGGAGTTTAATAGCTCAGGAAAACCACTGTGCTATAGCATCTAACAGTTTCCCAGAGTGGACTACACATCTAGCTGTACTGGATTTGAATAAATTCATGATTGCCTGAACCCATCTGTGTATACAATACTCAATCCTGTCCAACTTAGCCTTTCAAATACTACTAAAACTAGGGAACTAGGATTGAAAGATGTGTTCCCTGCAATCATGGATAGTGCAGCTATAGTCAGTAGGAATGCTGGATGGTATGAAAATGTATATAATTTATATTAAAAAAAAAATGCATTAGAGTCATAATTACCTGTGCAAGAAAGTTGTGCATAGTATGAGTAAGTTTCCCCCTAACTAAGAATGTGCAAACTGTCTTCATGAACAATATCCTGAAGCCTTCAAAACAGTTGGAACACTGCATTATTTTTGTGATTCACCCCTTTGAGAAATGACACATTTTCATATTTATTTAAAGGCTTCCAAAGACTAATGCTGCTTTAAAACATGTAATATCGTTATGACGATTACTAAGGCAATAAAAGAAAATGGCATGACCACATCATCTTTTTGTCATTTGTGGAGATTTCTCCATATATCTCCTGACTTTTCTGTGTTAACACTGTCACTGGGTTAAGACTTTTCCAATATAGAGATTTATAGAAATTATACTATAGAATTATGGATCATAAGTACTGCAATGATGGAATAATAGATCAAAGGAAGACATTTTTTACCTCTTTTGTTGTTGGTTTCTTCATTATTTTCTGTGAACGTTACACTCCAACAGATAATTTCACGTAAATTGTGTAGGAGAGAAGATGAAGCACGCAGTAATTTCATTGGATTTGAAAGTCTGAAAGAAGTTTTACCATTTTAATTTTATCTTCTGAAAATTTTAATAAGCACAGTATGAGTGGTTCCTTGAAAGGAAGAGTGGACAACTCCTTTCCTACTTTTGTCAGGCTTTTCCAAATAGTGTAACAAAAAAAGTACAAAAAAATTGCAAGATCAAAAAAAGGATTGGCTGAGCAAAAAAAAAAAAAGAAGTCAGCATTGAATGAGTGTAACACTACTTATAACACATGGTAGAGTATTCAATCAGGTCTCTTTTACAAGCAATTGATATTCTTGATAGCCTGGGCATAATGTTGTCAAGAGAGTTAGAAAGATGTTAACATTTCATTAATCTTGCCATTGATTTTTTTCTGCATTCTTCACAACAAAATTCAAAACATGACCTCTTATTCCACCGAATTAGTTCCAGAGCACTTGGCATTATCGACTTCTTAATGAAAATTAATGATGACTTTTTTGATTCGGTCTTTCAAGTAAGCACACCAAGCACATTTAAGATACAGACACATATATTTCACTTAATTGAAATGAAATAACACACAAGACCAAAATGTACATTAATATATAATTAAATTTGCATATTTAGGCACATAGAATTCAAGATACTTAAACTGCATAATTGGAATTTGTTTCTATAAAGATCTAATTTTGGCAATAATCCCAGGCCTGGGAAAATAATGAATTTTAGAAGTAAATATATGCATATGTTTAGAACATTTTAAGCCTTAAATTTATTGTGAAAATTTGGCAAAACTGAAATATTTTTACTATGCAAGAGAAAGAATTGTTCATTGGTATGGGTATTTCCATGCTTTTCCATTTTAAAGCTAGAAAATAATTCGGATTCTTTTTAGTGACTTTTATTCTGTGCTCACAAGCTGCTACCAGCCAACTGAGTGGATTTCCTTCATACAGAGACTCACACAAATATTTATGCACAAACTGAGTTCAGTGTATGGGTATGGATCCCTTCTGTCTTACAGCCATTTAAATAAAAATTAACTCCACTAGGTGGAACATGAAAGGTGAATATTTAATAACTGGAAATTAGGTAAAAAATTGCTATTTTGTCTAAATTATTTACCGTTCCTGAGAAACTCTTTGAGGAATAATTCCTGGGCAATCATCTAATACACGAGAACAGCAAGTAATCTAATTTACTTTCTTTCCTGTATTTCTTTTTCCTATATTTCTTTAGACAACAAAGACTATGATGCATATCTTTCCTATACCAAAGTGGATCCTGATCAGTGGAATCAAGAAACTGGAGAAGAAGAAAGATTTGCTCTTGAGATCTTACCAGATATGCTTGAAAAGCATTATGGATACAAGCTGTTCATACCAGACAGAGATTTGATTCCCACAGGAAGTAAGTGATCTCTTTATGTTTGTGTATTTCCTATACAGGATATGCTGTGATTGTGTATATGATTTAAGTGTTAATTCTATGCTTACTCCTTTGGAATGTCTAAATTTCATCATTTTAGGGAATAAGTCACAAAATATGCTTGATATGCATTTTCTAGATTAGAGGATTATATTTTACTAAGTCTATTATATTCATTGAAGGTGAGACAGTGCTGAAAGGGCATGCACACGTAATAGAAATTAATGAAATTAATATTTATTCACAGATTTTTTGAAAGCCTTCACATCTAGGAATTAATATTTTTTATTATTATTTTCTGTTCCCTGGAAATATATCCATCACACATTTAAAAATAACTAAATAAGTAATTATCACTATCCATCTATACAGAGACACAGGAAGTAAACAGTTGGGCTAAGGAAAGAGCTGAGAAAAGACATCTGTAGCAGTGTAATTAAAAGACTGCTGGTAGTATCCACTACAGATAAATGTGTAGTGGATGCACAGAATCATTTTCAGAGATTGAAAGTGAGAATTGATTCAACTGATATAAATAGATCTTTCTCGTGTATATTTAACATATGCCAACCTATGCTCAGTACTGTTTGTAAATTGTGGTTCATAACTTCATTTGTAGCCATTTATAAAACTACTAAGTTCAAAATATTTTACTGAATTTATATTTATAAGAAAGGATGCTTGATATAAGTAAAACACAACTTAAGCCCATGGATATTTTCAAATATACAGTATCCTAAGCATTAATTTTCAGGAGACAACTCTGTTTCTGTGAATGTATGTAGGAGGGCATGAAAGGAAGATAAGAATCTAATGCATCAGTGGACCTTAGAATATCATTAGTCTGACAATAAATCACAGCTTCTGCTCTGTTGCCTAATCTGAGTGACTTCTTTTTATAAAATGGTGATGGATAAAATGATCATGGACACAGTTGTTCCAGTGAAGATATAGGCACAAACTGACAATTCTACAAACACCTCCAAACCATAGCCCAAGGGGAAATAAATACTTCACTGAATCACAGAATGTTTGAGGTTGGAAAGGATTTCTGGATGTCATCTGCTCCAACTGCCTTGTTAAAGCAGGTTCACTCAGTGCAGGTTACCCAAAAACCTTGTCCTAACATGCAAAGCTTACATGTTCGAAAGTGATGTTTTTGCAGCATTCAGTGAACGTGTCTGGGATAAGGGAGTTTGCTCCTGTTGTTTCTCTCCAGCCTATGGGAATGAAGTATTTTCTTGCCTTGTTTTTTGAGCAATTGTCTTATTTTGTAGCCTACATTGAAGACGTGGCAAGATGTGTAGACCAAAGCAAGCGACTGATCATCGTCATGACTCCAAATTATGTGGTAAGAAGAGGTTGGAGCATCTTTGAACTGGAAACAAGGCTTCGGAACATGTTAGTCACAGGCGAAATCAAAGTGATACTGATTGAATGCAGTGAACTGCGAGGAGTTATGAACTATCAGGAGGTTGAGGCCCTGAAGCACACCATCAAGCTCCTCACTGTCATTAAATGGCATGGACCAAAATGCAACAAGTTGAATTCCAAATTCTGGAAACGTTTACAGTATGAAATGCCTTTTAAGAGGACTGAACCCATCACACATGAGCAGGTTTTAGATGTCAGTGAGCAGGGGCCCTTTGGGGAACTGCAGACAGTCTCTGCAATTTCAATGGCTGCTGCCACCTCTACTGCTCTTGCCACTGCCCATCCAGATCTACGCTCCACCTTTCATAACACATATCATTCACAGATGCGCCAGAAACACTATTATCGAAGCTATGAATATGATGTACCTCCTACCGGCACCCTGCCGCTTACCTCAATAGGTAACCAGCATACCTACTGCAACATCCCTATGACACTTATAAATGGGCAGCGGCCACAGACAAAAACTAACAGGGAGCAGAATCCAGAAGAGGCTCACACAAACACTGCAATACTGCCCCTCTTGCCACGGGAGACCAGTATATCAAGTGTCATTTGGTGACAGAAATGCAAGGGGCTGTCCATCCCCTTGAGTAGAAGCTGAGTCTGCAGTCCGGTGCCTGGAACTACATCCTCGACTGCTGCTGTTAATCATGCATTACAATCGATAATATATGAGGAAAAACAGGGTCTTGTACATACGTTTTTTGCAATTTCTTTGTAGCATCGGTCTTCCTGTTTTACCCATGTTCTCTTCCCATTCACATTTTCGACTTTGTTTTATATGTCATTGGAATTTGTATATTTACATTTTTTTAAATGAAGAGACTGCTGTATAGATAGGAAACGTTTTTGCTTCATTAGTATAGTTTTAGACTTTTTTTGTTTGTTTTTAACCTCTCTTGGGAATGCTTGGATAAAGCTATGTTGATTTCAGAAGCGCCATCCATTTTGTTGGCCTGCCTAGCCTGATTCCTGAAGGCCATGCCTGCTGCAGTTCACCTGTTTTGGGTAATATTTGTTTTTAGAATGACCCCACCCGCTCTGAGAGCTTCTGTTTCATTTCTTCTCCTGTAATGTGCATTGCTCCCTCCCTGCCCTTACTATGGCTTCATCTGGGGTAACTCTACAGTCTGATCATCTAACATTTAACTTGGTAGAAACTTGTCAAACAACATTATATACCCAATCTGTATCGGTTGCTTCACAGTAGTCACTACAGAGTGTGTAGAAAATAGAGATGGTTTGATTTTTGCTTTCTCGGGGGTTGATTTTTTTGTTTGTTTGTTTTTGTTTTAAGAATGAGTCATTTGTACCCCTTTTATAAATATAAAAACAAACCCTATTTTTTACACTTCCTGGTAAAGTATTGATGTGGTCGTGGAATTTATTTTTAAGCATTCGACTTTTTTCTTTCCCCCCCTTTCAGAAACCTGAAGATAAAACCGTTTCCAATTTTTAGGCAAGTAAAACAAATGAGGCAACAGGCACTGAAGTGCAGTGAGCCCTGCTGATATTTAGTGATGATTTCCAAACCAAAGGGGAATAAAAAGGCAGTATCAAAGATGGTTGTCACCTTGTATTAAAGACAGTGTTATTTTCTGAAAAAGGAGGAGCAAAACATTATTTTCCTGTGGATTACAGAGTCCCCTTGTATTTTAATGTTCAAAATTGTATTTGCTTTAAAATGATATATTGAAGATGAAGAAATATTATTTCATTTGTTTTTTTTTTGCTTGCAACAATAAGAAAGCTTAATTTTAACATGATTTCAGTAAGAACTCAGGCAAAAAAAAAAAAAAAAAAGAAACAAGAAACATGAAGACCAACAAATAAAATTGTTTTCAGAAAAAAACTTTATTTATACAAAACTAATATTTAAATAAGACTTTGAAGTATTAAAACAATTTATTCACTTTAATGAATAAATAAATTAGTTTTATTTTTTATGTATGATTCTATCTTTGAGGAATTGCAAATAATGTGTTTACCATGGTTGCCAGGGAAGAAACAAACCACTGTGTTTACATCTGGGCATCTTTAAGGCAAATGAAACAAGCATCTCATATTTTAAATAACAGAAGAGTCCTTTCTGGTTTGAGAAAGAGCACAGACCACTGCTGTAGCTGTATGAGCTATTCAAGCTGTCTGCCAGTCTCTGCTAGCAGAAGCAGAGGAGCAGAGGCAGAATCACTGCTTGCAGCACACTTTCATAGAGTCGTAGGTTTGATTGATTCTGGCAGAAACGTAGCTGGTAGTCTGGCAGACAAACCTGTCTGTTTCTGCAATTAATTAGCTTTAGGAATTTTTGTGGTAGCTGACTGATATTGGCCAATATAAGGGATGTATGGCGTTTGTTCATATTAATTGTCTCAAGGAGAAAAGTACAGCTTATAATATTTTTGTCTTCTTAATGAGAAGTAATGTTTAGAGAAGAGGTAAAATGCAGTTCGGGGCATGTTTGTGGGAGTAATCCAGAACTGACAGCGTGGGAGGATGTAACTATGATCGTGTTGTGAAAGTCAAGAAGTCTCAGTATGTGCATAACAAGCCAATAGAGCTTTGGGACGTGCACAGATTTTTGCTTGCTTTAAAATGTTCATTTCTCTGACAATTTGCTCAAATCCTTTTCTACAATCTATCATGGTGTCTCCCTCTGGACATGTGCCAAATGTCCACAAAATGGAAATGAAGCTGCCAGGCCAGATGAAACTCTAAAAGAGCTTTACACTTCTGTTTTCTTCATAGTTTAAGAAAGCTATTATTTATTCACTCACAGACACCTGTCAGGCACTGATGGCATTTTTCTTCATCCAACTGAATGCCACATGTACCAGTTCCTCTGAAAACAATCCTTTTTTTTTTCTTTTTTTTTTTTTTCCTTTTTTCCTCCCTTTTACATGCCCTGGAGAAAAGATTGGGATATGGAATAAATGTAGACTGTAACTATCTGATCACATTTACTTTTAGGCAGTGTTAGGTAGATTTGTCCTTATCCACAATGGGAATATTTTTCTGTTCTGTTTTAATGCAGATTTAAGCACTTTGAATAACATGATTCAGGGACTGACGGATACCATTTGATATTCACAGTACTTTTCTAAAAAATAGATTATAATACTTTAATCATAATGTTAAACAAAATAAAAATAGGAAGAAAGAAAGAAGGAAGTAAAGATAGAGAGAAGGAAAGAGAAGAAGAAAGAAAGAAATGGAGAATCTATCTGTGATTTGAAAAACATACCTACTTAGTATTCCACCTCTATGAACAGATCTGTGAAGGAAACTGTTGTGCGTTCACATGCTCTATGTTTGACAAAAGTTCTGTTAGAATAAAAATAAAATGGAAAAAAATAATCAAAAACAATAATTGCTCTAGGGATTAGGCTCCATTCTTTATTGGTGAAGGTGTTCTAGTTTTGTCCCTACAGTCTGGGTGTGCATGCAATAGCCACATTTAAGGTTTAGCCATAAACAAATAGCACTTTATTTTTAAAACCGCACAGTGTGATGATTGGATAAACTTACACTGCCTGTTCAAGGATTTTGGGTCTGTATGTGGATTCTATGCACATGAATTATATAAATGTGGAGCTTTATAAGGCTCTATATTATCAGGGTAATCCTTGAGGTGAAGCTAAGGGACTCTGTTGTATAACCTATGGAAAATCAGTTTATAGGTCTTGGCAGCACATGCAGCAGGACATAAGTGGAGAGTTGTATAAAATGAAGCTAACTATTTTGAAGATAAAGTACATTGCTCGGTCTGATTCTGTTCTAAGTTGCACCAGTACAAACTGAGAATAAATCTAATAAGGCTGAATGAGCATAAGATGAATTCGTGTGAGAGAAGAAAATTGAAAAGGCAAAAATAAAAGGAATTCACATTTGGGGTCTGTGACAAGCTGTGGCTGCAAATTGCCTTCTGAATTTTAGTATGGGCCCAGTTCTCACCCAGCAGCAAACATCAAGCGCTTCCAGTGTGATCTGGTTCAGAACTACTCTTATCTTTAGATGCAAAATAAGATTTTTCTATTACTAGACAGCTGTGAAAATCACATGTATGTTACGTGATTAATGGTAGTCAGTTTCAAAATATTTGGAAATCCTGTTTTAACTACTTGAATAAATTAAAAAAAACTTACTTATTGTGCATTAATGACATACAAATTATAGATAGATCAGTGAGATAGACTTATAGATAGACTGGAGAAAGCTTGCCTGGTAAACAGACTTCTTTAATTCTTAAAATAGAATAGTCAAGCTAGCAAGACTAAGGAGAATTAAATTAAGATCCAATGAAGAAAAAAGAAAATAACAGCAATAAAGCAAGCCAAAAAACAGGATAAATGCCAATGGAGAATAAAGTTTAAAATATCCACCTGTTTCTTGACTGTATTGTGGCTTTTTTGTCATGCAAAGTGCTCTACTCTGGCTGACCTACATAATGCAACTGGTATTTTTGGGGCCCATCCAGATAGATGAGCAACACAAATGTATCTCTATGTGCTTAATACACTCCTGAACAATTTGCACTAGCCAGTTGTCTAGCACAGAGAGCTTAAGTTGCATCCACTATTGTCATAATACAGAAGATGACAGAAATATGTCAGTGCTAAAAACACTCTCTGTGGCAGGCTTAATTTATTATTCATTGTAACTATTTGCCTTCAAACTCACCTCCTATCTAATTTGCTGTTATTAGAACACTTTTTGTAACCCATTTTTCAGATGAGTAACAGAACAATTTGGCTAGAATCAGAAAAACCTAAGCATTTTCACAGCAATGAATCTGCTTGTATAATAATTGCTTTTTTTTTTTTTTTTTGTTAATCAATCACAGCTCTTCACATTCTAAATAGTCCACTGAGTGAAGATTGAATGATGGACATCTGAGACATGTCCCATTACAGGGTTTGTACATTGGACTTAGTATCAATACCAAACTGACACTTGTGATGTCATTTCTCTAGGCTATTTCCTTTTGACTCTGGCTATAATCTCAAAGAAAATGTGTGGGCAGTATTGTGCTCCTCTAGCTGGCCTTTATTTGATGGGCCAGAATTTGGAGCTGTTGCCCTGGGGAGTAGAAGTAATTTAAATGTTTCTGCTATCAAGAGCTTTCATATGCTTTTTGTTTAAATTCTGCTTGAGACAATTCAGTTCTTTGCTCTGGACCAATAAACACTGTAGGTGGGAGGTTGAGTCCATTGAGTTATGTGGTAGTCAGAGCATAAACTGCAAAGGCAGGCCTAATGACTTCTTTGAAACATATAAATTCTGCAACTGGTCATATTACTAAGAAATAAGCACACTGAGATACAGAATTGTTGAAGATAAGTGTACTCTTTATTACCACAATTGGCTTCAGTTCAAGAGCATTCTTACATTTAAAAAAAAATAGATAATTTCAGAAACATTCAATTATTAAAAAGATATATTTTGGTAGAGTATGAGTATTATGATTCTCTAAGAAATAAATGGTATATGAAATAGGTAATCTTCATCTATTACTGAGTTTAAAGAAAGTACAGACATCTCTTTGCCTTGTCACTACTATTAGGAAAATAACCTGAAGTTAAATTTCAGAGAATTTGATTGAGATATTCTTGATATTATTTTGCTAAGACATAACTCTTACCAGCCAAGGAATGGCAGAATGAACTCAAAGATCACTCCAGAAATAAAATGGATAAGTTTTTAACAGTACTTTTCTCTCTCTCTCTCTCTCTCTCTCTTTCTTTTTTTTTTCAAATATTAGCTCTTTTCCTTCCTCTCCATTCATTCTGAAAAAATGAACGCCTACAAAGTCCTCTGTCTCTAGCACATTTGGTGGCGGATGAGGCAGTGCGAGGTGGTACAATGGACTGTGGAACACTGCAGGCCTGGAGCACCCACAGGGCCCTTTGGCTGTCATGCTTAGTCAGGGATGTATAAATGAAACTATGGTCTCAATACATCACCACTTTTTTCCTGCTGTAGGAGTGAAAACAGAGATAAGCCTAGAAATAAATTATTTTATCAGGTTAGAGCTCAGACCAGTAAATGACAATTAGAAGAAATTGCTGTGTGGATCAGATAACCTCAAACCTAAACTCTCTTGCAACAGCTCCCATCCCGTCCCGTCCCGTCCCATCCCATCCCATCCCATCCCATCCCATCCCATCCCATCCCATCCCATCCCATCCCATTGTCTCCCCTGCACTTGCTTTGCAGGGTATGTTAAAAGTTCAAAGCTTGCCCTGGGTCCTCAAATATGTGTACATGAGAAAAATCTTTGCAGGAAGTAGATTTCTTCTCTACTGCAAAGAGAAGAAAGCAAAGCAGGAGCATAAATATATATATATATGTGAGTATACTCTTTAGTTCACACACTATTTTTTACATCCCCACAGAATGCTCATATGAAGTAATATCCTTATACTTCCTGTGAAGTGAAAAGGAAGTTTTAAAAGGTCAGTTTGGGCTCAAAATATCCTCGTGCTTCTGCCATATAGCTCCAGGGTATGAACAGACACTCAAAGAAATAAATAAAAGTTAACAAAGTAAAGCAAAACAGCAATTCAATTGCTAAGTTCTATTTCAACCAATTTTTAAGGTCTTCTTTTTCCAAAGCAAACTGATTTTTCTTGCAGTTTTGTGGGAAATTATGTGAGAAAGAGTTTTAAATTTTCTTTTCATTGCTTGCGTGACAGATAAATCACAGGGAGATTATACTTATTTTTTTAGAAAGTCCCATTCTTCATTGCAAGTTTAAGACACAAATGAGAATGAATATACAGACTTAGAAGAAATTGTTTGTTGGAGTAAATGTTCTCAGGTGAACATTGCAACTCTAATTAAGGTCTTAGGGACATTTCAGCAGACAATTTAAACAATTAGTATTATGTGTGTAACTTCAGCAACACATTAGAGTGTTGGACATTTGTCTTCTTAAAACCCAGGCAACTTAAAATGGAACGATTATGCAAATACAAAGCAGAGAGAAAAACAGCTACATAATTGTCTCTTCATCTATCTTAACAAAAGTGTTCAGTGACAACAAGCTCTTTGAGATTACCAACCTATGTCTACCTCAACAAAACACATGAATCATGACAAATCATGCATACATCTGGGGAAAAATTGTTGCGATAGGCACACTCAGAAGCTTGCTACATCTCAAAACACATTTCATGCTTTTCTATGCCTACACATATGTATTTAAACTTGTAATCGTTTACTCACAGAACAATGCAAAAAAATAAGTAGCTTTTTCATGAAAACTGAGGGAAGCCACCAACAACTGGGCTTGTTTGGAGGACCATATCCTCCATATGTTGCAAAATGAAGACAAGCTTTTAACCAGATCATTGGTGGGTGGCACTGTGACACAGTTGGGTAGCTGGAGGTGGCAAGAGGGTGTGAGAAGCATAGTGTAGACCTTTCTTGAGGCATGGTGATATGTGATGAAATCTCAACTAGCCCTGCTGTCATGGGTGATTACAAACATTCTTTGCCTGTGGGACACTAAATACTTAGATTTCTCAGGTACTTCCTTCCCTTCGTGGGTGCTATCTGAAGTCATTTGTATAATCTTGACAGAGGTAGGAAACGTTCTTCCTACATGACAAGATCTACCTGAGTCACAGGAATATCTGCCAGAGTTCCTGTCATTATATATAATAATTAGTGTCTGTTGGGTTTGTCTCCTATTTTCTTTACTTAACTTTTTGCTATTCTCATCTCATAAACAAAAAATTATAAATAGCTAACAATGCCATATAGGAAAGAGCAGTTCTACTTTTTTTTTTTTTTTTTTGCTGTTTGATATTTTTGAAGATAGAAAAGTATCATCAAAGACACTTGAAAAGACACTTGCCAACTTGATCTTTATGTAATGTTGGAGAATACATATTTGTTCTTTCATCTTAGACATGATAAATTCTATGCTTCTTTTTGGATCTTGGAAAAGAGCACTCTAGAGAATAATAGGTTGGAAACATTGATCAATCCATACATATTATTTTCAAAGATATTTTAATTCCTTGTTTCTTTCCATACTATTTTTTTTTAGTTTGTTTTTCATAAGGAAATAGACAGCAGGAGATATCATTGCACTGCATTAGATAAGTGGGGGCATAAACACCTTTAAAAGAAAGGAGTTGAGCTACAGAGAACTGAAAGTCTCCTACCTGTGTATAGGTCACCAGTTCAAAGAGCTGCTGGATTTCCTCTGCTCCCATTTTATTCAGTTCTCCACCTCAGAGACACTCCAACAAAGATGTTTGAAAAGGGAAAATGGTGCTTTCAAGTGCTCCTCTCCAAAACACCTGGGCTCAAACACAGTGAGTTCAATGCTACACACTCACAGATAGATTAGGAGTCTGTGAGAAACCTGAAGTTTCTTTCTCGGTTTGTTCTCATTGCCATTCTTGTCTTGCTAAGATTCTCCACAGACTTTAAGACTAAGATAAAGTCAGTTATTTCTCAAGGTGGATAAATAATCGCCTACAGTATCACGATTGGTTGTTTCAAATGGCTGACTAGAACAGACCAATTTGCACCTTTTTCCTTCTCTTCCTCCTGTCCTTATGCTCAAGATAATCACAGTTTATAACTTATTCTAAATGTCCAGAAAAGAACTGATCTAGTCTTTTTACTAGTAGTTATCAAGCACAGAAATAATTACATATAACATCTTGATTACATTGTGAAGATTTGCAGACTCATTAATGCTTTTATGCTATCCCTGTCCAGAAGCAAATAATATTAAAGTAGGCAACTGCAAAACGTTGGGCAGTGGTGTGATAACTGACACAGTTAGTGACTTGAAGATACTAAAAGACAAAATATTTATCTTAAATCATACAACAAATGGCATTAAATACTCCTCCCAACATTACTTCTTAAATCCAGTGATGTAGCTTAAGTCAATTTTGAGTCACATATAAATAAAATAAAGCACAGTATCAAGTCTGCACAACTATTAGTGTCATGAGACTATTCATAATACAATAAATGTAAGCAAATGTAACATCTCATAGGTAAATATTTTATTAATATATAGTACATATGTAGAACACTCTGAAGGTAATGCTTCCTATTTAATTCCATGGAAACTACAATCAATGCAAAGAGAAAAATGACACTATAAGATAGAGAATATTTTCAGCTACAAAATAATGTTTTTCAACATAGATACCACCAGTAGCTATGCATTTTTTGCACCAGCAGCGATGACCCACTGTTTCATAGCTGCTATGATGGCATCCTTCCAAGGATGTGTGTTTCCCATGTAGTTAATCCTTCATCAGCCCAAACAGATGAAAGTCAGAAGGTGTCAAATCCAGACTGTATAGTGGTTGTGGTAGGACGGTTCAGCCAAGGTTGACAGTGTGCTCCACGGTCATCAAACTGGTGTTTTGGGGGGTCTAGTATTATTATGTTTCAAGAGAAAGGATGTCTTTTTCTATGGCCTGACTCTGGAAGTTCAATTCTTAGTGTTGAGATGTTGCAGTAAGATTTGATGTTTTGTCCAGTTTTCAGAAAACCCAGAAGAATTGCTCCTTTCCTATTTCAAAAGACAGTGTACATCCCTTTACCTACTCAGGGCCATGTCTTGAACTTTTTCTTCAATGTGGAATTCACATGTCACCAATCCATGGTCTGCCATTCTGACTGTCTCACAGTGGTGATGCCACGTCTTGTCCCTGGTAACAATGTGATCCAGGAAAACTGTCACCTTTAGCCTCGTGCTGACAAACTTGCATGTGGTGTTCTTTCTGTTCCAGTGTGAACATTTGTGGGACCCACCTGATGCAAACTCCATGATATTCCAACATTGCCACCATCATTTCCAATGCACTGAAGCCAATATTTATCTCTATACACAGTTTCCTGGTTGTAATTCACCAATTATTGAAGATGAGCTGGTGGAAAAATTCTTCATGTTATGGTGTGACAGATGCACATGGCCATCCAGACCATGTTTTGTTTTTCACATCACTGTCGGCACTCCATAAGGACAACACCCTCCATCTCACCATGCTGACATTCACTGTTTGGTCTCCAAAAACATTCAGCAAGAATCAATGAGTGCCAATTTTTTCCACATAGAGGAATTCAAGGGCACATCTTTGATTCATCTGCACTTCACTGTTGGAAGCCATTGTGTCAGACTGCCCCTCTGCTGTCACATCTCCCACAGCAACAACAAATAACAGGATGCTGGTGGGGAGGTTCGACCTCTATTGCCTAAACATCCATGTCTAATGTCATGGGCCAACATGATAGAATAGGAGGCATTACCTTCAGAGTAGCCCTTGTAACTGCACTTTCTTCAGAAGATGAGAAAGCAAAATGACCAAAAACTTTACAGGAAATAACAAGTGCCTATTTGCAATAGAAAAAGAAATACTGCACAAGTTTCACTTTTACAAAAGAGCTGCAAATGCAATACAAATAAAGAAACAGAAATCTCTAGAGAAATACTTGATTCTAGTGTAAATGCAGCATCTTTTTACTAGAAAAAAAATTGTTCAGTTTTCTTAATTTCATTTAGCTCAGGAGGAGCTGGTTCAGAATTCATGTAACAATCTTCTTGAGAGCACATTATTCAAAGTTAGTAGCTGGATAAGCATCTCTATAAAACACTTTATTCAAAAATCTATCAGTTGGTCTTCCAGCATCCTGAGAAGAGTAGATGAAGTGCTCTGTATCTCCTGCTAAATGCATGCATGTACCTTACAGGTATAAAGTTATACTCACCAACTTAACAAAGTTTTGCATTGATGGAAATAAGCAAGTGCTGTCCTGAGCTCTGAGGTCATTCTTGATTTCATCTATGGTTAACATAAGTCAGAAACTATTCTGTGCAGAGCAGGAGTACTAATACTGTCAGACTGGTATAACAAAAAGCAGAATCACACCAAGAGCTGACAAACATAAATTTCTAGTTACTCCATAATTTAATTTTCAAGTTCAGAATCATTGCCTTTTCCAAATGTCCATTACTGTTGCCATATAAACCACACATTAACATATGCTTACATATCAAGGTTTTCTTTAAGTCTTCAGGTATGGCAGAAAACCAGAAATGTAGATTTTGTGCAGAATCACTGAAGTTAAAACAGAAACACAGAAGTAGAGACACACTGACCTATATTTATGCATACTGTATATTAAGATATTTTACTTAAAGAGATTAACTTATATTTATTTTTTAAAAAATTAGATGGGTCATAGATAAGAACTACTGCATTTTTGTAGTAATAAGTACACATTGCTGAAAAGCAAGAAAGGTGAGATCAAAATGTTGTCTAGTTTCAGTGTATATTACTTTAAAAAGAAACACGTTTGATCTTACTGTAAACCTTCAGAAAATTCAACAAGCCTGATATATAAAATGGAACAGCTCATTGTAACAAGTATAGCACATTAAAACTTTTTGTATTTTCAATTTTGATTCTTACAGGAGAAATTATATCACTCACTAAATATGAATGCTGCACATGTTAGCAATAGAAGTATTGATTTTTGTAACTTTGCACTTGCCTTAACTTTTCCACACATATATACAAACACAATTAACATATGTAGGAAAAAAAAAAAAAAGAGGGAAATAAAATCCACAAAAATAGGCAAGTTCTGTACCAGATATAATTTTTTGTATTATTTGATGAAGAATGACACATGAGCATATTCACTAGAATCCTTGTAAAGAGTATTTGAGCACATGATGCTGTAGGTTTGTTAAAGCACAAGGTGTACTTTGTCTAGATTAAAAAAAAAGCGAAAGAAACAACAAAAAAAAAAACATTTTGTGTGACTTTGCTTTAGATTTAAGAAAGTTGGATGTTTAAAAAAGATCTTTATTACTTGAATATGAATATTTTTGTATAATAATATCTGAAGAAGGTTTTAAAAGAAACAAACAAAAACATAACCTACTTGCTTTATGGTGTGCAACTTTTAGAAAAAAATAAACAGGGTATGTGTCCAGTTTGTAAAAAAATGTTCTTTCAAGATTCCTCTTTCACTGGCTAAATGAAAGGTTATGTTATGACAACTTGAAACACTTTTTTTTTTTTTTTTTTGTGAACCAACGACAAAAATAAAGCAATGTGAGTAAGTTGCGTATGCAAACTTTTTTTAAAAGAGTTTTTTTTTTTTTTCTAATAGCAATATGAATTTAACAACACAGTAGAGAAGGCTTGGAAGGTTCCTGTTCTGTGGTTTGACTTGTGTGACATACTGGGCCAGAGAATATGCATGGATTAAACTGGTACAGCTCCAAACAGAGGCAATGGAACTGCTCCAGCTTACATCAGCAGGAAACTTGACCTTTTGTATTAGAGTATATCTAACAGTAGAAGTCCCTCTATTAATGTTTTCTTACCTTTTGTTTTCCTTTTGTTTTGCTGTTTCGTTTTTTATTTATGAGGCAAGTATTCTATGTGTATACTTCTTTCTTAAAAACACAAATGATGATGGATTTGGTCATGACAAATCTAGTAGTACAGTCTCCCAATTCTCTGAGGGAAAGACTGTGTGCAAGTCTGTGATGGACACCTGCATTCCTCCATTTTTACACCCGTTTAGCTCTACTGGAACCATAGGGTACCCAGGGAGTATAGGAATATGGCAGTGAGTAGGTTTTATTGGTGCTTGTGTCGTGTGTGTGAACAGAGTGGAAGAGCCTGGGTGGTAATGGAACTCTAGAGAAACAGAACTAGCTCAGATCTCAGCAATGTTGTCATTGTACATGTGAAATCCAACGAGAAAATGTCCAAGTAAGCATTATTGAAAACCCGGATTACTGCTTTGCCTTTTTAAATTTGTTGAATGCCCGAGTCAAGAAAAGTTCCATCCTTGATTTTCTGAACAAACAATAAGCTCTGTGGTTCTTTTCTTGATGGCAATGGCATACATCAGGAGTTTCACTATCCAGTGTAATGGGTTAGCATTCATCTTACAGTCACTTGATGTGGAATCATTGTCTTTTTAGCTTTTCTACCCTTCTTATCCTCAACTTTCTGAAAGATGTAAGAAACATTGTACTTATTTCCACTCTTTCATTTTATTTTTTAATTTGTATAAACCTTCAGATTCCAAGAGGATTGCTCCACATTTGAACCTCTGTGACACAATTACTTTAAATGTTGCAATAGGGGATAGGCACCAGGTCACAGTAGTTCTTACAAAGGCTGAACATACACCATAGCTAGAGCTAAAGTCTGCAGAAGAGATAGCATTCTTCTTGATACAGAGGCCGAGACCATAAACCAGCTGATGTGGTTTTAGCTCATGAGTGTCACAAGACTTTGAAGACTTGTCAAATGGATCCATTTACCTGCAATAACACGTACTTAAATATATTTTTTAAATAACGATTTTATTTTGCAGCTGGAGACTGGAGCCCAGAGTCAAGCTGACTTAGATTACAAAATAATGTCTCTACAGTCACCTTATTGTATTTTGAAGCTTTCTGTTACATCTACTCCTCATGATTTTTTTATATTTGCCATGAGAAATAACAAGACCATCTGATTAAAAAATCATAGTTTATCCAATATCAACATGATTCATTGGCTTCGTATGGTGGCAAGAAATATATTTCCATTCTGTTAAGCATCGTATGAATTATAATTGCTCAACTGTCAGCATGTCAAGTGCACAGAACTATGGGATCCACTGTAAATTCAAAATATTTATGTATTTTAGTTACATTTTTTAAAATATTGCTATTAAAAAGACATTAATAAAAAATAAATAACAGAGGACTTTATTCTTTACTTCATTACACTGCATACCTTGCTGCTCTTAGGCATACTACTGAGATGAGTACAAGTGCAGGAATTATGTAAATTGATGGTATTTTTTTTCATATATACATATGTAATATGTACATATTACATATGTAATATTTTATATATACATTTACATATGTATATATAAAATATACATATGTAAATGAGATGGAAGCCATATAATGCTGCCTACTTGAAGAGATACAACCCAAGAAAAAGTAAGTAAACAAGATTTCTTGGAAGGCACTCAAGTTCTGGTTCCAAAATTTAAACAAATAAAGAGTAAAAAAGACTAACAAAAAGAAAAAGGTAACAGCGAGCTCTAGTACTGATGAAAATTTTAGAGTGCTTCTGGCAAGCTTGTTTGGAGTCTCCTGACCTGCACCACACAGAGTGTCAATCCGAGACTACACATTTCATGATTGCTGTTTTCTGACAAAACCACAGAATCATTCTTGTTTCCTTTTCTACTACTATGAGCTTGGATCTTCACACAGTCCTCCCCATCAACACACTGAAACTCAGTTACAGGAAATGAAGTTCCTGAACATTAGGAACTACTGCTTTCTTGGCTTTTCTGGATTGCCATACTATCATTATCACTGATTATTTACTGTTTTATGATAACATTATTTAGTTGATAAATTTTCCCTCTTCTTTCCTTAATACTTAATTCCTTTTTGCCTTTTTGCCAACATGCTTTTATATTGGTTTGGTTTTGGTTTGTTTGTTTATTTGTTTTTCATACTTATTTTCCATAAATAAATGAATTGGTTAGTAATGAAAAACTGTCATTTAAGATATAGCTTTGTTTGTGTAGGAATTTAGTGTGGTATCTATATTTGAAAAATAGGCTCCAGAAAACTAGTCAGATTTTTAAACTGCTTTACCTTCCAGTTATATTCAGCATAAACTGATATTCACTCTTCTACTATGTCATAATCACTGATGGAACTTAACCAGTTTAGTATGCTCTCCATACTTACATTATAGAGGATTATACACTGAGCAAAGTAAATCTAGGACAGATTATCTGCCCTTTATATGCCACTCAATTCTGTCTTGAGAAATTAGGTGTTGTCTATCATGAGATATAGTATTGGCTATAATGGTGACAGCTGTCAGAAGCAAACAGTCCAAATATTTGAGGTGGGAATATACCATGGCTTCTCTGACTGCAACACTGGATATGTTGATAGTGACAGCCATAAGATTTTGTTTACAACATTTGTAATCCTGCATGCTCTAGGAGCATCATAAGTATTAGCCTGACTGGAAAGAGTGTAAAATCACTAAAGGAGGAATTTACTGTGAAAGAGAATGCAAATAATGGAGGTATTCCTCCTCTGCTGGTTCACATCTCATCCTACATGAGATGTGCCTCCATCTAGCCTTTCTTGTTACCAGATTCTGGCCCTAAACAAATGAAAGTGACAATGCTGAGTCACACCATCTGAATTCTTCTATGCAGTGCTATCCCAGCTTTCTCTACAGTCCCTAATGTAGCGCATGTCTTCTAAATCTCTTGTGAATGCGACTACTAATATGCTCTACGTAATCACAGCATTTCATGCTATTTCATCAATACATCATATTTTTTGTTGTTTTCTGAGAAGATACTTCTTGTACTTTAAATCTTATTTATTTCAATACATGTTAGAGAATATTCTTGTTATGGAAAATTGGTTGTAAAGTTGAAATGTATGTTTATTTGGGTATGTAAACGTGATGGCTTGAAAACAGAATCTAATTTGAAGTTGTAAGAACCTGTGAAAAGGTGCAGGTTTTTTTTAGTGATTGAAGTCATAGAGTGTACACCTCTAAGAAGACAATTAATTATTAGGCAAGGTAATCAATAGATGCCTGGGAAAAAAAATCTCCTCAGATTATAGTTATATGAAATACAATAGAAAGATATAAACTTCCATTTCTATTTGCCAAAAAATATGAATATCTTGTAAAGGAACCGTTACAAGCTATGAAGTCCATCACATATGTATATAGATTTTTAAAAGCTCAGAAGCTGTGTATGAATCCATAGTAACTTTGCTTAATCCCTCTGGTAAATAATTAGCATTTTTAAACTGATTAAATAAATATTTATATTACAGATTAGAAGTGGTTTCAAGGACTATTACAGGCTCTCTTTGTTGTAAATGGGGTAGAATGGCTCTGATCTAATCTCTTGGGTAAATAACATATTCTATAATCTTTAATTAAAAATGGAGAAAATTATTTAAAACAAATATTTATCCAACGTGAAGGATTTGTTTCAAAAAGTGACAAAAGTCATTATGCTTAGAAACCAGAAATCTATTCAACTTTTTATTTCTTTCTTATTCATAAAACATAGTAAATGCCAGTTACTGGAGCTTCCCTTCAGAACTTGTCCAGTGGGGCTAAGAAATGAGGTCTGGCCTTCAAACTTATGTGGACCAGTTTACAAAAACTATTGTAGCCTGAAGCTGAATAAACTTCAAGTATATGTTCTGTAAGATTTGCCTTCTAATCTGCTTTATGGAACAGCAGAGTCTAGAGCACAAATTGCAGTGTTATACAGCTTTATTTTAATGTAGAAAGCAATTAGCTATGTTTCCTGAAAGATTCTGCTTAAAGATAATGAAGTATGCAATGATTCATCCATTCTGTAATAATAATAGTAAGATATCCTCTCAAAAACAGAATAATAGAATATGCTGTTTCTCCTAACTTCTAGTTACAGGTGACTTAACCACAGAAAAGAGAGGTCTTCACTCTCTTCTCACAACTGTAAATATATTTACAATGAGTGTGAAATAGTTTCCTCTCCCTTTGCTTAGTTGGAAAAATATTTCTGGAGAAGTACTTTAATTGTTGAAATCCTTACTGTCTTACAATGATCTGTAAGTTGTGGACACTGTTAGAAAATGTATTGTGAAACTGCGGAGTAGAAGAGCAAATCTCCTCTATTAGGTATAAAAAGGACATAACCATGAAAGTAGCCCAGAACTTAGTGCTTGCTTCACATAGCTTTTAGAAGATGCCAGTAGTAGAGATAAAAGTTGGTCCTGTAAGTATAAAACCAAGACAAAATCTCCTAGCTGTCAAGTCCAGTCTTCTCTATCAGTATCCAAGGTAATACTTTTTTCAAGCTTAAATCGTTTTTTGGCTGTTGTTTTTGGAGACAGTTGTTTAAATCCCCCATCAATTTTCAGCCTTTAGTTAAGTATTAAGGGCTTCTGTTGTTTGTGCGTATGGTTCTTAGCTTTATTTTCTGATAGTGCATATCAAAGTTGTGGGCCAGAACTCTTCATTAGGACAGCCCAGCAAAGAGAAAAGGACTGATAATTCACAAGACTGAATGAGAGCTCCATTGCCAGCTCATCTTATTCAAAAGATTTCCTTTTCTATATACTCCAGCATAAACTTCTTTATCCTGCCTTTTATCCAACTAAAAAGCAATCTGTTTACTCACTAATAGTTTTCCTTGTGGCATCATATTAAAAGTTTATGCCCAAATGCTAAAGCCTGGATTGATTAGATCTATTTTATTTCAAATATCTAGAAAAATAAAATTTTCTAGAAAAGTAAATATCTTACCTGGACAGTATTTCACAATGCATAGGTGATAGACTCATGCTATTCAGCTTCCTTTTCATATGCCTCCATGAGTATTAGTTGTTTCTGCTAAAAAGTGTTACAGAATCTTGCATACTAGATCAGAGAAAAGAATAGCTACAGAGTTCTCACTTTTTCCCCATTTCTAAAGTGTAGATGCTACAAATCTAAATCTTTACTCAAGAAATACAGTTATCTCAGCTGTACCTGATAAAGGTATTAATAGTTCTTACTACTCAATACAAATTTTATATGTAGCTTTTTAGACTTCCATAATAGAAATCTCCAAATTGATGTTTATTTCAGTCCTTGATTAACTAATTCAATTTTTCTACTGTCTTTTCCATTATCTTTTGAGAGAGTAAGCTAGTCACCTTCATTAATCATATCAGAAAAAGGGGCTAAGCTTAGACTTCCATTTGGGTCCATAACGTTGCCTTTAACCTTTGTTCCACCTTTACTCTGTAGCACAGCAGGAGCACTGGTGCAGTGACTTTTCTTTTTTCTTTTTCCCATTCTTCAGAGAGGTTTTTGTCTTTCTTATATTTGAGGAATATATTTACCCAGAGCCTACTACTCTTCCCCATACTTTTTCCACATATGTTTTCACAAGTTCTCCTTACATTGTTTGTCTTGAAACTACCAAATTCAACATTAATTTGATCTGTACTTCGACCCTGCTGCCAACAGGTTCATCAATTCTAATACAATTTGTCTAATACAAACAGTCACACAAACTTGCTCAGGAACCAAATAGAAGAGCCCTTGGTAACCCAGAGTAAAAACCATGCCAAAGATCCTTCTAACAATGTGAGAGTGAGATATGAATAATAGAACACCACAGGCAATGTTTAATTAACTAGTGCAGATGACTCACTGTGTTCCCTGACTCTTCATGTTCACTGCAAAAGAGTACAGAAGGTTGTTAATTCTAATGAGTTTCACACATCTGGAAGTATTTCTTGAAACTTAGACATTCATAAGGAAATCTTTTTGGATAATTTACCATCTTTTTTAGAAAAAGATGCCCAACCCTCACAATTTCAAAAATCATTTGTAAAGCACAAAGTAGTAACAAACTAAAGTTTTAGAAACCTGAAATATTTTCCTTTTCAATAATAAAGGTCTTGTGATTTTTTTTCAAGAGGGTCCTCGCTTTCAGTTTTTAGCACTAGACTATAGACCATTTGTGACGACAGATTTCATACAACTTCAACTTTGCTAAGCAGCATTTACCTTGCAAGTACATTTTTAATGAGTTTTTAAGCAGTCAAGCTTACCGTCAAATACAAAGGCCATGGTATCTTCTGTCTCCAAATAGACATCAAGGAGTCTGGAGTAGCCTAGAGAGTCTTTGATGTTCTCCTTCTTCATAGGACCTGAAACTATGCTATATTAATATCTAAACATTTTCTTATATGTGAGAAAAATTAATGTTCATTCAAAAGTATATAGAAAGTAGCTGCTTATATATTTGAGCTCGGAAGTACAATTTCATTAATAGGTTATTTTGTTGACTTTTTTTTCTTTTTTCACAGTGAAAGAAAAATGATCAGCCACTGCTTACAGTCTAAGCTTTCCATAGATGGTATTCTGAACTCATTTTTTCTTCTCATTGTTCCTTCATGTTTTTTCTTCTCATTTCATTATCAGTAGGCTTCATCAAGGTCTGTGAAATAAGGAAGATGTTTCTTCTATGTTTTAATTCCAACCACTGACATAATTTAACAGCAATCTTCAGGTTTTGTCAGAGAAAACTGAACTGGACATGAATCAGCACATATTCTTCTCAATATCTGCATCACTCTGTTGTGTGAACCATCATACAATGAAAGCTAATGCATTAACTGAAAGAAGAGTAACATGAATAATATTTTGCAATGCACTTTTTGTGGATTTGTAAGAATTGTTTCCAACATTCAAAAAATAAAAATAAAAAAAAGAAGCATGAGAAGTATTGTGTCTCAGCTAAGTCATAGAGAGAAATAAAGATTCATTATTACTGATGGTACATGAGAAAAGGAGATTCTCTAGGTCAGCGAAGATGAAATCTATTATTACATCTTACACTTTGACATGACAGTCAGTATATTTTTGTTGTTGTTGTTGTTCTATCCAATAAGCTTTTTTGAGACATGATTTATCCTTCCTTGTAGTCATTGTATAAGAATACAATGATTTTCTAGTCACACTTTGATTCTGTTGAAAAGAAATCTGAGTATCTTAAGGTTCCTGATTTGGATTCATAGATACATTAGGTTGGAAAGGATCTGCAAGATCATCTAGTCCAACCATCCTATCACCATCCCTACCCACTAAACTACTAAATCAAATCCCTTAGCACCTCACCTAAACACTTCTTGAACAACCACCTCCCTAGGCAGGCCATTCCAGTGCCTGACCACTCTTTCAGAGAAAAAAATTTTCCTCAAATCTAAAATTTTTCCTCATATCTAAAATTAACACACAAAGAATTTTCAAACAATGAAACTATCCCTTTGTTGTTGTTTTTTCCTCTGAGGTGTTCCTCTGCAGTAAAGCTACCAGGATACTATTTCATGCAACTGTTATCAGCACTTAGAATTGGATTTGCTGAATTTCTGAATATTATTTAATTTCATGTATCTCTAATGCTGTGGAGACTTTTTCCTTATGGAGATATTCTTTTATAATCTGTAATTTTCTTTATAAGTTCAGTAATGTGATCTGAAATCAGATCTTGTTAATTTGTTTGGAAGCTTTCCAAGCAAATAATTTTTATTTTTGTAAGTAGTCATTGTGCATATCTACTGAGGAAAACAATGTCAATTTATAGAATCTCAACAGTTAAAATTTTGTCAGCATTAGGTTGAAAGATGATTGATATTCTCTAGAAAGCATAAAGCATGCCTATTCCATTTATTTGTGTTTTATATTGAACAAAGAATCACAACCAAAGAAATATTAATTTATTAAATTCATTTAAAATGAATTTTAACTCTTTACTGCTTCATTTGTGAAATATATGCACAGGTCATTTATCTATGTCTTGGTATGCTGAGGGAAGCATCTTTCAATTACCTGATTTCCTACTTGGCTTAATATCATACCCACAAATTAAAAGTAATCTGTGTGTTCTTTATGACTGTTTCTTGTTTTATGACTGTTTCTTGTCTTTCTACACAGAAGGAAGTCTATTTCTTTTTATTAAGTGTACCTGTAACATGCAAAGGACGACAGTGTTCTAACACAATCAGGAAATCTAAAGTGAAGGTGCCTAACATGTCCTTGTCACCTGCCACTGTAATAAACTAAATAAAAAGAGGGCGTGAAACAGGCACCATAGTGAGGATTATGGATGAAGTGTCAAGCATTATTTTAAATCTTCTTACCTTCTTAAATCACATTCTTGAAATCTGCTTGGCAGAGAGGAAGGAGGTGGCTCTGTGAAATGCTCAAATTAAAAATGTTTCTTTTGTCCTATGAAATTGTCTCACTCCTGACATATACTCAGAGTAATACCTGGTAAATGTGCTAGCACATATAAGATTTTATCACTTCTGCTGCTATCAGTCCAGCAGAGCCAGCTACAGATGAGTGCAAGTGGAGGCTTCTGTACAGAGATAGCTAAGGTAATGCTGCCAGCAGTCCAAGGCAATCTGAAGCAATGACTCAATTTACTAATATCCTCAGGTCACCCAGGTGCCACATCTGACAGAAAATGATGGCAATGCGACTATACAGCTGTAACCAAGGGAATGGGAATGTCAGCAGGGCTGCAAAAATGTACACAGGAGTATGATCTTACCTGAAGAACATTTGCTACAAGAAGAAGAGAATGAGGCAGGAGAGGATTGACTCTAATACCTCATGTTGGATGGAGAGAGAAAAACAAAGTACCATATTGTCAGCATGGTCTGCCCATTGCTGGATCCTTCACCATCAAATTCACTGCCACACGGAAGTACAGCATGTCCTCATGGAAGAATCTGAGACTGCTTAAGCAGTTACTCTGAGGATGCAAACTGCCACAGCATTGCTCATGTTTGAGATACACGGTTACCTAGCGACGTTCATTGCTCTTCCTAAGGGTTTATGTTCTCTGCACTGTTCAGGGAGAAAACCTCGTACTTAAGAAAGCGAATCACAGAAAACAGTACACAGAGTAATGAACATCTGAGCCAGAGGATACAAAACGATGAGAACAAACACATACAATAAAGTGTACCTTTCTCTCTGAATTAGACATTTCCCTGCAGGCCAACATAGGTTGTCTGTACCCAACAGTGCAGCCCCTGAGTTTAGTGTCTGTGAAAACTCCATCACAGACTGGTTCAAGGGCTGTGGAGGCTTTGTGCTGATCATTCTCTTGCCAGGGGCAAGGGGACTGATTTAATCATTGTCAGGTATGGATTTTTGAGGTAGGATCTTAAATCTCTTCCGTCAAAGCTGTTGCACTTCACATACAGTAATTAAATATTCAGTAGTCCAAAGACAGCGTACAGATAATGACTTTGTAGCCTATGGGTGTGTAGATCGTTTATGAAGAAGATGTCTGAATTCATATACCTTCTGCACATAATATTCCATTCCAATCACACTTTGCTCAAAGTTTGCTGGTTCATTCTCTCCAGCAAATAAATTATTATTTTTACATAGATACATTTAGACAGATAAAACCATTGGATCCCAGAATATCTCATACCCTACATTTAGAGCCCCATAGGGTTCTAATCTCCTTCCTTTGCCTCAGCCAGATAGGGAAACTGATCCATATCACCTACATTTTTGTTAATAGAATTTCATAAGTATCTTCAGAGTTAATCAGCTGTTGAGCATTTACATTTTAGCTTTGGATGTTTTAAAGGTCAATTAGGAAGTGTACAGTATTTTACTGTTATGTCCCACAGAATTTTGGCCAACAGGTCTGCAAACTGTTTTGAACTCTCTGTAGATGTTACTATGTAGGGACCGATGAGCTGTTCTTCCAGCACTGTGCTTTATTCTGTGGTAATGACTATTCATATTACTTTATCAGTGGTAATGACTAAATTTTAATGAATTTAGCATTTCATTTCTTTTATGGATGGTTTTATTTTTTTGCAGTATTTTTTGTTTTGTTCTTTGTTCTCCATGGGAAAATATGGACTATTCAAAAACAAGCAGATTTCTAATATTAATAGCAAATTTTAGCTCTATAAGACAAGATGATATATACCATTGGGTTTTGGTATTATTTTGTGGGGGGGGGTTGTCTATCTGTTTTTGTTTTAGAGGAAAGGGAATCAGTTTTGCTTCTAATGGAGCTTAAGAAGCCTAGATAAAATTACTTAAATGATTTGACACCGAATTACTGCTGCTTCCGGAAGTCTCTCATGACTTAATTGTACAGCTATGCAGCATGTCTGAATGGGACAAATTGTGAGATTAATACTAAGGAAGAGGCACTTAAGCATGCAACAGTTTTAGTTGGAGGTGAAGATCCAGAAAAGTGAGATTTTCTGCCTCTTGAGAAGTACCTTTGAGAATCTGTCTCAAACAGGAATTATTTCTTACAGCTGATATTAAAGGTTAATTTCTCCCATGTGTTCCTATTCTTTGTTTAAACCACTTTATTTTGCTTTTTTCCATTTAATTTATTTACTGTTTTGATGAAATAGAGGGTTTTCTTAAAATCTTTGTAAATGCACCTATTTATAAATCTGCAACCTTACAGTTGAGGAAAAAAAAAAAGGTGTAGTTGTTCAAGATTTAAAACACAAATGAATCTTTCAAACCCATTAACAAAACACTTTCTTCTGCTCTCACTTCACATGATGCATGTGCCTTTTTTCCTTTAATATCTCGGAATATTTTTGTTGTTCTTTTTTATGGATAGAAGTTAAGGGGGATGATTTTACTGTTGTTTTTTTCCCCTTCCTGAACTTCCTGAAAGATTAAAGGGCAAAAAATAAGTCTACCAAGAACAAATACTTTATAATTGTGACAGGAATAATCATGCAAACAAAGGCAAGTACTGATAAATTAAAGTGGGTGAAGATGAGTACATAATAATTCATAATTTACTATGAGTCAGATACATATTTTAATGGGATTTTCTTTGTTATTAGGTTGAGATACCATGGAAAACACAACAATCATAACTTATTAAAGCTTATCTTGACACATGGCATAAACATTAAAAAGACAGTCTCGTGGACTTTAAGAATAGGCTTCTGACTTAGTAATTTTCTTCAGAAAAATCCTTATTTTCTACCTTCCTTAGCCTCTTGTTCTCTTGGATAGTACTGCATTTACATTAATGATGACTACTGAAATGGTCTCACAAGTAGAAAAAAATCAAGTGAAGTTTGCATTCAGACTATTGTTTCTTGCATAAGGTTTTTCATATCTCATATACGCAGTGTTGTAAACATGCTCTGCCTAAGCTCTGTGCTATCAAGCAAACTCAGATCTGACAGATATGTAAGATGAAAAAGGTAGAAAGATTTCACCAGTGCATCATCCAAGCACAACATCCTTCAGTTAAAGCTTTCTGGAGTCTATTACATGTAGAGTGTATACCATATCTTGCAAATAAATAATTTATTGTACCACAGATACAAAAATTTCACAGAAGAAAAATATAGGTCCAAAAAATAAAAAATAAAAATAATAATAATAAAAGAACATGCCATAATTTGAGTAATAAATAAATGTAGCACCAACTTATAGCACCCAAAACCTGAAATGCCCATATGGTAAATAACCGAATAATAAAAATAGTTCTACAGTAGATCTGAGTTGTTTATATTATTATTATTGTTTATATACACCTAATTGCAGTCAGTGGCGAAATTTCTAAAATTTTTTTTCTTAGTCTTCATGTGGCACAATCTCAACATCCACATTCACTCTGTGTATGATGGTTCTTGCTTTCATCTGTAATGAACATGAATGCACCTCCTAGGAGCATTGGATTTTGATAGTGTGGTCAGAGTGAAATTTATTTTAAAAGCAAGTCAGAATTATGAGAAGTGTGTTCTTTCTCAATTGGATCATTTTTTTGTATAACTCAGATCTGTTCACTGTTTACCTGCTCTTAAGCCATATCTGCGAATGTCATCTGCTCATCAGTTAGAAAAATTCCATTTTGGTGACAGGAGAGTAACTCTCAGAGTACCAAAAAGTAGAACTTAAGTCAGCACCCTCACAAACAATACAGACATGACCATGAGTTTCTCCTGTGATCAATCCTCTGCTCACATGAATGAACACAATATTGTGTTTCTGGAGCATTTTTAATTCATTGTTTCAAAATAATTTTGCAGCAGTTGCCAAAATTTCAGCTCATACATGACCAAAGCAATTATCAGTAACCTTGTTTAGCAGAAGAGCAAACTTCATGTTTAAAGTTTGCTTACAACATTATACCTTAAATTGTTATCAGTTAATCTCTTCTATTAATTTAAAAACATAATTACTTGTATAATTTAAAATTTCAAGATTATTAGTTTACTAGTAAAAGGATATATCAAATTTAAAAAGAATTTTGTTATTGTCACTTAAAATATGAACATTCCAAAATTCCAGAATACTGAATTACTCTCAACATATAGCTGTATCCCTTTTTATTAGAATTTTTTTTTTCAATAGCAACAAAGGACCAAAACTCAACTGAGTAATGCAGAAAGTAGAACTAAAGCTAGGCTTTATTTAATATTATTAAGCTAGCATATCTCTAAAAATATTTACCTTTTAGACACTATAATACTCTAGCTATGAACCTTACTAGAATATGTGATATACTAAAACATAATTATAAAACTTTGATGTGGACCTAAATTCAGAAAAGCAATGAATAGCATGATAGACTAGACTAGAACTAGAATATAATAGGAGTTGAAGTAGGTTTCATTGCAAGGGACGTGAAAAGATCATTGAATTTAACTGTCTGGACCCCTCCAGGGCTATCCAAAAGCTGCAACAATTCATTAAATCTATTACCCAAATGGCCCAGTGACTTTTGAGCACTGACAGGCATGGGGCATTAACCCATGCTAGGAACTTTGCTCCAGTGTTTGACCATCCTCATGGTAAAGAAATTTTTCCTAAAGCCCAGTCTGACCCTACCCTGGCAGATTCATGCCATTCTCCTATGTCCTGTTATAGGTGACAAGGAGTGGAGCCTGGCACCTCCCTTCACTTCCCATCCCCGGGGAGCTGAAGAGAGCAGATCTGACTCCTCCAAACTGAACAGCCCAATGCCCCTCAGCTTCCCCTCACAGGACATGCCTTCACCCCCATTACCGACTTTGATTTTATCCTCTGGACGCTGAAGGATTTTAACATCCTTTTTATATGGTGGACACCAGAATTGTAGGCAATATCCTAAGTGAGACCTCATTAACGCTGAATATGGCAGAAGAATCACCTCCTTTAGGCTGGCTGGCTGTTTGTATGTAGAATATATAGTATATATTCAGATTCAGTAGCAGTGGCCTTCCATTTACATTCTATAAAAGCAGAATTAGACCTCAAGAGTTCCAAATGGTAAGGGCAAAGCTTAGATAGAGATAATATTTCTGGGTTTTTTTTTCAGGAATAATAGGAAGTTCTTAACTAATATTATGAAAAGAAAACCAGAAAAAAGTAATCAAAACCAGACAGAGGCACCAATAACTGCTGCAGAGGATAAAAGTCCATGCTGTCTTTCATTTATTTTTCCCCCTTAATTCCACCTCCACTGGAATTTTTTTTTCTTCTGAACTAGGCTCTCTTTACTCTTTTGTAAAAAATACCTTTCTAAATGTTTAGAAGAAGAGAAATCTTAAACTATGAATAAAGTATAAATTTATGTCATAACAAATAGTTAAGGCTTCCACTTCAGGACAGTGGAAGAAGTGTTTAACCCACTGCTTCTGTCCTTATGAGTTAGAGCAGAAATAGAAGGACCCTCAGTCTGGGTGCTTTCCCTGTATGTCAAACAGTGTTTGTCTTTTTCCTCCTGGAGACGAAACTGTGACAGGAACAGACATAATATTGACATAGATATGTAAGACTTTGAAAAAATGTTTGTCCTCATGATGAGATTTAGTATAGATTGTTCTTCAGAGCAGATATGAATGGATGCTCTCTGCTCTAGTTTTATAGAACACAAATTTCATAGGTACATATTTCCAGCCCATAGGTATTGTATCCTGAAGGAAATTGCATGCGCCTCAGCACGATTGACAGTCGAGGATCTGATTGCACATATACATCTGTTCTCTGCTGTTAACTTCATATGGGAGTTTTGTGGTTTTGTGGTTTTGATGCTGGTTATTCCACATCGAAACATCACGCAGGCAGTTAAGGAGTTAACGCTGTCGGGAGCAGCAGAGGGGCGGAGCTCCGCACGCCAGGCACGCACGCTCTGCCTGGGCGCGTTCTCTCTCGGCTGCTCTGGAGGTTCAGCACGTGTGCTTCCCCTGCAATTCGTCCTTAACGTAAGCTCACAGCTTTTGGTTTGGAAACTTCATTTCTCTCTCAGTTGTTCAGTTTTATTAGATTTAGTAAAGTTGCCGTTCCTTCTCAAATCGTGCCGTAGTTTTTTTGTAGACCCATCTCTTCCCGCTGTTTCTCCCCCCCGGAGCGCGCGGCTCTGCTCAGGCGGCCGTGTGGCCACTGACGGTGCAGTTGTTTTGTTTTGTTTTTTTTCTTTCTCTCTCCCTTCTCGGTTTCCCTTGGGTCACTGTCACGGTGGAATTAGACATTTTTGACTGTCCACATTACAAAGGACATGCATAACTGAGAACAATTCCCGGTACCATGTCACCAATCCTTTTTTCCTAACAAGAAGCTGACTGGACAAGTTCCATTGGCTCATTTGTTGTAAAGAGACGTTGATGTCTTTATTAAGGAGAAAGCAAATGAGAATTCTGTTAATTCTAGAGTTTGATTATGTTTCCACAGAATTTATTTTCCCAGAGTTTGAATCTAACATAAAAAAATATACAAGTTTGTTAGCTCTTGAAAAACATAACCATAATGTACATCAGAAGTTCAGTACAGCTGTTTACCTAACAAGAACTGTATGTCCAGCTCTAGATATATTTTGGCATCATGCCTGATGATGCCTAGATGTGCTAGTCTAAGTCTCAGTGTCTCCCATGATAATCCCAATGAGCAGAATTTAAGAAGACAATTAAGAGAATTTGTTGTTTGTAGGTAAATGGAAAAGGAATTTATTTGCTTCATCTCACTTGCCAGCTGGTGATGGTGAGAGGTAAATTGAATCTTATGTCTCCAAAAGTGAAAGTGGGTGAAAACAATGTTTGTTTTATTGACATGCAGTAGTTTCCTGAGGCCTGTTCTCATTGTACGTCTAAATCTTACAGCTGTTGTAAATCTTACAGCAACCTTAACACAAGTAGCAAGTATCTTCTGCCAGCTCCCTGCCTGACAAAATTGCTCAGACCATTTCAGAGCAGTCAGTCTCTGTACTAACATGGGTGGCTTAGTGTTAATTCTTGAGCTAGTGACAGTTTCTGCTGTATTCTGTCATGGACAGATTAAGACTAGAGTTATGGAACAGGGGAGCAACAAGGCACTGGGACATTTATTGCCCCGTCTTGTAAGGCTAGGGCAGGACTTCTTCATGCTGTATGTTTTAAGATACTACTAGACTTGATAGGTGATGGCACTATAATTTCATTAGAGTTGAGAAGTAACAGGATTAAAAGAAACAAGTGTTTCCGTAACATGCTAGGCCCACAGAGTCAGAATGTAATTATTTTTTTCCCGGAAATCTGAATGGCTTAATATTAATTCTGAGACAAACATTTTGATCTAAGAATTATAGAATCATTAACGTTGTAAAAGACTTCTAAGATAGTCCAACTGCCAACTTGTCACCACCATCCTTACTAAGCTTCTGAATCTGAGAAACAGTTCCTGTGGGAGCATTTGCTATTCAGCCTGAGAGATTTTGGATCTGATATGAAACAGACTTCTGGAATTAAGTGTTTAAAGGCAGTGGGACGGAAGTTAAGATTAGGCCTGGGATAGCATGGGTTTGTCATATAGCTTTACAAGGGATTGTGAAAGACTGGTAAGATGAAGAGTTATAGCTGTTTCAGGAGGAAGGATATATGAGCACTGGCATTTAAACCACAGTTAAGAGTAGGAACTGGGTTAGAGTATAGAACAGCACTGAGTTTGAAGATCTCTTCAATTCTGGAAGATCTATTAAGGGATCTTGGAAATCTATTAAGTGTCTATAGAAAGAAGAGTGTTGGACTATGAGTTGTCCTCCATGAATATGTGTTTGCTTACATCAAGGCTAGATTTCCAGTTAGAATTCAAGTTAGCATTAAAATAGTCAAAATTTTGCAAGGCTGCAGAGTTATAATTTTGAGCATAGCAAGGGCAAAGCTGTTTTGGCTAGTTTAGTGCATAGTAATTGTCTTTTGTCTGTGATGTTGGACTAGAGTTGGGTTTGGAGTTAAAGGAAACATACACAATAACAAGTGATAGAGTTTTAGAAATATTGTTGAATGCTCTGATTCCCAAGACTAAGATAGATAGATAAGAAAGATAACCTCTTTAAATTAGCCCTGTGTAGTTAAAGTGCTTTGGGGTGTTTAGAATTAAGTAGGAGCCTGTCTGGAGCTCTGACTGTGAGGCAGAAAAGGTGAAAGGACCAGAATAACAACTGAATCAAAATGAGCCAGCAGGTGGCAAGACTTCCTGCCTTGAAACCATTAATATTGTACAGAACCTTTCCTTAACCAAGCTAAAACTATGACTGGTTTACTTCTAAAGTAAACATAATTTCAGAGTGGCATCAGATTGACAAAGAAAATACTTCTCTTCCACAAGTATCTACTTTTTCCAATCCCTTCTAATCCCTGACATTCTGTGATTCTGTGAAATAATCAAAATCCATAATTCCTATGCAGATACCTTGAAGCTATTCAGTAGTATCATACTCCTATAGGGATGACTCCTTACCCTAGCTCCTTAATTGTTGCATTTTACAGGGTAAAACCAGTTCCTGTCCCCACAGTTGTGAGCACCAGTCTTAATCATGAACTTCAACAGAGGATCAGTCTGATGAAAATCCAGCATTAATAATACTATTTCCAGTTCTCAACTTATCCCCAGGCTTCATGTTGGCCACAACTTTCAGCTAGCCAGGAGTCAGTCACACAGGTATTATGTAATTAAACATTTTACCAGTATCCAAAATGTACTTTCAGTTTTTCAGTTTCTGAAGAGAGATATGTACTACCCATCAAGGCAGGAGCCAATCTTGTATAGTAAAGGTAGCTTATTTAATGAATGAAGAGTCCTTTTAGACTGTCAAACCATAGTCTACCAGATGATCTCAGAGCTCCAGTTAAATACCAGCTCCTCCTTGGTTGCTCTGGTTTTCTTTCTAGCAGAAATTAAACACATTCTTGTTTCTTAGCAAGCCCCAGACACTGCTAGTTAGTTAACTTTTTTGCCATTAGCTTTTCCCTTACTTACACCATTTTGTCTGAATTATTTACCTAGATATACCTGAATTATGTACCTATAAGTACAGCAATCTAATCACAGAGCTAGAGCAAAAAAATTTAAAAAAGACAAAACCATCATTTTTCTATTTGACACACAATTTAAAAAACACCCTTACATAGCTTGCCAACTGGCATGTGATTATATGTTTATAGCAGTTCATCATCTGAACCATCACTGACTGGTAGCCTCAAAAATGAGTTAGCTTGACAGTCAGGACCTTCAGACGTTAAAGCTGAGACCCTCTTTATCCCTACTGTCATAAATGGCAAAGCAAATTCTGCTTCAAATTCAGACCTTGCCCTTCCTTGCAATAAGACCTTGTTGTTTCTCACTACATGGTCACCTGCTTATCAAAATAGAGAAGAACAGTCATAGATGTGAAAGATAATTACTGTTTTAAGATGTGTTTCAGGGCTGAGAAAATATTGAAGTAGGCTCTCTAGTTTGAATATAATCCAGATGAAATAAAAATAATAAACTGGATTATACAAGGCTGAGGCAAAGTCTCTGTCTGAGAAGAATAAATAGTTTATTTCTGTCTCTGGACCAGGAACAGACCACTTGTCATCAAAGCATATGGGTTGGGATTTGAGGTAGTAATGTCTAAAGAAACAGATTAACTGCTTAAAGTATATTATATACTTATGGCCAAAATGATGAAAACTACAAATAATCTTAATGCATCTCTAGTAATGTCTGGACATGGCTCAACTTCAGTTTAAGGTTCAGGACAGAAAAGACTATAAATACCTAGGATTACCACTGTAGTCAGAAAAAGTCTTACATTTAGTAAAAAGAAATATAATGATCTCTGATCTAAAGGCAGAGAGGAAAAATTTTTGCTTCTTGACAGATGAAGGTAGAAGACTGGCAGATTTAAGCTCAGTTGTATTGGTGTGGTGTGCAGTTTGAAGGGCATTTCACAAAAAGTAAGTAATCCAGAAAGTATTCCTAGGGTACAGGTAAATGAAGGATGGCACTTGGCATCCACATCTGGGTTGCAGTTCAGGATCTTCAATTTCCTCAGTATCCTCCTAAATTTATAAGGACAGGAGTCTGGGTGTTAGCAGAAGCTGAGTTTATGGTTTACAGTTCTGGCTTATATGGCTGTAAACATACACATGTATACATGCAAAGATGAAGTTAAAAAGGTGACACTTACAGCCACAGCTAGACTTCTGTTCACTGCAGAACAGGCACAGTTCAGCAACCAGTGAACACAAGCAGCAGCCTCCATTCTACGTTGAGCACTGCATTCTCCTGAGACAGGTTTCTTTCTTCTAATGCAACATTGCTTTAGCCTTAGCTTAAACTAGTGACAGCCTGTAAAACTGTCTTCACTCCAGCTCAGAGAGCTCCGAGGGGCACTTGCCTTGAGCAGTATATTCACAGATCCCCACATCGGTGTCTAAGCCCTCCGGTGTATTGCTCTGCTCAGATAGCACCAGCTCACAGGAGGAAAGAAGGGAGCAGAATACAAAGCATTGCTAAAGAGGCCCAGCTACAACTCTGTCTAAAAACATCATGGAAATGGCATTAAATCGTATTTCTTTTCAGTCTGTATATGTCATCCAAGAGGGCAAGAATAGGAAGATTCAATTTTCTACAATGGTAAATTCATTGACATGCTTGTTTCCTTCGTTTGATACCAAGTAAACGAATATATTCAGAAAAGGAGAGCATTTTGGTTAGTTATTTCACTAGCTCATCAATTTTTGCTCTCCAAGTTATAAAATACAAGGAAGAGTATAATAAAAGCTTTAAAATAATTAGTTCAGGACTACTTTTTCTTGCAAAAATACGAATCAGATAGAAACAAGTAATTAATTCATTGGTTACATTGTTCTTCCTTGTTAACATATAAAAATTATGAGAAATGAAGATAATTTTAGGATAATTACTACATAGATTCAATTTTTCTTGTCCTTTGTATTTAAAAAGAGCATGACAGATAAGTTGCTACAATAATCAGTTTTAAGTGAATTCTGGGCTGGTAAATGAGGTCAGACTAATGGTCTTCACGAGTGAAGTTTTCTGAAGTAGTGCCAGTTGTCAAATTGGATCTATTATTTCTCCTATAGAAAAACGTTTTTTTTTCCTTTTGATGTAAATTCAAATCCTTCATTTAGTATTGCCTCCTTGGAAATGTCACCATGACTTCCTAGAAGAATGCCTTTTAACCTCATTGTCTTAGCTGTGGCTAGTCCTCTGGCTTTCATGAGCAGCTGCCCCACTACCACATCCTGAGCCCTGAATATGAAGGACATATCAGTCAGGGAAGGAAATGGACACATGAAACACACAAATAACACCTTCCGTGAGTCTGTTCTGAAAATTTCTGATCTAATTTCTTTTATGTTGAGGTGCACTTTACTATTATGAAAGCCAGACAAAAGCTGTCTTTGAAATGTCCCGTACTCCTATAATACTTCTTAAGCGTGCTCCCACGAGTGGACTAACTCCCTGAGGAAGCATACAACAGCAGTGATTTCCAGTGTTCCTCTATTTGATCTCTCTAGAAATTTCCTTCCTGTCATTCTTCTTACTTGCCTACATGAACTGAGCTTATCCATGAAAACTGCAGCTGGTACCCCGTTCTAGAGAACAGTATGTGTGTAGCAGTATTCAGCCATGATGCACAGGAAAAAAAAGAGGACTCCTTTTAAGGGTCAGAAGTGCCAGAAAATGCTTACTGCTTTGCTTCAGCAAGCAAGAGCAGAGCAAAGCAAAAACTGTATTCTGTCATTTCTGACCCTCACCAAAATCAGCATTGATCACATTGAAGTGTACGTGAGCTATCCTAAAATAAAGCATTTGGATTTCCCACTATGGGTAAAGCACCAGCTCTGATGCTTTTACAGGAATTAACAAAACCCCTAAATCTCAGAGCAGTTTTCTGATAGACTTAATGAATAGCTGTCAGCACAACTGGTACTAATTGGCATGCTTTGGGTACCTTGGAGGGACAAACTCAGGGTGGATAGTAATCTCACATTTCTTTGATTTATAAAACTTCAGAGTTGGACTGACACTTCATTTCTAGGGCAGTGCATTGATATTTGTACTTTTGTTTCTGTGCTGTTTCTAATGCTGAGCACATTTAGAGACCATAATGTTTCCAAGATATAAATTTTGTATTTTTGAAGAACACCCTATGGAAGGAAACAAAAGATTTTTGTGTAGGCAAAAGGAAAAAGGAAAGGGCTGTAAGATAGTAAAAAAAAAAAAAAAAAAAGAAAGAAAGAGAGGAGGAAAGGAGGAAAGAAGGAAGGAGAGAGAGAAAAAGAGAGGGAGGAGGGAGGGAGGGAAGGGATGAATCTACCATACATGTGACACTTACAACCTGAGTTTCATCAGTTATCTAGCTATTGTGCTAACTTTAGTAATTCCTGACATTCTGAATTCTACCCAGAAAAACTCAGGTCTCATGAGATTTCTGACTTGTAAAGCTTTGCCATGGTCAGAAATGTCTTGAGAGTGACATTTAAGTGCAGGATACTTGTATGACACTTTTAATGGGGGTTATGTTAAGGCCTCTGCCCAAATTTCCTGTGTGCATATATCATTTGAACATTAACATTATTATTTTGCCCAATGCAGGTAACCATGGAGGGAATACGTAAATTGACGATGAGTCATTAGATCATTCATTAAAGGCTGTTGATGTAGTCTACCTGGACTTCAGCAAGGCCTTTGACACGGTCTCCCACAGTATTCTCCTAAGGAAACTGGCAGCCCGTGGTGTGGACAGGTTCACTCTTCTCTGGGTGGAGAACTGGCTGGAGGGCCGTGCCCAGAGGGTAGTGGTTAATGGAGTTAAGTCCAGCTGGCGTCCTGTTACGAGTGGTGTCCCCCAAGGGTCAGTTTTGGGGCCCATCTTGTTTAATATCTTTATTGATGACCTAGACGAGGGAATTGAGTGTACGCTCAGTAAGTTTGCAGATGACACCAAGTTGGGAGGATGTGTCAAACTGCCTGAGGGTAGGGAGGCCCTTCAGAGGGATTTGGATAGGCTGAACAGCTGGGCTGAGCTCAATGGGATGAGGTTCAATAAGACCAAGTGCCGGGTCCTGCACTTTGGCCACAACAACCCCATGCAATGCTATAGGCTTGGGGCAGAATGGCTTGAAGAATGTAGAGAGGAAAAGGACCTGGGGGTGTTGGTTGATGCTCGGCTCAACATGAGCCGGCAGTGTGCCCAGGTGGCCAAGAAGGCCAACAGCATCCTGGCCTGTATTAGAAATAGTGTAGCCAGCAGGAGCAGGGAGGTGATCATCCCCCTGTACTCAGCTCTGGTACGGCCGCACCTCGAGTACTGTGTTCAGTTTTGGGCCCCTCACTACAAGAAGGACATTGAGGCCCTGGAGCGTGTTCAGAGAAGGGCAACAAAACTGCTGAGGGGTCTGGAGCACAAGTCTTATGAGGAGCGGCTGAGGGAGCTGGGATTGCTTAGTCTGGAGAAGAGGAGGCTCAGAGGAGACCTTATTGCACTCTACCACTTCCTGAACGGGGGTTGTGGTGAGGAGGGGGTGGGCCTCTTCTCCCTGATAAATAACGACAGGTCGAGAGAGAATGGCCAGAAGTTGTGCCAGGGAAGATTTAGATTAGACCTGAGGAAACATTTTTTTTCTGAAAGAGTGGTCAGGCACTGGAATGGCCTGCCTAGGGAGGTGGTTGAGGCACCATCCCTAGCGCTGTTCAAGAAGCGTTTAGATGAGGTGCTAAGGGATTTGATTTAGTAGTTGGGTAGGGATAGTGATAGGAGGATGGTTGGACTAGATGATCTTATAGGTCCTTTCCAACCTTATGAACTTATGAACTTATGAACTTATTCTCTGTAACTGTATTTGCTTAAGCTGATATGTTAACGATAATGTTCTTGAATTTAACAGAAAATGGCTCAAATGGACACTTAGACCAAAACTGTTCACAGAGCCTATGCAGAAGGTTGCCATATCTTCAAACATTGTCTCTTGCCTGCACCAGCATAAGTTTACAGGTAGCAGAAAATAACTCAATATTATAGCGAGCTTTCCATTTGCTCATATGGATTTTGGACAAAATCTGGAAGTAACAAATTACAGAAATGGTAATATCAATAACAGTACAGTTATCTACATATAGCTAGATATATTTTCTGTTGATTATCCAATTGGTAGGACCAAATGCAATCTTTAAAACTATACAAACTTGCAAAGAAATCAAAACATCACATTTTATTCATTTAAGAAGGAAAATTATAATGCAAGTGAAATATACAATTACAGTTGAATCAGAAGAAAGTGAAATGTAATTATCTTCTTAAATGAGTGTTTTGTAATTGTAGTGGTGGCTGGATTAATTAGATGTCATATTAACACCTGTAATAAAATGTCTTATATAGTTTTCTCAGCAGAGAGAAAAGTTGCAGAAGGCCGGTGAAACCAAATGTTAAAAGAATAACATTGTCTTTCTCATGGTAGAAATCTAACAATTAAAAAGCACTGAAAATCATTACACAAACGAGGTATATGAATTTATTTACTTATTACATCTTAGAAATCCAGAGAGGAAAAAATGTTGGGGAAAATGTATACTTTAAAAAACATTAAAAACAAAGCATAGCCATAGCTTTTACAACTGGATGAAAGAGTGGTTATGGTCAATGTTATCTAGTACTTCTTGTCTGTTCAGAACTGTTCAGGGCAGTTCTCTAAAGGCATCGATAGTTTCAAATACATGTATTTCTGTACAGTTCTCTACATTGAAATAGATGCACTAAAAATAGAAGGTGTTTTGGAGAATCAAATCCACTGCACTTTTGCACAATACGATGGCCATATTTCACACATAGCTCTCTGTTGCCCCAGAGCCAAGGCCCAGAGGACAGGCAGTGTTGCTTCTTCCTCTGCCTTTAGCCTGCCTTGGGCATCAACAGGGCTCACCCTGCACCTTTCTCACCCACCAGAGAAAATATGCCCATTTTTAAAGACAGGACACATTCTGTAGATGGAAACTGGTGTAATTCCGGGGTGTTCTATAGCCAAATTTTCACTATATCATGTTTCATTTTCACTCCTGCATAATGCATGAAATGACACATAGGAAAGCAAGATATAATGAAAGCTGCAGCTATAAATAAACATGAAAACTTACCCACATATTTTCCTAAAGGAAATCAGATAATGGAATCAGCCTCTGTCTGAAAATGGATTCTTGTCTTTTCAAGCACTAGTTTTATGAATATTTACATGACAATATTCTGAATGTTTTAGTACCCACAGCTACTGGGTTTGGTGAACTAAAGAGATATGCTTGCCCAGATAAATTTTTAGGAAAAAGAAAAGACCAACAGATTCTCTTAATGCTACCACCACAACATCCTCTGCTGAAAGGCAAATGGCTTACAGATTTCAATTCTTTTTAAATTTTTATTAATTTCTAGTGGATTAAGCCCCAGCAATTCATCAGATCATTTCTTTCATTCCACTTGAATGAAGCAATGAAGTCAAAAGTGCTTTTGGATATAATAAATACTGAGTTACATTCTCTACTCAGTTTATGTGCTTTGGCATCATCCATTAATTCTTGATTTAAAATATTTCTATAAACATTCTCAACTGACCCACCAGATGCACAACGTGTATATATATATATATATATGTATGTATGTATGTATGTATGTATATATATGTATGTATGTATACATGCATATATATATATATGTAACACAGCTAACAAAAAAATACTCTGCTTCATGGTTTTAGAAAAATTTGGCTTGATGATGTATCTTTAATTGCAACAGCTGTAAAATTATAAGGGCTCATTTCAGTTTAGCAGATTCTGAGTTACGTAGAATAATGGTTCATTAAAGAAAGCTTCCTAGGAGAGATGCTGTCTAAAGCATAATGATGCAGATTAGCTTTTCAAAGGAATTTGGAAGTGTCAGAGTCACCTTTGATCTTGTTTAGTACAGTAAAATGAGGATTCTGTAAATTGTCTGCAAGCTAAATCTATGGTAAAGGAAATAGAATAAAATGGATTATTTCCTACGTGAGGTCATTTGATAGATTTAATACTAAATACTCTCTCTCCAGAATTGCATGAGACCCTAAAATCTGGAGAACAGACAAGCAGGAGGACACGAATAAAGCCAGTGGTTAAATTCATCAGCAGACAGCAGCCTCCAAGACAAAGTTGGGTAGATTTTTCATAAGAAAGAAAGAATGAGGCGAGCCAGGAATTGCTAATGTTTTAAAGAGCCTACAGTTTGATACAACTTCAGTAAAATGGTCAAATGCAGCAACCCTTTTACACAAAAATTTCTGTGCTCTTCTCCTGGGTTACTGGGGATTCCAGTCAGGGATGTACCTTTGTAGTAATCAGCTTCCATATGGTCAAAAGACAAGTTCATCGATGAAATTTTCGACCAGTTATATATGTACATATGTGAGCTCAGTTTGCTCAGTATTTTTTTTCAGTTATTTTCCCATCTACACAGGAAAAGATTTTACATTTCTTATAAAGGCAGTTTTTCTTTTACCATATTATTTTGTAACTGATTAGATTTGCCAGATTTCTTTGGCAAAATCATAGATTCACAGAATCACAGAATTGTAGGGGTTGGAAGGGACCTCAAGAGATCATCAAGTCCAACCCCCTGCCAAAGCAGGTTCCCTACACCAGGTCGCACAGGTAGGCGTCCAGGCGGGTCTTGAATATCTCCAGAGAAGGAGACTCCACAACCCCCCTGGGCAGCTGTGCCACTGCTCTGTCACCCTCACTGTAAAGAAGTTCTTGTGCACATTCGTGCAGAACCTCCTGTGCTGCAGTTTCTGTCCGTTCCCCCTTGTCCTGTCTCCACACACTGCTGAAAGGAGCCTGGCCTCAACAGATTCATCTGTCTTCCTTTAATTATACCTCAAAGCTGGTGACTGAACAAGTCTGAAATGTTGAATGCTAGCTGGTGTTTGACCATACTGCAGCTGTATAAGTAAAAAGTCTAAATATATACAACTTTTAACATTTTCTAGCTCCCAGGGAAGCAGAAATTGTTATGGACATGTTCTGTTAAAGTAACTGCTAATAGACAGTAAGTCTGAATGTGGTATACTGAAAATTCTGTAGAGTCAAGAATTCAAGACTGATCTTAAATGTAATTCACTACTCATACTCACTAGAAATCCTACATGTGTAATTTCAAACTCGGTATATCAGATCTCTTTCAAGAAGGCAATATAACACTGGTAGTTTCTGAGAGGTTATTAAAACAGATTCCTAATAGCATAATAAAAACCACATTCATATAAAATTACATTTGTTTCTTTCTTTAAAAGGAAAACAATTAAAGATAAAGGTACTTATAGGGAAAAAATTAGAGCTACATCTAGCAATAAAAACTAGGTTTATGCTTTTTATTTTACAGCAAGCATAGCTTTTCCGCAGAAGATACATCTGTTCCTAACTACCAGAGAGCATGGGGTATCTTCTGCACCTTACAGAAGTGTATATCTTGTACTTTTATTCTGATTCAGCTATACATTTCTATAGTTCTGTGCTTATTCACCATTTCATCAACATAACTGTTTGTTTGTTTGTTGGTTATTTCAAGATACCTCCATATTTTCATTCCAATTTCTTCTTCTCATCACCATGGGAACCATTGTCTTTTTATCCTTCAAAAAAAAAAAAAAAAAACTTTTAGAAAAGCTCATCCTTGTAATAGAAATTTGCAGGTGAGATCAGTTTCTCATTTTATCCATAACGTACAGACAACTTTACTCACTGTTGCTTATGTCTACACCATGGTCAAAGCCGCCATTGCACCTCCTAGAAGTGCTGTCATGACATCCAATTTAATATTCAATATGAATTTAGCACTGTGCAAGGGTGAGGCTACAGCAACAGCAAAAGTTTTTAGCAGAGGTTATAAAAGTCACCCAGTAAGTCCCAGCGTCTGGAACAGCTGTTACTGCTACCCAAACTTGCAAGTTTTGGAGATACTAAGGGTCTGTCTATATAATGTGCAGCTACTATGGACTCTCCAAGCAGACACATTATTTTGACAGCCATCTCTGCATCATTCTTGGTTTTCATCGATAAATAATAAGGAAATACTTGCTTGTATTGATGAATACTAGGGAAACAAGGGAAAAAAGATCTAGGAGAGCTGAAGCGTTAAACATTAAAAATAAAAGGAATAGTTGAAGGGAGATGAATACCGCTTTCAGAGCTTAAAAGAAATTGTAAATTGCCTTGAAGTGGGTAGGTGATGCAGAAGAATGGGGATGTTCAATGTGTACCACAAGGGAATTTTAAGTTGGGGGAGTGCAGTCAGTAATTCCATGTATATACATATATATATGTTGCGTGTGTGTATATTTAGTGAATGTTAATCATTGTTCTTCTATATATATATCAAGCATGATGTAGTGATGTGGAATAAGGGGTGGAATGTCATGGTTTTATGATTTTTGGTACTAGTATTCCACATCATAACATCATGTAGTGCATTAAAAGATTAAAGAGTTAAAGAGTTAATGCTCCAGCTCCGTGGATCATTGATAGTTCCAGGTATACCTGTCTCAGAAGAGAAGAACTCCATTCCCCAGAGGACTTTGCAATGCTTTGTGTTTTTCATGTGTTTACACTCAGTGGGAAAGATAAAAACTGTCTGTGGTCACGGGACACTCTCTTTCCTTTGGGATTGATTCAGCAGTGGGTGCTCGCTGCCGTCTCACCTTCAGCATTTAGCGTAAGGCCTTCGGTTTCTCAGACACTCTCTCTTGCTCATTTTATTTGATCTATTAGCTTTAATTCCAATTATTTTGTATTATATTGTGTTATTTTGCTTTCCGATATCTTATTTAGTAAATTAGCTTTCCTCCTCAGATCGTTGCCGCTGTTTTGTTTTAAGACCCATCTCCCTTTTCCCTTTCCCCCTTCCCCTTTCGTGGGTCCGTGGTTCCCTCCCACCAATCATCACAGAATCGGGCTGAACCAGTCTGGTTAACTGTTGACAGATAAATAAAAGAAAGACAAACGTATTCCCAGGATAAATTGTTAAGAACAAAATATTATACCCATCTTTTGGTGAAAATCTCGAAGTTCTAATAGAATATTTTTCCGTTTTACAAGGAGTCACTTTTCCTTCACAAGGAAAAGTTTCACTTTTACTTCACAGTTTAGACCTTTTTATGTGGAACTGAAACTGAAATTCAGAAAGTTGTCAGTCATTTAGCCCAATTCCATACAACTTTTAAATTAGTAAGGTTGCTGAGCTGTGCACATGCTTTCCATTCTGTTCTTCTCTGCAGCCTGGGTTCCTCGACAGGCTGGGTGTCCCTCTCCTGCACACATGCAGGTCAAATGACTCCAGGGCTGGCAACAGCTCAGAGGCCATCACAGTAAGAAAACTACAGTGGAATTTGAAAAGAGAGCTTAATGCTTCTCTGCTCCCTTGAGGCACACTTCGGCTTTCAAGTCTATGAGCTACAGATGGTCTTGAAAGATTTCAGATAATATCACCTTATGGCAAAATGCACTTTGCTTCCTCATGGATTTGTTCAGTTTTCATTTACCAAAGCCCTGCAGTTTCTCTGACATGTGAAGAAAGGGACAGAGGGAGGAAAGAACCATCTCCTCATCAGCATGACTTGTCATTCTGGTTTCTGGTGACCTCATCTTCCTCCTAAACCTGGCAGTGTATGGAGCTCCCATTTCTGTGCCTGGGTGAAAAAGGGAATGACAAGTGTCTTATAATCTCAGGTGGTTGAAATGTTCCTCCAGACACCCATTTTCTATATTTGTACACAGACACGCAATGAAACACACGCTTGGTTTCTGGTCAGCATCCTCAAGCACTACAATACTGTATATAATAGCAGTTCTACACAGGCTAGCCAAGTACAGCAAGACCTAAGCAGTTATTCTATTTCCTAATATTTTTCTGCAGATTTTCTCATGTAGAAGGGTTGTGGTTTCTTATACATGAAGCGTAAGTCTTATGAGAACCAACTGAGAGGACTGGAGATGAGGAGGCCCAGGGGAGACCTTATCACACCTGACACCTGTCTGAAAGGAGGTTGTGGTGAGGTGGGGGGTTGGACTCTTCTCCTGGGTAACAGCAATAGGGTGAGAGGGAATTACCTTAAGTTGTGCCAGGAGAGGTTCAGGTTGGATGCAAGATAAAAGTTATTCTCAGAAAAAGTGGTGAGGCAGTGGGTCAGGCAGACCAGGAATGTGGTGGATTCATTGTCCCTGGAGGTATGAGCCACTGAGAAACAGTTAACCGGCATGGTGGGGATGGGCTAATGGTTGGACTAGGTGATCATGGAGGTCTTCTCCAATCTAAATGATTCTAAGATTTTACACCTGCAGAGCTAAGCCTTACATACTATGAGAACTTTGATTAACTTCCCTTCTGTTTTCCATGTTGTTTTTATGCCCTTCATAGTCCATCAGACAAACATCTAGGTCTGTAAGTTTAGAAACAAAGACCCAACACAGATATTTAGGTGCAATATTTTCCGATTGGTTTCTAAACACACCAATATTTTGTAGCATTAATGCCAATGTTAGAATTAAATCGCCAGACTCCATTTCATATTTCTGAGTACATTTACTGCACCAAGTGGAACCTAGTCAATTTGGGATTTACAGACATATTTCAAAATTGCTTTCATCTCTTGATTCTCATTTTGTTTCCCAGTGCCTGCAAGTTCAGAATAGTTTAAATATGTGATTCATCAGATATTACTCATGGGTTTCTGAACAAGTGCATTACAGCAAGCTATTAAAGAAAGTAAATTGTCAGGATATGAAAAACAAAGTACCATTAGGGTTTATTAAGAGCTAGATAAAGAAAACTAAATAGAAAAAACAATCAGTTTAGAGAATAAAGGTAGGTTATTCTCAGGCACATGTATCAATGCTGGTGAGTTGAAGAGGTCAGATAGGGAGGCAGCACAAGTGTCAGGTGGGACACTTATCTCTAGCCTAGGGACAACCTAAGCTGTTCTTTTCATCTCCTATGGAGAATAGAGGCAGCTGTAGTTCAACACTGAATAAAGGGAAAGCAATAATTGGATAGACATCGATGCATTTGGTGGGGTCTAAGCTAGCTAAACTCCTAGCTGGATGTAAAGGAACCATTTTGCACTCAAAATAAACCTCAGTCGATCTGTGTTTGTGGTGGTACAAACACGAGTATCCACTTGCAAATCAGCATGGGGCGTAGAAATAATCCTGAAACTTTAAACTCTTCATGTAAAATTGCAAGACAGCACGCTAAACATGTTATTTGGTTCTGGTTATCCAAACCAAATGTAACATTATAGAAACTGAGACTATTAAACAAGAAATAATGAGATTTCTAATTAAAAAATCAAGACGTAAGAGGTTAAAAAGACAAGGGCTGCTGATCATATGGTAATGAACAAGGTAAAAATGTATATGAGTACTAAATAAGAAAATAATAATTTTGAGAACTTTTCGTTATTCTAGTTTACAGAATTGCATAGGCTTAGATTCTAAACCAATGAAAAAAACGCTTATTCTAGACTATTTACAATTAATAAGTAAAATATATTTTGCAATTCAGCTTAAGTGGTATAGATTGGTGATAGTTTTCTCATCAGTGACTTCTTTGCTGGAAAGTAAACTTGCTGAAAATTTTAACAATTGTAATATGTATTGTAATAATCACAAAGATTTTATGTTAGTTTACTGAAATAAATGAATAAAGTGAAGATTATAGTTTCAGCACTACTTAATTCAAATGTTTAATTCTTGTAATTCCCTGATTTTAAAATATATTTACTTATTTCCTCATGCTTTTCTTTACTTTCCTTTTTATTTTGCAAATAATTGAAAGACTGAAGTACAAAGATTTAAGATACAGCAGAGAAAAAAAAATTATTCTTACCTCAGTGTTTTGACCAACATTTTTCAATCATACCTTTTAGAAAAGCAAACTTGTTTTAACACATTTACTTTTTTTTTTTTTTTGAAAGTAGTAATAGAAAATATTTAACATCCTGTCAGTGACCGAAGTGAGTCACAATGAAAAAAGATCATACTATGTAAGGATATCAGCCTTATTATTACAGTAGAATTTTTGTGATAATTTTTTAGATTACGAAGAAAAAAATTCCTGTGAGTAGGTTTCTTGGTTTTTGCAAGGCTGGTACAGTGTAGCTGTGCCAGTTCATTGGGAAACAGATAGAAATTTACTGGGAGACCACTCTGCTATAACTTCTCTTACCCTAACCAGTGTGTTGCGTCACACCTTATCTGATGACTGAGAGTATCTGATGCTTCACAGCTTCCTTCTCCCTCCTTTCCATCTAACTGCACTCTAGGAAGATCTGGAAATGTAAATTAATATTCTTCATGACTGAAAGTTTTCAAAAACATAGGAGAATATAAAATAAATAATATTTATAATTAATATAAATATAAATATAATATAGGAATATAATAGGAAAAATATAATAGGAATATAAAATGCCACTGTGCTGAGTATACTGAAATAGAATCTGATCTGCAGTCTGTAGCATCAGCGAGAACGGGGTTAGCACATACACTATATTTCTCTGCATGATTGTCTCAGCCTCCAATTAACCCCATAAAAGGTTGGTATATGTGCGTGTTATGGAATATACAAGCACTGGCACAGGCTGGCAGGAGTGGAGGCGGCTGTCCAGACAGATGGTGACACTGGCAAAGAAAACACAGAGGAGTGATGCTCCTAGAAGACATGGAAATGAGCCTGGGGGCTTGGAGTAACTCTGAGGGACTGGAAGGTGTTGCAACACACTTGGCCAGAGTACCTGCTAATAAGTGTAGGGAAACACAATCACTCAATGTGAGTGAAGCAGCTTCAACTTTATTCAAGTGACTTACAGGTTTATATATGCTATGCAGTAGTCTAATTTTAACTAGTAAGATATGAACAAGTTCATCAATCGTCTAGAGGACAGAGGGTACATGACACTAGATATCAAAGGGATAAAGAATACGTGTGCTAAGGAACACAGATCAAAGGATATAGTTAAATCATCTTAGGTATGTACAATGGTAATTGTTATCTTGGTTATCTTCCCAGGAGACTAAGGCAATGCTTGGTTACTGAATCATCTTGCTTGTTTACTGAATCATCTTGTATGTGACCAACTACTGGGGCATGAGGTCCTATTGTCCTATTGTTTTCCTGAAGGAAGGCTTCATTCAAGGGCATTTAGACCTCACCTAGAGTATTGTGTCCCCACATACTGTGACTTGGGGCCCCAAACACAAGAAGGAACTATTGGAGGGAGTCCAGAGGAGGGCCACAAAGATGATCAGAGGACTGGAGCACCTCTCTCCAGTGAAGACAGACTGAGGGAGCTGGACTTGTTCAGACAGGAGAAAATAAGGCTTTAGGAAGACTCTTTATGGTCTTCCCATACTTGAAGGGAGCTTATAAACACATAGGAGACCCGCTTTTACATGGTGTGATCATGACAGGACAAGGGAGAATGACTTGAAACAGAAGGAGAAAAAAATGAAAATGAAAGAGAAAATTTAGGTTATATATCAGGAGGAAATTCTTTACCCCGAGGGTAGTGAGGCCATGGCACAGGTGCCCAGAGGTGCCCCATCCCTGCTCAAGGCCTGGTTGGATGGGGCTCTGGGCAGCCTGAGCTGGGGGATGCAGCCCTGCCCACGGCAGGGAATGGGGACTAGATGATCTTCAAGATCTATTTCAATCCAAACTGTTCTATGGTTCTATGATTTCAGAATGATGCAGGCAAAACCTGGAGAAGGCAAACTAAGGCTGCAGCTCTTGGGGGCAGAAAGGTGCAAGGGGTCTGGGGAAGAGGGAAGAACAGTTTGTGAGCAGAGATCTGTTGCTGCGTGGATGTGACCAAGCTCAGGGTATGCAGGAAGCACCCTGGGAGAAGGTATGCTAGTCCTAGGGTAGAAGGGATTATGGATTTCTGAGGCAAAAGCAGGAGAAGAAATGAGTGTGGGGTCACAGGTTGATCTGCAGCAAAAGGAGCACCCCAATTCCAGTCTGAACATGTTGACTAGAGGGGAAAATTGAGGAGCAGAAGCCCAGTGAGGAGATAGATGGGAAAACCTCTCACTGCCACAGAAATCAAGTGACAGGATATGCAACCTCAAGTATAAAATACTGAAACTTCTAAGTGTAGCTTTCAGAATGATTAAACATTGCAGAATAAAAATGTTATTTTTTACTTCAGTAGTCACTAGATCCAAGCCAAGTTAGAAATCTCAAATCAAAGTCAGAATCTGAAATCCTTTTTAGTTTTCCCCCAGCTTCTCAAAGGTGCCTCTCGTCTAAGGGAGACTGTTATTTGTAACACTGAATTTCTATCCACAGGCTAAGAGAATAAAGTATTTAATGACTATTATCTAATTTTTCTTCACTAAAACTTTCTTAATAAATATACTAAAGCGGTCATTACATCGTGGTTTCTCCTGGAGCGTTATCATGGAATCTCATTTAGGAGTTGGAAATGGTTATCCATTCCAGGATTCTTTTCTTTGCTTCATGCCAATTTGCTCACTACCTTGCAAACTGCTACAATGCTTTTCTGATCCGTTTCTGGAATTGGCTGAGCAATGGGGACTGGAGACTGTTCCCCTGGGAAAAATAGCTCTTTGCAGTTAAGAAGCTTCTTTGCAATATCTACTCAGTCTACAGGACAGGAAGATTTATTTTGGATTTACCACTGAAATTCCTGTGCCACTGTAGAAAATATATGCTGGTGTGTACCGGGGTCTTATATTTGCAGATTCTATTAACAAATCTGGCAGCTTTATGGAGGATGAATTGAGCTGCAGTCTCTTTCATGAAACAAAACACAAATCACACCTCAGTTCAAGTAGTATACTTTTTCATAAATGTTTAATTCACAAACACAAATAAAAGGATGAAAGAAATTTTCTATTTCTTAATGTATGGTGATACGTACCTGCAGAGTTGGTGCTCATTCCAGTTAAACTTCCCCTTTGTCAAGTAAAGGTCAGGGAAACCTCTCAAACTTTAGAAAGTAATTTTCCCAGACTGGAGCACTTAACTCCTTAGATTCAATTTAAAAGTCATTTTGTGGACTGCGGAAATGCTTTTGCTCTAAAGTATTCCTCTTTCACAATTATGGCAGATATTGTTTGAACTGAAATTACTTTCCCTCGCAGCCTTTCCACTATCATCTTTGATTCAATCCTGTAAAATCTTTTAAATCCTCTCTCTGAAAGGTTTTTTCTCTCTTCTATACCATTATTTAAATGAACTCTGACATTTCCAAGTACAAATCGATCAGAGATTTAGCTGTATTGTAGAAGAGTTGGTGGAACAAAATGTGTAATCTACTAGGCTCAGTAAGATGCTCTCCTTGAATCAGCACATTTGCCCTTGTTCTTTGTTTCACTTGATTGGATAAATGTCTCTGCTTATGTTATATGTGTTTAATCTGTCTATCCTGGTTTCAGCTGAAACAGTGCTGATTTTCTTCATAGTGTCTGGTATGATGCTATGTCGAGGCTTTAGGAGGAAAACAATATTGGTAACACACCAGTGTTTTAATCATTGCTGAGCAGTTTGGCACAGAGACAGCGACATTTCAGTTTATCAGCTTCTTGTACTGTCCTGCCAGTGTAGGGAGCTGAGAAGGCACAAGGAATTGAGAGAGGACAGAACTGGGACAGCTGACCTAAACTGACCAAAGGGATATTCCATGCCATACAACATCATGAAAAAATATATATATAAAACTGAGGAAAGTTGACTGGGGGTGCAACTGCTGCTTGGGAACTGGTTGGGCACTGGTCAAGGAGTGGTCCAGACTTATTTTGTAAATATATATATATATATTTACATATGTGTATATATAGTACATATGTTATCATTATTATTTCTCCCTTCTTCTGTGCCCAGCGAGTAGTGGTTAATGGAGTTAAGTCCAGCTAGTGTCCCATTACGAGTGGTGTCCCCCAAGGGTTGGTATTGGGGCCCATCTTGTTTAATATCTTTATTGATGACCTAGATGAGGGAATTGAGTGTACCCTCAGTAAGTTTGCAGATGACACCAAGTTGGGAGGATGTGTCAAACTGCCTGAGGGTAGGGAGGCCCTTCAGAGGGATTTGGATAGGCTGAACAGCTGGGCTGAGCTCAATGGGATGAGGTTCAATAAGACCAAGTGCCGGGTCCTGCACTTTGGCCACAATAACCCCATGCAATGCTATAGGCTTGGGGCAGAATGGCTTGAAGACTGTAGAGAGGAAAAGGACCTGGGGGTATTGGCTGATGCTCGGCTTAACATGAGCCAGCAGTGTGCCCAAGTGGCCAAGAAGGCCAGCGGCATCCTGGCCTGTATTAGAAATAGTGTAGCCAGCAGGAGCAGGGAGGTGATCATCCCCCTGTACTCAGCTCTGGTACGGCCACACCTCGAGTACTGTGTTCAGTTTTGGGCCCCTGTCACCGGTTTGCGGGACAGTTCGACCCGGTACCGTGACAATTGAGGCAGGGGACCCACGGGCCCACACCCCGGGGAAGGGGAAGGGGAAAGGGGAAGGGGAGAAGGGAGATGGGCCCAGGAACAAAACAGTGGCAACGATCTGAGGAGGAAAGCTAATTTACTAAATAAGATATCAGAAAGGAAAATAACACAATATAATATAATATAATTGGAATTGAGGCAAATGAATCAAATAAAATGAGCAAGAGAGAGAGTGTCCGATAAACCGAAGGCCTTACGCTAACGCTGAAGGCGGACGGCTGCAACAAACACCCACTGCCGAGCTCGGTCCCGAAGGGAAGAGAGAGTCCCGTGACTGCAGACAGTTTTTATCTTTCCCTCTGAGCGTAAACACGTAAGAACGCAAAGCATCGCAAAGTCCTCTGGGGAATGGAGTTCTTCTTCTCTTCTGAGACAGGCATACCTGGAACTATCGATGGTCCACGGAGCTGGAACATTAACTCTTTAACTCTAAATGCACTACATGATGTTATGATGTGGAATACCAGTACCAAAAATCATAAAACCATGACAGCCCCTCACTACAAGAAGGACATTGAGGCCCTGGAGCATGTTCAGAGAAGGGCAACAAAACTGGTGAGGGGTCTGGAGCACAAGTCTTATGAGGAGTGGCTGAGGGAGCTGGGATGGTTTAGTCTGGAGAAGAGGAGGCTCAGAGGAGACCTTATTGCACTCTACCACTTCCTGAAGAGGGGATGTGGTGAGGAGGGGGTGGGCCTCTTCTCCCTGATAAATAACGACAGGTCGAGAGGGAATGGCCAGAAGTTGTGCCGGGGAAGATTTAGATTAGATTTAAGGAAAATTTTTTTCTCTGAAAGAGTGGTCAGGCACTGGAATGGCCTGCCTAGGGAGGTGGTTGAGGCACCGTCCCCAGCGCTGTTCAAGAAGCGTTTAGATGAGGTGCTAAGGGATTTGATTTAGTAGTTCAGTGGGTAGGGATGGTGATAGGAGGATGGTTGGACTAGATGATCTTGTAGGTCCTTTCCAACCTAATGTATCTATGAATCTATGAATCTTCTTTTTATGTCTTAGCAAATAGTTTTTATCTCAGTCAGTGAGTTCTTTCTTCTTTTTTCCCAATTCTTTCCACCATTGCACTGAATGATAGAATAACTATGGTGCTGAACTGCTGCTGGGTTAAACCACAACACTTTCTCACTTGTCATAAAAGAGGATTTGTGTCACTTCAGCTGACAGTGTGTGAGTATGCATGTTCCTATTAGTGTGTGGATTTATACATATATATGTTCTAGTAAGTGTACATACAGATGAGTGTGATTTCATACACATGCTGCATGTGCATTTGGGTCACTACAGACATTTCTGTACCAACATAGATTACACTGGAAATCCCCTATCCAGGCAGCCTTGTCAGTACTCAAGCACAGACAGCATTTACTGTCAAAGAGCATAACCATGAGATAACAAAACCTGCCTTAGTAAGTAGAGCTTATTTGCTCTACTGAAGAACCATTTTCACATGGTTTTCCACTTCTGAAGTGAATTTCCTTTTGAAGTACATGTTGTGCACAAGCTCTGCATTATGAGAGTAGATCCAGGGCATTGTACAAGGCAGCCCTATAGCATAGGATGTGTTTTGTCCCATGCCCTAAGGCATTTTGTGTAATCCAAGTACCAAGTACAGTGCAGAGCAAAACCAAATGAAGGATAGAACATTTTTTCTGCCAGATTTATGTGAAATTATTGGCAAGAGAAGGAGAAAGATGAAGCAAGAAGGCTGCTCCATTCACTTCTTCCTTCAGGCAGAGGTGTAGCAAGGGGAATGTACTAGAGTAAGGAATCTTTCCTGATGCAGAGTAATGGCATACCTTCTTGCATTCAAACAAGTCTTTAGATTGATCACATGCTGAGAATAACAAGTTATATTGCCAAGGGAGGAAAAAAGAAAAAGCTTTTTCAGTGTCCAGAGTCATTTTTATCTCCTCAAACACTGTGAGAAGCATCTAATATTGTAGGAGTGATGCCTCAGTATGATTTGTCTTGGATTGGAGGCAGTACTCAGAAGAGTGCACATTACTTTATGTCATGCAATAGGTCTTTCAAATGAAAGTCGTTTGAACAGTCATTTGTAATTGTTTCATGAAGTGAAAAGCGACTTCACCTGAGCAAAACTGTTCTGAATATAATCATAATTGTTATTACCAGCCTTTGTTTGTCACTGCTCATCACCGGTACCTGTGTATTCATAGAATCAGAGTGTCCCCATATGGACTTCCTTGGGAACAACTCACTGAGGCCACTCATGCTGCCACTGTCCTTCCTCATTCCCTTCTTGACATCTGCAGGTTCAGCAGAGACCCGTATGGAATGCTGACAAGTTATCTTCGACTTATGTGCTGCCTTTAAACAGTTAAAAATCCCAAAATCACAGGATAGTTCAGGTTGGAAGGGATCCTGGAGGTCATCTTGTCAAAACTCTGCTCAAGCTGAGAAAACAAGAGCGGTTTGCCCAGGACCAAAACTAGATGACTTTGAAATGATTTCAAAACAGAAAATATTGTATAATTCATATATTATTTTATTTCTGGCACACTAAAAAAAATTCATTTTTAATATACTTGATTCTGTTAATAGATCTAATATATACCACAAAATACTAAAGCTTTTTGCATATTTTTCACTCAGTTTAAAGACGAGTGGCTGAAGCTGGAAACTAATCTCCGTTTTCCTTGTTTCTACACTGGCCTGTACTTCTGCTCTTGACCTGATTATGACTGGTGGGATTGAAAATAAAAGTATTGTTCTTTACTGAAACTGCTACCAATAAGCACAAGCAAGGCAGGCAAAGCTGAAATAAAGCTTTTAATTAAATTACACAGACCAACTAGAAAGTTAGGTTGGTTATTTTGCTGTTTTACTTAGAAAATATCTCAGAAATGCAAAGCAAGAGTAAGTGCAGAACTAAAACAGTGACAAAATCCAACTGTTCCTCTAAGAGCTTTGAGCTATTAAAGGTCTCGGTCCCACTTGATCCACCTGTAGGAAGACTAAGAGATGCTGAATTTCTTCTGGACTGATTGCCTAGGGTATCTAGCGCTTACCGCTGTCATCAACATTTTTCTCCTGTACACTCCTGTTTGTTTTTTTTTTTGTATGTCAAAACTTATTGGATATACTAGAGCATCTCAGGCTTCTCAGAAGTACAGTCCCTTCTGGACTGAACTCTGGGTTGGTTGGAGATCAGCTTCCTCAGGGCAGGTAACTGAGAACTGAGAACAGTGTGGATGTAACTGCTCATTCCTCTGACCTGTGGAAACTATACCAGAGGCAGCAATTCAAAGCACTTCACAGTACCCTTGATTTATCTTTATATTAGCATTTGTAGCTAGTAATGATAGCAACATCTACTGTTCCTTGTATAGTAGGTGTTAGGCAGACAGAAAAAAATGTTTCTTTTTCTAACATTTTGCAGCTTTTTGTATTTTTTCATGATTCTCAAAAATGTCATAATTTTCCATTTCAGAACATTTTGCTAGAACGACTAAACAATACCGCTGAAAACAAGGCTGTGGCTATCACTAACTTGCTGGTTCTTGGAGCATATAGTGTAAAACTGTTTGCCTTTTAAACAATGTGGTTCATTAGTCAGCCTTCAAAAATAAAGAAAATAATTTATTTTTTATTTGTTTGCTTTTCAGTGAGGAAAAATGACTTGCTCATTAGTTGTTTATTCATTTACTGTCATATAATGTGGATCAGTTTCTAGGAAATTAGCTGGTATTTCAAACTACAAAAAATAATAACATGAAAAATGTAAGTCAGTTCTGTAAAGATGACGAAGTGTGAATCATCTCTAAAAGCATCTTTGTTCTAGCAATCATGAGACCACTCAAAAGCCAAATGTTGGGTTTTCTTCTTAAGAGAGATGATTTTTGTGCTTATTATTCAATCTTTTTAAGCAGAGGCGGAGCAGCTTTCTATTCTACAATAGCATATATATAAAATATACATCTGTCTATGTACATACAGGCTTTGCATTAGCCTATGTTGATTGCAACATGAAAGGGGCTAGTAATGTAGATTCTACAGTTTGCATGTAAATATAGTTATACTGGTGTACCAGTACTTCCTAATGACATGACTTGCCCACTTTCTCATACAAACTGACATAAGCAGCCCTCCTACACAGGTAGGAGTCATGGAGATATGAAACTTCATGTGCGTTCAGTTATATGAGATTACAAACAAAGACAGCTAAAGAGTGAATATACAGAGAGTCAGATTATTTGCACAGTTATTCATTGGTAAATATAAAAACACATTGAGATGCTTGCCTTTGAGTGAGAACAGCCTTTGCTACCATAAATACATTATGAGAGAGGAATCTGCCCAAGGCAAATATACACCATTTCATGTTTTTTACATGCCTCTACGCTACAGCTTTTTCTTATGTTAGTGTAACAAAAATAAAAGGATTGAAAGAATCTAGCTGCTACATATAGGCTTACCAGCATCTGAATTACCTGCTACCATATCTAGCCCATACTCATAATTTATGGTACACCAAAAGAATGATTATTAGGTTTTTGGTCTACTGTCTGATTCCAAAATAAAATAAAATCTTTGAGAAGCAAAGTTTGTAGGTATTCACTTGCTAGAAAAAAGTAAACAAATGGAATTGGCATGAAGAGACATACAGCAGAGATTCTCCGTTCTTGCTAATTTTTCTCTTTAAAAAGCTGGATGAGACAATTTTTGGTAAGGATGCCAGCACTTTTATTTATATTCTCTTAAACATTCAACATCGTTCATGTTATGGCTTCTTCTATGAAAAATTTGTTATCCCACAACAGTCATAAGTAGGGAGCAATTAGCATCATTTTTATTCTATTCCTGTGTTGAGCTGGTCAGTTCTAGGATAACAGATGTAATGAGAGTAATCACAGGGCTGTATTTTGATCTTGAGAGATCTGCTGACAGCAGACTGCCATGTTGTAAGCAGGGGCAAGCTGCTGTGAACTACAGCCAAGCCATGGGGCAGAAACAGTGCCTGGGCAATTCCTTCCCTGGTACCTGACAGCCCTCATTAGTTTCCTTCAAGTCACACTCTTTCCACTGCCTGTGGGGCTGTGCTCTGGTGTAACAGCAGCTTCTTGTTTTCTGCTCTTTAGCTTCCCTGAGAAACAATACAGAAAGAACATTTCCTGGAAACAAAGAAGATCAACAATGTAAAGGTCATAGCTTGGAAAACAGATCACTTGCTTAATATTTGATGCATGATAGAAAAAATGAAGAAGAAAAAAATATAGTGCTACATGATTTAGAGGAAAAAACAAACAAATGAATTGCTTAGTATAAAATATGACCTTTCTTTACTAAACAGATCTCACTTTTGGTCATGTCCTTGAGACAGAGTACATAGTTTCACAAATGTTAATTTCAGGTCATAATGCTTAAAGTAATACAGCATAATAAGGTGACACATTTAAGTATGTAAATTTCCATCAGAAGTGCTAATTATATTAAAAATGAGATTATATTTTTGGTTTAGATAAATGTTTAAATATTTCATTCTTTCCGTAACTGTACTGTTCTATAAAAACAAAAACAGAATATAAAAACAAACAAACAAACAAAAAGTTAAATGTTAAAGGTTTCATCCTAAACTGATGCACTGATTGACAATCTCCAGTCATTTCCATTTTTTTTATTGGCATCTTTACATGAAATCTAAATACTTAGAGAGCAGAAACTTCCCAGCTTTCTCTGGAATAACATGGTTCAGACTACCACTGGGAATATAGAATATATTTCAGAAACTAAGAATACAGTCTAAAATGTGAAAACATTACTTCTACCTCTCCTTTTTTTTCCTTTATACGGTTAGGTTGACAGTGACATGAGATTTTTTAGGAAAGACAGTAACAGCTTTTGAAATACCACATATTAAACCTGTAGGAAAAAAATAATGGTAAAGTGGTATTTTTTAAGTTTGAAAAAGTAGCAGATTTTTTAAAAATGTTCTAGTCTGGAAATAGCTGCTCTGAGTTTAATTTAATTATGCTACACAATTAGACAATCTGAGAGAAAAGTGTGGATGACACCAGTCAGGAAAAGGGGATGTGAGGAAACAAAGAGATGATAAGGTCATCAGCTCCTGTGAGACATAAAGAGAAATTAATAATTCTCACCTATGGAACACTGAGTTATCACAAAATGTCTTTGGGAAAACCACAGCGTGCCACAAAAGCAATTTCTCAATTGACTCTAGTGTACTTTGAAAACTGTACTTTATGAATTCCTGTTACAAGTGACATCAACAGTTTTACACTTAAATTTTGTACGGTGACTCAGCTAAGGAACCTATACCGAGATGATTCAGTCCCAGATACAGTATCAACTGAAATCAATGGGAAGATCAAAACCAGTGTATTTCTTTATTATTATTATTACTACTACTACTATTACTATTGCTAGTATTACTACGACTATAGATATAGGGTAGGCAATAGACCAGCAATAAGGAGAGAAAGATCTTTCATTATGATGAAGGTATATCTTTGGAGATTTGGAGGCTTGGAGACTTCATAAAGGTACTTGAAAACAGTAAAGGTGATAGAAATGTTCTCAAGCTGAATTTATTAAACTAAAGATTTCTTACAGTTATGAATTAAAACACAAAGTTGCAATTGTTTACAAAAGCTCTCATTCCAGCTAAATGACACTGTTTAGAAAGAGGAAAGAAAAAAGGTTTGCAAACTCATAGGTACCTCCCGCAGTACCTCTGGAGTGCCAATTAATTAGCATTCATTCTTTCAAATGGTGAACTGAGGGAGGAGTCAGTTAAAACTAATTCCACAGGGCAGCTATTTCTGCATTTTCTGCTCTAGGGGATCTTCTCCAGGAAGAACATTAGATAACTTTCATACCTCTCCAGCACTGCAAGCTATGAAATGTACCAGAGCCAGAGCATCAATCACATCCACAGTCTCTGTTACATGAGAGTCCAGTTACTCAATGCTAGCAAAATTCTCACTTGCGGATGCCATTTTTAGCCATTCTTGGATAATTACTTTCCATTCTTATCACGAGACAGCAGTTAGCACAGGAATAATGGAAGCTGGGTGACAGTAAGGAACACTTGAAACCCAGCAGAAGTGAATCACTAGATGCTGACTTTTGGGGACAAGTTAGATTAAAATGCATGGAAAACAATGGGAGTTAGTAAAAAAATATTGTTTTTACTACAGCACAGAACTTTCTCAGTTTTAACGTTAATGTGATACTGTTTTCCTCTTTTTATCAATTCACTACAATCCAAAAAAAATCACATAGATAAAACCAAGATTAGACAAGTTACATTTTTGTTGGTTAACCAGGGAATAAGGTAAAACACAAGAATGTAGGATGTTTTGAAGCTGAGGACTTCTGAAGTTAATTATGGGAACATTTAGATGATCCTCAGCAAGGTACATCATCTGATAGAGTTTTTTTTTCCCAGATTTTGCTGATACTTCACATTTTGCTGGAGGTTGATTTACGCATTTTTTCACATAAATCCTCTCATTTGTTTGTCACCACTGGCAGCTCTCTCATCTCTTGTAGTTCCTAGTGTCACAAAGCCAGGGCTTTTTTTAAACTTTTAAAACTTTTTAAAACTCTCTTCATTTCTTTTCCCTTCAGTATTACTATTAAATCCTGCTGCTCTTTCTTATATATCTGAGAAATCTAGTCATTTCTCTCTGTCCCTGAGAGCAAAACATGTGCTCCTACACTTAATACTGTTGTCATTAAACTTGGCTCGTATTCATTCCTCCCAGCAAAAGGATTTGGTCCAAACTCGTTTTTGTCTTCTCTTGCAGCTTAGACACAACCACCTTCTGCACTTCTGCGCTTTGAGCTGATGCCCATTGCTTTACCCAACTTCCAGGCAATTCTGCAAATCTTCTCAAGTGATCAGTTTCACATTTAGCTATAAAGCCACTGCTTCCTCGAGTCTATTATCCTTTATAATGGAAATCAAGTATTTAAAAAGAGTAAAAAGGGAGGAAACTGAGATTATGGAGAGGGAAGATAAATGGGAAGGGGCAACCTGAATTTTCATATACATATAAGAGCATACAATTATACAGGTACAAAATATATTCATGAGTCAGTGGGAGAATTGTGCTAGTGTGGCCTTTCCATTTCAGCACTGAGTTATGTATATCCTTTATTTCTCTGTGATTCCCTCTCCAGTCTTTCACTTGCTCTTCTCTATGGATCATCAAGACTTGAAGTCAAACAGTATCACAAGCTATTATTCACACCAACAAAGTGCCTTTCCCTCATCACATTTACATGCCACACTGAGGTAGGGAGGATAAAAACAATATAAAAGTAATATTTTCAGCCGTGGTGTCCGGATCCAATCTTTTTTTTCAGATTTGATATAAAGAAGTATTTTTAATTGACAAGTATTTCTCCTATACCCTCTGAGCATACTTTAGAAATACTTAGAAGTCCTGTATCTTGTTGATTTTCACACCAGGCAATTTCCACAGAGTGATAGCCATTTTAAGTTCTTATCACACAGAAAAAAAAAAAAAAAAGACAAAAGGCAAAAACTTTCTAAGAGGCAAAAACACAGCTGTGGTTCTTTAACACCAGAGCTTCTTGAGAGCCCTTTTCCTATGGTAGAAAGGAACACTGCTGTACACTATTACAACAAAGTGATTCATTATGTTTCCCAATTTCTGTAAGTTTTACAAATCCCAACAATAATATGTATCTGGTTTAGGGTACATTCCATCTTCAAAATGCTGAATTAATTATAGTTTTCAGGAGAATTTTCATCTTACTTTCCTTTCATTTTCAAGAAAATTGCATTTTTCTATTTCCCTTGAGGATCTTATTCTATTCCATCAAAACTGGTGGAAAAGTACTGCCTGTATTACACAAGAAGAAAGAGGCCCTTGGATTTCTGCTTCTCTTCTGGGATTTTTTTTTAATCATCATTTCTTGGTGTTTGTTTATTTGTTTGTTTGTTTGTATTTGTTTCTTTACACCTTGTTCCTTTAACAGATTCTCAACTCCTTTGCATAGCTTGTTTGAGTGCCTCATTTGTTCTGCTTTATATTATGTTGATATATCTCCCCTTTATTTTAATTATTTTTCAGAAACATTTGCCTGAATCTGTCTTAATCCATCTTGTTTCATTTCTCTTATTCATTCCATTTGCCTTCCTCTACATTTCTTCTGTTGCAGTAGATAGATATTATTGATTCCTGGTTGCATGTAAGAAAAACACAATTTCCTGGAGGTTTCTGGGTGAATAGAACCAAATACAGAGGAAAGCTTCAGGTATATAAAAAAAAGTCACATATACACTGTGCTTATGAATTATTGGTAAAATATTTTTTCTGAAAATACAGACCTCTGTGAAACTCAGTGTCAGGAATGAGCATTGTGTTGAAAAGGAAGAAAAGGAGAAATTTGAAGCCAAACCAACATATCTGAAAAAAAAAATGCAGAGGAGAAAATAACTACAGTTCCAGTGGTTTTGAGAGATGCTTTATTGTGTAGCTATTTTTCACTTGGCTGGTTGGTTTTATTTTCTTTACATCACTTGCTCTTACATTTTTGGTTTAATGGCTTTTTTGCTATGTATAAAATTGGACATCACATTTACACATGACAAAGGAAGGTAAAATCACTTGCAGCAATTCCCAAATAAATGCCATCACCTTTTGTGCTGAGATATACATAGTCAGAGGAGTTCTTCCTGTTTTGACACCCACATTTTGAGAGCATATGCTGTCAGAAGCTGATTTTAAACAATTGGAAGTGATGCTCAACTATTGTACCTAAGGGCAGGATCAAGCCCTCGGTATTTATCTCACATTTTCCATATTACTTTTCTGAATGTCACAGGTATCTCAATAGGATAACTGTGTGCCTTGATTTCAAACAACATTAAAAATTCCTAGCTTTTCCTCAGGAAATGCACGTTTTTTAAAAGATCTCTCTTAGAAGAAGTTGACATAGCAAAGCATACTTTTTTCTTCTTCTTCTGAATGTCTCAAAGCATCTAGGCTTTTCCAGACTAGCAGATCTACTTCTTTGTTCCTTTCTTCTTTTTTTTTTTTTCTTTGTTTTTAAGGTGAAAGTGTTACTGTCATAGAATCTGGGATGGGGGGAAAGTGAGCAGAGTGGCCTCCTTGCTCTCTTCAGCCTTATATCAGTTTCTCCAGTTCTGCTGTCTATAATGCTGTCTGACAGAAGGCCATGCATATGAGTAAGAGCCACTGAAGCATAAGCAACTTCTTCCCCAAAAGCATGCACACTTCAGTTTCAAGCTAGCTTAAAGAGTACTCCGAACAAAGAGAATGCAAGTTGTCTTTGTTCAGTGGTGTAGTTACTGGGCCATACCCTAACTCACAAGGTGAGATATGGAAACTGATCAGGCTCACACCCCGCCCATGCTTTGGGCTGCAGCAGAGGTGGATCACACCCGTAGGCTGTAGCAATAAATTCATCTATGTTTATCAAGTCCAATAGCTGTCGGAACCGAAGACAATAATTTACAGCGTTCTATATAAGAAGGGTTGGTAGTTATGACTGTAATAAGATGAATGGGATGCACCTGTTAAACACTAGTCCCCAGCAACAGCATAAACTGGAAGAGTCAATTTGTCTGCATTTTCTAACATATACAAGAGTGGAGAAATAGAAGGGAGCAAAAAGGCATATTCATAGGCAACTCTACAGATTATGTTTTCCTTTTTGAAGAGCTTCTTTTCTCTTGAGAGTCATGAAGCACCCGCAACCCACCATTTAGTTAAAAGTTAAATTAAATTGCTTATGCAAGGACTGAATAAAAATTCCATACTTATTCAGGCAGTACCAGAAAAAATATATATTCTGAATGAATAAAGATAGGATTTTTAAGATATGATAACTTTCAACTTCAGTATTCAAAATACAGTAATCTCATATTCTATAAATTAGTATAAATCCAACTGATGATGTTTAAATTCTGAAAATAGTTTCCATGTTATTTTCAACTGCAACACTTTGAATTTACAGTTGGGGCTGATTTTAAGATACTTTTCTGCACATACAATGTAAATTACAGGCTTACATACCGTGTGAACTTTCATTTTTTATTTTTTAATGTTGGGATGAATTTGTTTCCTTCAAACCTTTCTGTCATTGTGTAAATTCTCTAGTGATAATAGGGAGTGTAGAAAGGGAAATGTCAAAATAAAATGGAAGCTAAGATGTAGGTGGTGTTAAGCCTGTCTTAAGTCTGCAGATGCACAGTCTGTAGAGATTGCACAGGACTCATAAATCCTGACTTTTATTCTCAGTTTCTACAAGTCAGTGCAGAGCAAATGTAGCGAAGTGCTAGACTGTAGGGTACATGGAGATCTGTGTGGTTTACCATGAACTGTACAGCAAATCACTGCACTACAAACACAAATACAATAAGTTCATAAGATACCACTTGGCTCATATGCTGCTTATTCTCTCAATAACTGACCAGTGATTTTCCTTTTAAAAGAGTGAATGCATAGCAAGGCACAGAGGCAGAGATGCTGAAAAATAGAATGTCTCCACAGGTCAGTCTCTGGGGTTTTAATATTCTCAGCATTACATTGAAAAACACACCCGAAATGAGAGGCAAGTGCTGTGTTCCCTTCCAGGAACATGCCATGAGTCTCTTCCTTCCAGGAACATGAGAGATAGATTAGAATTCTATCATGCATTGTCATCTGGTGCACCATGGCTACATTGCCTGTAGAAAAGAACTGTAAAATTTCCCATTCTTCCTTGCTATAGACCTTTTTTTTACAAAAATCTTCTCTTTTTTATATATTATTTATTATTCATAGCATCAGCTACTCTGATTGCAGATGAAGACAGCACGGAGTACCATACAGGAAAAGTTATGGGAGAAATCCTGTACCTACTTATGAGTGGGACATTCTTTTCTTGGAAAAAGGAACTCATGCATTTCTCCTCTATGCAAGAGCTAATCAGACTAAAGGATTAAGAGTCTAAACCCTGCAGTCACTTGCGTGGTCAAGGAAGAGCCAGAGGAATAAATATCCACCATTTAAGATCCAAGTTATGACAACTGCTGTATGGCTTAGCTGATATGTACATGCACAGAGCATATTATTATAATACATTTATATTATACGTATATATATACATATACAATATAATATATAATACGTATATATATACATATACAATATAATGCATTTAATTTGCACTGGGAGGAGACAAGTAGGTTCAAAGGCAGTTGCATGTGTTTCTTACACTATTCTAAGTTTGTTTTTTCCAAAAGCTGCTGAACTTGCTTAAATGCATGATGCCATGGTCTCTATAGACTATTTGCCTTTTTGTTTTCTCTTGGCACCTCAAAGGAATATAAAGCAGCACGAAGCATTCACATTCTAAAATATCCATCAGGTCATTTCTGTGATAGTAGAACTAGAAAGTATAATGTATGCAGATGGTGCACTGCAGCCAGAACACTTACAGTACCTGAAGTGCTCATCTCCTCTCATCTGCTGTAAAATTGCAGATCATATAACAACAGAGGCCAGGTAGATACAGCTTGAAATTAGTGCCATTTATCTTTAAATGTCAGGATAATGTTACACTTAATGCCTGTATTTTGACATATTGTGCGATACCACATCCTTTTTGGTATTTCTTTAACCTGGGGTAAAAGTGGATATGGAATGAGAAGTCCTATTTAGGAGTACAGTCGTGTATGTAAAAGGATGATGTCAGTAATGTAATCTCCCTATTCACTTCCTGTACACACTTAACATTATTATACCCAAATTCTTTTTAGTCCATTTCATACTTTTAGTTCCTTACTCTTTATGGATCCCTTCTTTTTCATTTCCTTTGTCCTTCTTTTCCACTTCTGCTTAGAAAAACACCCTAACAACAAAATTTGCATCAAGAACAACTCCCAGCTTTCATGCCATTTGATTTAATAAATCAGTGGTGTAGAGCAGTTAAAAAAGGTTTATCTGCTTTCCACCTTTCCATAATGAGCTAATTAAAGATATATGAGTATCTTTATTGTGACATATGAAGTCTGTTCTTTCTGCATTACTTTTTATTTCTTCCATGAACCAGATCTTTCTTTCCTCCCACAGCCTCCTCTTACTGTGTTGTGGTTGGGATTCTGTAGGGGGGGTGGATATGGGGAGGATTATTTGTTTGTTTGTTTGTTTGTTTGTGAAATGGTGAGCAAGCAGAGTCATTCCAAAGCTAGTTTCTGCTTTTCTTCCAGCACTGTAGTAGTACAAGGTTTCCCAATTTCTGTGCGTTTTTTTTTTTGTGTGTGTGTGTGTGTGTGTGTGTGTGTGTGTGTGTTTATAAAATGCGCAAACAGCATCTCATGGCTTGGTTCAGCTGCCCTAACTTTCCAAAAAGGAAAGAAACTCTGCTACTCTGCAGATCATGAGTGTATTGTATCTGATTTCTGGATTTATGGAGTAGCACAAATGGGGTTTCAGTCTCCTTTGCAACAACATAGCAACATGCTATACGTTCTTCCTGTGAAGCAAGTACTAAGAGTGCTATATGTTTCTGTGTATGCTATCTGTAATTCATCAAACAAATCTCAGTCATCAAGTTTATAGATGTACTGCAGATATTTGTGGTCAGACTCTTAAACTGAAGACAATAGTACTTTTATTTTACTGCTAGATGAACGCAGTTTTCCTTCCATATTTGACTACTATATTCTCCTAAGACAAACAAAAAAACCCATTTCTTATGGAGTAAAGCTTCCTGGTATGATGCAAGGACAGTTCAAATCTTTGCTAGGAGGCAAACAGTGTTCTGGTGGGCTTGCTTCATCTCAGTTTTCAGGCTTAAGAGGGGATCCAAAATTTGTAAAGATCCACATTTCAGTACAAGGCCTGGACTTAGCCAGTATCTCCATCTGGAGATGGTTTATTTTTTCTGGGTCCTTTCTGGTGCTGGAGTTACTAAGAATAACTCAGGAGGCTCAGCTGTGCCAAAGCAGTTTGAAAATTATGCTAAATTCTGCCTAAGCAATATGCTGTCCCTTGATGAGTTTCTAAATGACTGAAGTTGACAATGAATTATACCAAATTGGTGTTTTTCATCTCTATTTTCCTTTTGTTTTCATCAGCTATGTGTGCTTCATTGTTATAAAAAGGCTGAAGTTATAGCAGGGAGAAAGAGATTAGGAGATTAGTGGTTTTAGGAGAAATGGAAAAGATAAGTAGGTATTTAAATTGTCTGCATAACAGGTATCTGAGGGAAGGAGGTTAATAAAATCGAATAAACATGTGCAATTGACACTTAATGTAGGAAAGGCACATACTTGGACTAGTGGCAGAACCCCAGGAATTCCCGACACTGGAAGGACATACCTAAAAGAAAATGGAAAAGAATTCCCAAATCCAGCGTGTGACCATGCAGCACACACTCCATTCAATGTATACCCATTTCACCCCTTCTCTGGACTGTTTCAAATTTTGTTTGTACCATATTTGCTGCAAAAGAGATCTCTGTCTAGTGCTGCTATTGGAATGCATGTTTAACTGTAAGTGTAGGCCTCAGGAGTGCTTGATTCTAAAATGTGGACAGGGCTGTAGGGGTTGTAAGCTGTAGAGACTCTGTAGTGATCAAATCTACAGAAGAATCATGGTCATAGAGTGACTACCTGAATCTTTTCCTATTGCCTTGACAATAAATAATAAGCAGTCTTTGTCACCAAGAAATAATGTATAGCACGAATTATGTTTCAGTAAGAAAGGATAATTCAATAAAATTCAATATAATTCTTGTACACTCAGTCAAGAGAAATCAAATCTACAACAAATGGTAATGGAAAAAGCTGTAACACAGTGCCACAGACATCAGATATTTCTTACAGACAGTGACATTTTCTTTCCTTCTTTATTATCATTAACTTGTGTTAAAATTCGGATTTAGCACCGGATTCAGTATCAACTGCTTTTTAATATGCTTGTTAATATGCCACCCTTATCGGTAGTCAAAACAGGCAGTTTAAGAAGAAAAGAAAAACGAACAGCAATTCCATTAATAGTATCTGTATGCAAAGGTAAGCGGTCAATGTGCTTTTGTGATGGAGCTCGTAAGTTATCAGTGTTTGGTTGCAGAGTAATTATAATTGTGAGCAGAAGACAAGGATACTGGTCAGCACATAGATGTGCCCAGTGATGCAGCTACGTCCAGAGTAATCTCACTGTGGGATGTGAAACCTTCCACACACATGCTGTCGCTAAGAGGACAGGTCAGGAAATTCATAGCTATCTATTCCATTCTTGAATAATTCCCTCTGGTAGGAGTGGGGAAACAGTAAATTTGCCAGCTTCCCTTTGCCACGAATGAGGGATAAAACAGTAAATTTGTTACTTTACCTCTACCTCCCCTTGAAAGCAATAGGTTGCTCAATCAAACCTCCAAGTTATTTCTTGGGCCACAGCTATTTGTTAATGCTATTTAAAAAGGAGCATTAGTCTTTGAACCAATGTTTTATTCAACTTCTAACTTAGGCAGCAGAGTGTTGTCTTTTCATCAACAGGGAGATATTTTTATCTGTGAGCAATTTTAATGTGCAGTGGTCTAACTAATCAGACTACCCTTGGATTATTGTAGTACAGCTACATTAAATCATTTTCTGTTCCCTCATTTCCAAAGGTGGAAGTTGTGTTTCAGTACTGATTACTTCAGAAACAGCTTGAACCCCTCATAAACATCTAAGATCTCATTCTCATTCGGAATGTAGCACTCCTCAAACCCCCTGTATGCCCAACTTCAGAACCCAAGGGGTCGGCCTCAGGTCTCTCCAGAAGCTCTTTGCCGCAAACTCCAAGTGGGACCTTCCTTTCCAGCAGCAGTGTAGAGGATGTTCTTTACATCCTGTCCTATCCGCACTGGCCCCAGGGCCATGGCACGGGCTATCTCCTGCTTAATTTGCTCAAAAAGTCTGCTGCTGCTCTGGGCCACATACAGAATCATTCTTCCACGTCACCCGGAAAAAGGGGCGCACAATGAGACTGTACTTTAGAACATGCATTCTCCAAAAGCCCACTACACCCAAAAAAGCTTGGGTGTCTGTCTTACTTGTGGGTGGAGACATGGCAGTGATTTTATTAATCGCATCTGTAGGGATGTGACAACGTCCATCTTGCCGCTTTATACCTAGGAACTGAATTTCTTGTGCAGGCCCTTTCACTTCGCTTCGCTTAATAATGAAGCCAGCTTGCAGGAGGACCTGGATTATTCTCTCTTCTTTCCCAAAAACTTCCCCTGCTGTATTGCCCCACACAATGATATCATCAATGTATTGTAAGTGTTCAGGAGCACCGCCCTGTTCCAATGCAGTTTGGATCAACCCAGGGCAAATGGTTGGGCTGTGCTTCCACCCCTGGGGCAAACGGTTCCAGGTGTACTGAACGCCCCTGCAGGTGAAAGCAAACTGCAGCCTACATTCTGTGGCCAAAGGAATTGAAAAGAAGGCATTGGCAATGTCAGTGGTGGCATACCACTTGGCTGCTTTTGACTCCAGTTCATATTGCAGCTCCAACGTATCTGGCACAGCAGCACTCAGTGGGGGTGTGACTTCATTCAGGCCACGGTAATCTACCGTCAGCCTCCATTCTCCACTGGCTTTACGCACCGGCCATATGGGGCTGTTAAACGGTGAGTGAGTTTTGCTGATCACTCCCTGGCTCTCTGGCTGACGGATCAAGTTATGAATGTGGAGCAAGGAATCCCTGTTGGTGCGGTACTGCCGTCTGTGCACTGTTTTTGTAGCAATCAGTACCTGTTGCTCCTCCACTTGGAGCAACCCCGCAACAGACGGATCTTCTGATAGGCCAGGCAAAGCAGACATCTGCTTACTGTTGTCTGCATCCACAGCAGCTATTCCAAAAGCCCATCGATACCCTTTGGGATCCTTAAAATATCCCCTTTTGAGGTAATCAATACCAAGTATACATGGAGCCCCTGGGCCAGTCACAATAAGATGTTTTTGCCAGTCTTTACCAGTGAGGCTTATTTCAGCCTCCAACATGGTTAACTCTTGGGAACCCCCAGTCACCCCAGAAATATAGATTAAGTCTGTCCCTTGGTGACTCGAGGGCATTAGAGTGCACTGTGCACCAGTGTCCACCAGTGCCTTATATTTTTGTGGTTCTGATGTGCCAGACCATTGAATCCACACAGTCCAATATACTCTATTATCCCTTTCCACCCCTGGCAGGGGGACAGGGGCTATTATGACTGGTAAGTACCTCACTCAGTTCTGAAGGAGAAGACATTTACCGTTCAGACAGGAAGACATCTCGCTCAAACCAAAAAGCATCTCTTTCAGGTTGGAAAGCACCTTGCTCAGATTGGAGACCATCTTGTTTAGACTGAGGGTTGTTGAGTTCAGATTGGAGGGCATCTCGCTCAGTATGGAGGGCATCTCTTTCGGTTTGGAGGGCGTCTTTCTCAAAGCGGAAAGCGTCTCACTTGGTCTGAAGGGTGTCTTGGATTGGAGAGCATCTCGATTGGACTGGAGACTGTCTAAATTGGACTAGAGAGTCTGATTGTCAGCTAAAAGACTCTTTCTCTGGATCTGGACACTGTCCCTTTCAACTTGGAGACTCTCATGCTCTATTTCAGAAACTATGCCTCTCTGGGATAGTATTGAATAAGGTCCGATTGGCATAAGACACACCCCAAATAATTTGGGCCTCCTCAGATCTGTCTGAGCCTCAACATCCCTGTTTCAAATATTTGCTTAAGTTCTCAGGATCTTGTAGGTGCTCAGGGAAAAATTCCCAGCACGTTTTAAGCATTAAAAGGGAAAAAAACAAAGAAATGCAGCCCCTTTAAGGGCAGTTTTAAAAGAGAAAGCATTTTTTTTCTTTACTAAAACAAGCTAGCAGCACCAAAAAAAGTTTACAGATATCCTAGAACAACTGGCAGTACGCCCAGACTTCAAGGTCGTGTTTTGCTGTACAGCACCTGCAGTACAGATAAGCTTCCTAACAAACCTCTCTCTGAGATCCAAGAGAGATTCGTTCTAAAAGTATGTCTCTGCCCAGCTAAGGCAGCTGGTTTTGCCCCACGTTCGGCGCCAAAAATGTCTAAGGTCTATGGGGCTGGTTCGACCTGGTTCAACGGCTGCATTTCTTAGAGAGTTCCCAAGGGGTTCGTCAGACATTGTCCAGAAAGTTAGCTCGCTCCCTGGGAGCTCAGTGCAGCCACGTGCCACTGAACACGGGCACTGCCGGGGCCGTGACCATCGGGTGGAGCTGAGCCGGGTGGGGCCAAAGGGAAGGGCTGGGGCGCCTGTGACATCACAGAGGACGCGTCACAATGTGGGGCTGCTATTGGAGCCATCAGCAGGAAGCACTGCACCACTTTGGCCTGGGCCATCGGTGAGTGCAGCAGCAGGGGGAAGGCTGGGCTGGGCCAGGCGCAAGCACCGGCCCGCAAGGGCTTTTTGGAGCCCGCACTGATGGCCCAGCGCTCAGGGGAGCCTGTGAGTGGCTCTCTGGGCAGCCAGCACCAGCGCTGGCCTCAGCCCCTGCTGCCTCCCAGCTCGCTCACCCCACTCCTACCTGCCCCCAGAGGCTGTGGCTCCTGGCCCAGCCCTCGTAGCCACGAGCAAATTCCCACCCAGCCCCACTGACCTCCACTCTCTCTTTAGTTCCAGATCATGTATTGGGCATTCTTCACCTTGCTGGCGCAGATGCTGCCATGTGTTGGCAACAGTTCGGATGAGAACACGCTCAGACGCATGCTGGAGCATAAGGTGTATCTGCGAGAGAGGATAACTGAGCTGCTGCATGAGGTGGAGCAGTACAAACAGGATGACAGCAGGATGGGCTTGCAAGCCCAGCCCTTCACTGTGTTATGTTTCTGGAAGATCGTGAGTGTTGTTTGTGTTTTGGGACTTCTGTTTTGGCTCATATGGAAGATCGAAAAAATGTTCTTGGAGGATCAAGACACCAGCGATGAGGAGAGCTCCAGCAGTGAGAAGGAGCAAGTGGAGGAGCTGGAGCAAGAGCAAGATGAGGAGGAGGAGGTCTCGAAAGAGCAGGAGATAAAGGAGGAGGAAGAGGAGGTTTTGAAAGAGCAGGAGATGGAGGAGGAGGAGGAGGTTTTGAAAGAGCAGGAGATGGAGGAGGAGGAGGAGGTCTCAAAAGAGCAGGAGATGAAGGAAGATGTGCAGCAGCAGGAGCAAGTGGAGGCAGAGGACGTGTTGAAGGATCAGGAGGAGGAGGAGGAGAAGAAACAGGCGAAGGAGGATGAGGGTGAGGAGAAACAGAAAGAGATTGAGAAGAAGGAGGAGGACCTCTGTGACATCAGAGAGGTCTCAAAAGAGCAGGAGATGGAGGAGGAAAAGGTCTCGAAAGAGCAGGAGATAAAGGAGGAGGAGGTGTCGAAAGAGCAGGAGACGAATGACGATGAGCAGCAGCAGGAGCATGTGCAGGCAGATGACGTGTTGAAGGAGGAAGACGAGGAGGAGAAGAAACAGGCGAAGGACAATAAGTAGGAGGAGGAGAAACAGAAAGAGGTTGAGAAGAAGGAGGAGGACCTCTTTGACATCCTTTGATTATTGTAGTACAGCTACATTAAATCATTTTCTGTTCCCTCATTTCACAACGTTTTAGTTGTAGCTGAAACTATCATAGATTATAGCTACCCTAAAAGCATCTCTATTCATTCTCGAAGCAGTTGCATAGATCTCTGTGTTCTGAATCCCCCATGTTCATAGGTTCATAGGTTCATAAGGTTGGAAAGGACCTACAAGATCATCTAGTCCAACCATCCTCCTTTCACTGTCCCTACCCAACTACTAAATCAAATCCCTATGTATTTAATAACTTCTCTTTACACCCAGAGAAGAAACTTTTTTGCCCCTCTAGTCTGAATATTATAACAATATTATGTCTGTTGATTCAGTAGCATGATTGGCATTGTGTACTGTGTCAGTGGTCCTGAGATGAGAAAACAGGAAAAGGTGGAAAGCAATAGACCTTTACATCTTTTAATATTGGTTTCCCAGGTTACCTTATTCATATGTTATTATGTATGGAAAGACAGCAAGGTAGCAAAGAGGCAAATTGCCTAAAACCGATAATTTTTTTGGGAAGGAAATTTTGTTTTTAAAACAGTCTTTCTGTCACAAATCTAAACCAGGTATCTTTATATCTCAGTAATAGAAAAGTAGCAGTAAAAATGATATTGCAGGATATTATATTTATTCTCCCACAGTGATTTCCACATTGTATTTTCATATTGCACAAGTCAAAACAGAGAGACAGACTGTTTCCTTGTTTAAGGCAGTACAAGAAAGTTGCTATGACAAGTTTGCTATATTTGAGTGGTAAATGAATTTAAGAGGATATGTGAAGTTGACAGAAGTATGTGGAAAGTTAATGGAGTTAAAAAGTGAATTATGATCAGTTGCTCTGTATGCTTTTCTTGATTTTTGTACTAACAATAAGTTTGATGTACATTTAGTTCTCATAGTCCACAAACTACAGTACTCTTCTAAACATTATTATGTTTATAAACATTATTATAAATGTTCATAAACATTATTATGGCTTTAACATCATGTACAAACCATCCGTGGGTTGATTACCTGTTAAAATCATCTTGCTGAAAATCAGTCTGATTTAGTAGCACACGTTAGAAATCACCAGGTGGATTCTTCAGCACTTTTAAGGATGCATTTGTAGTGTTGTGGTAACTGGAAAGAAGGTTTTGTACTTCTTAGGTTAAATGCAATGAATCAAGTGTACCAAAGGATGGAATCTCTCTATACTGCACCGTCATCTAGAGACAGATTGGTTATAAACACAATTAAGTGATATAAATAAGATATCTTCAGAAATAAGTAGTTGAAGGAAATAAAAAAATATGCTCTGTGTCTCATGACTGAATTGTTTCTGGTATCCAAGACAAGTTAATATAAAGCTGATTACACTAATTCTACTTTCACATACTGTTTTATCTGTGTTGATATATGTGTGTGTATATACATATGTGTGTATATATATACACAGACATATATTACCCAAACAGAAATTTCAATATTTCTTTCTATACGTACGAAAAGCAACCAGGTACTACATATCTTTTAGAGACAATGCACCATTTTCCTAATCCTTATTTCTAGAATACTGTTGCCAAACCTACTTACTGAAGTATTTGCTCCTAACATAGAGTGATAACATACTTGCTCTGCAAAATGATGAGTTAGGAATTTGGTCTGAAATGCAGAAAATAATGTAACTCCAGATGACCGCTTCTTTGATGATTCTGAAGAGTGATTTCAATGAGTTATATTCCTCTTGATTCTGTCACCTCATCAAAAATTCCACAGAAAACTGTAAGTAAATACAGCACAGTATAAAATCCAGAAAGCAAATAATACCAAGGAAAGTCCTGAAGAACAATTATTTTAATAAATTAGTCTTCAGTAAGATTTAGAGCAGAATGCAGGGACCAAAGTTTTCTGGGCTTAGTTCCCAGCAATGACAATTTATGGAAGAAAGAGACATCTCCAAAGAACATGATTCTAAAATACCTGTTCTCTAACCATTTTATTTTAAGCTTATAAATTATAGCATTCTTATTGGTGCAAAAAATCTTGGATGATCATCCAACCGCACACTGATAAAATCACTAGTAGTGGTGAGGGAATCCTCCACTTTTTTTTGTTTTATTTGTGAAGACTTTGCATAAATACCCATATTCTGCCTTTAAAAATCTCCCTCAGGATAGAAGGTCCTTGTGAGTTGATATGTAACTTGGGTGAGCCACTGAAATAGGCCATGAGAGCACTAGCAACCCCTGTGAGCAGGGAGGGCTAGGAAAAGCAGTGATCAGGTGGGCAGAATGAGAAAAATTATTAGTTATACAGCCTCTGAATGCAAAGGGCCTCAAGGAAGATGCTTAGAGAGAGTTCAGCAGTAAAGATGTTCCAGACAGGAGCAGAAACAGGACTTTAAGGAGGGAGGGAGTGCTGGGTATGAATCAAGGGCATTTGGACATCTATCCTTCTTTGCAGAAGTCTTTCAAATGGGGATAGTCTGAGGCAACCACATGCAGCTATCTGCTAATCTCTTACTATCTATTCCTCATTTCTCTCTTCCCACATCCCAAAAAAGCCTTGCCTACTTCATTTTTATCATCTGCTGGAGGAAACGGGAAAACATAGGAAAAGTCTCTGTAACACTCAGACTGCAACCCAGAGCCTTGAGTTCCAAGATCCCAGTGCAGGAATTTCACTTCTTTGTCTTCCAGGCAGTATCAGCCCTACAGAAGGCTGCATCTCTACTACTGAGCAATGCAGACCAAGGGTGGAGTCAAGTCCTGGTTATTTCCCCTCGGAAGCGATGTTTTGTTCAGTTAAACTATAGAAAATATGTGAGAACTTTTATTGTGATCCCTGCTGTGAGAATGAGTTTCAGTGCTGTACAGACTCTGATCCGGCTCTGAGGTGATGTCGTGTAGTAAATATCAGATGGGCAAGAATTTCTGAGTCCTTCCTAGAAGGGACTGATGATAACCAGCTGCAAAGGGTAGAAATTGCCTGGTAGCCCAAGCAAACTTGAGATTTCATGGCCAGCAAGCTCAGATACAAGATATGAAATACTAACATGCATGCAATTTGGATGTAACTTTCAGTAAATCCCATACTTCACCATCAAAAAACCAGGGAGGGAGAGGATGCTTTTTAGTGTTTTCCTGAAGTAGAAATTTTGAAATAATTCACCAATTAGGACCCCATTTTTCACTTTAAGGAACCTTTTTTGAAACCCAGCTTTTACCAAAACTTTTCACCACAGCTATAAAGAAAGACATAAAATTTGATTCATCTTCACATTAAGTTATGCTAGTATAATTGCATTTGTTCCATTGGATTTACATAAATGCAAATGAGGCCCAAACTATCTTTTATGCAAGTATTGAGATTTTTCAGGTTCTAGAAGGCATCATCTCTACCCCTTTAATTAGTTAATTCTCTTCTCTTACTAATTTAGCTATAAGAAGTAGGAATATGGCAAGGTGAAATGTGATAAGTTATTATTTAGAGTCTCATATTTCATTTTTCCACCTATGTTTATAGCTCTTGAGTTTCATCTTAGGTGTCAGAGAATATAAAATAAAGCACAAGCAAGCTTTACTGTCTCTCAAATCCTAATGGCAAAGAGTAGCATTCTTTCAGTGCTTTTACTGTAAAAACTGATTATTCTCAACAAAGACACATTTTCATTAAAAAAGTTTTTGTGAATCTCAACAAAACTACTGTAATGATTTCATTTGCAATGAAACCTAAGAAACAAGCACATTTCAAATAGTTTGGAGTATTGTTGGGAACATTTTGTTCAGCTCTTCTGCAAGCCAGGCACATAATTAACAGCAGGACTATATATATATAGTGCCTTTGAGATGGTGTTAGCCTCGGAGCCCCTTCAGAGAAGAATTTTGCTGGATCTTTCATTTTTATTTTGTTTCTTATTTGTTAGCAATGTTGTGACGATACTGGCCTTTTCATAAAACCCAGTAATTTGACTTTTGCAGGTTCAAATTTAAGTGTCTAGGGATGATTTGAGATAAATTTGGAGAATTTTATCTGATATACTATCTGCAAGTTCCTAAGCTGGGAATCAATAATTGTTTCAGGTAATTTTATGAGCAAAGTTTTTAGTTAGACACAGTCAGTTCAGTGATTACAGTTGATGTGGCAGAAGAAAAATTAAATTGTAGTGGGTTCAAAGAAAGATTTTTAAGCCATGGACAACATTGAAAAATATGACCAGGTACTTTATATTACTTTAAATGTTGCCTTTTTCTGAAACACCAGTTGGTCGCTGGCAGACCTAAAAACGGCATTGAAGCTCAACATTCTGCTCTGAGATCTGAGCTGTCAGCCGGCTTTAATTGCACTCTACTTTGGATTAATTCCAGTATCAAGGTTTAAAGATGACAATACAGGTATTTAGAAAAAGACATGTGAGAGCAAATGGCTTCAAGGCACATGACTCCTCTAATTTATAGGCATTGTTAGCATTAGCAACATCATTAAACAGTTTTAGCACAGTCAAAAGCATTACTCTCTGCAAGCAGATGGTCAGCAATTGCATGATTTTGTTTAGGTTTTGATTTACGTACTGGTCTAAAAAGGATTTAATTTGTTTATTTTACACTCAAATGAATAAGAGAGTTTGATAGTTCTCTTATAGGTAATCTGATATGCTGAATTATCTCAGCAGGACATGTTTCATTAATGTGCATCTTTTTCTTTGAATATATTTCAAATTGCATTTGTGGTTTCAATCTTCCTTTGCCTACCACCATCACTCTTTCAAATAAGATGCATGTTTAGTTCTGACTTTAATGAGTATTTCTGAACCAAGATTACTGAAAGAGCTCTGAATATATAAACTGGTTTTGATGGCCTTGACCAGTCTCACCACTGGCCTCCTGTCATGCACCATCACCTACTGGTCTCTAAGCTCAGAGCTCTCCCCAGTCCCGTACAAGCTATGTTACTGCCACCCCTGTCCCCAGCCCCATCCATCACCTGACCCAGTGTTATCTACTGAGTCCCAACTCACCATCCCCATCTCAGCTCTGCTTACCACCTTTGGGTATGATGGGATGGGGCCACTTAGAAGGCCCTGTTTCACTGCTTTGCTGCCCCACCACCCTGACACTGCCCACCCTGGGTATACTGAGCCCTCGTAGTTCTTTAGACATGGGAATGTCTATTAACTGTAACTATAAAAGACAAGACTTTCCTGGTCTTTACCTGGTAATATTGAAGCTAAGAAGTATATTGAAAATATAAATGTTAGAGTAAGATGGCAAGCTGTCCTACTTGATGTGACGATCTAAGTCAGTTAAGTGTCCTGTTTTTTTGATGAGTGAAACACGGAATGACATTTTTTCCTGCCTTGTGGCTTTAAGCTAAATATTTTTAAATTGTCCATTTCACAATGTAGATGTTGAGGTGTTGCTAATTACTATGAAGAAGCTTGCCAAACAGTTTCACTTTAATGTTAGAAAAAAATGAGCTGGCAATTATCTTGATTATCTTGGCAGGGTACCAAAATCTACAGATTTAAAAAGCGGGATGATTGGGTTTTATGCTTGTATTCAAATGGAAGTGTTATAATGATGGTTTTGCTTTGTTCCATTTGCTCTTACTTCTGCAGTTCTTTGTAAGTGGTTTTGAGGGAATGGGCTTTGCTTGTACTCCAGTATATATATATGTTTGTCAGTTCATTATCACTTTTTCAGTACAATACAGATAAACCCTAGCGTGATAATTTACTGAAATCTTAATTGCTGAACTTCTGTTTTGGTAGTTTAAGGCTTAAATGAAAAAGAATGTGGAGTATATTTTTATTTTTAATGGGGCGGTCACTTGGATATAAAGCAACATAAATAAACTCAGCAGTTGCCATAAAATTAAATTTATTCTGAAAAATGAGATGGAGATTAACAGTCTTATTTTGTTTGCCTCTGGCTCCACTAAAGAACAGGAAAAAAAAAATAGCAGCAGCTGATTCACCCTGGAATGTAGATGAACTTGCTCATGAGAGAAATAGTTCAGGCTGGATTCACATCTGTAGGATATCATAAAATCCACACAAAGCATTATTTTGCAGTCAATGTCTGTTTGCATTTGAAATTCTTAATCAGACTTGTCCACCGTTACCCAAAGTTTTCACTGATAAATTAAATGGTCTGTACTAGAAGCTGACTTCAACCTATGGAAATCTGCTCAAAATTCTCTAGAGACAGTCTTTCTTGAAGAGGCCCACACTTCCAAAGGAGACAAAGACCAGGTCCTCCTACATGTATTTGTCATGACTGCCGACTCTTCTTGATACACCCACTTAGACAGCCAAGCTCCTGCCACAGATGCTGGCAGGTGGAGTGCTGACAAAATCTTGTGTGTAGCAGGCTGTTTCTAATAACTATGTGGGCTTTGTCACTCTGACAGTCCCCATTCCCAGCTGGAAGCATTGGCAGAAATCATACCAGCCTATTGATTCTGTAACCCACGACACTGAGCAGTTTTCCACCTTCAAATGGTTGTGGGATAACTCTTTCAACTGTTGTGAGATACACTGAGACAGTTCAAAAGTTGTGGTTTAGTAGGGTATAATCTCAACAAGCCCATTCCTGTGCTGTGCCAAACCTTCCACACAAACAGCCTAACTAGGGGCCAGGTTTCTAACATCCCATCCATAGCTGGGAAGTTGCGAGCAGTGAGCTGAGTAGTACACGTAGTTGGGACAGGTTGGAGTCAGTCTCTGGACTGCTCCCAGGAGCACTCCTTCCCCAGACTCCACAGATTCATTACCTTCTTATAAGGGATGATTCTCTGCAGCTAAGAAACAATAAGCATGTTAACAAGAGATATTTTTTCCCCTGACAGGATAGGTTTTCAAATCTTTTTATTTTTTCAACAATTCCAATGTGGCTTTACTTACTTTATCTTTTTAGAAGTGGATATAGGAAGTTTTTCATAATAATCACAAACATAGAAGATTGTAGTATTTTGATTTATGATGTGGGAGAAAGGTTTGACTTTTCTAATTATAAGATTTAAATGTAGGGATAATGAAAGATTTCAGACAATAATAATTAACATCTTACAAACGGAGCTTGAATTTCTGCAATAGTATTAAAAAAAAAAATTAATTCCCCTTCTATGAATACTTATGAACTAATTTTAAAAAGTTGTTTCTTTGTGAAAAGCAAAAGATTGCATTAATAAAATTAACAGTAATGTTCACAAATGTATAGGAGAAGCAAACTTTTTTATGAATTCCCCAGTGTTTAAAATAAAGAGAGGGACCAGTAAACCCTGAAAATAAATTTAAGGATAATATTGTTGAAGATGAAAGATGAAAATATATCTTAAAATATTTGGATATACAATGTGTATCTTGTACAGATACACACAAATTATATACAGGAGGAGAACAAGGAAGCACAAACTGAATTTTCATGGACAGAACTGAAAGCATAAATGAAAAGATTGTTTTCACCTATAAGTTATCTATGAAGAGATGAAATTATCTGGTTTAATACAGGAATTTTTGATACTGCTATCATAAAACAATGTTTTTCAAGATGTTTTACACCGAATATTTTATTCTGCTTTTTCTAAACGTTAGAAGCTTTTAAGTTGGGATATACCATTCAAAGGAGCACAAGAACTGAGGAGGCTCAGGCCTCACCCTGTTCGGCAGCTGCAGAATATTCAGACAATTGAAATATTCAGTAAGCAATTTATTAATGCTGCCTATAAAATTTAAGTCAAGTGCTTTCCAAAGTGTACCACCTGACGCCATTACTCATATTGTTTCCAACATTTACAGCTTTTCATGTAGGTATGTAGACATTAAATAAGCAATGATAATTTGTTTACTTAGCTCATAAAATATTTGAAATATTAGCTCCATTTATTCACTATATTACAACAAGTTTGGCTAGAGAAGAAATGAAGGTATGGAAAATTGAACTTCTACATAGATCTGGCATGAATCAACTGAAAATAGTAATTGTGTCCAGCAGAATATAATATTATCTAATGCCAAATATTTAGAATTTTCAGGCAAGTTATGTTTTGTTAGCTTATAAATAATTTGGACCAACCAGAAGGTGAATACACTTCATTTTTGAATCTACATGATTCCTTGTGTCTCTTTTTCTGATCCACAAACATTTTTCAGTCCAAGAGTTATTTATCTTTTTTGCAAAGCTCTAGTCATAAAAAACCTTTTATTGAGTTGCAGTGCTTTATGTTTTTAGAATTATTATTATTTGGCTCATTAATTTCTCTTTAAAAATGAATATGAGATTACTGTGAAATATCTTGGCATATTCAGATAGCCATCTGACTTCAAGATAACAAGATGCATTCATAATACACACACATACTAGGACAATACAGCTTTTATTGAATTGTACTGAATTTAATTTTAAGTACGTTGAGTAGCATCTATGCTAACAAGTAAGGACCTATGAAAGCCAAGTGATGGTTACAATGCTATCCAGTAAAAGTGAAATAACATAAATTAGTGGGAATGTACTACATTATTTTCATAGAAACAAGAAGTACTTAGAAAACTGTTAAACAACAGAAGCAACTTTATGGAAGATAATATTTTAGGGTTCATTGCCTCTTCAGCTAAGACATTTATCAGGATGTAGCTAGCAGACCCCTCACAAATCAAGAAAATGCTGAACTTAGGCTATATCTTTGGAATGTGATCCAAACAGGAGATAGTTCTTAGGTCTGCTAGAGGCAAGTGGTGCTTAATTTTCACTTGAAAGAAGCACCAATCAGCTTCCACAGAGAACTCTGTATGTAGGGATCCATTATAGGGTTCCAGAGCTAACCAGCATTGAAGTCCACTCACAATTGTACTAACCCCCACCTACACTTATGATGTACCAGAACAGGGTGTTGTTGTGCTGACAAGCCTGGGAACTATACGGTGATGGTGTTGCCTGACGTAAATAAACTGCACCAATGTGGTGTGGCAAAAGTTCCGCTTTTATTGTCCCGTACATCTCCTTATATCTTCTTCCATGGCTACGCCTCTTAGGGTCTGTCCCTACCTTATCTACCAACCCTGTGTCGCCACATTTTCTTCTTTTGCTTCCTTCTGTAGCTACTATCGTTTATACTTAGTCAGGCTTAACTGTTAGTGTATGAGCGTAGTCATTAGTTACTGTGGTTGCTATGGTTATACCTTATTGCTTTTTCAGCTACTACAACAGGGATTAACCAAAAAGGAACTGCAGCCATCAGAGCAATTCATATGGTCTGCTGCAATCTTATGGGAACTACTTAGAGACAAAAAGAAGGAAGACTCAGAATAATTGCTTAGGCAGTGGCAGAGGCAGTGCCTTCCAAGTTTTTATCTTACTAAATACTCTTTTTTTTCTCTTTCTTTTATGACTACCTCTCTTGGCATGTCATATGATCAAGAGTGATCACAAGACCCCCAGGAAAAATAAAATATAGAGAATGAGAGGTCACCACCAGTAGAGAGGTTTGTCAGGGCTGCAGATGGTTTTGAGTTGCTCTTGGGAAAGAAATTCATGCAGGAAAACAAGAGTATGACCAGGATGAAGAAGAAAAATCCAATCTAAAATGCAGTTTCTTTGTCCTTAGTATCCAGTAGTACCTATTCCCTCCGTTCTTTTGTTTCTTTGCAGTACTTATCATTGTTTTTCTGCTTCTGTTATTCTGTCAGTCTAAGAAGCAATTCTGAAGGGGCGGATAAGATGAAGCGAGTTTATCAGACAGTCTCACAAGGCATTCTGTTCCACCGTTAAAGAAGCCTCACGGTTTTTTTGAGAAATTGCAAGCTAACAGTGTCAGTTCTGGAATCCCATTTGCAATCCATGAGTCCCCAGTCATGGCACAGCATGGCTGGGGCAGGCAGCCTTGGCCCACCGTCAGGAGTAGAGTTGGCCCAGGGATGGTGACAGGGCCCACCAAGAGCTACTCCCACACAGCAGTGCATACAGGAATGCGTTCAACTCAGGATTTCTCAAAAGTACCTTAGGAGTCAGCATGACTGATCATGTACCAGTCAGACAGAAGAAATACACTGCAAAGAAGAAAAAAATAAAAGAATAGATCAGCAAGAAAAAAACCTCAGTAGTTCTGAGTGCCATGCTTGCTGCCCATGCTGTGAGAGAAACGCTGTCTGGGCAGTGCAGGTAGGCTGTCCCACAAAGCTCTGAGTTAACAATTGAGCAAATTATGTTTATTAATTTTACCATATATTTAAAAGCTGGCTCTTCAATATCTCATAGCAGGCTTCTGGGAAAATGTCTCAGTTTTGCTGTCAACCCTCCACAACACCCAGTGATGTATTGTTCCTACTGTGCAGTGTACTGTGTTCCCACCATGCACAGAAGGTAGTGGGCTACAGATAGCTGGACTTTAGCAACGCAGGGATCAGAGTTTATGCTTAGATCTCATGGCTTCACAGTAGCAGAAAGTTCAGTAAATGCCACTAGCCTCATTGTGGCACTGTGTCTTATCCTTCCTGCCTAAAATACAGAAAGAATAGAAAAGTTACAGCCACTGAATCATATATTTAGTTTGGGCACAAAACAGACTCATCAAATATATCCCATCCATGTTTCTAACATTGTTAATCTGTTTTAAAATGCAGTGAAAGCTACACAGATAAATCTTCTGAAAACATATCCATTAAGACAGACAGCAGTAACATCTCTAAAGTTCTTGCATCTTTTTGGCAGTACTGTTTATCACACACATACATTTAGACAGTTATTTTGCAACCACAGATAGTCAAGGCATAATGAAACAGGAGCCATCTTTATTAGGTAATAAGACAATTGCAGATCCCAAGTGCCTCATCTGCAAGGGCATGGGTTAATTACTATCAGAATAATATTTAGACAAATGTGGGAATACAAAAAGTATATTTAGAGCCGCAGCTGTGGAACAGGATAAATAGCGTGAGAAAGGAAGGCTGAGAACCAAGGACACTTCCAGAAGAGGAAAACAAGTTCAAGTAAGCTGCATGATGGCAGACCCTAATTGGAGGAAGAGTGCATGTCTTGGGAAGATTCACAGCCCTGACTGGATAATCGCCTGTATGCAAAGTTAAGGACTGTTTTGGGAAGTTATATTGTTGATATGTAAAGGTGAGTGGGAAGTTACAAGAGAGAAATTGTGAAAGTATATAAGGGATGTTAAAACCTGTAAGAAACGATTTGGATCGTTCACATCAGAGTCCGTGCCCGAGACACTGCAGACAAATATGAAGTGGAATTATTTTTGCTATTCTTCCCTTTTCTTGTGGTGCTCAGTATTTTTTCACGCTGAGTTCAGATGCAGAGCTCTGAAGGGTCTCAAGGGTGAAAGAGTACTAAAGTTGTTAGCTTGAGACCAGGAGGTGAAATTGCTAAAGCTTGTTATTTTCTAAACTGAAGATGCAAAAAAGAGCTCTGAACAGCAAAGATGAGGATAAAAGAATTGATTACATTTTGGCAGAATAGCAATAAGCTGAAAAATGAAAAAAACTTGGGAACTGACTTTGAGCATCTGAACATAGCTGGTGCCAGAATAGGATATCTCAAAGAATGATTGCAAAGCAAGTCATAGTTCACCTAAAGAGTTGTGCAGAAGGACAGAGAATCCTTTCTCGTTTTCTAAGGAAAAGCATTTTTTATTGCAATGAAGTGGTGCAATTGATTACTTATATAAAGTAATAGCAAACCAAGAGTAGTAATTAGAAACTCTTGATGGTTTTCTTTGCAGATGGTAATCATTTAGTTTAAATGATTAGTCAAGGTTTTTAAGGTGCTTCAGAAGATGTTAAAAAAAAAGTGAAATGCTTAATCAGCAACCTCCGTGATTTCCAGAGATTCTTTCTCACTCTGCTTTCCACATCAAGATGACAGTTCCAGGGGGGTATTCTCATCCAGACCTAGCTTTTCAAGTGGAAAAGGATGCCAGGTTTTCACTCCCAGGACTTTCTGTCAGCATGGGTTCAGAATAAATCACCTGGGAGTAGAACAGTGGCAAATGTTGCTGATATTCATGAAATTTAGAATGAAAATTCAGATTCAGTGTAAGTTATTTCAAGGAAATGACAGAAAAATTTTATCTATCTGCTGCACTTAGCTTCAGCTCTGTAGGTGGCAAGAGCTATCACCTTAAACTACAGAGGAGAACTCACTAATAGAAGATAGAAGAAGATTTTGTTACTATTATAACATGGATAGAGTTATCCTTTCTTCAGCTGGGCAGAAAATGAAGGAACCTTTTAGAATTTTATGTCCAAAGTGATTACAGTGTGTGTCATTAGTTTGTTCAGCACACATAGTTCAGAGCCAAAGGTAGATGGCAAGAATCCCACTAGCTTCAGGAGATGAGAATGAAGGAGGTCTTGGGCTTATATCTACCAAAGTTCAGAATTCAGACAAGTTCACAATTCACCCTTTGTCATTTCATTATTTTCCAGCTTTTGCTATTTACTCTTTCCACAACCTCAATCCTCAATCCTTGATTTCTCTTGGTAGTGAGCCTACAGTAGCTTTCTGTATGTGTTTCTCTTTGCTGTCTACAGTGGGTTTTTGCTTTAGAAAAAAATTCTTCTCTTGCCCCAGTAAAGTTACATAATTTTCCATTTAGCCATACAGTCTTGCTGTCAATTTTAAGTCTTCCAGCTCATCTGTATACACACCATCTGTGTCTCTACTACAATGTTCTTATATGGCCTCCAGGCTTAGTTAGTGGTTTTAAAGTTTTATTACTTTGCCCTTCAATCACATGTTAATCATTTTGCACACTGCTTTAAAAATCTGCCCTTTCAAGCTTTGCTGAAGAGAAATCCAATACCTCCACTATGATATCAAACCCCATTGTACAGTGATGGCTGGTAATCAATGGAAATAATGTAATAACGAGAACAGAACCCAGCTGTTGTATTCAGCACAATACAAATTTATTAATTACAAAAGAACAGGGTAGCATTGAAAAAACATAGAGTAAGAGCCATATAAGTAAATATTAAAAAAAAATACTTTTAAAACAATCTCAGTTACTTTTTCTAATTTATTGAGCGATCTCAAACTGTGCCTACAGCTAATTGTACGTGATGGCAGCTGCAAATACACTCAAACTGTTGTGCTAAAGCATCTCAGTCTCTAATAACGTGTATTGTGAGTCCCACAAACCGCCCCTCAAATCTAAATTCTGCCTAATTCACCTAGGAGTACTTTGAGACTGAGAATTTGTGCAAACTGATCATAAGGTACACTAGAGCTCAGAAGGGACAGACAATCTATTTTACAAATTAGAAATATTTTGCAACTGAGCTGGGTCAATTTCAGACTGTAAGAGGAATGAAGGTTTTCTGATAAAGGCACTGAGTAGCAAGATGAAAGTGTAAATCCCAGCTCTGCTAGAGGTTTCATACATCCCTGGGCAAATTACATCACCTTTCAGTGATGCATTTCTCTTCTTACAAAAAGTGAATCATTATTTTTTCCTTCCTTGAGCATTTTGAAGAGTGAAAGATCTTTCAGAGTTAGACTTTTTCCAGCCATATGTTTGTACGGGAGTGTCAATGGTTTACCGAGCTGGTTCGGCCCGGTTCTGTGACAATTGGTGCAGGGGACCTGCAGACCCATGCCCCTGGAAAGGTGAAGGGAGAAAGGAAAAAGGGAAAAGGGTCTTAAAACAGCGGAAACAATCTGAGGAAGAAAGCTAATTTACTAAATAAGATATTGGAAAGCAAAATAACACAATATAATATAATATAATTGGAATTGAAGCTAATAAATCAAATAAAATGAGCAAGAAAGAGTGTCTGAGAAACCAAAGGCCTTACGCTAAACTCTGAAGGCGAGACGGCAGTGAGCACCCGCTGCTGAGTCGATCCCAAAGGAAAGAGAGTGTCCCGTGACTGCACACAGTTTTTATCTTTCCCTCTGAGCGTAAACACGTAAAAATGCAAAGCATCGCAAAGTCCTCTGGGGAACGTAGTTCTTCTTCTCTTCTGAGACAGGTATACCCAAAAATATCGATGATCCATGGAGCTGGAGCATTAACTCTTTAACTGTTAATGCACTACATGATGTTATGATGTGGAGTACCCATACCTAAAATCATAAAACCATGACATTCCACCCCTTATTCCACATCACTACATCATGCTTGATATATATATATATGGACAATGATTAACATGCATTAGATACACACACACACCATATATACAAGTATATACATGGAATTACTAACTGCACTCCCCCAACATCAAATTCCCTTGTGGTACACACTGAAGATCCCTATTCTTCTGCATCACCCACCAAGTGGACCCAGGTCCCTGAGCAAAGATGGTTCCACGGCGAGATTTGCCCTTTCCAGGAGCTGGAAGGACGCAAGCCGCTTTTCCCAACATGTTCTTCACATGTACTACAGGGACCTTATCTCCCTCTACAGTAGGTAGAGATCTGGATTGGGCAGGACCATTGCGATTGATGGATCATCAAGTGTTGACCAACTGCCAAATGCTTCTCCCAGTGCTTAAATGTTCCGCCACCCATTGCTTTCAACATGGTTTTTAACAACCCATTCTATCTTTCAGTTTTACCAGAAGCTGGTGCATGACAGGGGATATGATAAATCCATTCAATGCCATGATCTTTGGCCCAAGTATTTACAAGAGAATTTTTGAAATGGGTCCCATTATATTGACTCAGTTGTCTCTGGAGTACCATGTCGCCACAGGACTTGTTTCTCAAGACCTAAGATGGTGTTTCGGGTGGTAGCATGGGGTACTGCATACGTTTCAAGCGACCCAGTGGTTGCTTCCAACATGGTAAGCACATAATGCTTGCCATTGTGAGTTTATGGCAAGGTGATATAATCAACCTGCCATGCCTCCCCGTATTTATACTTTTGCCATTGTCCTTCCCCCCAAGGAGGTTTCATCCTCTTGGCCTATTTAACTGTGGCGCATGTATCACAGTCATGGATAACCTGTGCAATAGCATCCATAGCTAAGTCCACCCCTCGGTCTCTAGCCCATTTATATGTTGCAACTCTTCCTTGATGGCCAGAGGTCTCATGGGTCCATTGAGCTAAAAATATTTTGCTCTTACGTTGCCAGTCCAAGTCTACTTGAGCCACCTTAACTTTGGCAGCTCAATCTACCTGATGGTTATTTTGTTCTTCTTCAGTTGTCCGGCTCTTAGGAACATGAGCATCTACATGGCACACCTTTACAACCATATTCTTCATTCGAGCAGCAATGTCTTTCCACAGTTCAGCAGCCCAAATAGGTTTACCCCTTCGCTGCCAGTCATTTTGTTCTCATTGCTCTAACCACCCCCATAAAGCATTTGCCACCATCCGTGAATCAGTATAAAGATAAAGCACTGGCAACCTCCTTCATTCAGCAATATCTAAGGCCAGCTGGACAGCCTTTACCTCTGCAAATTGACTTGATTCTCCACCTTCAGTGGCCTCTGCAGCTCGCTGTGTGGGGCTCTGCACATCAGATTTCCATCTGCAGTGCTTACCCATGATGCAACACGATCCATCTGTGAACAGGCCATATCTCTTTTCACTGTCTGGTAGTTCATTATATGGTGGGGCCTCTTTGGCACATGACACCTCTGCTGGTGTTGTTCTAAACTTTTTACCTTCAGGCCAGTCCATGGTCACTTCTAGGATTCCTGGATGACTGAGGTTCCCCATCCAAGCTCGCTGTGTAATCACTGCAATCCACTTTCTCCAAGTGGCATCAGTAGCATGATGGGTGGAGGGAACATACTGTTCCTTTGAACATCCAGTTCAGCACTGGCAGTCGAGGTGCCAGAAGTTGTGTTTCAGTACCTATTACTTCAGAAACAGCTTGAACCCCCTCATACACGGCTAAGATCTCCTTCTCATTCGGAATGTAGCACTCCTCAAACCCCCTGTATGCCCAACTTCAGAACCCAAGGGGTCGGCCTCGGGTCTCTCCAGAAGCTCTTTACCGCAAACTCCAAGTGGGACCTTCCTTTCCAGCAGCAGTGTAGAGGATGTTCTTTACATCCTGTCCTATCCGCACTGGCCTCAGGGCCATGGCACGGGCTATCTCCTGCTTAATTTGCTCAAAAAGTCTGCTGCTGCTCTGGGCCACATACAGAATCATTCTTCCACGTCACCCAGAAAAAGGGGCGCACAATGAGACTGTACTTTAGAACATGCATTCTCCAAAAGCCCACTACACCCAAAAAAGCTTGGGTGTCTGTCTTACTTGTGGGTGGAGACATGGCAGTGATTTTATTAATCGCATCTGTAGGGATGTGACAACGTCCATCTTGCCACTTTATACCTAGGAACTGAATTTCTTGTGCAGGCCCTTTCACTTCGCTTCACTTAATAACGAAGCCAGCTTGCAGGAGGACCTGGATTATTCTCTCTTCTTTCCCAAAAACTTCCCCTGCTGTATTGCCCCACACAATGATATCATCAATGTATTGTAAGTGTTCAGGAGCACCGCCCTGTTCCAATGCAGTTTGGATCAACCCAGGGCAAATGGTCGGGCTGTGCTTCCACCCCTGGGGCAAACGGTTCCAGGTGTACTGAACGCCCCTGCAGGTGAAAGCAAACTGCAGCCTACATTCTGTGGCCAAAGGAATTGAAAAGAAGGCATTGGCAATGTCAGTGGTGGCATACCACTTGGCTGCTTTTGACTCCAGTTCATATTGCAGCTCCAACATATCTGGCACAGCAGCACTCAGTGGGGGTGTGACTTCATTCAGGCCACGGTAATCTACCGTCAGCCTCCATTCTCCACTGGCTTTACGCACCGGCCATATGGGGCTGTTAAACGGTGAGTGAGTTTTGCTGATCACTCCCTGGCTCTCTAGCTGACAGATCAAGTTATGAATGGGGAGCCAGGAATCCCTGTTGGTGCGGTACTGCCGTCTGTGCACCGTTTTTGTAGCAATCAGTACCTGTTGCTCCTCCACTTGGAGCAACCCCACAACAGACGGATCTTCTGATAGGCCAGGCAAAGCAGACATCTGCTTACTGTTGTCTGCGTCCACAGCAGCTATTCCAAAAGTCCATCGATACCCTTTGGGATCCTTAAAATATCCCCTTTTGAGGTAATCAATACCAAGTATACATGGAGCCCCTGGGCCAGTCACAATAAGATGTTTTTGCCAGTCTTTACCAGTGAGGCTTATTTCAGCCTCCAACATGGTTAACTCTTGGGAACCCCCAGTCACCCCAGAAATATAGATTAAGTCTGTCCCTTGGTGACTCGAGGGCATTAGAGTGCACTGTGCACCAGTGTCCACCAGTGCCTTATATTTTTGTGGTTCTGATGTGCCAGACCATTGAATCCACACAGTCCAATATACTCTATTATCCCTTTCCACCCCCGGCAGGGGGACAGGGGCTATTATGACTGGTAAGTACCTCACTCAGTTCTGAAGGAGTACCGTTCAGACAGGAAGACATCTCGCTCAAACCAAAAAGCATCTCTTTCAGGTTGGAAAGCACCTTGCTCAGATTGGAGACCATCTTGTTTAGACTGAGGGTTGTTGAGTTCAGATTGGAGGGCATCTCGCTCAGTATGGAGGGCATCTCTTTCGGTTTGGAGGGCGTCTTTCTCAAAGCGGAAAGCGTCTCACTTGGTCTGAAGGATGTCCATGTTGGATTGGAGAGCATCTCGATTGGACTGGAGACTGTCTAAATTGGACTAGAGAGTCTGATTGTCAGCTAAAAGACTCTTTCTCTGGATCTGGACACTGTCCCTTTCAACTCGGAGACTCTCGTGCTCTATTACAGAAACTATGCCTCTCTGGGATAGTATTGAATAAGGTCCGATTGGCATAAGACACACCCCAAATAATTTGGGCCTCCTCAGATCTGTCTGAGCCTCAACATCCCTGTTTCAAATATTTGCTTAAGTTCTCAGGATCTTGTAGGTGCTCAGGGAAAAATTCCCAGCACGTTTTAAGCATTAAAAGGGAAAAAAACAAAGAAATGCAGCCCCTTTAAGGGCAGTTTTAAAAGAGAAAGCATTTTTTTTCTTTACTAAAACAAGCTAGCAGCACCAAAAAAAGTTTACAGATATCCTAGAACAACTGGCAGTACGCCCAGACTTCAAGGTCGTGTTTTGCTGTACAGCACCTGCAGTACAGATAAGCTTCCTAACAAACCTCTCTCTGAGATCCAAGAGAGATTCGTTCTAAAAGTATGTCTCTGCCCAGCTAAGGCAGCTGGTTTTGCCCCACGTTCGGCGCCAAAAATGTCTAAGGTCTATGGGGCTGGTTCGACCTGGTTCAACGGCTGCATTTCTTAGAGAGTTCCCAAGGAGTTCGTCAGACATTGTCCAGAAAGTTTGCTCGCTCCCTGGGAGCTCAGTGCAGCCACGTGCCACTGAACACGGGCGCTGCCGGGGCCGTGACCGTCGGGTGGAGCTGAGCCGGGTGGGGCCAAAGGGAAGGGCTGGGGCGCCTGTGACATCACAGAGGACGCGTCACAATGTGGGGCTGCTATTGGAGCCATCAGCAGGAAGCACTGCACCACTTTGGCCTGGGCCATCGGTGAGTGCAGCAGCAGGGGGAAGGCTGGGCTGGGCCAGGCGCAAGCACCGGCCCGCAAGGGCTTTTTGGAGCCCGCACTGATGGCCCAGCACTCAGGGGAGCCTGTGAGCGGCTCTCTGGGCAGCCAGCACCAGCGCTGGCCTCAGCCCCTGCTGCCTCCCAGCTCGCTCACCCCACTCCTACCTGCCCCCAGGGGCTGTGGCTCCTGGCCCAGCCCTCGTAGCCACAAGCAAATTCCCACCCTGCCCCACTGAACTCCACTCTCACTTTAGTTCCAGATCATGGATTGGGCATATATCTTCACCTTATTGGCGCAGATGCTGCCACATGTTGGCAACAATTTGGATGAGGACATGCTCAGACGCATGCTGGAGCGTGAGGTGTATCTGCGAGAGAAGATGATCGAGCTGCTGCATGAGGTGGAGCAGTACGAACAGGATGACAGCAGGATGGGCTTGCAAGCCCAGCCCTTCACTGTGTTACCTTTCTGGAAGATCATGAGTGTTGTTTGTGTTTTGGGACTTCTATTTTGGCTCATATGGAAGATCGAAAAAAAGTTCTGGGAGGATCAAGACATCAGCGATGAGGAGAGCTCCAGCAGTGAGGAGGAGCAAGAGGAGGAGCTGGAGCAAGAGCAAGATGAGGAGGAGGAGGTCTCGAAAGAGCAGGAGATGAAGGAGGAAAAGGAGGAGGTCTCAAAAGAGCAGGAGATGAAGGAAGATGTGCAGCAGCAGGAGCAAGTGGAGGCGGAGGACGTGTTGAAGGATCAGGAGGAGGAGGAGGAGAAGAAACAGGCGAAGGAGGATGAGGGTGAGGAGAAACAGAAAGAGATTGAGAAGAAGGAGGAGGACCTCTGTGACATCAGAGAGGTCTCAAAAGAGCAGGAGATGGAAGAGGAAAAGGTCTCGAAAGAGCAGGAGATAAAGGAGGAGGAGGTCTCGAAAGAGCAGGAGACGAAGGACAATGAGCAGCAGCAGGAGCATGTGGAGGCAGAGGATGTGTTGAAGGAGGAAGAGGAGGAGAAGAAGAAACAGGCGAAGGACAATAAGGAGGAGGAGGAGAAACAGAAAGAAGTTGAGAAGAAGGAGGAGGACCTCTGTGACATCACAGAGGTCTCAAAAGAGCAGGAGACGGAGGAGGAGGAGGTCTTGAAAGAGCAGGAGATGAAGGAGGAGGAGGAGGAGGTCTCAAAAGAGCAGGAGATGAAGGAAGATGTGCGGCAGCAGGAGCAAGTGGAGGCGGAGGATGTGTTGAAGGATCAGGAGGAGGAGAAGAAACAGGCGAAGGAGGATGAGGGGGCGAAGAAACAGAAATTGATTTTGAAGGAGGACCACAGGAGAAGGAGGATGGTGTTTTGTCCCTTTGGGATTTGCTCCAGCGACCGATCTGAAGCCACCAAGAAAACTGTGAAGTCATCCTCTCGCCGTTGAATGACCTCATTTGTATAAGACAGTATTTCATAACAGATACTTTCTTTCCAGTGCCAGCACCCTCCACTGAGGTAGGCAGCTCTTATGAAGGCTGGGGTCCCCTGGAGGAGGAAATTTTCCTTTGCCTACTTGTGCCCTGATAGCCCTGTGTGGGCACATTTTCCACCTGGAACTGGGCACCACACAGGAGCTGCCAGGGAAGAACTCCCATATCCGTGTAGAGCTGAAATGCACGTGTGGGTATGAGCGGAACATGAAAATGCTGTGCTTTATCCACGCCTCAAAGAACAGGCTGAAAAATCAGCAACCCAGCCTCCTAGACAGCCTCTGCACCAGCTCCTACCTAGACGTGGAGAAGACTCCCTACTGGTTCACGGTGATGATCAAAACTGCCTGGAAATGCATGCCTCAGTCAGCAATATGCAGCTTGAATGTGATGCGGTCCGGGTGCTCCTGCAAGCTTCAACTGAAAGATATCTCCGGAATAACCTCCTTAACTGAGATCACGTTTGGCATACAGCAAGGCAATACTGACATCTTTCTGAGCAGCCAGGAGACAGAGGCTGCCTATACGCCCAGCACAACCTGGCCACAGATCTGTGCAGTGGCAGAGGCAAAGTTCTTCAAGCATATAGCCACCCGTGCTGAAGAGGACAATCTCTACCTCAGATATATGCAAGTATAGTCCTGGTGGGCTACAACTTTTCCACCTATGAGCTGAAGACAGTGCTCATGCACCTCCTGACTGACATCCCTATAGAAAGCTGGAGTTAGAGGTACTTCGTGCTGTGGATGGACGACATCTTGCGCTACCTGTGCAGCTGCTGCTTGAAGGAGAAATGGCTGGACCACTTGTCTTCATAGGGAATGAGGCGGTGCCTGTGGAGATTATCTTGCCGCGGGAATTCCGAGTGTCCCGACTGCCCAACCTGTTCCAGCACCTGGCGCAGGATCCGGACAAACATGAGCAGGCGCTGTATTAGATGGAGATGCTGCAAGATCGGTTCACAACTCTGCTGGCAAGTGGGAAATGACAGACTTCCACTTGTCCCACAGCCGAGCATGGTGGACATGGAGGAGATGTTGCTCAGTATGCAGAAGGAATTGCTGCTGAATGTTTCCTCCACGGCAAATCCTCTCTGGGGGCAGCCAGACCCCGTGCCGATGATGAGGGTGCCGCATGGATGCCTAAAACAGAGATTCCTCTAACCAGCTGGGCAGAGACCACGCAGCCTCTCCGAGAGCGTCCGTTTGCTCCGGGAGCATTGTCCTCTACAAAAACGGGCAATGAATGGCTTGCCTGAAGAAACCCTCTGCCCATATCTCTTTCTCAAAGAAGAAGGGATAGGGTGCTGACTGCTCGGCTGCCACAGGACCGGGCAGCGTGTTGCAGAAGAGGTGATTGACTCATGTCCTCTCCCACCTCCTCCTCCACAACGCAGTGGTGGCAGTCTTCCTCTCTCTGGCAGCTCTGGGCGTTGTTGAGGCCTTGCAGAACAAGGGAGAAGATCTGCACGCTCCTCAGTAATCATCCATCAAATGAGCTGTGCGTGTCTGAGTGCTACAGAAGCTCAGGCTTCTTTCTGCTTGCAGTCGGACTGCAGAATGCAGCCATTTCTTCCACGACGTGCAAATTGACCGGAGTCCCCCTCGCCTTCTCCTGCAGCTTGGCAAAATCCTGTTAAAACTGAGATCACATGCTCTCCACACACCCTTCACAAGATAGTTTTCCAATGTTATCGTTATTTCTCTCTTTGTTTTCTGACTTAATAAATAAATAAACCCACAAGTTGCAACGTTTTGGTTTCCATTCTCCCCCTGTCCCCTGCGAGAGAGGGTGTGAGCAAACGGCCGCGTGGTTCTGAGCTGCGTGCCAGCTCCAAAAACAACACTTCCTTTGGCATCCAATGGGGGGCCTGAAGGATTTAGGTCAGGGCAGATCTGAGCAGAACACGCTTACACAAAATTGTTGTAAGCCTTGCAGTAGCTTGATAGCTGCCGGCATGGACTTTCCATTCACAACAGGGCTTTATTTGCTTACAAGACTCTTTTTCTCAACTCCTTTTGCCTGTCTGGGGGCTGGCCTATTAGCTCATTTATGGTTTTGCCTACTTGTGTGGAGTGTGCACTCGTGTTTCACCCATGATGGATTTAACTGGGTGTTTGTACTCATTATGGCCATCGTTTTTGCACCTCAGGAACCTTCCCACTGAAACAATTATTAACTAGTCCGCTCTTTACTCCAGGCAAGGCACAACGGTTTTTCTCCATCTGGAATATTCCTGGGATATTCAAGTGCGCAATCCTAAAACGTAGACAGAAAGCTTCAAAACTCTGTGCCCTGATCCTGGCAATGCCACAGAGTTACAGCTCACTGTGGTGTGCCTGCGCCAGTCAAACACTATGCCACGAGAGCCAGAGTCCTCAAAGGAAGAAAATGCCTCCAGATCCGACCCTGCCCTGCGACAGGCCCTGCGGCTGATCCCGAGCTGCACCAGCTCCTGCCGGCCCTGCAAGGGAACACTGCACCTCCGGCCTGGCCTCTGGGCCTTCCTGCGTCGGGGCACACGGCACCCTCATCAGCCGCCCCTAGGCCGGTGGCTGGGGCCTTCAGGGAGGGCCCTTGGGATCTTTGGCGGAGCAGCCATTGGCTTCTGAGAGTTACATCGCTGTCCTGTGGGAACTGAATGTTATTTCTGCAGTGAATATTGAGAAGTGTAATTAATCCAAAGAAGTGGAATTTAATATTTCAATATTCTGTAACTTAACCCTGGAAATAGTCTGTGTGGAAAGTAGGAGTACCGTATACATTTTAGCAAAAGACTCTAGACACATAGTTACTGAACAGGCTCTTTCTCACAGAGCCACAATAGAATGTAGATGTTCCACACAGTGAGAGTATAGTCTTCTAAGTTAGTAGAAAGACATATTGCAAGGTTGTGCTAAGTAATCTTTGCTTAGGCGAGTAACAGTGAAATACAATTAACAAGCTTCCAAGGAGCCCAGGCCTTTATACAAAGCATAACTGTCCCGCTCTGTGGGAAGCTTAGGATGTCACAGGTAGGCTCCAAGATACCCTTACTCCCCTGCATCCTCTTTCCAAAGTTTATCTCTGTGCAAGGACAGACAAAGATACAAAACAATGACCGAGTGTTAATGGAAGGGGCCAGAGGGGAATGTTTATGTTTAAAGTGTAAAACAGGTACTTGACAGCCATGACCTGGTATCTGATCCTAAAGCAATGACCAGATGCTATTTGCCAGTGTTTAGATAACAACCATTTGTTGTTGTTTAGATGACTAAGGGATTTATGTTTTTTTGGTATTTGTATGATCAGAGAAGCTTCGCCAAAGAGTGCGAACCTGCAGTACTCTGCCAATGAGGAACCAGGGGAGAAAGAGATAAGCATTGGGCAATAGGGGATAAAATATGTAACACTCTTGTCTCTGTGCGCTCCCTGCTTATGGGGCGCCCGCCACTGCAATCAGGAAATAAACACTGCTTTATCAGAGGTACCATCCTGACAAAATTATTTAGATATTTCCAACAGTCCCGACAACCGACAGCCGTTGTGTGCTGTCAGCTACACTGCTGTCCAGCCGACAGCCATTGACATTCATCAGTTACATTGCTGTCCAGCCGACAGCCGCTGCGGTCCATCAGAACCAGAGAATCAGAGCAGCAGGGATTGGGAGAATCACAAATTCACAGACGTGGCAATGGTGCCCCAGGGGCAGCTGTAGCACCCACGGCCGCGGTACCAGCTCCCCGTCAGCTTCCTCGTGAGGTTGCTGCAGCTGTGCAAATGGAATCCCCTTCTCTCACCTGTCGAGATGCCAGTGGGAGACATGCTTTGCTTCCTGCAGTGCTCTGAGGACGAGCTCCATCCAGGTGCTGGATGCCTTCAGAGCTGTCCGCGTGGAGGCAGTTAGGGTACAGCAAAGGTTAGGGAGCATCTTCCAGAGCAGCCAGGAGGCAGAGGCCGACGTTACAGCCAGCACAAGGAGGCCGCAGAGCCCTTCAGGCACGTGATGCTAGACGTGACAGTTTGTATGTCAAATACCTGCAGCGGTGCACCCATATCCTGGTGGCCACTGGCATTTCTACGTATGCCATGGCAGTCCAGCCTCCAGGCTTGCCTAGGCCACATGGAGTGGAGTTGTCTTGGGCCACACAGAAAATGTACATCAGGAATAAAACTTGGCTTTTACAAGTATATTGTTTATTAAAAGGTAATAAACAACAACAACAAAAATAAAACCAGCAGTATACTTGACCTCGTCTTGCGAAAAATAAAGCATCAGCTTACGGCTCCATGGCAATAGCCACAGTTCTTAGAGAGTTCCCAGGGGGTTCGTCAGACATTGTCCAGAAAGTTAGCTCGCTCCCTGGGAGCTCAGTGCAGCCACGTGCCACTGAACACGGGCGCTGCCGGGGCCGTGACCGTCGGGTGGAGCTGAGCCGGGTGGGGCCAAAGGGAAGGGCTGGGGCGCCTGTGACATCACAGAGGACGCGTCACAATGTGGGGCTGCTATTGGAGCCATCAGCAGGAAGCACTGCACCACTTTGGCCTGGGCCATCGGTGAGTGCAGCAGCAGGGGGAAGGCTGGGCTGGGCCAGGCGCAAGCACCGGCCCGCAAGGGCTTTTTGGAGCCCGCACTGATGGCCCAGCACTCAGGGGAGCCTGTGAGCGGCTCTCTGGGCAGCCAGCACCAGCGCTGGCCTCAGCCCCTGCTGCCTCCCAGCTCGCTCACCCCACTCCTACCTGCCCCCAGAGGCTGTGGCTCCTGGCCCAGCCCTCGTAGCCACGAGCAAATTCCCACCCAGCCCCACTGACCTCCACTCTCTCTTTAGTTCCAGATCATGTATTGGGCATATATCTTCACCTTGTTGGCGCAGATGCCGACACGTGTTGGCGACAATTTGGATGAGGACACGCTCAGACGCATGCAGGAGCGTGAGGTGTATCTGCGAGAGAAGATGACCGAGCTGCAGCGAGAGCTGGAGCAGTACGTGCAGATCAACAGCTGGTTGGCCTTGCTAGCCCAGTACCTCGCTGAGTTACCTTTCTGGAATCTCCTGTGTATTGTTTTTGTTTTGAGACTTCTGTTTTGGCTCATATGGGAGATCAAAAACATGTTCTGGGAGGATCAAGACACCAGCGATGAGGAGAGCTCCAGCAGTGAGGAGGAGGAAGAGGAGGAGCTGGAGCAAGAGCTAGATGAGGAGGAGGAGGTCTCGAAAGAGCAGGAGATGAAGGAGGAGGAGGAGGAGGTCTCGAAAGAGCAGGAGATGAAGGAAGATGTGCGGCAAGTTGAGGCGGAGAACGTGTTGAAGGATCAGGAGGAGGAGAAGAAACAGGCGAAGGAGGATGAGGGGGAGAAGAAACAGAAATTGATTGTGAAGGAGGACCACAGGAGAAGGAGGATGGTGTTTTCTCCCTTTAGGATTTGCTCCAGCGGCCGATCCAAAGCCACCAAGAAAACTGTGCAGTCATCCTCTCGCCGTTGAATGACCTCATTTGTATAAGACAGTATTTCATAACAGATACATTCTTTCCAGTGCCAGCACCCTCCACTGAGGTAGGCAGCTCTTATGATGGCTGGGGTCCCCTGGAGGAGGAAATTTTCCTTTGCCTACCTGTGCCCTGATAGCCCTGTGTGGGCACATTTTCCACCTGGAACTGGGCACCACACAGGAGCTGCCAGGGAAGAACTCCCATATCCGTGTAGAGCTGAAATGCACGTGTGGGTATGAGCGGAACATGAAAATGCTGTGCTTTATCCACGCCTCAAAGAACAGGCTGAAAAATCAGCAACCCAGCCTCCTAGACAGCCTCTGCACCAGCTCCTACCTAGACGTGGAGAAGACTCCCTACTGGTTCACGGTGATGATCAAAACTGCCTGGAAATGCATGCCTCAGTCAGCAATATGCAGCTTGAATGTGATGCGGTCCGGGTGCTCCTGCAAGCTTCAACTGAAAGATATCTCCGGAATAACCTCCTTAACTGAGATCACGTTTGGCATACAGCAAGGCAATACTGACATCTTTCTGAGCAGCCAGGAGACAGAGGCTGCCTATACGCCCAGCACAACCTGGCCACAGATCTGTGCAGTGGCAGAGGCAAAGTTCTTCAAGCATATAGCCACCCGTGCTGAAGAGGACAATCTCTACCTCAGATATATGCAAGTATAGTCCTGGTGGGCTACAACTTTTCCACCTATGAGCTGAAGACAGTGCTCATGCACCTCCTGACTGACATCCCTATAGAAAGCTGGAGTTAGAGGTACTTCGTGCTGTGGATGGACGACATCTTGCGCTACCTGTGCAGCTGCTGCTTGAAGGAGAAATGGCTGGACCACTTGTCTTCATAGGGAATGAGGCGGTGCCTGTGGAGATTATCTTGCCGCGGGAATTCCGAGTGTCCCGACTGCCCAACCTGTTCCAGCACCTGGCGCAGGATCCGGACAAACATGAGCAGGCGCTGTATTAGATGGAGATGCTGCAAGATCGGTTCACAACTCTGCTGGCAAGTGGGAAATGACAGACTTCCACTTGTCCCACAGCCGAGCATGGTGGACATGGAGGAGATGTTGCTCAGTATGCAGAAGGAATTGCTGCTGAATGTTTCCTCCACGGCAAATCCTCTCTGGGGGCAGCCAGACCCCGTGCCGATGATGAGGGTGCCGCATGGATGCCTAAAACAGAGATTCCTCTAACCAGCTGGGCAGAGACCACGCAGCCTCTCCGAGAGCGTCCGTTTGCTCCGGGAGCATTGTCCTCTACAAAAACGGGCAATGAATGGCTTGCCTGAAGAAACCCTCTGCCCATATCTCTTTCTCAAAGAAGAAGGGATAGGGTGCTGACTGCTCGGCTGCCACAGGACCGGGCAGCGTGTTGCAGAAGAGGTGATTGACTCATGTCCTCTCCCACCTCCTCCTCCACAACGCAGTGGTGGCAGTCTTCCTCTCTCTGGCAGCTCTGGGCGTTGTTGAGGCCTTGCAGAACAAGGGAGAAGATCTGCACGCTCCTCAGTAATCATCCATCAAATGAGCTGTGCGTGTCTGAGTGCTACAGAAGCTCAGGCTTCTTTCTGCTTGCAGTCGGACTGCAGAATGCAGCCATTTCTTCCACGACGTGCAAATTGACCGGAGTCCCCCTCGCCTTCTCCTGCAGCTTGGCAAAATCCTGTTAAAACTGAGATCACATGCTCTCCACACACCCTTCACAAGATAGTTTTCCAATGTTATCGTTATTTCTCTCTTTGTTTTCTGACTTAATAAATAAATAAACCCACAAGTTGCAACGTTTTGGTTTCCATTCTCCCCCTGTCCCCTGCGAGAGAGGGTGTGAGCAAACGGCCGCGTGGTTCTGAGCTGCGTGCCAGCTCCAAAAACAACACTTCCTTTGGCATCCAATGGGGGGCCTGAAGGATTTAGGTCAGGGCAGATCTGAGCAGAACACGCTTACACAAAATTGTTGTAAGCCTTGCAGTAGCTTGATAGCTGCCGGCATGGACTTTCCATTCACAACAGGGCTTTATTTGCTTACAAGACTCTTTTTCTCAACTCCTTTTGCCTGTCTGGGGGCTGGCCTATTAGCTCATTTATGGTTTTGCCTACTTGTGTGGAGTGTGCACTCGTGTTTCACCCATGATGGATTTAACTGGGTGTTTGTACTCATTATGGCCATCGTTTTTGCACCTCAGGAACCTTCCCACTGAAACAATTATTAACTAGTCCGCTCTTTACTCCAGGCAAGGCACAACGGTTTTTCTCCATCTGGAATATTCCTGGGATATTCAAGTGCGCAATCCTAAAACGTAGACAGAAAGCTTCAAAACTCTGTGCCCTGATCCTGGCAATGCCACGGAGTTACAGCTCACTGTGGTGTGCCTGCGCCAGTCAAACACTATGCCACGAGAGCCAGAGTCCTCAAAGGAAGAAAATGCCTCCAGATCCGACCCTGCCCTGCGACAGGCCCTGCGGCTGATCCCGAGCTGCACCAGCTCCTGCCGGCCCTGCAAGGGAACACTGCACCTCCGGCCTGGCCTCTGGGCCTTCCTGCGTCGGGGCACACGGCACCCTCATCAGCCGCCCCTAGGCCGGTGGCTGGGGCCTTCAGGGAGGGCCCTTGGGATCTTTGGCGGAGCAGCCATTGGCTTCTGAGAGTTACATCGCTGTCCTGTGGGAACTGAATGTTATTTCTGCAGTGAATATTGAGAAGTGTAATTAATCCAAAGAAGTGGAATTTAATATTTCAATATTCTGTAACTTAACCCTGGAAATAGTCTGTGTGGAAAGTAGGAGTACCGTATACATTTTAGCAAAAGACTCTAGACACATAGTTACTGAACAGGCTCTTTCTCACAGAGCCACAATAGAATGTAGATGTTCCACACAGTGAGAGTATAGTCTTCTAAGTTAGTAGAAAGACATATTGCAAGGTTGTGCTAAGTAATCTTTGCTTAGGCGAGTAACAGTGAAATACAATTAACAAGCTTCCAAGGAGCCCAGGCCTTTATACAAAGCATAACTGTCCCGCTCTGTGGGAAGCTTAGGATGTCACAGGTAGGCTTCAAGATACCCTTACTCCCCTGCATCCTCTTTCCAAAGCTTATCTCTGTGCAAGGACAGACAAAGATACAAAACAATGACCGAGTGTTAATGGAAGGGGCCAGAGGGGAATGTTTATGTTTAAAGTGTAAAACAGGTACTTGACAGCCATGACCTGGTATCTGATCCTAAAGCAATGACCAGATGCTATTTGCCAGTGTTTAGATAACAACCATTTGTTGTTGTTTAGATGACTAAGGGATTTATGTTTTTTTGGTATTTGTATGATCAGAGAAGCTTCGCCAAAGAGTGCGAACCTGCAGTACTCTGCCAATGAGGAACCAGGGGAGAAAGAGATAAGCATTGGGCAATAGGGGATAAAATATGTAACACTCTTGTCTCTGTGCGCTCCCTGCTTATGGGGCGCCCGCCACTGCAATCTGGAAATAAACACTGCTTTATCAGAGGTACCATCCTGACAAAATTATTTAGATATTTCCAACAGTCCCGACAACCGACAGCCGTTGTGTGCTGTCAGCTACACTGCTGTCCAGCCGACAGCCATTGACATTCATCAGTTACATTGCTGTCCAGCCGACAGCCGCTGCGGTCCATCAGAACCAGAGAATCAGAGCAGCAGGGATTGGGAGAATCACAAATTCACAGACGTGGCAATGGTGCCCCAGGGGCAGCTGTAGCACCCACGGCCGCGGTACCAGCTCCCCGTCAGCTTCCTCGTGAGGTTGCTGCAGCTGTGCAAATTGAATCCCCTTCTCTCACCTGTCGAGATGCCAGTGGGAGACATGCTTTGCTTCCTGCAGTGCTCTGAGGACGAGCTCCATCCAGGTGCTGGATGCCTTCAGAGCTGTCCGCGTGGAGGCAGTTAGGGTACAGCAAAGGTTAGGGAGCATCTTCCAGAGCAGCCAGGAGGCAGAGGCCGACGTTACAGCCAGCACAAGGAGGCCGCAGAGCCCTTCAGGCACGTGATGCTAGACGTGACAGTTTGTATGTCAAATACCTGCAGCGGTGCACCCATATCCTGGTGGCCACTGGCATTTCTACGTATGCCATGGCAGTCCAGCCTCCAGGCTTGCCTAGGCCACATGGAGTGGAGTTGTCTTGGGCCACACAGAAAATGTACATCAGGAATAAAACTTGGCTTTTACAAGTATATTGTTTATTAAAAGGTAATAAACAACAACAACAAAAATAAAACCAGCAGTATACTTGACCTCGTCTTGTGAAAAATAAAGCATCAGCTTACGGCTCCATGGCAATAGCCACAGTTCTTAGAGAGTTCCCAGGGGGTTCGTCAGACATTGTCCAGAAAGTTAGCTCGCTCCCTGGGAGCTCAGTGCAGCCACGTGCCACTGAACACGGGCGCTGCCGGGGCCGTGACCGTCGGGTGGAGCTGAGCCGGGTGGGGCCAAAGGGAAGGGCTGGGGCGCCTGTGACATCACAGAGGACGCGTCACAATGTGGGGCTGCTATTGGAGCCATCAGCAGGAAGCACTGCACCACTTTGGCCTGGGCCATCGGTGAGTGCAGCAGCAGGGGGAAGGCTGGGCTGGGCCAGGCGCAAGCACCGGCCCGCAAGGGCTTTTTGGAGCCCGCACTGATGGCCCAGCGCTCAGGGGAGCCTGTGAGCGGCTCTCTGGGCAGCCAGCACCAGCGCTGGCCTCAGCCCCTGCTGCCTCCCAGCTCGCTCACCCCACTCCTACCTGCCCCCAGGGGCTGTGGCTCCTGGCCCAGCCCTCGTAGCCACGAGCAAATTCCCACCCAGCCCCACTGACCTCCACTCTCTCTTTAGTTCCAGATCATCGATTGGGCATATATCTTCACCTTTTTGGCGCAGATGCCACCACGTGTTGGCGACAATTTGGATGAGGACACGCTCAGACGCATGCTGGAGTGTGAGGTGTATCTGCGAGAGAAGATGACCGAGCTGCAGCGAGAGGTGGAGCAGTACGTGCATATCAACAGCTGGTTGGCCTTGCTAGTCCAGTACCTCGCTGAGTTACCTTTCTGGAAGATGCTGTGTATTGTTTGTGTTTTGAGACTTCTGTTTTGGCTCATATGGAAGATCAAAAAAAAGTTCTGGGAGGATCAAGACACCAGCGATGAGGAGAGCTCCAGCAGTGAGGAGGAGTGTCACGGTGTTGTCCATGACAGTGACCCAAGGGAAAACCGAGAAGGGAGAGGGGAGAGAAAAAGAAACTGCGTCAGTGGCCGCGCGGCCGCCCGAGCAGAGCCGCGCTCCGGGAGTGGGAGGGGGAAACGGCGGGAAGAGATGGGTCTACAAGAAAACAACGGCACGATCTGAGAAGGAACGGTAACTTTACTAAATCTAATAAAATTGAACAATTGAAAAAGAGATAAAAATTTCCAAATTAAAAGCTGTGAGCTTACGTTAAGGAGGACCTGCAGGGGAAGCACACGTGCTGCACCTCCACGGCAGCCCAGAGCAACGCGCCCAGACCGAGCGCCGCCTGCATCCGGTGCGGAGCTCCGCCCCTCCCCTCTGCTGCTCCCCCAGCATTAACTCCTTCACTGCTGCGTGATGCTCTGATGTGGAATACCGGCATCAAAACCACAAAACCACAACATTCCACCCCTTATTCCACATCATCACATCATGCTTAACACACATCTATACATAACCAAACAGTAATAACATGAGTTACATAGAAACATATATATATATATATATACATACATACACACGTAATTACAGACTGCATTCCCCCAGCATCAAATTCCCTTGTGGGACACACTGGACGTTCCCATTTTTATCCATTACCCACCAGGTGCACCCAGGTCCCTGCGCAAAAACGGTTCCACGGAGGGGTTTGCCCTTTCCAGAGGCTGGAAGGACCCACACCGCTTTTCCCAACATGCTCCTCACATGTACCACAGGGACCTTATCTCCCTCTATGGTCTGTAGGGAGCCGGACTGTGTAGGACCCTCTCGGTTGACTGATCCCCTAGTGTTGACCAGCCAGGTGGCTTCTGCCAGATGCTTCTCCCAGTGCTTGAATGTCCCACCACCCATTGTTCTCAACGTGGTTTTTAACAACCCGCTGTAGCGCTCGATCTTACCAGCAGCTGGTGCATGGTAGGGGATATGGTAGATCCATTCAATGCCGTGTTCTTTGGCCCAGATATCCACAAGAGAATTTTTGAAATGAGTCCCATTATCGGACTCAATTCTCTCTGGAGTGCCATGTCGCCATAGGACTTGTCTCTCGAGCCCTAAGATGGTGTTTCGGGCGGTAGCATGGGGTACTGCGTATGTCTCAAGCCACCCAGTGGTCGCCTCCACCATGGTGAGCACGTAACGCTTACCATCGCGAGTTCGTGGCAAGGTGATATAATCAACCTGCCACGCCTCCCCATATTTATACTTTTCCCATCGCCCTTCCTGCCAGAGGGGTATCATCCTCTTGGCCTGTTTAATTATGGCACATGTGTCACAGTCATGGATAACCTGTGCAACGGCATCCATAGTTAAGTCCACCCCTCGGTCTCTAGCCCACTTATAGGTCGCATCCCTTCCTTGATGGCCTGAGGTCTCATGGGCCCACCGAGCTAAAAATAGCTCTCCTTTGTTCTGCCAGTCCAAATCGATCTGAGACACCTCAATTCTGGCAGCTCGATCTACCTGATGGTTATTTCTCTGCTCTTCAGTAGCTCGATTCTTGGGCACATGAGCATCTACATGGCGCACCTTTACACCCAACCTTTTTGTTCGGGCAGCAATGTCTTTCCACAGTTCAGCAGCCCAAATAAGTTTACCCTTCCGTTGCCAGTTGTCCTGTTCCCACTGCTGCAACCACCCCCATAAAGCATTTGCCACCATCCAAGAGTCAGTATAAAGATATAGCATGGGCCACCTCTCCCGTTCAGCCACATCTAAGGCCAGCTGGACAGCCTTTACCTCCGCAAATTGGCTTGACTCTCCTTCTCCTTTGGTGGCCTCTGCAACTCGTCGTGTGGGGCTCCACACAGCAGCCTTCCATCTGCGATGCTTCCCAACAATACGACACGATCCATCAGTGAAGAGGGCATACGTCTTTTCATTCTCTAGTAGTTCGTTATATGGTGGGGCCTCTTTAGCACGTGGTATCTCCTCTGATGGGGATGTTCCAAATTTCTTGCCTTCAGGCCAGTCCATGATCACCTCCAGGATTCCTGGACGGTTGAGGTTCCCAATCCGAGCTCGCTGTGTAATCAGTGCAATCCACTTACTCCAGGTGGCATCGGTAGCATGATGGGTGGGGGGAACCTTTCCTTTGAACATCCAATTCAGCACTGGCAGTCGAGGTGCCAGGAGGAGCTGTGTCTCAGTACCAATTACTTCAGAGGCAGCCCGAACCCCCTCGTATGCGGCCAAAATCTCCTTCTCAGTTGGAGTGTAGCACTCCTCTGAACCCCTGTACGCTCTGCTCCAAAATCCAAGGGGTCGGCCTCGGGTCTCCCCAGAGGCTCTTTGCCACAGACTCCAAGAGGGACCTTTCTCTCCAGCAGCAGTGTAGAGGATGTTTTTCACATCCTGTCCCAACCGAACTGGCCCCAGGGCCACAGCACGGGCTATCTCCTGCTTGATTTGCTCAAAGGCCTGCTGCTGTTCAGGACCCCATGCAAAATTATTCTTTTTCCGAGTCACTTGATAGAGGGGGCTTACTATGAGGCTGTAGTTTGGGATGTGCATCCTCCAAAAACCTACTACACCCAGAAAAGACTGTGTCTCTTTCTTGCTAGTGGGTGGTGACATACTGGTGATTTTGTCAATCACATCTCCTGGAATGTGACGACGTCCATCTTTCTCAAGGAATTGAATTTCTTGGGCAAGTCCCTTCACTTTGTTCCGTTTAATAGCAAAACCAGCACCCAGAAGAATTTGGATTATTCGCTCTCCTTTTTTAAAAACTTCCTCTGCTGTATCACCCCACGCAACAATGTCATCAATATACTGGAGGTGCTCAGGTGCCCCACCCTGTTCCAGTGTGGTTTGAATCAGCCCATGGCAGATGGTTGGGCTGTGTTTCCACCCCTGGGGCAAACGGTTCCAGGTGTACTGAACGCCCCTCCAGGTGAAAGCAAACTGTGGCCTGCATTCTGTGGCCAGAGGAATTGAAAAGAAGGCATTAGCAATGTCAATAGTGGCATACCACTTGGCTGCTTTTGACTCCAGTTCATATTGCAGCTCCAACATATCTGGCACAGCAGCACTCAGTGGGGGTGTGACTTCATTCAGGCCACGGTAATCTACCGTCAGCCTCCATTCTCCACTGGCTTTACGCACCGGCCATATGGGGCTGTTAAAAGGTGAGTGAGTCTTGCTGATCACTCCCTGGCTCTCTAGCTGACGGATCAAGTTATGAATGGGGAGCAAGGAATCCCTGTTGGTGCGGTACTGCCGTCTGTGCACTGTTTTTGTAGCGATAGGTACCTGCTGCTCTTTCACTTTCAGTACCCCCACAACAGACGGATCTTCTGACAGGCCAGGTAAAACAGACAGCTGCTGAATGTTGTCTGCATCTACAGCAGCTATTCCAAAAGCCCATCGGTACCCCTTGGGATCCTTGAAATGTCCCCTTCTGAGATAGTCAATACCGAGTATGCATGGAGCCCCCTGTCCAGTCACTATGGGATGCTTCTGCCAGGTTTTACCGGTGAGGCTTATTTCTGCCTCCAGCACAGACAGTTCCTGAGAACCCCCAGTCACTCCAGAAATATTAATCAATTCTGTCCCTTTATAACTCGAGGGCATCAGAGTGCACTGTGCACCAGTGTCCACCAGTGCCTTATATCTTTGTGGCTCTAATGTGCCAGGCCATCTAATCCACACAGTCCAATACACTCTGTTATCCCTTTCCCTCCCCTGGCTGAGGGCAGGGCCCCTCTATTGGTTACCTGCAGTGACGGGAGCAATTTCATTGGTGGCTGATCTCTGCTGTAGTTCTCTCACCCGTGCTCGCAGTGCAGGAGTGGGTTTTTTATGCCACTTCCTCATGTCCTCTCCGTTTTCTCGTAAGAAGCTCCACATGGCCACACGTGACATGATGTTACTGCCGTCATTTGCTCGTGCAGAGGGGCGGTTGCCTTTGGTGGCCGAGACTTTCAACAGTTTGATCAATTGCTTCATCAGATTCTTTGCGTCATGCTCGTCTTCATCAGGTGTTTCCAATACTGACACAGGTTCATCCCTATTCATCAGTAATGACAGTTCGTCCAGTATAGTTTTCTTTATCTCACCTACTTCTTCTGCTACTATAGCTGCAATGGAAGCACGTGATGGTGGGAACTGTTGTTCAAAGTTTTGGAGTGTAATAGTCAATTCATAAACTGGGAGTTTTCTGTCTTGACCCTCGAATCTATGGAACATTGCTACCAGTGTACTTGCGTACCTCTCTGGTGCTGTTTTTGAGAGCTTGCGATATACATCAGGTGTGCACCTTACTCTATCAGGATCACGGTCCTGGTGTGGATTGTTAGGGACGAAATTGGGATCATACAGCATCTCTACTACGGCTGTTTCTCTCAAAAATTGGATGCCTTTCTCCACGGTGTTCCATCTTTCCACCTTAGGCTCCAGATCATCTTTGTAAGGGTATCTATCCTTTACAGCCACTAGTACTCGTTCCCAGAGGGTAGCGACTCCATTCAGACATCTGCCAATTCCTCTGTCGATAGCTGGGTCTCGGGCAATGCTTGCCAGTTGGCGGGCTTCGCTGCCATCTAGGGACACGCTGCTGGCACCGCTGTCCCAACACCGCAGCAACCAGGTGACAATAGATTCACCCGAGCGCCATACAAACTCCTTTCTTGAACCTTGTATTTCAGTCATCTTTAGGGGCCGACGAGTAGTGGTAACAGTGACTCCATCATCATCATCGCTGTCTTCTCCATGTCTCTCACTTTTCTTAGTGGCCTTCTTAGGTGGTGGTGGTGGTGGTGGTGGTGGTGGTGCTGAGGAGGGCCCCTCGCCTGGATCTTCCTTTTTTTTCTCTGCTTCTTCTTCTTTCCGTTCTAGGCGCGAAGACGGCCGTGTCCATTTCTGGCCTTCCACAGGGGCAACCGACACTGATACCGGTGCTTCCTGTGATTGGTCAGGTCTAACTTGGAGGTTTTCATTTTTGCTTTGGACCTTGGTTTGGAAACCATTTCTCTCCAGAATATCAATTATGGCTCGATAAGCACAAGCCAGACCCCAAACAATACATTCCTTCTCAGATCGTCCTGAGTCACATGACTCCTTACCTAAACACTCACTGAATTTCTCAGGATCCCACAGGTGCTCAAGATCAAAATTGCATAACACCGGGGGTCCCCACGCTTCTAATTTCTTTCCTAATTTTTTCCACCTTCCCTGCCATTCAACACTCTCTGGTTTTGAGGAAAGCTTCCTCCACATGATGTAAATTACTATTGCCAAGAGTGCATTCAGAAAAACAGATAACACAGTTGCCGGGCTGACATCTTGAATATAGGTAAAGACCTGAAAAGAGTAATTGGAAACCGTTCCAAATGCCGCATAATCTGTCATGTTAGCCAGGGTGCTTAGGTAGGAGGCATGTAACCCCCTCAGCACACTAAAGTAGCTGTATATCCACATTACTCCGGTGCTGAACGCGAGGAGCTTAAAAAGACGCCAGCATGCTGTAAGGTACATGAAAAACCTTAGTCCACTCTGCACCAGATTTACAATGGAGTGCCAATACTGCACTGCCCGCATCCTCCACCAATAATTGTCACGGTGTTGTCCGTGACAGTGACCCAAGGGAAAACCGAGAAGGGAGAGGGGAGAGAAAAAGAAACTGCATCAGTGGCCGCGCGGCCTCCCGAGCAGAGCCGCGCTCCGGGAGGGGGAGGGGGAAACGGCGGGAAGAGATGGGTCTACAAGAAAACAACGGCACGATCTGAGAAGGAACGGTAACTTTACTAAATCTAATAAAATTGAACAATTGAAAAAGAGATAAAAATTTCCAAACCAAAAGCTATGAGCTTACATTAAGGAGGACCCGCAGGGGAAGCACACGTGCTGCACCTCCACGGCAACCCAGAGCAACGCGCCCAGACCGAGCGCCGCCTGCATCCGGTGCGGTGCTCCGCCCCTCCCCTCTGCTGCTCCCCCAGCATTAACTCCTTAACTGCTGCATGATGCTCTGATGTGGAATACCGGCATCAAAACCACAAAACCACAACAAAGAGCAAGAGGAGGAGCTGGAGCAAGAGCAAGATGAGGAGGAGGAGGTCTCGAAAGAGCAGGAGATGAAGGAGGAGGAGGAGGAGGTCTCGAAAGAGCAGGAGATGAAGGAAGATGTGCGGCAGCAGGAGCAAGTGGAGGCGGAGGACGTGTTGAAGGATCAGGAGGAAGAGGAGGAGAAGAAACAGGCGAAGGAGGATGAGGGGGAGAAGAAACAGAAATTGATTGTGAAGGAGGACCACAGGAGAAGGAGGATGGCGTTTTCTCCCTTTGGGATTTGCTCCAGCAACCGATCTGAAGCCACCAAGAAAACTGTGCAGTCATCCTCTCGCCGTTGAATGACCTCATTTGTATAAGACAGTATTTCATAACTGTCGCTGTCCTGTGGGAACTGAATGTTGTTTCTGCAGTGAATATTGAGAAGTGTAATTAATCCAAAGAAGTGGAATTTAATATTTCAATATTCTGTAACTTAACCCTGGAAATAGTCTGTGTGGAAAGTAGGAGTACCGTATACATTTTAGCAAAAGACTCTAGACACATAGTTACTGAACAGGCTCTTTCTCACAGAGCCACAATAGAATGTAGATGTTCCACACAGTGAGAGTATAGTCTTCTAAGTTAGTAGAAAGACATATTGCAAGGTTGTGCTAAGTAATCTTTGCTTAGGCGAGTAACAGTGAAATACAATTAACAAGCTTCCAAGGAGCCCAGGCCTTTATACAAAGCATAACTGTCCCGCTCTGTGGGAAGCTTAGGATGTCACAGGTAGGCTCCAAGATACCCTTACTCCCCTGCATCCTCTTTCCAAAGCTTATCTCTGTGCAAGGACAGACAAAGATACAAAACAATGACTGAGTGTTAATGGAAGGGGCCAGAGGGGAATGTTTATGTTTAAAGTGTAAAACAGGTACTTGACAGCCATGACCTGGTATCTGATCCTAAAGCAATGACCAGATGCTATTTGCCAGTGTTTAGATAACAACCATTTGTTGTTGTTTAGATGACTAAGGGATTTATGTTTTTTTGGTATTTGTATGATCAGAGAAGCTTCGCCAAAGAGTGCGAACCTGCAGTACTCTGCCAATGAGGAACCAGGGGAGAAAGAGATAAGCATTGGGCAATAGGGGATAAAATATGTAACACTCTTGTCTCTGTGCGCTCCCTGCTTATGGGGCGCCCGCCACTGCAATCTGGAAATAAACACTGCTTTATCAGAGGTACCATCCTGACAAAATTATTTAGATATTTCCAACAGTCCCGACAACCGACAGCCGTTGTGTGCTGTCAGCTACACTGCTGTCCAGCCGACAGCCATTGACATTCATCAGTTACATTGCTGTCCAGCCGACAGCCGCTGCGGTCCATCAGAACCAGAGAATCAGAGCAGCAGGGATTGGGAGAATCACAAATTCACAGACGTGGCAATGGTGCCCCAGGGGCAGCTGTAGCACCCATGGCCGCGGTACCAGCTCCCCGTCAGCTTCCTCGTGAGGTTGCTGCAGCTGTGCAAATTGAATCCCCTTCTCTCACCTGTCGAGATGCCAGTGGGAGACATGCTTTGCTTCCTGCAGTGCTCTGAGGACGAGCTCCATCCAGGTGCTGGATGCCTTCAGAGCTGTCCGCGTGGAGGCAGTTAGGGTACAGCAAAGGTTAGGGAGCATCTTCCAGAGCAGCCAGGAGGCAGAGGCCGACGTTACAGCCAGCACAAGGAGGCCGCAGAGCCCTTCAGGCACGTGATGCTAGACGTGACAGTTTGTATGTCAAATACCTGCAGCGGTGCACCCATATCCTGGTGGCCACTGGCATTTCTACGTATGCCATGGCAGTCCAGCCTCCAGGCTTGCCTAGGCCACATGGAGTGGAGTTGTCTTGGGCCACACAGAAAATGTACATCAGGAATAAAACTTGGCTTTTACAAGTATATTGTTTATTAAAAGGTAATAAACAACAACAACAAAAATAAAACCAGCAGTATACTTGACCTCGTCTTGCGAAAAATAAAGCATCAGCTTACGGCTCCATGGCAATAGCCACAGTTCTTAGAGAGTTCCCAGGGGGTTCGTCAGACATTGTCCAGAAAGTTAGCTCGCTCCCTGGGAGCTCAGTGCAGCCACGTGCCACTGAACACGGGCGCTGCCGGGGCCGTGACCGTCGGGTGGAGCTGAGCCGGGTGGGGCCAAAGGGAAGGGCTGGGGCGCCTGTGACATCACAGAGGACGCGTCACAATGTGGGGCTGCTATTGGAGCCATCAGCAGGAAGCACTGCACCACTTTGGCCTGGGCCATCGGTGAGTGCAGCAGCAGGGGGAAGGCTGGGCTGGGCCAGGCGCAAGCACCGGCCCGCAAGGGCTTTTTGGAGCCCGCACTGATGGCCCAGCGCTCAGGGGAGCCTGTGAGCGGCTCTCTGGGCAGCCAGCACCAGCGCTGGCCTCAGCCCCTGCTGCCTCCCAGCTCGCTCACCCCACTCCTACCTGCCCCCAGGGGCTGTGGCTCCTGGCCCAGCCCTCGTAGCCACGAGCAAATTCCCACCCAGCCCCACTGACCTCCACTCTCTCTTTAGTTCCAGATCATCGATTGGGCATATATCTTCACCTTGTTGGCGCAGATGCCGACACGTGTTGGCGACAATTTGGATGAGGACACGCTCAGACGCATGCTGGAGTGTGAGGTGTATCTGCGAGAGAAGATGACCGAGCTGCAGCGAGAGGTGGAGCAGTACGTGCAGATCAACAGCTGGTTGGCCTTGCTAGTCCAGTACCTCGCTGAGTTACCTTTCTGGAAGATGCTGTGTATTGTTTGTGTTTTGAGACTTCTGTTTTGGCTCATATGGAAGATCAAAAAAATGTTCTGGGAGGATCAAGACACCAGCGATGAGGAGAGCTCCAGCAGTGAGGAGGAGCAAGAGGAGGAGCTGGAGCAAGAGCAAGATGAGGAGGAGGAGGTCTCGAAAGAGCAGGAGATGAAGGAAGATGTGCGGCAGCAGGAGCAAGTGGAGGCGGAGGACGTGTTGAAGGATCAGGAGGAGGAGGAGAAGAAACAGGCGAAGGAGGATGAGGGGGAGAAGAAACAGAAATTGATTGTGAAGGAGGACCACAGGAGAAGGAAGATGGTGATTTGTCCCTTTGGGATTTGCTCCAGCGGCCGATCCAAAGCCACCAAGAAAACTGTGCAGTCATCCTCTCGCCGTTGAATGACCTCATTTGTATAAGACAGTATTTTATAACAGATACTTTCTATCCAGTGCCAGCATCCTCCACTGAGGTAGGCAGCGCTTATGAAGGCTGGGGTCTCCTGGAGGAGGAAATTTTCCTTTGCCTACTTGTGCCCTGATAGCCCTGTGTGGGCACATTTTCCACCTGGAACTGGGCACCACACAGGAGCTGCCAGGGAAGAACTCCCATATCCGTGTAGAGCTGAAATGCACGTGTGGGTATGAGCGGAACATGAAAATGCTGTGCTTTATCCACGCCTCAAAGAACAGGCTGAAAAATCAGCAACCCAGTCTCCTAGACAGCCTCTGCACCAGCTCCTACCTAGACGTGGAGAAGACTCCCTACTGGTTCACGGTGATGATCAAAACTGCCTGGAAATGCATGCCTCAGTCAGCAATATGCAGCTTGAATGTGATGCAGTCCGGGTGCTCCTGCAAGCTTCGACTGAAAGATATCTCCGGAATAACCTCCTTAACTGAGATCACGTTTGGCATACAGCAAGGCAATACTGACATCTTTCTGAGCAGCCAGGAGACAGAGGCTGCCTATACGCCCAGCACAACCTGGCCACAGATCTGTGCAGTGGCAGAGGCAAAGTTCTTCAAGCATATAGCCACCCGTGCTGAAGAGGACAATCTCTACCTCAGATATATGCAAGTATAGTCCTGGTGGGCTACAACTTTTCCACCTATGAGCTGAAGACAGTGCTCATGCACCTCCTGACTGACATCCCTATAGAAAGCTGGAGTTAGAGGTACTTCGTGCTGTGGATGGACGACATCTTGCGCTACCTGTGCAGCTGCTGCTTGAAGGAGAAATGGCTGGACCACTTGTCTTCATAGGGAATGAGGCGGTGCCTGTGGAGATTATCTTGCCGCGGGAATTCCGAGTGTCCCGACTGCCCAACCTGTTCCAGCACCTGGCGCAGGATCCGGACAAACATGAGCAGGCGCTGTATTAGATGGAGATGCTGCAAGATCGGTTCACAACTCTGCTGGCAAGTGGGAAATGACAGACTTCCACTTGTCCCACAGCCGAGCATGGTGGACATGGAGGAGATGTTGCTCAGTATGCAGAAGGAATTGCTGCTGAATGTTTCCTCCACGGCAAATCCTCTCTGGGGGCAGCCAGACCCCGTGCCGATGATGAGGGTGCCGCATGGATGCCTAAAACAGAGATTCCTCTAACCAGCTGGGCAGAGACCACGCAGCCTCTCCGAGAGCGTCCGTTTGCTCCGGGAGCATTGTCCTCTACAAAAACGGGCAATGAATGGCTTGCCTGAAGAAACCCTCTGCCCATATCTCTTTCTCAAAGAAGAAGGGATAGGGTACTGACTGCTCGGCTGCCACAGGACCGGGCAGCGTGTTGCAGAAGAGGTGATTGACTCATGTCCTCTCCCACCTCCTCCTCCACAACGCAGTGGTGGCAGTCTTCCTCTCTTTGGCAGCTCTGGGCGTTGTTGAGGCCTTGCAGAACAAGGGAGAAGATCTGCACGCTCCTCAGTAATCATCCATCAAATGAGCTGTGCGTGTCTGAGTGCTACAGAAGCTCAGGCTTCTTTCTGCTTGCAGTCGGACTGCAGAATGCAGCCATTTCTTCCACGACGTGCAAATTGACCGGAGTCCCCCTCGCCTTCTCCTGCAGCTTGGCAAAATCCTGTTAAAACTGAGATCACATGCTCTCCACACACCCTTCACAAGATAGTTTTCCAATGTTATCGTTATTTCTCTCTTTGTTTTCTGACTTAATAAATAAATAAACCCACAAGTTGCAACGTTTTGGTTTCCATGCTCCCCCTGTCCCCTGCGAGAGAGGGTGTGAGCAAACGGCCGCGTGGTTCTGAGCTGCGTGCCAGCTCCAAAAACAACACTTCCTTTGGCATCCAATGGGGGGCCTGAAGGATTTAGGTCAGGGCAGATCTGAGCAGAACACGCTTACACAAAATTGTTGTAAGCCTTGCAGTAGCTTGATAGCTGCCGGCATGGACTTTCCATTCACAACAGGGCTTTATTTGCTTACAAGACTCTTTTTCTCAACTCTTTTTGCCTGTCTGGGGGCTGGCCTATTAGCTCACTTATGGTTTTGCCTACTTGTGTGGAGTGTGCACTCGTGTTTCACCCATGATGGATTTAACTGGGTGTTTGTACTCATTATGGCCATCGTTTTTGCACCTCAGGAACCTTCCCACTGAAACAATTATTAACTAGTCCGCTCTTTACTCCAGGCAAGGCACAACGGTTTTTCTCCATCTGGAATATTCCTGGGATATTCAAGTGCGCAATCCTAAAACGTAGACAGAAAGCTTCAAAACTCTGTGCCCTGATCCTGGCAATGCCACGGAGTTACAGCTCACTGTGGTGTGCCTGCGCCAGTCAAACACTATGCCACGAGAGCCAGAGTCCTCAAAGGAAGAAAATGCCTCCAGATCCGACCCTGCCCTGCGACAGGCCCTGCGGCTGATCCCGAGCTGCACCAGCTCCTGCCGGCCCTGCAAGGGAACACTGCACCTCCGGCCTGGCCTCTGGGCCTTCCTGCGTCGGGGCACACGGCACCCTCATCAGCCGCCCCTAGGCCGGTGGCTGGGGCCTTCAGGGAGGGCCCTTGGGATCTTTGGCGGAGCAGCCATTGGCTTCTGAGAGTTACATCGCTGTCCTGTGGGAACTGAATGTTATTTCTGCAGTGAATATTGAGAAGTGTAATTAATCCAAAGAAGTGGAATTTAATATTTCAATATTCTGTAACTTAACCCTGGAAATAGTCTGTGTGGAAAGTAGGAGTACCGTATACATTTTAGCAAAAGACTCTAGACACATAGTTACTGAACAGGCTCTTTCTCACAGAGCCACAATAGAATGTAGATGTTCCACACAGTGAGAGTATAGTCTTCTAAGTTAGTAGAAAGACATATTGCAAGGTTGTGCTAAGTAATCTTTGCTTAGGCGAGTAACAGTGAAATACAATTAGCAAGCTTCCAAGGAGCCCAGGCCTTTATACAAAGCATTAACTGTCCCGCTCTGTGGGAAGCTTAGGATGTCACAGGTAGGCTCCAAGATACCCTTACTCCCCTGCATCCTCTTTCCAAAGTTTATCTCTGTGCAAGGACAGACAAAGATACAAAACAATGACCGAGTGTTAATGGAAGGGGCCAGAGGGGAATGTTTATGTTTAAAGTGTAAAACAGGTACTTGACAGCCATGACCTGGTATCTGATCCTAAAGCAATGACCAGATGCTATTTGCCAGTGTTTAGATAACAACCATTTGTTGTTGTTTAGATGACTAAGGGATTTATGTTTTTTTGGTATTTGTATGATCAGAGAAGCGTCGCCAAAGAGTGTGAACCTGCAGTACTCTGCCAATGAGGAACCAGGGGAGAAAGAGATAAGCATTGGGCAATAGGGGATAAAATATGTAACACTCTTGTCTCTGTGCGCTCCCTGCTTATGGGGCGCCCGCCACTGCAATCAGGAAATAAACACTGCTTTATCAGAGGTACCATCCTGACAAAATTATTTAGATATTTCCAACAGTCCCGACAACCGACAGCCGTTGTGTGCTGTCAGCTACACTGCTGTCCAGCCGACAGCCATTGACATTCATCAGTTACATTGCTGTCCAGCCGACAGCCGCTGCGGTCCATCAGAACCAGAGAATCAGAGCAGCAGGGATTAGGAGAATCACAAATTCACAGACGTGGCAATGGTGCCCCAGGGGCAGCTGTAGCACCCACGGCCGTGGTACCAGCTCCCCGTCAGCTTCCTCGTGAGGTTGCTGCAGCTGTGCAAATGGAATCCCCTTCTCTCACCTGTCGAGATGCCAGTGGGAGACATGCTTTGCTTCCTGCAGTGCTCTGAGGACGAGCTCCATCCAGGTGCTGGATGCCTTCAGAGCTGTCTGCGTGGAGGCAGTTAGGGTACAGCAAAGGTTAGGGAGCATCTTCCAGAGCAGCCAGGAGGCAGAGGCCAACGTTACAGCCAGCACAAGGAGGCCGCAGAGCCCTTCAGGCACGTGATGCTAGACGTGACAGTTTGTATGTCAAATACCTGCAGCGGTGCACCCATATCCTGGTGGCCACTGGCATTTCTACGTATGCCATGGCAGTCCAGCCTCCAGGCTTGCCTAGGCCACATGGAGTGGAGTTGTCTTGGGCCACACAGAAAATGTACATCAGGAATAAAACTTGGCTTTTACAAGTATATTGTTTATTAAAAGGTAATAAACAACAACAACAAAAATAAAACCAGCAGTATACTTGACCTCGTCTTGTGAAAAATAAAGCATCAGCTTACGGCTCCATGGCAATAGCCACAGTTCTTAGAGAGTTCCCAGGGGGTTCGTCAGACATTGTCCAGAAAGTTTGCTCGCTCCCTGGGAGCTCAGTGCAGCCACGTGCCACTGAACACGGGCGCTGCCGGGGCCGTGACCGTCGGGTGGAGCTGAGCCGGGTGGGGCCAAAGGGAAGGGCTGGGGCGCCTGTGACATCACAGAGGACACGTCACAATGTGGGGCTGCTATTGGAGCCATCAGCAGGAAGCACTGCACCACTTTGGCCTGGGCCATCGGTGAGTGCAGCAGCAGGGGGAAGGCTGGGCTGGGCCAGGCGCAAGCACCGGCCCGCAAGGGCTTTTTGGAGCCCGCACTGATGGCCCAGCGCTCAGGGGAGCCTGTGAGTGGCTCTCTGGGCAGCCAGCACCAGCGCTGGCCTCAGCCCCTGCTGCCTCCCAGCTCGCTCACCCCACTCCTACCTGCCCCCAGGGGCTGTGGCTCCTGGCCCAGCCCTCATAGCCACGAGCAAATTCCCACCCAGCCCCACTGACCTCCACTCTCTCTTTAGTTCCAGATCATGTATTGGGCATATATCTTCACCTTGTTGGCGCAGATGCCGACACGTGTTGGCGACAATTTGGATGAGGACACGCTCAGACGCATGCAGGAGCGTGAGGTGTATCTGCGAGAGAAGATGACCGAGCTGCAGCGAGAGGTGGAGCAGTACGTGCAGATCAACAGCTGGTTGGCCTTGCTAGCCCAGTACCTCGCTGAGTTACCTTTCTGGAAGTTGCTGTGTATTGTTTGTGTTTTGAGACTTCTGTTTTGGCTCATATGGAAGATCAAAAATATGTTCTGGGAGGATCAAGACACCAGCGATGAGGAGAGCTCCAGCAGTGAGGAGGAGGAAGAGGAGGAGCTGGAGCAAGAGCTAGATGAGGAGGAGGAGGTCTCAAAAGAGCAGGAGATGAAGGAGGAGGAGGAGGAGGTCTCGAAAGAGCAGGAGATGAAGGAAGATGTGCGGCAGCAGGAGCAAGTGGAGGCGGAGGACGTGTTGAAGGATCAGGAGGAAGAGGAGGAGAAGAAACAGGCGAAGGAGGATGAGGGGGAGAAGAAACAGAAATTGATTGTGAAGGAGGACCACAGGAGAAGGAGGATGGTGTTTTCTCCCTTTAGGATTTGCTCCAGCGGCCGATCCAAAGCCACCAAGAAAACTGTGCAGTCATCCTCTCGCCGTTGAATGACCTCATTTGTATAAGACAGTATTTCATAACAGATACTTTCTTTCCAGTGCCAGCACCCTCCACTGAGGTAGGCAGCGCTTATGAAGGCTGGGGTCCCCTGGAGGAGGAAATTTTCCTTTGCCTACTTGTGCCCTGATAGCCCTGTGTGGGCACATTTTCCACCTGGAACTGGGCACCACACAGGAGCTGCCAGGGAAGAACTCCCATATCCGTGTAGAGCTGAAATGCACGTGTGGGTATGAGCGGAACATGAAAATGCTGTGCTTTATCCATGCCTCAAAGAACAGGCTGAAAAATCAGCAACCCAGCCTCCTAGACAGCCTCTGCACCAGCTCCTACCTAGACGTGGAGAAGACTCCCTACTGGTTCACGGTGATGATCAAAACTGCCTGGAAATGCATGCCTCAGTCAGCAATATGCAGCTTGAATGTGATGCGGTCCGGGTGCTCCTGCAAGCTTCAACTGAAAGATATCTCCAGAATAACCTCCTTAACTGAGATCACGTTTGGCATACAGCAAGGCAATACTGACATCTTTCTGAGCAGCCAGGAGACAGAGGCTGCCTATACGCCCAGCACAACCTGGCCACAGATCTGTGCAGTGGCAGAGGCAAAGTTCTTCAAGCATATAGCCACCCGTGCTGAAGAGGACAATCTCTACCTCAGATATATGCAAGTATAGTCCTGGTGGGCTACAACTTTTCCACCTATGAGCTGAAGACAGTGCTCATGCACCTCCTGACTGACATCCCTATAGAAAGCTGGAGTTAGAGGTACTTCGTGCTGTGGATGGATGACATCTTGCGCTACCTGTGCAGCTGCTGCTTGAAGGAGAAATGGCTGGACCACTTGTCTTCATAGGGAATGAGGCGGTGCCTGTGGAGATTATCTTGCCGCGGGAATTCCGAGTGTCCCGACTGCCCAACCTGTTCCAGCACCTGGCGCAGGATCCGGACAAACATGAGCAGGCGCTGTATTAGATGGAGATGCTGCAAGATCGGTTCACAACTCTGCTGGCAAGTGGGAAATGACAGACTTCCACTTGTCCCACAGCCGAGCATGGTGGACATGGAGGAGATGTTGCTCAGTATGCAGAAGGAATTGCTGCTGAATGTTTCCTCCACGGCAAATCCTCTCTGGGGGCAGCCAGACCCTGTGCCGATGATGAGGGTGCCGCATGGATGCCTAAAACAGAGATTCCTCTAACCAGCTGGGCAGAGACCACGCAGCCTCTCCGAGAGCGTCCGTTTGCTCCGGGAGCATTGTCCTCTACAAAAACGGGCAATGAATGGCTTGCCTGAAGAAACCCTCTGCCCATATCTCTTTCTCAAAGAAGAAGGGATAGGGTGCTGACTGCTCGGCTGCCACAGGACCGGGCAGCGTGTTGCAGAAGAGGTGATTGACTCATGTCCTCTCCCACCTCCTCCTCCACAACGCAGTGGTGGCAGTCTTCCTCTCTCTGGCAGCTCTGGGCGTTGTTGAGGCCTTGCAGAACAAGGGAGAAGATCTGCACGCTCCTCAGTAATCATCCATCAAATGAGCTGTGCGTGTCTGAGTGCTACAGAAGCTCAGGCTTCTTTCTGCTTGCAGTCGGACTGCAGAATGCAGCCATTTCTTCCACGACGTGCAAATTGACCGGAGTCCCCCTCGCCTTCTCCTGCAGCTTGGCAAAATCCTGTTAAAACTGAGATCACATGCTCTCCACACACCCTTCACAAGATAGTTTTCCAATGTTATCGTTATTTCTCTCTTTGTTTTCTGACTTAGTAAATAAGGAGCAGGAGGACGGTGTTTTCTCCCTTTGGGATTTGCTCCAGCGACCGATCCGAAGCCACCAAGAAAACTGTGGAGTGATCCTCTCGCTGTTGAATGACCTCATTTGTATAAGACAGTATTTCATAACAGATACTTTCTTTCCAGTGCCAGCACCCTCCACTGAGGTAGGCAGCGCTTATGAAGGCTGGGGTCCCCTGGAGGAGGAAATTTTCCTTTGCCTACTTGTGCCCTGATAGCCCTGTGTGGGCACATTTTCCACCTGGAACTGGACACCACACAGGAGCTGCCAGGGAAGGACTCCCAGGAGAACGTGACAGTCTGAGAAAAAAAGGCTTAAAAGGATAGAGAAGATGCAAGAGAAAGACCTAATTCATAACAGTGTTGGAGAAGGTTACAGGAATATGTATCCTGGGGCCCAGGAACTGAAGCTGCCAAGGCTGAGACGAAAAACACCAAAATAGGACACCAGCAATGAGGAAGGGGACATGACAGGGGAGGGAACTTTAAAAAATGTTCCCTCCCCTGTCATGGGAGAGGAGATTATGCTAGTGAAAAACAAGCAGAGCAGTAGATACCCCGCAGAACATGCCCAGAGCTCAGAACTGAAAGCAGGACTCCAGTTTTAGCATTTTTCTCCTATCAACAACTGGTAACTGAGAAACCCTCTGCAGCTCATCTTGCCCCTAGCTGAGCATTGCTCAGTTGAAGAGTGGATAGCTTTTCAGTATCCGAAATTCTGTCAGCTCAGAGTGCCTTGGTCCCTGAAGCAGGTATGCAGATTAAACCAGATGATAATTATTCTTTTTTTTTTTTTTTTTTTTTTAAGATAGCAATTTCAACTCAGAAAACTAAAAGCAATCATTGTTTAGAGTGGGGGATGTTAAGAACTGGGTACCCTGTATGATTTTAGTTGGCTTTCTGCTGGTTGTAGATGTTGCAGATATTATTTTTTTACATGCCACAAGCTATTATTTTTCCTCACTGAAACCCAACCTCAGTAGCTGCAAAGGAACACTGGCAGTTTTTAGCTGGTCCTGGAACTGATCTATTTTATAGATGTCTGCATGTATATACTTAGGTGTGTTGTGTGCCTGTTTGTACGTACTTAAATATTTATCTTCACAGTTGAACAGTGGTTTGTGATTTATTTACTGCATGTTATTAAAACCCTGCTCAGAGAAAAAAAAAGTGTTATTAATTTTCTCTCTGGGTTCTCTGTAGCTATCTGTACTGTATTATTTCAGTGCTAAACAGCTACTCTGTTCACATCATCACAGTGGCAGCTGAGACGAGAGGGAAACAAAAGTCATTTTGCAGACAGCTCTGAGCTTCTAACATAGAAAGATTCAAGTCCAAACAATTGCCATTATTTTTTCTCTTTGTCATTTGACAGCCCTTAGCTTGCTAGTTTTGAAAATCTATTTCTATATACTGTGCAGTGTTTTCACAGCAGTTGCAAAGATTTAAGTCCTGAATCAAGCCAAATTAGGGATGTGGGTCTGGATGGTGATAGAGCCAAGCATGGGCTGCTTTGCCAGGGAAACAGAAGAAGCAGGATGAAGAGGCAGAGCCCCGAGAACAGCCTCAGAGGAGGGCTAGGCATAAAATTTCTTCCTTTCTGGAAGTGTCACATTCAAATGGATGCTGGAGAACTGGATTTGCTGTTTCTTCTGCACCCAAATAAAGAGAGATGGAAATACCTGGATACTTCCAAGAGGATTTTTACTTCTTCATGGCCACATCTAATATCTTACATCCTCCAGACTTGCAGAATTTTGACCAAGGCAGAGCCCAGTGGGGTACAGCTGTTTTGCTATTCCCATTTTTTCCTACTCTGTCTGCTGGCCCACTGCTGCCCATTTTCTGCACACTTAAAGCCAACCCTAGATATACAACTGACAAAATCTGACTGACAACCAGATTTTTATATCTGAAGTACTTACCATTCAGCCCTGCTAAATATTTTCCTTTTGCTTCTTGCTTAAAAAGCTCAGTTTGGAACATCACAGCAATTGGATTGTTGTTTTTCTGTTTTTAAATAATCCAGATTAAAGCCATTTTGCCCAGAGATAAACACTGTTCAAAACCACAGGGGTGGCTGGTTATAAAAAAAGCTGTCAGAGTACAAAGAAAACTGTTCATCTGCTGTATATAAAGGCATGAAACTTCAGAAAAGTTGAAGGAGAGTAAAAAGGGACAGTCAAGAAAACTTTAGAGGAGTCAGATTAGAATGAGCCAGAGAGAAGCAACATGCGCTGTGGAGACCAGGACAGCTCTTCAAAGGGGAACATGAGAAATGTCTTCCTATGTTTAACAGACATATCTTCATTTGGATTAGTATCTCCCTGTTATACACATGAGGTGCTGTCTTTTTCCAAGAGTGTTTCATGCACAGAATATTAACCTTTTTTCTTTCAAAGGTAACAAAGATAGTAAAGTGAATTCACTAGAGACAGTAGAACAAATAATCATTTCAAATTCATTTTAGAATATTTAAGTCAACAAGACTCACATCTGGGCTAGATAGACTACTACTACCTTCCTGGTGAATTTATACCAAGAAAATTCCAACAGGAGCATTAAAGAAAATTGTAAGCTTGTTTGCTCATGGTAAGGAGTAGGGACAGGGGAAATGACAGTCAACATCAAGCAACACAAAGAGGAAGGAAAGTAAAGAGGGGGAAGAAAAAGACTGGCAGGAGTGTGAGGAGAAAAGGCAAAGGATGGAAATATCTGGCCACTCCTCAGAAATACCTTAAGTTCAGTAAGTATGCCTTAGATAAGTAAAGCTACCTGTAGCTTTTTTTCTGCTAATTAACTTTGATGATGGCTTGGGTAGTTAGGGGTCGAGACAATTTGAGCAGTACAGTGTCTGTGTCTCCTTAACAGGAGACATCTCCCATCTCGCCAGTGGTTTCCAATTTACTGAACATGAAAGAAATGTGAGGAATCAGGAGACTGGGGTTCCATTTCACCTTCAGGATGCCTGAGGTAGTAAAAGTAGTAATCGATTTGGCTGAACTTAGCAAACTCATAGTAAAAAGCAGCAAGGTGAAATGGCTGCAGCTTTAGTACAGAGCACTACCTACATGGACCACAAAAAAAGTAGGCATCTTTCTATTTAAGTCTCTTTTTAAAATGGAGATTATCACTGCCTTAAATTATCAGGATTCTTAAATGTGACAAGTCATACCAGCCTTGATCCACATTTGACACAGAAATCCCCTGCAGGCAGTTAGCCCAGTGCATGCTCACTGAAGGGAGGTAGATCTCGTAGTTTTCCCTTTGCCACCTTAGGATCTGCACTTGCAGGAACAAGCCTCAGTCCTGTTTTTTTTTAAGCCATGCTCAAGATAACCTGTAGAACTTGCTGTACAGCTGAGTGTATGCCTAGTGCAAACTGAATACTGCAAGATTTTTACAAGTCTGTAAATAGTTCTGCTAAGCATGTAGGAACGTGGCTTTTGAAAGGCTTTACAGGCTGGCCAAATCAGTGTAAATAATCAAGCAGAAGTATGGCCACTTTTATGTCCTCAAGACTAGTCCTCTGCTAGAATTTAAATGCACTGTAAGGAAAACAAATCCAGTAGGGCTCTTCAAAGGGAGATGCTGTGACTCAGGCAAACTCTCTCTTCATTTCACTTTAGTCTTGTACATACTATGAAACATTAACTGCAAGCATTACCGTTATCTTTACTTATGATAAATAAAAGAGCACAGGCAACCAGCAAAGACTACAGTGTGCTGTTTCCCTTGCCACCAGCTCATGCTAAACTTTACACAGCATTGTTTACTGAGATAACACAACACAGATAATAAAAAAAACCTTTTCCTCATCCAGTTTCCTGTGTACTCGCTAGTCTTGTATCTCCAGTGAAACATAGATCAAACACGAGTTGCTGCTTGAAGTAGGGCATGTTTCTCTACCTTTCTTTTTAGGGTGTGTATAAATATATTCCTTCTCTAATTAAATTTATCTATTTTCTCATCACTTGAAAGGTTATTTTTCTTAAAGAAACAAATGAGTCTTTGTGTTTCTGGATGCTTGTTAGATTGTAAAATGAACTCCTTCAAGTCTTTTTTTTTTTTTTTTTTTTTTGAGAAACAAAAGAATTCCACGCTACATTGGACAGACAGATCTTTAGTCCACTAAACCAGGAAAGAGATATTTTATTAAAACTGTATGAGCATTCTGCTGCAAAAGGTAAGAGAAACGTGGCCTAGACCGACCTCTAAAGACTTAATGGCATTTTCATTTCTAATATCTCATTGAAGGAGAGATCATTTTTCTGTTTGTGTCTCGGGATGCACTAACTAAACATGATGTCCCTATGAGAAAAAATAATATCTTCACTAAAAATCGTGCATCATGGCCCAATTGAAAGTGAGGGAGCAGTGCCATCTGCAGGATGTGTTCCTGCATTCCTTCAACGTGTTACCGTGGTCATCCCCTTCACGCCGTCATGTGTAACTAAAATAGTGTCTGTAACCACTTTGTAGTATATATTGGAGTGTCTGTTCCAGATGCTTAGAAGACATTTTACATTGTGCCCTTTCTCTTCTGTGTATAATCAATTTCTAGCATGCCTACAAGCTCAGGGTTTCTCTGAAGAAGGAACAGCATTTTATTTTGCATTTCTGGATGGGAATCTGTGAAAACACAGTGCTGTGAGAGCAACAGTATTCAATGGTGAAAGGAAAGCAATTATTTCCGCAACAAAAAATACACACACACACACACACACACACACACACAAATGATATGAGTTACGAGATGTTTAATCAGTAGCACTGATCTATTATTTCCTAACTAGAGAAAAAATGTTCCCAGTAGGCACCAAAGCAGTGATTATGAACAATCTTTAAATAATCAAAAAGTACAGATGATTTCTGAAATTTACTGAAAGAGGTTACAGTGGAGTTGGGGTTCTTCGGGTTCAGAAAGGATTTAGACCACTGCATGGATGGCAGCGGTTGGTCCCTCATCACTATTAGAAAGGGTACTCTGAATGTGATTTCTTTTTCTAGGAAATCCCACAATTTCTGAGGACGAGAGGGAATGGCCACAAGTTGCGCCGGGGAAGATTTAGATTAGACCTGAGGAAGCATTTCTTTTCTGAAAGAGTGGTCAGGCACTGGAATGGCCTGCCTAGGGAGGTGGTTGAGGCACCATCCCTAGCGCTGTTCAAGAAGCGTTTAGATGAGGTGCTAAAGGATTTAATTTAGTAGTTGGGTAGAGATAGTGATAGGAGGATGGTTGGACTAGATGATCTTTGCACTGTTACATCTTATGCACTGTTTCTTGTATTCATTCCCTTAACATCTGTATTTCTTTCTACTGGGAATGCTATAACCAAGTGCAGTGGACTTTCTCTTGACTCAGTGGATCCATTACACATATTTCTAGGGAAAAAAAAAAAACACACACACACATGCTTACAGGAACAGTGTATTACGATCTCCAATGGAATAAAAACAAAAAAGCCAATATAGGTCTAGTAAGCCATAACAAATGTCAAGCAATATACCAGGTGATACATGACACTTTCTCCACTTCTTACAGTGGAATAAGAACCTGTTTACTTTGCTACATGTCCCTATTAAAAAAACAAACAAACAAACAAAAAAAAAAACCACCAAAAAACACAGTACAAGCATGTAAGCTTGGAAGTTTGCAAAACTGCTGCAAGACAAGATTTCAGAACTTGAGATTTCATCGCTCAGAGTATTGCACGGTGATAAGAACACTGCATTAATGAATGTCTTGTCTCCTTTTTGAGAAAGCTTCCTACATTTAGCAACACTATATAAGGTGGTCTGGTTTTAGTAACTGACTTAATCACTGAAGAGACAGAAATATAGATAGAAACATAGATCCTCTTATCAAAAGTTTTGGGAAGGATTCATGTATTCAGAGGTTTCTTTCATTTTAGGACTAAAATAAAATTCTCTTATTTTCAGTGTCACTGAAATCCATCATCACAGATAACCATGTAAGTGGCTTTACAGTTCCCTCCTATTCAGTTCAGGATTTTTCCATACCCTGAATAGAGATAAGTATGCTGTCCACCATCAGTGTTTTCTACTTTTTTTGTTGTTGTTGTTTCTTACTACCACATTGTGCTTTGGCCTTTAGAATGGCAGCAGTCCTGAAGTGCACAGTTTGCATCAGAGAAACTGTATGAGAATCACACAGTGCCAGTCTGGCACTATTCTTTTCTTCTGCTTTCAAAGGAATGAGAGACCCAGTAGCTTCCATCTAAAATGTGTTCATTTAAAGGCTATCATGTTCCTCTAGAGTTCTCTTATGACTTCCCCTCTTCTCATTTATAAATCAGAAGGCTTCCAATGTTAATCTGAGTTCTTCTAATCAAAAGAATGTTAATTTTACTGCCTTATCACAATTTGACATTAACAGAACTGATTACTACTCTGGTACAGTATTATGCTAAGATTTTGCTGTTGTGGAAATATTTCATAGTTTTACACTGTTTGCAAGAATTTTCTTCCCTATTTCCTTTCTCCATAATCTTAATTACTGATAATGTTCATGTTTGCCTTACACTTCTCCTGCTGCACATTTTCAAAAAGCTAAGATCAGTCAAATTAACCAACTTAGAGATACCGCTATTGAGCCTGCTTCCTGAAGAAAGAAAATGTAGAAGTCAATTCTGCCTGTTTTGAGCCTTTGCATCACCAGGTGTCATTTAGGGAAGTACTCAGCAGCTGCCTACAATCAGCTGAAAAAGCCTCAAACAACCTTCTTCTGAACCTTCCTAAGAACAAGTGGAAAAATGGGGGAAGAGTGTGAAGTATCACATTGAGTGCTGCAGGACAATTTAAGCTCTTCTGAGGTCTGATTTCTGTCCTGAAATACTTGCTTGGTGCTGTAATTGAGTCAGGTGCTTTGACAGAACAAGGAACAGAATCTTAAAGCCATGAATTTTATATAATCTCTTATGCTGGGAGATCCAATATGCCTTTTCTTAATGAAGTATTTAGAAAAATGCTGTTTGACATTGTCATAAACCTTTATTTTAGTCATTCTGTAACTTTCCTTAATCTGGGTGTGTTTATTAGCATCCTTCTTCGTGGACTGCCTCAGTAGGTATATAATGTATTCTGATCACATAGCATCTATTCATCTATAATGCTGTTGAGTCAGTTGCAGAACATTTAATAGTTTAACCTTGATATAAATGGTAGTCGAATCTCTTTTCACCACACCCAAATATGTTCCTGACTAGTCATCAGTTTTTACTTCTATTCCCTTGTCATTATTATAATTCAATTTTTACAGCAGAAACCCTCCCTCTTCAAAATGTTCTTCGTTATCCAGAAATAAATGACACCACCATCATGCTTAATATATACTAGTTTTGTGTGGGTGTTTGTGAGTGAGTGGGTGAATGCATGTTCTTTCTGAAATTTTATCTTAAACTGAAAACCTGCACTTTGGTTCCAGACAGAAATGTAGTTCTATTCCTAAGGAAAATAGGGAGAATAATATCTTACCCTCCTGAACAAAAGTAAAATGTACGTGCTCAGCTTCAACATCATCAGAATTTCACCGTCTTTGAACTGGAAATGTGAAAATATGAAAGAACAAATTTTGCAAAGTGTACTGTGCATTCTGGGTTATACCACAGTTGGTGTTATTCATCAGTATTTACACCTGGGAAGAACTAGGTGACAATTTTGGGAATGTGACCGGAATCATATCATGATCATCCATTCTTTTCATGTGGGCGTGGTGGTGCCTCATGTAGTCCAGTCCTGTGGTAACAGAATTCAGGAAAGGAAGCCATTCCAAAAGCAGTTTTTAGGTGCCCCCTGAGCCAAGAATAATATTTCCCTTGAAAGCAGAAACCCCTGAGGGGTTAAACACAGCAGTTTCATAGGCTGATTGTGGTTCATACTCTAGAAGCTGGGCTACTGTGTAACTGACAGCAGTGTGAACCCTTGTCAGTCATGGCAAGGTTTTGAATGTACTGAGGGGACGTATGAAAGAAGCTGAATGAAGGCAAAAGTAAAAATGTACAGAATGTAAAGACAACAGTTCCTTTTATTACTACGTATTTTTATTATGTCATATTTTTGTTGTTAAATTACATATCCCTACACAGAATTCCTGCTGGATGGTCTGGATGGTTTAGTTGGCTGCAGTTTATTATCCTTCTTAGTCTGCAATAAATATACATTATTGGTATTTTTTTTTCCTTTTTAGATATTGTATCCAAAAGATTACCAACATATCTTCTAATCTTGCATATAGAAGATATAGAAGTTTTGATGTGAAAATGACAGGCATAATGCATGTGGTTTATGTTTTTCTCCAGAAGATTAGATATTTGACAATAGCTTGCTGAAGTATATTGGCTTCATAAAGCTGAAAATCTAGAGTTTCTACAATCTACAAAAGATGGGAACTTATTAAATATATGCAGTAATTGGTAATTAAAAACGTTTGTATACTATAGTCTATAAAAATAGGATCATAACTAACCAATTACCATAAAGACAGAAAGTAGTGAAATACTCAGAAACAGAAGTTAAAAGTTCAGATGGTGTAAGAAATCCATCACTTCCTTTACAGTTCTGTTCCTACTGGGAAAATATAAGCTTGCTATGACAAGATTCATTTTTATATAGCTCCCTTGTTCATCTCAATATTTCTTTAAATATGCTACCAAATTTTTAGGCTCATCTGCATAGAACCTCGGAATCATGGCTGCAGTTGATGAAAATAGGTTTTTAAGTTGCTTAATTATAGTAAATTAATGTATGCATATATATATATATCGTTTTAATCGTGATTATAATTATTTAGATCTAAGGATTAAAATAGTCTTTTCTTGACGAAATGACAAGTCCAATTTTATAGCGTTTGCATAAATGCAGTATATAAGTTGGTACTTTTATAGTATATTTGAGCACATTGTGGAATAGGAAAAGGCTTTGATATGTTCTGCTTTGTTTGAATTAAAGCTTCATATGCTAAAGCAAGAGAATTACTGTGCTACTAAATTTTAAGTACCAAGAAGTTTTAAAAAGTGGTGTATATTTTATCACAACACAATCATAATTGCATCTAGAAGCAGAATGACCTAATTATCTCAGTTTCTTCAATTTGTCAAAGTTAGATTGTCTCTGCCCCACTAACAGCTCTTTTATTAGTTTTCCCTGCAGGTATCACTGAATGTTTCAGTATGGCTTTGTATTCTGACAGGGATTTTCCCAGTATGCTTTTCTTATTGGTGCCTTTTAAATCTGGCAGTCAGCAAGGTGACTGCCCTATGTGATTGCTGTAGGTTGGTCTGCTTCTCTTTCTTTCTAAATGGTAAGCTATTTTTAAGTTCCTATTACATTTTGACATTTTACTTCACTGCTCTGAAGTGCATGCTTACTGCATAGTGATAATGTTCCTGGTATGTGCAAAAAGGAAAAAAGGTCTGCAGATGTTGTCTACATAGATTTTATTAAAGAATTTGATTATGTTTCATACATTATTCTCCTGGAGAAACTGGCTGCTCGTGGTTTGCACATGTACACAGTTCTCTGGGTCAAGAACTGATGGGATGTCCAGACTCAGACAGTTATGATGAATGGGCTTCAATGAAATTGGCAGCCAGTCACCAGTAACACTCTCCAAGACTCAGAACTGGGGTCAGTTTTGTTTAGTGCTTTTATCAGTTATCTGGATGAGAGCATTCTGTGCATTCTCAGTAATTCCACAGACAATACCAAGCTAGGCTGGAGAGCTGATCTGCTTGAGGGTAGGAAGGCTCTGCAGAAGCATATGGATAGGCTGTGTCATGGGCTGGGAAGTTGCCTGGCAGAAGAGAAACTGGGGGTGTTGGTCAACAACTGTCTGAACATGAGCCAGCAGGCCAAGAATGCCACTGGCACCCTGCCTTGCATCAGAAACAGCGTGGCCAGTAGGACTAGGGAGGTGATTGTCACCTTGTATGTGGTGTACTGGTGGACCACACCTTGAATTCAGTTTTGGGCCATTTAGTACAAGAAGGATTTGGAGTTGTTTGAGAGTGTGCAGAGAAGAGCAACAATGCCGATGAAGGGACTAGAAAACAAGTGTTATGAAGAGCGTAACTGAAGGAATTGGAGTTTTATAGTCTGAAGATGAGGAGGTGGAGGGAAGACCTCATCACTCTCTATGTTACCTGAAAGAAGGTTGAAAGCAAGGATAGCATCAGCCCCTTTTCTCAGGTGATAAGTGATAGGATATAAGACAATGGCCTTGATTTCACACGACACGTGCATGGCAATAAAGGGATCAGACCCAGCCAGCACGGGTTCACCAGGGGCAGGTCGTGCTTGTCCAACCTCATCTCCTTCTATGACTGGGTGACCAGACAGGTAGATGAGGGAAAGGCTGTTGATGTAGTCTACCTGGACTTCAGCAAGGCCTTTGACACGGTCTCCCACAGTATTCTCCTAAGGAAACTGGCAGCCCGTGGTGTGGACAGGTTCACTCTTCTCTGGGTGGAGAACTGGCTGGAGGGCCGTGCCCAGAGGGTAGTGGTTAATGGAGTTAAGTCCAGCTGGCGTCCTGTTACGAGTGGTGTCCCCCAAGGGTCAGTTTTGGGGCCCATCTTGTTTAATATCTTTATTGATGACCTAGACGAGGGAATTGAGTGTACCCTCAGTAAGTTTGCAGATGACACAAAGTTGGGAGGATGTGTCAAACTGCCTGAGGGTAGGGAGGCCCTTCAGAGGGATTTGGATAGGCTGAACAGCTGGGCTGAGCTCAATGGGATGAGGTTCAATAAGACCAAGTGCCGGGTCCTGCACTTTGGCCACAATAACCCCATGCAATGCTATAGGCTTGGGGCAGAATGGCTTGAGGAATGTAGAGAGGAAAAGGACCTGGGGGTGTCAGTTGATGCTCGGCTCAACATGAGCCGGCAGTGTGCCCAGGTGGCCAAGAAGGCCAACAGCATCCTGGCCTGTATTAGAAATAGTGTAGCCAGCAGGAGCAGGGAGGTGATCATCCCCCTGTACTCAGCTCTGGTACGGCCGCACCTCGAGTACTGTGTTCAGTTTTGGGCCCCTCACTACAAGAAGGACATTGAGGCCCTGGAGCGTGTTCAGAGAAGGGCAACAAAACTGCTGAGGGGTCTGGAGCACAAGTCTTATGAGGAGCGGCTGAGGGAGCTGGGATTGTTTAGTCTGGAGAAGAGGAGGCTCAGAGGAGACCTTATTGCACTCTACCACTTCCTGAAGAGGGGTTGTGGTGAGGAGGGGGTGGGGGCCTCTTCTCCCTGATAAATAACGATAGGACGAGAGGGAATGGCCACAAGTTGCGCTGGGGAAGATTTAGATTAGACCTGAGGAAGCATTTCTTTTCTGAAAGAGTGGTCAGGCACTGGAATGGCCTGCCTAGGGAGGTGGTTGAGGCACCATCCCTAGCGCTGTTCAAGAAGCGTTTAGATGAGGTGCTAAAGGATTTAATTCAGTAGTTGGGTAGACATAGTGATAGGAGGATGGTTGGACTAGATGATCTTATAGGTCCTTTCCAACCTTATGAACTTATGAACTTATTAACTTATGAGATGCACCAAGCAAGTCTTAGACAGGATATCAGAAAAATTTTCATCATGAAAAGGGTGGTCAAGCACTTGAACAGCTGCCCAGAGAAGTGATGCAGTCCCCATCCTTGGTGATAATTAAAAGTCATGTGGACATGGCACTAAGGGACAATGTTTGTTAATGGGATTTGTAGGTCAGGTTGAAAGTAGGGCTTGGACATCTTTTCCAACTTAGATGATTCTATGATCACATTATGCTAATATATGGAAATATTAATTCAAGGGGAGCTCATTAGTGTAAGCAGAATTGCTTTGGGATAAATAAACAAAGAAATCAACTAGCCTAATAAAATTATATGGAAGGAAAAAAAGAAAAAAGAAAAAAGGTAATTTATAATAATTTGTAGTAACCATTTCTTAGATAACTCTGGAAAAAAAAATAAAAGGGTGACCAATCAAAAGGAATTAAAAAAAAAAAAGAAAGAAAGAAAAAGAAAATAAAGTGTGAGAGAGTATTTAGGAAGCTAATATAAATTTTCCTAGCTATCCTAGCAAAAAATAAATAAATTAAAAATTAAAAGATCAAAGCCAGTATGAGCAAAAATGCTTGAGAGTTACCTGTGAAGTGTGAAAAATTTTACTGATGCTTGACAAATAATACCACTTGAATTATACTGTATATACTAAATAAAGTCCTAAGACTTTGTTATGGTTTTATGATTTTTGTTGTATTATTGATATTCACATCATAACATCATGTGGTGTAGTGGGAGTTAAAGAGTTAATGCTCCAGCTCTGTGGATCATCGATAGTTCTGGGTATGCCTGTCTCAGAAGAGAAGAATTACATTCCCCAGAGGACTGTGCGATACTTTGCATTTTTATGTATTTCTGCCCAGAGGGAAAGATAAAAACTCTCTGCAGTCACGGGACTCTCTCTTCCCTTCAGGATCGGGCTCAGCAGTGGGTGTTTGTTGCAGCCGTCCGCCTTCAGCGTTAGCGTAAGGCCTTCGGTTTATCGGACACTCTCTCTTGCTCATTTTATTTGATTCATTAGCCTCAATTCCAATTATATTGTATTATATGGTGTTATTTTCCTTTCTCATATCTTATTTAGTAAACTAGCTTTCCTCCTCAGATCATTGCCGTTGTTTTGTTCCTAGGCCCATCTCCCTTTTTTCCTTTTCCCTTTCCCCCTTCCCCTTTCTCGGGGCGTGGGTCCGTGGGTCCCCCGCACCAATTGTCACGGAACCAGGCTGAACCTGCCCGTAAACCATTGACAGACTTAAGACTAGGAAGTCAAAGAGATGTTTTCTATCCTTCTGAGCATACAGAAGTTTTGTTCTACTAAGCTAAAAGCATTGAAGGTAAAGAGGAGATGAGGTGATGGATAAATAACCTATTTGATTAACATTGTTTACTTCAGCTTTAACTCAATGTCTGCAAAGTTATCATTTGCACATGCTAATGGCCACTTCCTGTCAGTCCCCATAAATTTTATTTCAGGATTTAATTGTTTGCTTGCTCCTTTGTTAACTCAAAATAGTACTTACACAGGTGTACTGGGTCTGGCTGTGATAGAGTTAACTTCCCCTGTAGCAGCGTACACAGAGCTGTGTTTGCACTGATATCATACCAATGCTTTGCTATTGCTGAGAAGTGTTGGCACAGCATCAAAACTCTCTCTGAATCCCCCAAGTCAGTAAGTGGGCAAGAGGTGGAAAAGGGACACTGCTGGAGGAGCTGATCTAAACTGTTCAAAGGGATGCTCCCTTCCAAATCACATCACTCTCAGCAATCAAATCTGGGAAAGGGGAAGGAGGAGAGGGGATTTTTGTGAAAACATCTGTCCTTGTGAACAACTATGCACATTGAGGCTCTGCTTCCCATATCATGGCTTTTAACTGGTGGGAAGTAAAGAATAATTTTCTCTCTCTAGGCAAAAAGTCCTAAGCTTTCATGAGTCGTATCAACCACATATCCTCTCATATTCCTTCCCCCCCACCCCCCATTTCGATATTCAAGCAGCTTTCTGTTGTATGTTTCACCTGCTGGGGTTTCAAAACACAGCCTAATGTACAAAAACTGTACTTCGTAAGTTTCACAGTTCACATCTGCTATGACAAAGCAGATGAGAAGAAAAGCTGTTTAATTGTGCTTCCCAAAAGCAGTTATCTGTTCACTCCATTGCCACTTCCTTAATGCATTTTTATTTTCTTTATTACAAATGCAGCAAAGATAATTGTACATTGCACATTCTCAGTATGTGACAGAGAGCTCTCAAGAAAACTACTGTCTTGAAGGAGTCTTAGTGGCATGTTAGTGTCTGCAATCTGGCAAGAGGGCACAACAATGGAATTTAAATCTGGGCCTTAGGAGTGCAGTCTCACAGGCAAGGAGACTTTGATAATGATGATAAATGGATGCTGAACAGGAATGAGTGCTCAGACAATTCAGACATAGATTTCAAAGACATCCTCAAATCACCCTCTCTAACTCCTTCCCACACATGCACACTCAGGTGCAGATTGTCTGCAGGGAGGTGCCATTCAACAGATCCTGACTGGAACCATGTGGTAATATTGTGCTAAAAAAGCCCTATTTGTTGCTCCAGGCAGGTAAATTTAAGCAGCAAACACCTGTGCACAATCAGATCATTTCTACATTTTTGTGGGATACAGCTGAGTAAGGTAGCTCCTTGGTCAGGGGAAGGCATAAATCAAATTTTCAGGTGTGGATGCATGAAAACTGTGGCTTTGATTTCACAAAGCAGGAAATAAGTCATCTTCTCATTTTACTTGCAAAGCTTGGGGACATGGCAGCTGAAACAGACATCTCAGGCCTTAAAGAAACTGAATGGACAGGATTTGGAGCATTCTCAGCAGTTGGCAGAGCAGTGAAGGAGCAGGCTGCAGCTGCCCACACTGGGTGGCCAAACCTTCTGGTCACAGCTACAGCACCTTGCCAGGGGGCAAAGGCCAGAATAAGATGATCAGCTACCTGTAGTTAACTGAAAGCTTGGAATGAGGATGTGGCAATCTCCAAGTTGCAACAGGACCCCCTCAGGGGTCCCTTGGCTCTTGGGAAACCATGGTAGCACTACCTTGAAGATAAGAGAGGAGGGCAAGTAAGGTCAAATATGGGCAAGACAAGACATGCCACACATCCATTGGGTAGAGATAACGGTAGCACAGGTGATTGGTAGTATCGTAATGTAGAAAGCTATAAGAAGAGTGTGTTACTTAGGATAAATGCCATTTGCCACTCATCATATTGGTGCGTTTCATGGTGGCAAGTGGACCAGGCGGGGCACAGGACCGATAGGGTCGGGCGCTGGGCCTGTAGGCTGTGAAACCACTGCAGGCCGGAGCGTATCGTAAATTAGGTTGCAGGGGAAAAGGCAACAGCTGCCTTACTACTGATAATCACTACTGATATGGTAGTAGAGACCTAAAGCAAGTCAGGAGTAAAACTAATTGCAACAGCACCATGTAAATTTTAATGTATGCAAACATATAGCTTTATATAAATGAGTGTTAATATGGCTATATTCATATAAAATAATTGACTGAAATTCCAGAGCTATGCTTTGCATAGACTGTAAAAATCAATACTCTGTAGGAGCCTGATTTAGCAAAGTATATCTGAGTTGAGTATTGCCCCATTTAAAAGCAGCCATGTCAGAACTCTTACATATCAGGTTGATTATTAAATTTTATAAGATACAGAATTCAAACTGAACTATTCCTAATTGACATATGCGGTTTGATTCACCATGTCTTTCTGTTTCATATTTACAATAGCATTGTTGGAATAAAAAGGAATTTTTCAGGAGATTTTTATTATAGAATTCAGACAGCTTATTCTTTAGAACCTAAAAACACCACATTCTTATTTTTTAAAAAAAGGGAAAGTACTTCCTGAAAAAACTTATCTGGTCCGTTTAAGAGACTCTTATTTTATACCATTGCCTCAAAATTTTCTGATGAACATGTCCAAGCTAGTCCTGGGCAAAGGTTGTGAAATCCCTTGTCTATGGGACAAGCTGATGGGCATGTCTTGGGGCAACTTAAGCTGCAGCTCAGTGGCCGCTGAACACTCTTTTGTGGAACTCACCTCCAGGGGAAGATAACCATCCCGATACCCGCCTGACGCCCAAGCAGGAGGGGTTCGTCAGGTAGACTGGAGAAATCTGGGAAATAAATAGAGGGGTCCTGCAGCCACGAAGTTGGAGGGTTTTCTCTGGAGTGGCTTCCTCTTGGAGAAGCTTTCTCTTAGGACAGACCTCCCGAGCTGATCGCTGCTTGCTGCTTCCTGGAGAGGCCTTCTCTTTGGAGAGTGCTCACGAGCTGATCACTCTTCGCTGCTGCCCCTCCGGGGGTTGACCCCTTACTACTTTCTCCTGTGCTGACCCGGTGCCGCTTCTCCAGGACAGCTGCTTGCTGCTCAGGGCTGCCCGTCGCTGCTGCTGTTCTCCCCGCTTCTGCCGCCCCTGCTCTTCTGCCTCGGACCGTCGGAGCCGCTTGCAACCGGACCGCCCCTGGGATCCTGGCTGCTGACTTTCCCCGCGTTGTACAAACCCTTGCTTCTTTCCTATCTTTCCTATCGCTCGCCTTCCCTTCCCCATCACCCTTAACAGTGTCCGCCTTCCCCATCTCCCTGGTCAGTATTGGTAATAAACTGGTCGGACCAACATTTGAACCGTTGTTTCTTAATCTCACGCTGGGTATATACATAATCTAAGAACCTCGTCTCCCTACTTTATATTGGAGCGTGACATCCATTCATTTTTATTTTTCTGAAACAGACTGTGATGTACACTGCCTAATATTTCAAATGGAAAATTCAGAGTCTATGAACTTTAGTGTTCCAATGAAGTAAGAGAAAAAGTGGTCATGCCCACCTGGGCACACTGCTAGCTCATATTCATCCGACTGTCCATCAGTACACCAAAGGCCCTTTCTATCAGGAAGCTTTCCAGCCACTCTTCCCCAAGCCTTTAGGGTAGCACAATGCACAGTGCCAATGGCATCCTGGCCTGTATCGGGAATGGTGTGGTGAGCAGGACCAGGGAAGTAATCCTGCCCCTGTACTTGGTATTGGTGAGGCCTCACCTCGAGTACTGTGCTCAGTTTTGAGCACCTCAGTACAGAAAGGACATTGAGGTGATGGAGCAGGTTCAGAGAAGGGCAACAAGGCTTGTGAAGGGCTTGGAGAATATGCCCTACAAGGAGGGAGTAAAAGAACTGGGGCTGTTTATTCTGGGGAAGAGGAGACTGAGGGGAGACCTTATTGCTCTCTTCCAATATCAAAAAGGTGCTTACAGCAAGAGTGAGGTTGGTCTTTTCTCACTGGTGACAGGTGACAGGACAAGGGGAAATGGCCTTAAGCTGCACCCAATAAGTTTAGGTTGGATATCAGGAAACACTTCTTTACAGAAAGGGTTGTTAAGCACTGGAATAGGCTCCCCAGGGAGCTGGTTGAGTCATCATCCCTGGATGTGCTTATAAACTGTTTGGATGTGGTGGTCAGTGATGTAATTTAGCAGAAGGTTGTTAGGGTAGTATGGTTAGGTCATGGTTGGACTCAATGATCTTTAAGGCATTTTCCAACCTGAGTGATTCTATGTTTCTATGAAATACTGCTTAAGGAAACAGAATAAAAAGTTAAACTCCCTCATGTTGAGTTTATGCATAACTAATAGAACAAAAATAAAGTCTTTAAATTTATTTTATTATTTTTTCTCCTAGGATGTTTAGCATCAGTGCACCACACACTTTCCCTTGCTCTGGGAGTCTGTGTAACCTCAGCAGATGGCTCAGGAGGACATCCCTGAGACTCAGCCACACAAGCCAACCTGAGGTGAGCTGCAGGCCCAGTTCATATCCCTGTAACAGGGGATCCCAAGTGTCACCGGTTTGCGGGACAGTTCGACCCGGTACCATGACAATTGAGGCAGGGGACCCACGGGCCCACACCCCGGGGAAGGGGAAGGGGAAAGGGAAAAAGGAGAAGGGAGATGGGCCCAGGAACAAAACAGTGGCAACGATCTGAGGAGGAAAGCTAATTTACTAAATAAGATATCAGAAAGGAAAATAACACAATATAATATAATATAATTGGAATTGAGGCAAATGAATCAAATAAAATGAGCAAGAGAGAGAGTGTCCGATAAACCGAAGGCCTTACGCTAACGCTGAAGGCGGACGGCTGCAACAAACACCCACTGCCGAGCTCGGTCCCGAAGGGAAGAAAAAGTCCCGTGACTGCAGACAGTTTTTATCTTTCCCTCTGAGCGTAAACACGTAAGAACGCAAAGCATCGCAAAGTCCTCTGGGGAATGGAGTTCTTCTTCTCTTCTGAGACAGGCATACCTGGAACTATCGATGGTCCACGGAGCTGGAGCATTAACTCTTTAACTCTAAATGCACTACATGATGTTATGATGTGGAATACCAGTACCAAAAATCATAAAACCATGACATTCCACCCCTTATTCAACATCATTACATCATTCTTAATATATATATATATACATAAACAATGACTAACAAGCATTAAATACAAACACATACAACATACATATATACATATATACATAGTAATAGAATTAGTGAGGGCGCTCTCCCCACATCAAATTCCCTTGTGGTACACACTGAACATCCCCATTCTTCTGCATCACCCACCAGGTAGACCCAGGTCCCTGAGCAAAAACAGTCCCACGGAGAGGTTTGCCCTCTCCAGAAGCTGGAAGAACCCAAACCGCTTTTTCCAACATGTTCTTCACATGTACTACAGGAACCTTATCTCCTTCTACAGTGGGTAGAGAGCTGGATTGGGCAGGACCATCGCGATTGATGGATCCTCTGGTGTTGACCAACCAGGTGGCTTCTGACAAATTCTTCTCCCAGTGCTTAAGTGTTCCACCACCCATTGCTTTCAACATTGTTTTTAACAACCCATTGTACCTTTCAATTTTACCAGAAGCTGGTGCATGATAGGGGATATGATAAATCCACTCGATGCCATGATCTTTGGCCCAAGTATTTACAAGAGAATTTTTGAAATGAGTTCCATTATCAGACTCAATTCTCTCTGGAGTGCCGTGTCGCCATAGGACTTGTTTCTCGAGCCCTAAGATGGTGTTCCGGGCGGTAGCATGGGGTACTGCGTATGTTTCAAGCCACCCAGTAGTTGCCTCTACCATGGTGAGCACATAACGCTTACCACTGCGAGATCGTGGTAAGGTGATATAATCAACCTGCCACGCCTCCCCATATTTATACTTTTGCCATCGCCCTTCCTCCCAAAGAGGTTTCATCCTCTTGGCCTGTTTAATTGTGGCGCATGTGTCACAGTCATGGATAACCTGTGTAATAACATCCATAGTTAAGTCCACCCCTCGGTCTCTAGCCCACTTATATGTTGCATCTCTTCCTTGATGGCCTGAGGTCTCATGGGCCCACCGAGCTAGAAATAATTCACTTTTGTGTTGCCAGTCCAAGTCTACTTGAGCCACCTTAACTTTGGCAGCTCGATCTACCTGATGGTTATTTTGCTGCTCTTCAGTTGCCCGGCTCTTAGGAACATGAGCATCTACATGGCGCACCTTTACAACCATATTCTTTATTCGGGCAGCAATGTTTTTCCACAGTTCAGCAGCCCAAATAGGTTTACCTCTCCGTTGCCAACCATTTTGTTCCCACTGTTGTAACCACCCCCATAAAGCATTTGCCACCATCCATGAGTCAGTGTAAAGATAAAGCACTGGCCACCTCTCTCGTTCAGCAATATTTAAGGCCAGCTGGACAGCCTTTACCTCTGCAAATTGACTTGATTCTCCTTCTCCTTCAGTGGCCTCTGCAACTCGTCGTGTGGGGCTCCACACAGCAGATTTCCATCTGCGGTGCTTACCCACAATGCGACACGATCCATCTGTGAACAGGGCATATCTCTTTTCATTGTCTGGTAGTTCATTATATGGTGGGGCCTCTTTAGCACGTGACACCTCCTCAGCTGGCGTTGTTCCAAACATTTTACCTTCAGGCCAGTCCATGATCACCTCCAGGATTCCTGGACGGTTGAGGTTCCCCATCCGAGCTCGCTGTGTAATCAGTGCAGTCCACTTACTCCAAGTGGCATCAGTAGCATGATGGGTAGAGGGAGCTGTTCCTTTGAACATCCAGCTCAGCACTGGCAGTCGAGGTGCCAGGAGGAGCTGCGTTTCAGTACCGATTACTTCGGAAGCAGCTCGAACCCCCTCGTACGCGGCTAAGATCTCCTTCTCAGTTGGAGTGTAGCGCTCCTCAGACCCCCTGTACGCCCGACTCCAGAATCCAAGGGGTCGGCCTCGGGTCTCTCCAGGAGCTCTTTGCCACAAACTCCAAGTGGGACCTTCCTTTCCAGCAGCAGTGTAGAGGATGTTCTTTACACCCTGTCCCGTCCGCACTGGCCCCAGGGCCACGGCGCGGGCTATCTCCTGCTTAATTTGTTCAAAAGCCTGCTGCTGCTCAGGGCCCCACACAAAATCATTCTTCTTCCGCGTCACCCGATAGAGAGGGCTCACAATGAGACTGTAGTTTGGAACATGCATTCTCCAAAAGCCCACTACACCCAGAAAAGCTTGGGTTTCTGTCTTACTGGTGGGTGGAGACATGGCAGTAATTTTGTCAATCACATCTGTAGGGATGTGACAACGTCCATCTTGCCACTTTATACCTAGGAACTGAATTTCCTGTGCAGGCCCTTTCACTTTGCTTCGCTTGATAGCAAAGCCAGCTCGTAGGAGAATTTGGATAATCTGCTCTCCTTTCTCAAAGACTTCCTCTGCTGTATTGCCCCATACAACAATGTCATCAATGTACTGTAGATGCTCAGGAGCACCACCCTGCTCCAATGCAGTTTGGATCAACCCATGGCAAATGGTTGGACTGTGCTTCCACCCCTGGGGCAAACGGTTCCAGGTGTACTGAACGCCCCTCCAGGTGAAGGCAAACTGTGGCCTGCATTCTGTGGCCAGAGGAATTGAAAAGAAGGCATTAGCAATGTCAATGGTGGCATACCACTTGGCTGCTTTTGACTCCAGTTCATACTGGAGTTGTAACATGTCCGGTACAGCAGCACTCAGTGGGGGTGTGACTTCATTCAGGCCACGGTAATCTACCGTCAGCCTCCATTCTCCACTGGCTTTACGCACCGGCCATATGGGGCTGTTAAAAGGTGAGTGAGTTTTGCTGATCACTCCCTGTCTCTCTAGCTGACGGATCAGGTTATGAATGGGGAGCAAGGAATCCCTGTTGGTGCGGTACTGCCGTCTGTGGACTGTTTTTGTAGCAATTGGTACCTGTTGCTCCTCCACTTGGAGCAACCCCACAACAGACGGATCTTCTGATAGGCCAGGTAAAACAGATAGCTGCTTAATGTTGTCTGTGTCCACAGCAGCTATTCCAAAAGCCCATCGGTACCCCTTGGGATCCTTAAAGTGCCCCCTTCTGAGATAGTCTATACCAAGTATGCATGGAGCCCCCTGTCTGGTCACTATAGGATGCTTCTGCCAGTCTTTACCAGTGAGGCTTATTTCTGCCTCCAACACAGACAATTCCTGAGAGCCCCCAGTCACTCCAGAGATATAAATCAGTTCTGCCCCTTTATAACTTGAAGGCATTAGAGTACACTGTGCACCAGTATCCACCAGTGCCTCATATTTTTGTGGTTCTGATGTGCCAGGCCACCGAATCCACACAGTCCAATACACTCTTGTAGGGATATCTTTCCCTCACAGCTACTAACATTCGTTGCCAGAGGCTGGCGATTCCATCCATATACCGGCTGATCCCTCTGTCGACAGCTGGGTCACGGGCAATGTTTCCTAGTTGGCGAGCTTCATTACTGTCAAGGGACACACTGTTGGCCCCGTTGTCCCAACACCGAAGCAACCAAGTGACAATACTCTCATCCGGACGTCGAATAAACTCTTTTCTTGAGCCTTGAATCTCAGACATTTTCATGGGTCGACGAAACGTGGTAACTTTGACTCTCTCATCATCCTCATCATCACTATGTCCATGCCTCTCACTTTTCTTTGTTGCCTTTCTTGGTGGTGGTGGTGTTGAGGACCCCCCCTCGCCTGGATCTTCCTCTTCTTTCGCCACCTCTTCTTTGCGTTCTAGGCGTGAGGACACACGTTTCCATTTCTGGCCTTCTACCGGGGCAACTGACTTTGATACTGGTGCTTCCTTTGGCTGGTCAGATGTGCCTGGGAGGTTTTCCTCTTTGGCCTGAGCCTCAGTTTGGACACTCTCTCTCTCTCTCTCCCGAACAGTATATATGCCTCGGTAAGCATAAGCCAAGCCCCAGATAAGCTGTTCCACCTCAGATCTTTCTGAGCCACAACACCCATTACTCAGATACAGGCCTAGCTCCTCAGGATCCTGCAAGTGTTCAGGAGTAAAATCCCATGGCACCGGGGGACCCCATGCTTCTAATTTCTTTCCTAAAACTCTCCACTTTCCCTGCCATTCAGCATTCTCTGTTTCTGGGAAAAGCTTCCTCCACATGGTGTAAAGTGCCATTATAAGGGATACATTCAGGAGGACCGATATCCCAATCGTTAACATAGTCCCTAAGCTGTAATCTTGAAAATTCATAAGGAACTGAGAGGAGAACCTGGACACCCATTCAAATGTTGTTTGGTTTGTTAACACAGTATCGTTTGTTACATTAGCCGGGGTGCCCAGGTATTTGGTAGGTGCCTCCATCACTGCTTTTAGTTTGTCATATAGGGACCAGGCTCCATAGATCAGACTGGCAAGCTTAACCAAGTTCCAGTACGTTTTGAGCATTAAAAGGGAAAAAGCAATGAAATACAATCCCTGTAAGGGCAGTTTTAACAGAAATAGTAAAAACATTTTTTTTTCTTTTACTCAAACAAGCTGGCAGCACCCGAAAAGTTTACAAATATTCCAGGAGAACTGACAGTACGCCTGGACTTCAAGGTCGTGTTTTGCCGTACAGGACCTGCAGTACAGATAAGCTTCCGAACAAAAGACAGAGATTCACTCTAAAAATATGTCTCTGCCCGGCTAAGGCAGCTAGTCGAGCCCCACGTTGGGCGCCAAAATTGTCACCGGTTTGCGGGACAGTTTGACCCGATACCGTGACAATTGAGGCAGGGGACCCACGGGCCCACACCCCGGGGAAGGAGAAGGGGGAAAAGGGAAAAAGGAGAAGGGAGATGGGCCCAGGAACAAAACAGTGGCAACGATCTGAGGAGGAAAGCTAATTTACTAAATAAGATATCAGAAAGGAAAATAACACAATATAATATAATATAATTGGAATTGAGGCAAATGAATCAAATAAAATGAGCAAGAGAGAGAGTGTCCGATAAACCGAAGGCCTTACGCTAACGCTGAAGGCGGACGGCTGCAACAAACACCCACTGCCGAGCTCGGTCCCGAAGGGAAGAAAAAGTCCCGTGACTGCAGACAGTTTTTATCTTTCCCTCTGAGCGTAAACACGTAAGAACGCAAAGCATCGCAAAGTCCTCTGGGGAATGGAGTTCTTCTTCTCTTCTGAGACAGGCATACCTGGAACTATCGATGGTCCACGGAGCTGGAGCATTAACTCTTTAACTCTAAATGCACTACATGATGTTATGATGTGGAATACCAGTACCAAAAATCATAAAACCATGACACCAAGGCACCTACCCTGCAGCTCCCACAACCAGTGCTGCTCAGTTACTGCCAGCTGCATATTCTTCCCCTTCCTTCCTCCCAGAAATAGCAGTTTTCCAGGTTGTATGCATTTTCTATGTATTTTCCATAGCTGATTTGTTATTTCTTTTTATTTTTTCATGGTGACTGTGAAACTGTAGGTGTCATCTAACTATGTGGACTTTGTGATTGTATTTCCTTGTGGGCATGCAGGTTTGTTAGTACCAGCGTTGAAATCGAAGCTGGTAGTGGGAAATAAAAACTGTGACCAATGAGTACACAAAAAAAACTGTCCTTTCCAAACCATATTTAGGAAAGGATTAACTTAACCAATCATCATCAAGTTGAAGTGCTGCAATAAATAAATAAATAAATAAATTATTATTACGATAATCATAACATTCCCTGCCCACCGCAGGGGTCAGAATTGGTAGATCTCTGAGGTCCCTTTCAACTCAAGCCATTCTATGATTATAAGATCTTATACTCCAAGACAGGGGAGTCTTTTTTTTTTCTTTCTATAATTGATTTTTAAATTATTCAAGAAAACTTAGAATAAAAGAAAACAATGTGCCTCCATAATCAAAAAAAAAAATACAACACTGCAGTCATTATCTCGTTTTATTTAATTTTGAAGAGAATAAATTTTACACAGGTTACAATGCTGAAGGGGAAAAGAATATTTGCATATAACAACTTTTATTTCTGCTGTGAAGTAATATACCTTAAACAGCAGTAAACATTCTAATGAAATAGCAGCTGAAGCAGTAGAGCATAAAATTAATATGCATCAAATGACAAAAAGGAGATGATCAGTTGATAGTTATTCCATAAAGTTTGCATGCATAATTCAAATTCACAGGACAATTCACAGACCTCATTGTTACAGCCCTCTTTTATTGCCAAGTCACAAAATATACTTGCTAAGGTACTAATACCACTTTTTTTTCATGGCAAAGCTTAAGCAATTCAAATGTCAGGCACTGGATCTGCCCACGAGTGCTTTATGAAAGGGGGGCAGGGAGAGGAGAAATAAGTACAGTGAAGATTTCACTTAATGCAGAGACAATAGAGAAGTTTTTCATACATTTTTTACAATGTAACTTTTTGGCATAACTTCAGCTCATGGAGGGAGACTTACATTAAAACTGAGAAATATTCCAGTTTTCAGGGTGATTACTTCAACATTGTTGAGGCATAAATGCCAGCAATTTCAGCTATGAAAAATAATACCATACAGATTGCCTGTAGAGAAAAGAGTTTAGATATAGAGTGGTTTGTATGTGGCTGTAGAAGGAGTTTATGCTGCAATGGAGAAAGAGACTGTTATATTCTGCTGTTTGCACTTAATATCCAAACAGGAACAGAATGTTCTTCTTAATATGCACAATCTTTTAAGATTTCTGATCTGTCCAAACTATGAATTATATATAATACAGGTGCAAAATGATTTTGGCCCCTGGCTCTTCAAGGAAAACAGCGATGAAAATTACATGGAAATGTATTAGTGACAAACCAAGAAACTGGTATGTTCCTGTTATGCATCTGAAAATACACACAGATTGCTAAAAGAGGGGGGCAATTATAGCACAGAAAGATGCAAATAGCAAGCTATTACACAGTCATGCAGCTCTCTGCTAGTCAGTGTAAGAAGAGTACTGAAATTAGATATTTAGTGAATTTAGTAACTAACATTTTTTTGTATAAATCAGCTGGGTAATTAAACAGAAAATAGCACAGACAGTTAGACTATGAAGAGGCAGTATAGAGATGGCTATTATTATTAAGTGTTAATGCGTCATTGGAAGCTTTATCACCTGAAGTTTTAAATTAAATAAATTCTTTTGCTGCAGAACTTTGATAAGTCCCTTCCAAGAATAGAATGCCTGAAAGAGGCCAAGAAGAGGTAATTTATTGGCTGACTGGAGAAATCATTAACCAAGAAAGATCAAATGGGAAATGCATTCCAAACGTTTCCAAACATTTCACCTGCCATTAGTGAAGGAGAAATCTAATGGTATAACTGCATAAAATATGGAAAATCTGCTTCATGGAGAAATTCAAACTTGGCTTTGTTTTAAACTGGACCAAACCCAGCGTTTTCTGATGTAATTTGCAGAATGGCTCATTGAGAGAGGAGGGGAATAATGCTGTCTGTGAGTCAAACTTACTTCTTCCTGCTTCATACTGGTGATAATAAAAGTTATAAAGAAAAAACTAGAAGAGCAATTTTTATTTTGTTTCAGTGACACTGAGGAGGATGTCAGATTACTGAAGAAAACATTTATTTTCAAATAAAATTACTATAAAAGGCACACCATTCTTGAAACTCTAATACTGATATACTGCACATCCTCAGAGGATTTAGCTTTTCTGACTGAGGAGTTTCATCTTAAGAAAGATATCTACTAGGGCTTAAATATTAGGAAAAAAAAATGATGGTGTCTGTTGAGTCACAGTTCTGTGTTGAAAATTTCATGCAGATGGATTGTTGAATGGGCCCTCTAGACACATTTTACTATGTGTAGCCCTGAAAGATATTGCATATTTTTGAATCTGTTCTGCCATTCTAGAGGCAGGGTATGACTTGCATAGCTATGAGTAGGTTATGAGTAAGACAGTGTATTAAACTCTCACAGAATTCTTTTTGGACACTTTTAGTCACTAACAATGAATTCCTGGCCGTGCTGAATTTGCTGTGGAGCTTGATGGTGATTTTTATGTAGTCATGATTTCACCTGTTAGTGTCTATTTCAGCGATGCAAACTTGCACTTAGCTTCTGAGTGATTCAGATTCTGCCCTGCTAGACTAGAAAAGAATGATTTAATATTGTGAGGATAAAAGGGAAGATCCCAAAGCGTTATATATTTTTTCTTTGATTATGTGCACTCATTTTCTTGAGATTTTATTCCTTTGTCCCCTCCTATTTGATCTTTTTGCTAAGCATCCATTGCAATAAAGTGCCATGTTCAATGGAGTTGCAGTAAGCAATTTCAGTAATAGCAGGTGTCAATGTGTAGGAATTTTGATTGTAATGTGCTACTGCAGAGAACTCATGCATTTATACCGCACTACATTCCTGAAACCATTACGGCAATAAGTCTATCAGCTTGAATGCGCCAGGGACACCTCTACAAATGTATAGAGCTGATGGAATTCATTTCAGCCACTTATTCTTGAGGTAGGATAAAAGGAAATTTTGATCAGATCATGCATCTCCAATTTGCCTGCAGCTCTGAGCTCTGGCTAACAGCAGAGTTTTCAAGCTGAGCACAGATGGGGATAGACAGTATCTGGGTGAGAAGCTTCCAAAAAAAAAATCTAAATGCTGCAGTGTGTAGGTGTTGGTAACTCACCAGGCAGCATGCCTTTACTCAGGTCTGCTCTTCACAACCTTGCCTTTCGCTATGGTAGGAAACACTAGCTTGCTAAAGGTATTGCCTTTGAAGATAAGAGATAAGATTTAAGTTCCTTAATAGTTGAAAATCCTGCTGTATGTTCTCCAGTGTGAATCTTAATATAATGTCTAGCTCCCACCTCAAGCTGTTGAATTACATCCTGGTCACTTTTCCCCATTACATTTTCAAAAGGAGAAAATTAGAACTGCTGTCTACAAAAAACAGTTATGATGTTCATCAAGGCTCGCTGAATTTATGGTGACTAAACACTTGATGTGAGCACAATGAGGCAGTGTGCACGGCATGGAGGCTCTTGTTCATCACTGGCAAAAATACATAGCTAATGGCAGTGACGATGTTGAAAAATGTTGTTTTGTAGCTGAGAATTTGCTCTATCAAATAGTGTTATTGTGCTCTTTGTATCTATTGCAGTTTTCATGGAAACAAATAAGCAGCATTACTTTTGGAGCAATATTCATACATTTACCTGTTGAGAAACTTACTTATGAGATTGTTTGTTAGGATAAACTCATAATCTCTTCAAGTTTTCTCAAGTCTTGTAGTTCAAGTTAAGCTTCATTTTTGGAACTATGACTTCAATTGTACTCGAAGATCTCAATCGCAAGTTCAAGCTTCAGGGAAGCTGGGAATACTTTCAGCACATTATGTAGGCAAATATAAGGTTACTTACAGTTCACTCTTCTATAAAGCAGTTGATAATCCACTAGACGTGATGTTGAACAAGAACTACTATGGACCACTCTGAGCTATAGTAGAAAAGACATTTTTTCAGGTACTGAAAGTGTGCCTTGCTTATCAGTTTTAACAGTACTTTGCAATCCAAGCTAAGGATCTCAGATCTATTTCGAACACATTAGCAGAAATTCTGTTAAGACCTCCAATTACAAAGGAGATTTTTACTGACTTCTATTGCACTATTAATTGTGCATAAAACCTGGAAGGTGAGCTTAGTGCTCAGAAGCCATGCTGATATTCATTTGGGGTCAGGAGGCAGATGATGTGACAGTGTGGTTTAGTGAAATACTGGTCACCCCCTGGGACAAGGCTTGCTGAAGTCAGTCCTACCTGTAGAAAAATCAGTGGGGCTACACAAATGCGTAGAGTCTCTTCTTATCCTAAATTTTCTATCCTACTGACATTGTTTTGAAATCAGTGTCTGATTTTTTTTTTTTTTACTTCATATTGTTTGCAGGTAAAATAAGTTGTACAAAACATAATGGAGAACTTAAGAATAACTCTGTGAAGTTACATGGTAGAGCATTACTTTTATGAAGCGCTTAGGAATTGAAAGCTGCTTTTACACCCACTGACATAACATCATCACATTTCCTCTCTAACTCGCCCCCAAAACTAACAAATGTAGACAGGATAATAATTGATGTAATTTTGGTGATGAAATTATCTATCATCCACCAAAATTTACTCAAGAGATGTCATCCTGCACTCTCTCAAAGAAACAGAAAAACATATTTTGTGTAGTAATGATAGTGTGTTTTGGCAGACAGAACATGAAGTGACTTAACATATAAATTATATCTCCAGTAGACTAGCCATAGCTATAATAAAGACCTAAAATTGAAGCACACCAGATATCAAATCTATCTCAGAAGGCAAGTATTTAGGATGGGGTAGCTCTTTTATTCTCTTGCAGCTGAGCTATTTTTTTCTGTCTCTCTGAATTTTAGCTAAGTGTAGATACGAGACAAATTTGGTATATGACAAAAGCTGATCTGCAGACCTACAAATGAACCTCAGAGAGAGTAAGGAGGGGGGAGTTCTGCCTGACCACACTCAGGCCTGCCCCAGGTGCCACCAGCTCATCAAAGACCCATCAGAGGCAGACAGGGGGACCCAAAGACTCACAGGAAGGGGCACCCTGTTTCGGATCCTCCCAAGGTTGTGCCAGCAGATCCAGAGCCCTGGCATCCAGTTGTGAAACTCACAACTGTGAGACACTGGGAACAGTTCTCCAAATCAAATTGGACTTCAGAGAGTTGCTGCCTTGGCATGGGACATATTATGGGATGTAGGGAAGGACAATTTGGGTTTGCATAGGATTTACTGTAGGATCTGTAGGGGCAGGATCAAAGGTGAGAAAAAAAGGAGGGACATAGGTAATTTGGGTAGGGAAAACTGGGAGAAACAGTGTCACAAAGAAATAAAAAGATTCATTTGTACTTAAGCAAGCAGTATTGAATGCACTTGTCTGGTTCTGATCTGCATTTAGAATCACAGAATCGTTGAATTGTTTTTATTGGATGCAGTTTTAAAGACCATTTAGTTCCCACCCTGCTGCCAGAAGCCTAGACACCTTCCACTAGATCAAGTTGCCCAGGGCCACATCCAACCTGGCCTTCAGCACTTCCAGGCATGGGATATCCACAGCTTCTCTGGGTAGCTTGTGACAGGGCCTCATCACCCTCATTGTGAAATATTTATTTCTTATACCTATCATCTTTTAGATTAAAACCTTTAGCCCTTGTCCTGTCGCTACTGCCTGTTGGGCATACATTTTCAGGCTCACTACTGGAAGCACTTAGGGGTGTAGACTTGCAGTGGCCTTGCCTCTCTTGGACTTCCAGATCCAGAAGAATATATGTAGATTGCTCCAAATATAATGCCTTCTATTTATTTCCACAGAAACTACAATTGATAATAAGAGTACAATAACACTATTTGATAAAACAAACTCTCAGATACAAAACACAATTTTTCAACACAATTACCACCATGAGCTATGCATTTTCAACTGTGGTGAAAAAGAGCCTGCATGTTGCACACATAACAGTGTGTACCAGTGGAGGTAACCTGCTGTCTCCACTGCTGAAACACACCACCCACTGCCTCTTTGTGCTCACATCCATGGGTTGGTCTCCATCAACATTCAACAAGCATGTGAATGTCAATGGTGCAATCTTTTCTGTATGAAGGAATTCAGTGACACACCTTTGCGTGATCCACAGTTCCAAGTCAGACACCATTGTGTCAGACTGCCCCTCTGCTGTCATCTAGATATCACACAGCAGCAAAATGGAACGTGATATTGGCAGGAAGGTTCAACCTGTACTGCCATACCACCACCCTCTGTCTGACATAGTGGGGCAATGTAATAAAATAAGAGGCATCAGTTTTGGAGCAGCTCTTGTATTTTCCTCTAATAGGATGAACATCAGTTTTAACAAGTTATAACAAGGATAATTAGTTTCCTGAATGTAGTCCCGTACTGACAGGACAGATTTATTTCACCTATTGGAAGCAGTGCCCACTGCAGGAGTCCACTGATTATCATGAGATCCTCAATCAGTGCTGGCAACCATAATTTGCATATATAAAATTTCCCATTACAATCATTCAAATACAACAATGCATCTTAATCTTATCCTGTCAGTTAAGTGTTAGAATAAGAAAGATCAGACAGAGCTGAGTTACAAATGGAAGAAGGTTCTTCAAGGTACAAATAATGCTTTGCTGTGTCTAACATTCAAAATCACATGTATAAGCAGGGATTGCTCTTCCAAATGGATAAGTTGCACACTAATGAGAACTCAGTTTATCTGAATGCATGACCACAGGATAATATTGGGAAGTATTGCTCAACAGGAATTACTGTGCTATAAAGACATTCACATGCAAAATATTTTGACCGAGTAAAATATTTAAATGAAGAAAAAAAATAATGCTTCAATAAGAGATCCAAAAAAGAATTGGATTTCAAGGAAAACAGATGGATGTCACAGAATATAATAGCTAAAAAATGCTGACTTCCATGTAGCAGCTCTGTAAGGTAGAGAAAATTATTAATATTCACTGTGCAGATTACTGGAAAAATCCATAAACCTTTAAAAACCTTAATTGGCTATTCTAGTCTCAAGAAAGAGGTGAAATAAGCCTGCTATTGATAAGTACAGGAGAAGGAAGGAAAGCTTTTGATAATGTCAGCATGGAACTCAGCCCCTTTTTTCGTGAGCATAAGGTGAATATTGATTAGTGTAATTCCCTTGACTTCTGGCTTATGCTGTTTTACATTTCTGTGAGGAAGTTCTGAAACAGGCTTCAACGACTAAGGCTTTTTTTTCTTCCTGCTGCTTAGGATACAAATGAACAGTATCTGCCTTCTTCCCCAGCCATAGCAATGATATTTTACTGCTACTTTATGTTTAACCAGTTTAATGTGTAGAAAAACACAACACCAGTGATTCTGCGGAGTAAAATGCTGAGGGAAACATCAGACTGCTGTTAGAGGCAGTGATGGGGTGACAGGAAGACCTGGTGCTCTGTGAATGGAATCATCAATGGTCTCTGGGAAAATCCGGAACAGCAACATCCGTGTTTCACTGAGCTCTCACGAGACTGAGTGTTCTGGGTGCCTTTTATTACAGGTTTTGATGAAGCTGAGATGGTATCATTGCATGTTTCCAAGATTAGAAATGTTAATGTTTCCTTCACCACATTTGGGTTCTGCTTTTGACAGAGTATGGCATAGCAGACACAGACCTGCTGTGTTGCAGATTTGCCAGGCTCAGTAACAGTCGTCATACGCTGCTTAAATTTTCCTTTTTTACAAAACGAAAAAGTGAAAGCTATACAGTAATGATAGTGGTTTGCTTCTGATATAAAGCATTCCTCTTTGGACATGTTGCAAACAAGAGATTAGCTGTTCTCCTTCCATATTCTTAGCATACTAATTCCACTAAAACTGCTATGTCATGCAAGCACACGGGTCTTTTTCTCCTTTTCTTTCTTTTCTATTTTAAACTGTCTTAAAAGAAGTAAATTAAAATCCACTGTTAAGTGAAACCAGTTCTTCTCAGGAAAACATAATAATGGTCATTGAGACAATGGCACATGCTGATACTGTAATGAACTGATGTAATGCACTGCATTTCATAGACTTGAGGTAATTAGGCACTGAAAATTAGCCATCCACAGAGCTTACCCACCCACACTGACAGTTTAAGAACAGTCAGTCTAGGACATCTCTTAAGTGTTTTGACCACTTGTATGGGAACTACTTAAAATATACCATCTTCTATACTATTCCCTGGTGGAGTATCGTCATTAGGAGTTATTTACTCTACACCACTCTAGGTTTTAAATTCCACAGGCGTCAAGACTCCCTTTAAAAAAAAACAGTCGAAGAGGTACTTCAAGTATATATGCATTTAACATCAAATAATATAACCTTGAGGTTAGAAAAGTGTTCTCATTTACCAAAATGCAATTCATATATATGCAGAATATTTAGAACTGCAGCTGGAAAATATACTTTAGTGCTGGTTGTTGACTTTCAAAAGATGCCACATTGATACAAAACTAAAAAGTATTATCTACAGAGGATTACTATGCTTTTTAAAAATGCTATGAAAAAAATAGTGTAAATGGGTTGTACAGGAATATAATACATTTTTTGTTTAAGTAGAAAATCTGGGAATTGCAGCTCAGGAAAAGTGCTGGCTAAATAGGTGTCCAGAGGAGGTAAGAGGTACAATTCAGGCAGAGAACTTTCCACAAAATGATGTTTAAAATTAATAGTCTTCAACTATACAATGGTCTTCTGCCATAATTTTTTCTGTGTTGGTGAATTGGCTGAGAAAATAGGACATTCTTACAGTACAGAAGAGTCATCTCTGATGCCTGGACAACTTTTGAATTTTAAGTGTAGTGACACAGAAATAGGCTGAATGTGGGTGTCTTACCCCTTCACTGAAACTTTTAAAGACAGGTTAGACAAGCTTTTCTCAGGTCTGATGCGTGTATAATTCATCCTGTCAGATTGGAAGGGGGGGGGGATTAAATGATCACCTGAAATCCCTTCCAGCCAGATGACTATTTAGAAGATCTAAATATACACTTGCTGTAATTTATAACCTATTTCAGCTTTACTGCTTCTCTTCATTACTTTTTCTTGTCACCTTTACTGTTCAGTAATAAAGTAACTGATGGAAAAAGGGCTTCTTTGTTGAATTATTCTTCTATGTCTTACATTAAAGAAATATTGAGAGCATACCAAGTCCAGGCCTACTTTGGGAGCCAAGCTAAACTTTAGGCTCCTACTTCATGCTATTAGAAGTAGCTTTATGCCTATAAAGGCTCCAAGTCTGACCCATAGATAATGTATCAAACACAGCTGAATGTTTGTCCTAACATTAGTATATATATGCAGAGATAAACAGAACCAGGAGCACAATACTCAGAACAGCTGTCTACACCTTTCATGATGCATACCAAGTAAGCAGTGCACACTGCAGTTTGCCCTGACTATTTCCTTGGTAATCCAGCTGAACAGCCCAACTAGAGGAAGCCACAACTCACTTTCATCTTCCTTCCTAAAAAGAGGAGAGCTAAGGAGAGTAGACCAGAGCAGAGGGTGTGCATCTAGGCACCAGAGGTAGCAATATTTCCAGTTTGACTGAATGAGTTCTTAATGTCTGAGCTCTTTCCAAGAAGAAATTCTACATGAAGTAATTAGTTGCACCTGATTCCCATAACAGTTTTAAAGTTTAGAGGTATGACCCTGTTACCTCAGTTTTAAGAGTTACAGCATGTTAACTGCTCTGTGATAACTTTCCCATAGCAAATGTCAGTGAAAGGTTTCTGTTCACAACTCAAATACCATGGAGGTGATATTTGCAGTTGCAAATCAATCAGCTTGCAAGTGATAACATCTTAAGCTTATCAATGCGTGCTCAGCCTTCATTCTTACATTCCTCAATTTCAACACAGTTTAACTGATCTGTAAATTAGATACAAATAACTCAAAGAGCAGGTCACGAATGCTCCCTTACTCATTTGCCCTTAGTTGGGAACAGGAGATGTTCCTGAGTCATAGAATCATTAGGTTGGAAAAGACTTCCAAGACCATCTAGTACAACCAGTAGCCCATCCCCACCATGCCTGTTAACCGTATCCCTCAGTGGCACATCTCCGCGTCTTTGGAACACCTCCAGGGATGGTGACCCCATCACCTCCCTGGGCAGCTTGTTCCAGTGCCTCACCACTCTTTCTGAGAAGAAATTTTTCCGAATATCCAACTTGGACCTCCTTTGGCACAACTTAAAGCAATTACCTTTTATCCCCAGATCTTCAGATCTTGGCTGACTGAGGAGGACACTAATCCCTCCGGACACTAGAAACACAGCACTGCTCCCCAGCATTCCAGAAACCATCCCTAAAAAGGATCTCCACCTCTTGTTCACCATGACACCAGAGTCCTTGGCCAACAAGTCACACACTGGATGACTGTGTCCTGCTACATTGTGACCATTTCAATCCTGAGCCATATTTTCTTATGGCTTCCTAGTAAAGATATGTCGAGGGAAAAAAAATTCTAGTCCCTATACTGATCATTTTGATCACTTGCTCTTTCAGTTCTATATGCTGATTTCAGTGTCAAAAACAAGAAAAAGATCTGTCGCCAAGCAGCTAACCTTAGCTAACCTTCTTCCAGAAGTGAGAGTGACACCACAGGCTCCAAGCTTCAGCCAGCCACAGTGACTGTCACATCAGTGCGCAGCCCGAGTCTCACCTTAACCCGCTAAGAAGGAATCGCTGCCTCCCTCGCAAACCAGGTGAGCCGGGATCAGACGCCATCTGGAGGCACTTGTGCCGCTCCGCTCCCACCAGACGGAGCCAAGGTGCTGTATGGCAGATTTACAGCCAGCTCCGTTTCAGCAAGACTGAAATTCCCCCTACGTGCAAAATAATTACTGGTAATATAAAACGAAAGGACAGGCTCTTTTCTTCTGAACCAGAAACTACTGACATTTTCCTTATGTAAAATCGGTAAATAACATAAGTATACACAGAAGAAAAGGTGTCTGTATGCCATGTGTGCTTGTATAAACACTTGTGTGGTTATTTACCTCATCTAGACACAGTGTGAATATCTAAAAAAATCCGGGCCAATTTCATTGCTGACATAAGCACTGAAAGGACTGCTGATTGAACGTGCAGGCTTGTAAGCCTGCGGTGCCGGCTAACAAGCCTCAACCTTCATCCCCACAGTGCTGGATGATTTAAGGACGTTTTAGTTCAAGTTCCTCTGCAAGCCTCTCATGACATGAGCTAGTGAGTCTTAACTATGTACCTTCCAGACTTAAAACACCAGACTTAGATAATTTAAAACAAATGTTAAGAGTGCTAAGGCAATATGCATGTGAAGATCTCAGGCTACATCTCAAACTTCGAAATGTCCTGATTCAGTATTTGCTTACTGCTTACACTGCATGACAGAAAAACAGATTCCTGGTTGACTTTCTGACTTTATATTTTATTTTCCTTTCTTTTTTCTTGTTCCTTGCAATGCTCAAGAAGTCCACTAGAGGAAGAAGGTCTATCTTTAAAGACACAGTAAAACAGATTCAAGCAGTTCAGCCAATACAAGGGGCCATTTCACAACGAGAAAACTGAAGTTGCAGAACCACGCCTTTGAGAGCAGGATATTTCTCATTAGGCTTCATCACCATTCATATCCACATCAGCAAAGTGCTTCAACGTTCAAAACAAACTATTAAAGACTACCTAAACAAAAGTTATGTATTAAACTTGAAAGATGCTTGGTTTTTGTTGCATGTTTTTTTCTTATCTGAAAGAAACGCTCATAACCATATTAACTACAAGTCCAAGCAGGTTTCTAAATTATCCTTTCTCAAACCTCTTCAGAGAAAGGGATATTGTAGGAATGGTGCTTTGTGATTAGCAGCTGGCTGCTGCTGGTCCTTTGGTGCTGACCACCCGTGCAGAGGAGCTCTGGGGCAGGTGGGAATGGCTTTTTGGTACAGCTCCGCTTCTATGCAGCAAAGGCAATCACTGAGAGGGCCATGTAATTAAATGGCCTGGGAGTTTACATTTACTTCAGATGTCTGTAACTTGAGAAAAAAACGTGCTCAGAAGATTCATACTCAGAATGCTAGAGGTAGGAGGCAAATTGGAATGTTGCAGATATATTTTTAAAAGGTGGGGAAAAATTTACAAGTAGATATACAGCTGGGCAATACAAGCAATGAGCGTGCAGGAATTATGGTACTTGGCATGGAACTAAGGAGAAACCACACACGATACTGCCTATGGAGGCTGCTGTCCCACACAAAGCAATTCATTCAGGGCTGCAAGATGCACTGTGAGGTGATTTCATACATCAGATGCTGCACGCCTATAGAAGGTGCCCCAAACTCAGCAGATTAAGTATGAGGTATACAATCACAGTGCCATATTCAGTAATTCTGCAGTACTTTCCAGACTCACAACTACTGGAGCAGCACAGGTCTCAAGGCTGAATTACTGTGAACACAAGCTGCTGAAAGAGCAGCTGAGATAATATCTTTCCTCTTTTGCTCCTTCTTTCTAACAGATGAGAAGAGCCACAGGGTCCCTGGTCTTTGTTATAGTGCTGAGAGGCAGCAGCAATGCCACAGTCTTATTCCCAAGACCAGTGCTGCCCCTGGACTCTGCAGAGCCCCTGCACAGTGTGGATCAGCACTTGAAGGATGCCAGGTGTGCAACAAAAGAAGGCCAGGACAGTGCCTTCTATTGGGATGTAAGGAATGCTAGTAAGCACTGTAGAGTGACAGACGATGACAAAGAAGAAAAATTAGCTCACCCCTTCCAACAACCAGTAACAGCTCAAGAAAAGTACAATCCCTATCCAAAAATACACTGACCCCTTGGCTGCTAATCTGTAAACGAGAGTGAGGAGAGGCGGACCCAGGCTCCAGTCACTCAGGTACATTGCTTGCACCTGAGCTCCCTGGGTTAGCTATGCCTTCTCACCTCGTGCTCAACCATTGGTTTAGGTCGTGGGCTGGCCATTCCATTGCACCAGGCAGTGATTCTTTAGCACTCAACTCCATTGGGTTCAGAACCATCTCTGCCCTGCTTCAGCAAGCAGCCATCAGGCCAAGCACTAGCTGTGGGTCACAATGCCCAAGAGCTGAAGAGTAGAAAAAGGCACTGTTAGCCAATGTTGTGCTGCTCCCATAAAGAGCTGAGTTCACAGCACAAAGTTGCAGTGCTCTGCATAAGATGGAGCTGGCAGTAAGCTTTGTCCCTGCTGCAAGAGACATCCAGAGGAATCATCTCTCATGTCACAGAGATGGCCACACAGACATCCAATTCAGAGTTTATCCACCCTGCAGAGGACAGAGGCAGAAAAGGATCTGCCCCAGCACTTCTTTCCAGTGGAAAGTTGAGCTTTAGTGTTCCAAGGGCCAAAGGCCTTGGACAGCAGAGCAGCTTTGTTTGTGGCTTCCTCTTCACAGCTGCTGTTCTGGCCCCTTTTTCAACCCAGCTGACAGTGGAGAAAAGAGCAAGCTATTCTGTCCCAGAAGGCAGTCACTCAGGAGATATTGGTGCCCTCTGCATCAGCTTCCTGGGGTGGTTCTTCCCTACTCTGTGGTATTTTCTGGACATGACACAGAGTATCCCCCAGACACCTTTTGCTTCAGCTCCGGTCTGTCTGGTGATTTACAGTCTCTGTTTACTTCCAGTCAGCTCTTGGCACATTGTCTCCTCACTAAAATCAGTCCCTTTCCCATCTGGTTCCCTAATCAGAACAGTTTCTTCTCCCATTCCCATGTGGATCCTAAGCCACCTTGGTTTATCCTGTAAGCCATTTTTAAAATTTTTACCTAATCATTCCTGTTCCTTTGACCTATGAAGTGACTCGTTTTTTGCCAGTTTTTTGCAGAAAGCCTTGATAAATGGCTTTTCCCATTCAGATTTCCTATTTACTGTTCCCAGGTGCTTCCATCAGTTACTAAATGACTAACAGTATAGCTGGTCCAAGAGAAATATGATAGAGCACAGTGAGTTCAAGGTGAATTCATTGTGCACAGAAGTGGTATTTTTCATGACAACTTCAGAAAATTGAATGGAATGCAGAATTTGTTCAGAGAGGGATACTCCTGCTTACCAAACCTGGAGATGTAAGCACCTCCACCAGAGTCATGAAAACTTCTGTGTTTAGTGGCACAATAGATCCAAAACATCTCAAGGTGACTGCTCAGCTGAAAATCCTTGCTTGCTACAAAGGCTGACACTGCCAAGTCTCTTCCACCACTCAGCAGGAAAGAAAATGGAAATATTTCCATCCCTAAGTGTGAGCAGTATATTACAAAACTCAGTGTTATATGAAGATGTTTTAATCTGAGCCTCTTTTTTTTTTTTTTTGTCTTTACCCAAGACCCATCTGCTGGCTTACATTTACTGTGTAAATGTTCCATCATCGTGCTTTGTGCTTTTTGGAAAAGAGAGTTGTCAGGTGTTGCTGAAAGCTCACCATTGTGAGCTCATATGCCATTTACACAGAAAGAAGGAAACACACACACGTTTCTATTTCAGAGGCGTTAAGACAGTTTAAAAGCTACTGTGAGCTCATACAACACTTATAAAATATACACTGTACGTGAATGTATATGCTTACTATATGTACGTGCAAATATAAAAATTAATTGAATAGAGGCTAAGCCTGCTCTTTCATGGTGTGAACCATCTTGAGTCCGAACTAGTAGTGAACTTCATTTACATTCTTTTTGTCCTTTGAAATTTTTGAGAAGCTTCTTGGGGCATACAACCCTACCCAGAGTTATGTGATCACCACAAAAACACCCATTTAAACTATATCATTAGCTTTCAGGATGGGAGTTGGTTCTTGGTGTTTTGTGCAATGGAATCCCAGTTCATGATGAGATCCTTATTGCTACAGCAATACAAACCTCACTGATAACACCCATGGATGAATTTGTCCTCCAGAAACATTTGGCTACCTCTCCAGCTATTTCTGCCTTCCACAAGTTTTTTCCCAAGTAGGTACTAAACAACAGTCCACTCTACTCCCAACCTGAGTGCAGGAGCTGTAATTATCCTTTGCGCAAGGTGGCAGCAAAAGAAAGCTTTTTCCTCTCTCCCTTGCACACCTTCTATTAATAATGACTGCCTCAACTATATTAACCCTATTTAAAAAAAAAAAAAAAACCACATCTTAATGCTAGTGGTTTATGTATGCATAGTTGCTACTGCCTTCTAATCTACACTTACTCTCCCCCCCCCACCCCATTTTTTTTAACCCATTTACTAGGGGGAAAAGCTAGAAAACAGCACACACAGAAAGGAAAACCATGAACCGTATTCACTGATTTTACCTTTCTGATTTTAAAATAGGTAAGATTTTTCTCTTTCTTCCATACAAAAACCACAGCTCTTTTGGAAAAAGAATCAAATTCCAAGAACAACGACAAAAAAAGAAATGAGCACATATGCTCAGTGTTTAATGACGACATCTATCAGAATTTGCCAGCTAACAAGAAGATATACCAGTAGCACACCATTTTCAACAAAATAATTTTCTGTTTCTATGGGAATAAGTAGTCTGAAGAAACTAGCTATCAAAATCCTAGCTAGGAAATGAAAAGCTAAGCACAGAGTACACATCCATAGTTCTCCTGACTCTGCCACACTGTTTGTTTTTCTGGCTATTTTTAGAGTTGTTTTTGTTTTGTTTGCTTTTTATTTGGGGGAGTGGAGTTATCTTGCTGGGTTTTTTTTGGCACTCAACATGTGTTGAATGGAACATTTTACCACAAGTATTAGTTACCCAACCAAGCCACATGAAGTTTCATTAAATCTCCATATTCATAACAAACATTATGCATTTTCTCAAATACTCCTTAATTACTTCAACTCTGTTTAAGTCAACTGAAGTAGTTCACCAACTCTTTGGGGCCAGTATTGAAAATACGAGCAGAAGTAATTACAATATTCAGTATCTAATACCACTGAAACAAGCCATAGAAATGGCTTGCTCGTTCCTATTTCTGTATGCTAGCTATGTCTAAAATGTAAACCTGAACTAGCTTTTATTTAAAAAAACGTTACTACATTGTACTTTTGAGGTGAGCAATATGTATGATCTTTATTCATAGATACAGTAAAAGTAATAGCCAGTTGACTTGGGATATGAACATTCTTGGCAACTTTAAATCTTATTCTGATGACTGTAATCTTAATGCAAAAAACACCATGTTTAATAAAAATTAATTCCAGAACTTAAAGGCTATTTTAGTATTTAATACAAAAATACTATCTATGTAAAAACAATAAGTTAGTTTATTTACAGTACTTTACACTATTCTGCTCTAAGAGTTCCTTCACACTGGATTTATTTTCATTACTTTACACACCTTTATAATTTTGCACAAAGCATTTCCAAAAGCATGTCATCCATGTTCACTGCTCCAATGATGGGCCTGAAGAACAGTTCAGCAATCACATTAGCGTTAATAGATCGTAACAAGGACAGAACAACATTCAGCTTGGCAAATCTGGCTTGGTCACCTCTGTGAATGAGTCTGACGTGTTCATTTAGAGCTTGCTGTGCTTCTCTCTGCAGTCCTTCAATGTACTGTGTGCACTGCAGGCCAGGTAGATCTGAAAAGAGAAATAAATTACTTTATTTACATAGGCTTTGTCGATAAAACTATGTTCTTAGAGAATAATAACTGCAGTATAGTAAGAGATCAGAGATTATGTCATAAATGAAATTCTTATAGGACTTCCTGTACCAAGAAGCAACCTGCCTCATGTTACAGTGCAGTTCAAAATCTTTAGCTGGTGTTCCAGACAGTCAATACTCTTTTCTATTCAAGCTCGAAACACAATATTTGCATACATTAATTTAAATGAGAAAAAAAAATATTTGCCAAAAACAAACTTTCACTGAAAAATGAAGCACAGAATCATGGTTTGTGTAGGAGGGGACTAAAAGATCCCCTAGTTCAAACCCCCACATTTTCACATCCAAAAATCATTTTACAGATTGCAAGAAAAACAAAAAATAAAATAAAGGCTTGCTTTTGTTTACTCCTACAAAAGCATTCACGTTTTAGGGTACCCTTCTAAGGAGTTCCAGATGACACGCAGCAAGAAGCGTAACTCCAGGACGTGAAAGTTTCCTGGTGAACGTTACTAGGGATACTGAAGGGCTGAGAAAACAGCTTTAGCTTTTCACTCTAACAGCGGGAAAGCAAAAGCGCTGAGCACAGCTTTCAGGTGGAAGCGCCATCATTTTAAGTGCCATAGCCAACCGGCCAGCTGCCTTCCAGGTTAAGGAATCGCCAAGACAACCGCTCCCTGCCCACGTAGGCAGCTCCAGGAAGCGCCCTACTGCTTCCCCCACAGCGTGCGGAGCGCTCCGGGAGCGCTGCCGGGCGGGGTCCCCGTGCCACCACCGAGCCCTCCCTCGGGGGACCCCCGCACTCACCCGGGTTGAAGAGCACCGTCCCCTTGAGGTAGGCGTACTCCTTGGTGCTGATGTCCAGGCTCCAGCACTTGGCCAGGAAGCCCTTGATGGCCTGGATCTCCCCGGCCGAGGGCGGGTGCTGCCGGCCGGGAGCCGTGGCGTGCTCACCGTGCCGCCGGGTGGTGAGGATCCTCTGCAGCATGCTGGGCTCCGCGCTCTCCACCGTCTCCAGGTGCACCCGCTCCTGCGCCAGCCCCAGCACGAGCAGAGGCGCCCAGCAACTGCGGACCAGCACCAGCTGCTCGTCCAGGGGCAGCTCCTGGAAGCAGGGCACGTTCTGCACGAAGCGCAGCGTCTTCACCAGCACGGCCGAGGCCGCTTTGCAGGCCACCTGCGGGCACTTCAGGGCAACCCTCCTCTGCGAGCCGCACGAGCAGCCGCGCCCCGCCTGTGCCCGCCGCGGCCGCGGCCCCGGCCCCTCAGCCGCCGTCTCACGGCTCTTGAGGATGCTGTAGAGGATGCTGCCGTGCCGCCGGCCGTCCGCGCAGCAATGGCAGCGCTCCAGGCACGCCATGGACGGAGCTCGGCTGCCCGGCCCGCCGGGAGACGAGCACTGCTCGCCCTCTACCCGCCTCTTCACGTATTTATAGCCGGCGGCCGGCGTGCGTGAGTGCCGGTGTGGGTTCAAAGGGGGCAGACGCTCTTCACTGGCTGGAAAAGAGAAAGAGGAGGGGAATAATAAGAAGGAAAGCCCTCCTCCTCGTTTCCCGACGGGGCGGTGCCGTTCCCTTCCTCTGCGTTCCAGTGCGTGGCGGACCATCTTTCTGTTCTCACGATAGGTGCGTTTCACCCATCAGCCTAAAACATTTCCCTCAGCTTACATCTCTGCTTTCCTGAGGTCTGTATGACATGGTGGCGTCCTCCGAAATGAGGAAATATTTACTTTCATATTTATCAAGGTGGGATAGATGGATAATGATTGTCCAAATCTGACGTGGCACTTGAATGAAAAGCACACTCACTTTCTGAGCTGGACCGTCTAGAAGTGGGTGCAGCAGAGCGCAATACTCCCTACAGTAAGTGAAGGGTTACATCTTTATGCGTCGTGGGGCAAAACAGTAACATTTTAAGTTTTATGTGAACTAGAAGAGCCTTGTCACGCTTCTAGAGAAAGCAGTGGGTTGCAAGTTGCTTTCTGCACCTTCTCCATCAATATCACTACTAGGAGATGTTTAAATCACCCTGGAAATGCTTATTTCAGTAAAAGGATGCAGGTCTTTTAAACAGTACTGCTGACTGCTTTGGCTTCTTGCAAATTTTAGCCTAGATCTCAGCAATTTTTTTCCCTGTGAAGTTAGTGCTACCATATCATCTTACTTAAGGCATAGAGTCATATAATCATTTCACTCTGCATATTTCTTCACAATGGGGCACAAAAGGGGCATTCAGAGAAAGCATAAAAAAATATATGGGTAATATAAAGCACTAGTAGGTTATTTGCCTCAAGTAAACTTTGTTGTCCAAAATCCTTATGATTATACTTGGTTTTATCTGTGAAATGCATCATATAATTTAAATTAGTTTCATTAAAATATTATTGACTTTTATGGTGTTTCCTTAAGCAGACTTACTTTTTTAATGCAGGAATTTCAGATTTTTGTCTAAGATCCTATAAGTTCTTTGTCTATCTTTTTTTTTTCACAGATCCAGATAAGATAAAGCCCTTTACTGGTTTTGCAGTGGTAGAGAGCTGTTACATTACACCAAGAAATTGGGGTATACAGTTTGCAGACAGGTGAGATTTGTCCCTGGAACAGAAAACAATGTTTCACTGAACATTCTTTAAGAAAAAACAAAAATTCTTAGAACTCCAAAACAAATGTAATAATACTAAATGTTGTCATTTGAATAGTTACACTGGTAACTGGAAATTACTTGTGTAATTGCTTAGTACATTTTCTTGCTGTTTCAGGCTGTTTCATGCTATATTCATCAGTGTTTTCTCAGTGGCCTGTCTCTCATGAGGTGGCTGTTATTGGACTGACAATAAAATCTAATTGTGTTTTTTTATTGTTTTGTAACCTGGAATGCATCTGTGGGAAACTATGAGACATCTGAGACTCAAATCATTGACTTAGCAGTTTTGAACTTGTACTCAATTTATGGAAACATTCTGCCATTTAGGGGAGGATAATGCTCAGACAAGGCCCTTATGTAATAGCAATATGAATCTTTTATACCAGGTCTACAATGGAATTGTTTCCTGATGTAGCAATGTGGGTTGCAAGTGTTTTGTTTTTCAAGGCATTTTTCTTTTGACCAAGTTTCAGATGTGGATGCAACTCTACTGTCATATAATAACTTTGATGACACTTCACTCTCAACCAACCTAAACAGAAAATATTTTTCTTTTATAACCATGTCAACATAGGTATCTTATACTGAAACTGAAACTTGAGTTACCGTGCAGTGCCAGAAGTTACACTAATATAGTGTAACTTCTCTCATAAGAGCATTTACACACATGTCACTCTTTCTAATGATTAATGTATCAAAATACACAACATTTTATTCAGGGCAGATAATTTCTTTGCATTTAAAGCACCAAAAATGCTGTAGAAACTTTGATACTTGATGATTTGATCAGCTTAGTTTTTTCATGTTGGAGGAAGGCATTCAAGTTAAACCAAAGACAACAAAGCTCTCTATTTAAAAACAAAAACTTAAACCAAATTTCCTCATGGACAAGTAAATGCATTTTGTTGGAAAATACATGAAAACATAGCAAAAAAAAAAAAAAAGGATATGTCCATTTTCTGCTAAAAGATCTTAGGTTATTATTACCTAGCTCTGTATTGTTCAGTCATGAATAGGTTTACTTATTTCCAGGGAAAGAAAATGACTGCTTGTTTGTTGTTTGTTTGCGCTTTGCTTTGTTTTTAACTCAGACAAAAGCCTTGGATATAAAGGTGATACAGTGCAGTCTTGACAGCAGTCTTACGCTTTCATGTTTCTCTTCAGTGTCTCTGTATCACTCATCTGGTAGTACACTTGGTTCTTGGCCAGAGGGCACGACTTCAGTTTCAGAACAAGACCAAACAAGCATTTGTTTTTGTGCCATTAGTGCTTTAGTGCACCATTAGCTTGAGAGCTTTTTTCCAGTGAGAAATTGATATCAATATCCTCTAAAATCTTCTATAACCCAGTGTGAAGGATGAAAAACAAAATTTGGTCTTAAGGTCAGATGTAAAACGGGCTCAATTCAGTGACTTGCACAAGAAAAGTTAACCTTTCACCTGAAAAAAAAAAAGTTCAATGTGAAATATTATGATTGTTCAATTAGCAAGATGTGTTTGGTATAAGAGAAGCATTCCATTAAAACATTTTTTGTATTTTACAGGGATATTTACTTGAAAATTAGTGGGGATTAAGGGAAAAGTATCACCATTAATAGTGTTTTACCTTTATATTTTATCAGGTGTTCCTGATGCACTGTTGCATCCTTCCTCAATTTGAAATAGATTCATTGGGTAGAACATATTGACAGCCTGATTGATTCAGTGTGAGCCAAAGGCAGTTGATCTGTACATGGTCAAGGAATGCAGAACCTGAATTTACAGAGCTTTTACAGCTGCCCTAAAGCTGTGATTTGACTTTTTTTTTTCCTGTATTTTTACTGTATTTACCGCCAGCTCATCTAGCAGGGTGGTGTATTTGTTTTGGATCAGGATGAGCATGTGGTGACATTTTGTATGGGATTAGCTGGACTACACAATAGTTTGTATCAGTTTTAGACCTTTATGCAAACTGCTTGAAAGTCAGTGGTACCTGATCCAGCATAAACTATAACAATGCAAAATGAACCCTTTTATATTTCTTAAATAAATTTGAACTTGTGGTTTTTATTTTTTTCAGATCAACAAAAGGCCATGGCATTTTGTATCCAGAAGTAGGAATCCTGAATTCAGATTTTACTTGTCTGTGCACTTTACTGTCATATTTCCATTGGAAGATAACCAATTTAAGACCTCCACACATCACATACATATTTTTGCATTCATATGCTAATTTACCTTAGGTTATGCAATTAGGTTTCAGGAGGACATAAAATTTGAGACTTTTTTGTTTAAAGTGAGTGTATACATTCCCAAACACCTGTGTGGCATGTTTACAGTCGCAGTCCCATGAGAGAGGGTGAACCAATAGCTCATTGGAGCTAAAAACCCTGGTATGTATTTGCTGCTGTCATTTTCCTTGTGCCAGTTTTGGCACTCGTCAAAGCTGGCAGCATTTTGAGAATAGTAATTACAAGAAAGGTAACAAAGAAACAGATACCTTGCCATGTGTTCTCCACGCTTTATTTTCCCCAGTAATGCTTTCTTAGGTCCCGCCCAACCTAAAAAGCTGTAAGAGCAGTCTGTAATGTCGGATTTTGTTTGGATGAATCAGCAAGAAACTAAGCCATCAAGAAGAATAGGGTAATTTTTTGCCACTTTACTGATCTGAGCTCATTCAGATGGAGATCACTGCTGTATGTCCTTCTCAACCAACACATGGAACTCCTCACTCAATGGGAACAAACCCCTGAGGCCTGAGTTCAGGGGAGAGAGGGCTTTGAGCAATCATTGTTTTTAAATCAGTCTTCTAAATGCCACCTGAAATTGATCTGTACTCTTGCTAATGACACTCAAATAAGGAATGTGTACTACAAAATATTAGTGTAGAAATAACTTTGAATTACTGAACCTAGCTTCAATTATTTGCCTTGAGGAATACATTGCTGGTAAATAAAAACAGACAAATGACATACAAAAGCTGGCAAATTAAGCTCTTTAATACACTGTTCAAGAAGAATAAAATGCAGTCTAGCACTGCTGTGGCAATGGTACACCATATAACACACGAATTCTGAAGTTGAAATTACTGCACAAAAACATGTCATTGTAACTGATCACCTGAGACTGACAAGTTTACAAATACGTTTACATTTGTGAGTAAGATGCAAGAATACGCTGCTAATAAAAAGATTACATTCAAATAGATTTAGAAGTTAGCACATATTTTATGTGAAAATCAATGTGAGGGTTTTTAAAATGCACACATATTTCCGTATATCTTAGATGAGACATATTTAGCTTAAGTTGGATTTTTAAAAATACAACCCTTCTGCTGAGGCAGTATATCATTTCTCAGTCAGATTCACGTTTTGGTATTAGAAAACATACTAATTTCATTTTTTATCATTCTTTTAACACAAATTTGACAGATAAATAAAGGAATTACAGGTTTATCATACAATCTAAAGTCTGTATCTCAAATATTTATGACCTTCAAGTAACTTCTGTAGTTCTTTGGCTATACTCTTTGCTTAAATCACAGACTACCATTCTAAAATCTGTATGTATTCTGTATAGAACAAGAAAGGCATTTGGCATTCTCTTCTGCTGGCATATGAGATAGATTACATCTTCAGTTTTGTCAAAGTAACTGAGCTTGCTTGCGGTATTTAAAGAATGGATTTTTCCAACTCAGATCACTTCAATAGAACTTGATAAGGGAGTGATCCAATAGTTACGTTGGTACATCTGTTATGTTACAGTCATTGATAGCCCAGTGTACAGTGAGAAGCACTGACATCTTAATCTAGCTCACCTGCAGCCAGATAACATCCTTGGTTGGTCTGATAATCAGAGAATCCCGGGGCTAGCACTGTCAGTGCCTAACGGCACTATCTCTGCTGCTATACACTGAGCTTTTGCTGACTGAAGTGCAGCTTGTTCATCTCTATGCATCTGCCCCAAACTGTTCAGTCTTGATTTGGATTTGGTGCGTATGAAGGCTATACATGTTTTTTTCAGTGACTATGGTAAGGAGAAGGTGTGGTCATTAAATACTGTATTAGAAAAGGGGAGGGGTTGTTTTTTCATAAGAAATGATCTGTTGAGGGTGGGATTTTTGTTATGGTGCTGTTGTTGCTGTTTGTTTCATCGTTCATTTTTCCATGGACATTCAGAAAATGCAAGGCACTGAACAGAAAAATAGTATGAGTAGCAAACTGCAGTACTCTGGCATATAAGTGGCTTCTCTTTCAGGGGCATGGACAGTAAAGCATACACGTTGATGTTAAGCATGAAGAACGCGGGTTGAAGGAGAAATGGTGCGAATGCACAAAGGAACAGGGCACTGCAAATAAGAATGGAAGGTATTGCCACTGGATAGGCTTAGAGTTGTCATAAGAAGAATGTGTGAAACAGAAGGTGAAATACAGTAAATGGGCATGTTGAGGAAAACCAGCTTAGAAAACCAGAAGAGGAAAATTGCCAAGGGTTGAAAAATAGACAAGGGAAAAAAAACTGGTAATACAGTAGTGCGTGCAGCAGGAGAGAAACCTTATAGGGACAGACTGAAGACAGTTTGTCCAAAGATAGAGAAAGATTGATAAATCTATTTATTTTTACGCTTGTTTCTGGTAACCTGTTGCTATGGGGTTTGTTTATTTGGTTTTGGAAACATGATAAGGAGTTTGATTTAGAGAAGAAAGACTCCTTTTTTTTCTTCTAACCCCTGGAAGCTATAACCCATGTAGGTTTCTTTTTCTGGTCTAATTTCACCAGAATTCCACTATTTCATTAATTTCACTGATTTCACTGTGCATCTCAAGGTGCATCTTTCCAGGCTTTGGCTTTGAAAATATGGTTGTCTTGGAATAGGAAGATTAGCAATTCCTTCTTGCACACCTTTATCATTTATTTTGCTTTCCAGTTATATTTACATTGTGCAGAACATCCAGGTCAGAAGCAGAAAAAATATATACCTAAAATGTCATTGTTGACATTTCATTGTCTCTTTCTTGCATCCAGAAATGTGTTCGGTTTATATCTTTCACTCTTCTCAAGGACGTTTTCACTGTATACCTGTAAGATAGTAAATCACATCATTACCTTGGACTTTTAATCTCAGAACTGCAGGACCATGGTCTGAGAATGACAAATGAGCATGTTGCTGATTGTAGATTTTAATATGTAGAACCTTAATCAATTGCATGAGTGTAGTTTGGAGTAAAACAGCTACTTTTGACTTATTAATCTCTCATTATCTGTGTTCTGCCCTTACAATAATTCCCATAAGGAGCATAGAAAATTTAATCTGATATTTCATAGTTGCTAACTTCTAGAGAAGACTTGAGTGCTTTTCTTTATCAGACTTGAGAAGGGCTAGTCCTTTAAACACACAGAGGACAGAAGTTCCCTGGAGATCTTTTTCACTCAGCAGTGTTCTTCCCTTCCGCCTCCAAATCCCATAGCAGTTCAGCTTTTATAAAAGTTTCTGTGTCATGACCTCCACAGATCTTTGACAGTCTTTCCTGGTAAGCAAAAAGCAGTTCACTTAGAATAAGGTCAGGCTATAATTTTAAAATGCAACTCTTCTACAACTGAAACAGTGTAAGTGGCTTTTTTTCAAGGTCTCACCTACCAGGAGATATGAAGAGTCTGATTCCTTGCCGTGCTGATGTTGAACTCCATCCTGATTCATGGAATTTTTCTTTAATCAGTGATATAACACAGGTGACAGGGCTCATGTAAAAATGCTTTGCCTTGGACTGCTCAAAGAAAGTCCTCTAAGGCTCTGTCCACCCCATAAAATTAAACAAGAGTAGTTTTAATAACTCTAGCAGGAGTATCAGTGACATGATAGAAATCACAGTCACAGTCTAAGTCCTCCAAACTGTCAGTGATATCACCTTCATTCCTGTGACTAAATTAAAGCTAAATTAAAGTTTCACATTTTCATTTTGCTGAATTGACATACTCCTAATATCTGTTGTTAAATGATTTGATTCAAGTAATAACTACAGCTCCCTGATGTTATGAGGCAACATAAAAAGAAAATCCCACGGGTTTCTAGCATATGGTAATGTACTGTGAGACTGTAATTTGGGAAGGATTAAACACTACTAAAAGAAAATTACCAGAATTTTTCCTAAATATTTAAATGTTGAGGTGTTATGGCTGTACCATCATTTAATGTCTCTCTTGCTGACACAGCCGAGGTTGAAACAGTTTTAGTGAAGTCATTACAGGGTCAATGTAAAATCTCCATGCATATCTGAAGTTTTGAATGATTTATGTGAGTCCATGGATATTCATTATGATCATATTCTTTCATGTTTCCATTGACAGGCAGAACAATGTCACCGGTAATGTCCAAAATAAATTATATCATCATAAAACTAGACCTTAAATGCAACAAAATTAAATTTAAGCTAACTCTTAAAGTTTGACAATTAAAGAAAGTTAAAGGACGTTTCTCAAGTAGCACTTGGCATCCTAAATTGCTCTGTTCTGGGTAAGTGTTGACATGCCATAGGCTTTGTGAAACAGAAACAGGCATATCGTCTGTAATCTGTGCTGCAAGTGCAAGTAAAAGAATGCAGCGTGAAAGCTTAGTCTTGATTCTCTCGCCTCATCTGGTTTATAGGTACTGTGTATCAATGCAATGATTTCAGTGCCACGTGTCTCAAGAGTACTGCAGTTTTCTGTATTAGGCATGTGATGTTTTCTGTAGCTATCAAAAGATTCTCTTCAGTGAGAGTTCATGTGCAAGTACTCGTCATTATCCCCAGCAATTCTGCAGCTGGCCCCAAAGAAAAAGAAGACTGCTTATGTATTTCACGATAGTCTGCTTTTATATTGTCATTTATGTAGAAAGATGATAACTGTGGACTGATACAAGAATGTCATTGTGTTTAGGAGCTCTCTACCTAGTAGTAAGAGAGTCAGCAGTCCGTCACAGGGAGTGTCACAAGTGACTGAAGAGAAGCAAAGCCAGAGAGGGCAAGCAGAAGAGAGTTGAAAATATTTGCCTGATGTTATTTATCAGATCCAAAACAGAATTAGGAAAACACCACTGGAATTAAGGCTTTCTTTGTGTCAATTCAATAGATTCAATAACACTAGGATTCATCTGTTTCCTATACCACACCCAGTAGCACAATTCACCTTGATTTAAAAAAAAAAAAAAAAATCACAGGCAATATTCAATACAGGGATTATGATATTTTTTAGTGAATATACAGAAACAAATTGGAAACTTGCTTCTCTCATGAGCTGAAGTAGAGGTTATCCAATTTCTTAATCAAAATCCAAGTACTATTCACAAACACCTGAAGCATGCTGTCTCTAGATCAAAGCGCCACTTGCATAGGAATTGTGGAAGTTAACATCAGTGGAGAAGCCAGCATTTTTACTACCAACATCGGGATCAATGTTTGGGCTCTTTGTCCTCCTCTGATGATGTGTCAGGTGCCTTTGTGCCCAGTAAATATTCCGGAATAGATTAAATTCTGCAGTAATTCTCCCTCCACTTTCCTTAACCTCATTTGTTCCCTTGCATTTGTGGTTTTATGCAGGTGGTTGCTCTATGAATTCAGTTTTTCTCTGAAAACGTGTAGCAATTTCAGTAACCCAAGCTTCAGGATCTAGTCATATTTTAATAGGTTTCTCCAAAACATAGAAGATACTGCATCTGTATTTATTTCTTGTAGGCATGCACTTTCATGGGTAGGGAGCTGGAGGGAAGAAAATGTGGTTATAAAAATGGATAGGAGTGCCTGTTTTTTCAGATTCATCTTACACCATTACAGTGATATTTTAGTTTTCATGTTAAAAATACCTAAGGTAGGATGACGACCAAGGGAAAGAGTTAGATATAACTCCATTTTTCCAATGCAGAAACATAGCAACATATATTCATTTGATTCCTTGACAGTCTTACACATTTTCATGCAAAATTCCCTGCCAACTTTATTTTTTATTTATTTCATACATATGTGTAATAAGAATACAAATCCACTTCCTACTGGTTACAGGATTAGTATTTTTTTTTTAAACAAATGTGTAAATTGTTGTATAAGCTCAATGGATCATCCTAGGGATGCCCTGAATCTTTTGACTGAAAAATAAGAACCCTCAGTCAAGTCAACTGATTTGGAAATTTTTGGGGTGGGAGAGAGGCAGGGCAGTTATTTTAAGAAATCAAGGGAAAAAAATGTCTTGCTTTGCTGTATAGCTCTTATTGTTTCGACTCAGAGACATCAATCCCTTCTTTTTCCTCAACTAGTAGCACTTTCCTCTAGGGCTAATATTTGTGATGTCTCTAAATTAGTTGCTTCTTAGTTCTCCTGTCATAGTGAGTTTTTTATTCATTTATACAGTGTTGTGGTTTTGTGGTGTTGATGCCGGTATTCCACATCAGAGCATCACGCAGCAGTGAAGGAGTTAATGCTGTGGGAGCAGCAGAGGGGCGGAGCTCCGCACCGGATGCAGGCGGCACTCGGTCTGGGCGTGTTGCTCTGGGCTGCTGTGGAGGTCTGGGCACGTGTGCTTCCCCTGCAGTTCCTCCCTAACCTAAGCTCACAGCTTTTGGTTTGGAAATTTTATCTCTCTCTCAATTGTTCAATTTTATTAGATTTAGTAAAGTTACCGTTCCTTCTCAGATCGTGCCGTTGTTTTCTTGTAGACCCATCTCTTCCCGCCGTTTCCCCTTCCCCCTCCCGGAGCGCGGCTTTGCTCGGGCGGCCGCGCGGCCACTGACGCAGTTTCTTTTTCTCTCCTTTCTCCCTTCTCGGCTTCCCTTGGGTCACCGTCACGGATAACACCGTGACATACAGTCTGTACTGTTAAAAGATATCACAGGTTAGCCAAGTCCTTAAAGGTTATCAGTCAGCAGTCAAGGGGAGATGGATCTTGACCAGTATTCTTTGCATCCTACCTTTCTAGAGTCTAGCTGTTCCCTCATTTGCCATTTCACGTCCCATAGTTCATCACTTAAGGCCCAAACTTGTGGAAAATTCTGTCAATGTCTAATTTCAGGCACATAATTATTTTCCTTGGATTTAAGAAATCTGATCTGATCATAGTATTTGTAAGCTTAGAATATTGGAAAACTTGCCTCTGTGAATCTTAATTAAACTAAACCTCTCAGTTCAGATCTTTATCACAACATTACAATTTAGTCCTACAATTAACTTCAAAATGAATCAAGCATATCTGGTTATTTGATTTGGTTTCTTCATAATTTCTTGGCTACATTTTTGCTATCAGCCATATTTACCAGTCAAATAGAGAGAATCTACCTCTCTTATTTGTCTTTTTTGGCCCAGCATCATTCACTGGGAACATAGGGAAGTGCCACAAATAGGATCTTAAAAGAGTAGAGAAGAAACATTTTGCCTGTTGCATATTCACACACAGTAAGATTGGATCTTTAATTATCTATTAATTAAAATTCGAAACAGTAGAAACACTACAACATATTGTGCATGAAAAAATCCAAGATCACTAATAGATAAGATGGAGACTTAAATGTTTCTTTGGACTGATTTGGTTTTTATTTTTTTTTGTTTGTTTGTTTTGTTTTTCTTCTTTATGCTTCCCAGCCATTAGGTTGTTTCTAGAATATACTAAATAATCCATTTTTCTCTTTACTCTGACCAGAGTGTTAAGGTCATGTTAAGGAAAGGGTAATTTACTACAATGAAATAATGTAATTTCCTATACGTTCTCATTTGTTTTAATTGGATGTTCTTCACCCTCACACTTCGCAGTATTCATTGTTAAGTTACCATGTATTTCTGTAGCTGACAGATTGCAGCAGCTATAGCACTGCTGGAAGAGACCTGTTTCATGAACATGATCCAGGCCTATGCTTTACACACAAACTGCCTTGGTTCTGCTGCAATTGAATTGGTTAGAAGGAAAGAAGGCAACAAGACCTTCAGTAGCTGCACTGAGCAACAAGTACAAGCTTTTTTATGTCCCAGAGTTCTAGTGCCACTAAGACATCAAGCCTATGCACTGAAGTTTTCTGTCAACAGAAACCAAGATCCTTGAGATTTGGCTCATGGGATGCTGTGTTTGTGATAAGTAGAAGCCTAGAGGACATTTTCCAAGTGCATTTATACTGAATTTATTAAATTTTTTTCTTAATTTTAAGAGAAGTTTTCCCTACATGCTTGTTCATAAATGAACAAACAAAAAATAAGTCAATCTGCTCTTTCCTATAGTTAATGTAGTTGTTGGAAAATTTTTTAGTGTAGTTAAGATTCTTCATTTTTACAGATCATCTCAACAAGAGTGATATATATAACAAACACTGTTTGGGATCTTTGCAGAAAGTATTGTGAAAGTCACCCTTTTTCTTCATTAAGTTACCTGCATTTGCTTCCTGGAGTTTGACTTAAATGATTTAGTGATTCTCAGAAAACAAAGCAGAAGGGCGACCCTATTTTCAGTCCCCTCTTCCCTTATGATTCCTCGTTCAGAATTCTCTGTAACTTTCACTGCTGAAAGTTGTGTTTCCCCATTTTGTTCCAGCCAAGTCTCACTCAACCCATCTCAAAACTATTGTCTAAATGCAATGTAGAGATTGTTAGAAAATGTAGAGAAATGCAGAATATTGTGTACTAATGCTAAAGCATGATTGCACTGTGTCTTAGAATCTCAGTCTAGTGATGAAGAGGCTACATGTCTTTGTGTGCAGCAAGGCTACTAGTACCAATTTTCCACTGTTTTTATTTATGTATTTATTTTATTCACTTACTAAATAACAAACAGAAAAAGAGCCTTTTCCAGAAAACATGTAATTTAGTGTAGATGTGGTTGGACTGTCATTTTAAAACAAACAGGAGGCAGTTTTTCCTGGTATAGAGCAGCTGATAGATATCAGTTCTATTTGCTGTCATTACTATTAAAAGAATGGCCAATTAAAACTTTTCTTTCCCCAGAGAACCCTAAGTAAAAGCTCCAAGGACATTTCCAAATAGACTGTAATAGTTCAGTTCTCTTATCACATTATGAAACTGCTAGCTTTCTCTTACTTTTTCTACAAGTCAGGCTTTTCTCATAAGCACCAGCAAAGGAAGGCCAAATTCTCAGGATGTAAGTGCAGAAACAATACCACTAAACCACTTGGCACTAACACAGACACAGCTTTTCTTAGTGCCCAGCCTTCTATATCTATTGTAAGTAACTTGCTGAAGTTCCTTCTGTGGAGCATTTGTCCACAGTTCAATGAAAGCTGTAGTTGATTCATTTGAGGGTGGTATGCCTCGTAAAATACAGTGAGATTCTCCTGGTCTTAGTGATTAGACTAATCCCATTTAGAAGAAATACTCAACATAGCCAGTAGAGGTTAAATATTTCAGGACTGCCTAAAGAGCAGATAAAATCACTTCTTATTCAAACTAACATCCACTAACTCCCACCTCTTGCTTTTATGTATTTTGCTTTTTTTTTCTAAACTGTAAATCAGAGCCTCGTTGTGCTAATTGCTTTTAATTGTTTGTATAATTGTTGTAAATTAGAGACTGACAACGCCGGTCTTGTCTCAGTACTGTTCATAAGAAATAGTGGAAAGAGAAATAGATGCATGTGTTTTATCTACTATTAAAAGCAAAACAGCAACAGGATTAAGGGATTTGTGTTTCTCAGTGCGAACCCCTCCAGATACCCACAAATAATATTTCACAGTAGATCATTAAATTCTTTATTGTACCAACCTCTGCATTGCTAGGACTAGAATCCCTTTGTCTTTGAAAAATAAGAGCAAATAGTTTAAACTGTATCTCCTGTAGAATGACATTACACTAGTACAAGAATTGAAATTTAAGCAGAAGAAGAGGCAAATAAACTCCTTCTATATGTTGGAGACACTTTTTTATCTCAGTCTGTACTGCATCAACTATGTATAAAATCACTATTCTTTCAGTTTAAAAGCTGCATGCTGAATTACATAAATGTCTGTTGCAATATGCCCATTGTTTCCTATGACACAGTTCTTTGAGTGACTTTTTCATTTCTTTTTACATTGAAATGCATCTTTTTGTATGCATGGTTTTGTGCTGATCATTGGACAACAGAAGTGTGGTACTTACAGGCTGCACCACAGTGAACCGAGGTGGGTAAGGTAGGGGGGAAACTTGTTATAGATCACAATTACCACAGTAAGACAATGTTCCAGCAAATTAACAATGATATTTTTAGACTGCAGTTTAGTTGGCAGTCTAACAGCTTCAAGTACACCACACAGACACATACTGTCATATGCAATTGTACTTTGATGTGCTGTAATGGGAATAGAGTAAAGATACAGAGATTTAAAGTTCAAAATAGACTGAATTGTTTTCTCTATGAAAAAGCAGTCACTGACAGCACAGATATTTTATATTTAAAATATATTTAAAATAATGTGTGCTAAATTATAAATTTATGTGATATTTCAGGGATGTGTAAAAGTTTTGGCCAATCTCCAGAATTTATAGCAACTGCTATAGGTGTCCCAGGGTACTCTGGCCCTGTTAGTATTAATGGAGCTTTGCGTAGATGCTGTGCATAGCAATTCCTGTGATTTTCATTATTCACATCATCTTGACCTATAGTAAAAGATTATGACTCTGTTAGTAATACTGTGATTTGTCTTTCTCTTCATAACTCAGCAGTGAAAAAGTATTATGTACCAATTTTTGTCACTGCTTGGTTTTCTTGATTTCTTTGACTTAGCTTTGTGAGTTCAGTGATTTAAAATGGCTGTTCAGAAACATAAGCAGACAGTTCATTCTGTAACTGTGTTCATGCTTTGGGTGCCAGGTAAACAAGCATGAAAAACAAAAATATAACTTTCTGCACCTAATTATGAGGATTTTGTCTAAAGAAAAGTTTATTTATTAAAAGTTCATCTGTGACCTTTAAAACCATGATGTACATTATTCAGATATCACAGAACTATAGAATCACAGAATGGCTTGGGCTGGAGCAGAGCTTCAAGCGCACCCACTCCAAACCCTGCCATGGGCAGGGCTGCCCCCCACCAGCTCAGGCCGCCCAGGAAATTCACAGTAAGATAATAGCAAGATATGTTTGCCTATTGCACTTTCCTAATGACACTTTTATTTATTTCTGTTTACCACTAGTTTCATCTCTCTGCTTACCATAAGATGTAATTTTTCTCATGTTAATGGTTTCTAGATAATCACCATCTGAAAGCATAAAGTGAAAGCTTTTCTATATATGTGAAGTTTTTTCTTCATACAAAGAAAATGAGAATTACAGGCATACAAACTGGAAGTGTTATAACTACTAACCTTATTGTAAATGTCTGTATAGTTGGTTTTATTTGGCAGTAAATTTGGTGCTTTTAAGTTTCAGATTTCAGATCTAACCCTTTCTGCTGTACTGTATAAATCAAGGAACCCTGTGGCATGATGTGGTTTATCAGCAGTGGAAGATATGACATTATGTAGTTCATGCTGGAAACGCTGAGAATTGACAAGAAGTGAAAGTATTCTATTTCCATTTTAGCATTTTATTTGAAAGTACAGTCTGGAACACAACAAAATGAGATTGTGAATTAAATAATAACTTTGATTAACTTTATGCTGCTGTACCACTTAATACTTGACACTGACCTACTTTTCAATTATTTTTAAAAGTCCTTGTTGTTTGGAGAAAAAAAATATCATACTGTTGTGGGCTGTAAAAAATAGCTGACATTTACTGAAAGTTTTAGCTTCAGCTGTGTTAACTCCTTAGAAGCTTTCAAGGAGACTTGCAAGCAGCAGCTTATTTTAAGCTGCTATCACATCTAAGTTAAGGTCACAGTCGATATAAAAATAATGATAGAATTAAATGCCATATTGGCTGAGTACGAGTGTAGGACAGTGGAGATGTCTGCTCATTTCCCAGTATGGACAACAGACACTGTGACTGACCTTGGATAAAGTAGTCTACTCAGACTTCAATTTCCCATCTGTGAAAGGGGGCTAATACCTTCCTACCACAGAGGCATGTTTGTGAAAATAGTGTCTATTCATGACAGTGAGGCAGTTACCCTGTGAGGTTTATGTAGACACCAGATAGTTTCAGCAGCTGTAATGCCAGGTGGTGACATTGGTTATGAACAGCATGCCTACCTAGGGAGGAGGCATTACAGCTACTAAAATAGGTTGCTATTGTTCAGTACTTCACAGGACCACTGAATTCCACCTCAATCATCTGTACTCATATTCATAGTAAGTGTTTTAGGTGTTGTTTTGATTTTTTATATATAACCATTGGCTTTAGATACTTCTTTGTACTCTAGATTGCTTCTTGTTTCTCAGGTGTAGTTGCATTTACTCTCACGAGCTTTTAAGTGCGGATTTACACTTAACTTACACACAGCTGCTGAAATGTGTGAAAAGTTGTAGTAGCTGGTGCAGGTGTCTAGTGTTCATCTTTGCAGTAGACTGAAAGCTAAAAGCATCAATTGAGAATTTTGATCTCTCATAACTGTGGCTCTTTAACATTCAGATTTTCTTTATTGTTTTCAGACAGTTCCTTAAGCATCCCCATTTTCTTTTGCTACTATGGGTAGACCATCTTCTGGCAGCTCTGTTTTTCACCTCATTTTTTGAGGGGTCAGTATCTCAGAGAGCAAAAGCTCCAAGAGGGTGAGAGATGCTATTGTTGGCATAAGAAAGTTGTGATAGTGTATAAAACGTAGATGGTCACACAAATATGTGACAGCTGTTAGCAAACCTTCCAAGGCAGGTGCTTCATATAAGGATCAATTACAGAGATGAAGTTAAACCAAAATATTACTACGTTGCAGAAATAGATGATAAATTTGAAATTGTGGGATTTTTTCTTTTTTTCAGGCTGATAGCTCCTGATTGTCAAGAACTCATGTTTAAAAGAACATAAAAAGGGTGGCTATGAGCAGCATCTAAGAGTTATTGGAGTTGTTTATAGGCTTTAAAATCTAAAAGTGTGTCTTTGCAGACGACTCTCTAGACAGAAACTGTTAAGTTTTATACTCTGTGTTTTGTTAATGATTGACTACAAACAGTGCTAAGAGTTCTTTTTTAGCAGTGTTACTACTAGGCCTAAGTACATGCTAGTCTGCCAGTGTAGGTCAGAAATAATCTACACTAGAAACAACCAAGGAGAGAGGAAAGGAGGTTCATTTTTCCAAGACATTATCTACTTTGCTAATGTTAGATCTGAACAGTCACAGTCTTTTCTCTAAAACATTTGAGTGTGAGAACTGGGATTTTTGTCTGAATGATTAAATTAAATACACAGGTTTCAGGGAGGGTTTCTAACTGGAACTAAGATTCTGAATTATGCATTAATAGTGTCTAAAGAAAAAGATACATTAATTATAGCAAATTCAGTTACTGATCTCTACAAACCTTTGGTTCTCATTAACCTTTATTTTTAAGCGATGCAAGTAAATCTAGGAACAGTTCATATCTTGTCATGGACAAAGGTGAAAGATAATGTACTCAGATGCTCTAAATGCGGCTGACAATAGTTAACTTACTGACATCCCTTTCTTAGTTGCTCTTTAATTGTAAAATGTTCTCCCATCTGTAAGCCACAATTTCCTTTCACTGGGAGTTAAGCAAAAGATGTCATGGGTCACTGTGGTTTGTATTGCTCATAAGCTGCCAGTAGGACACACAAATAGGTTGGACTAAAATTTTTTGAGTCATTTCTGCTGTTCAGAATTTACATACTATGACTGGTTGATACTTACCGGTATTTATCTCTTAGGCTGAGCATATATAGTGGGAAAAACATTCAGTAGACATTCTGAAGGAAGTGTAGTTGAAGATGCAATTCTGCTATAAAGAAAGCAAACATTAAAAATAACATTAGCAACTCAGTTCTATGTGCATTTTGAACACAGCTGCTGAGCTGAGTACTAACCTTAACACAGTACTCCCTCTAGCTCACAATAGTGTTTCCAGAATTGAATACCAGACAGAGAACATGAGATCTATTACAGTTTTAATAGGCATAGGCATTCCTTAAATTTTTGCTATTGGTCTTGTAATTCACACCTTTTGAATCCCATTAAAGCATGTCAACAGCTGGCAGTATTTGCAAAACTGTCATGTGACAAAAACATTGTTTCATTTTAATGGAAGGAATAGATCTAAGTAGAATAATAATAATTAATAAATAAATAAAATCCCACAAAATACACAACAGTGAAGGGAATAAGATTTCACTGAAAACCAGGAATCTGCCTGAATCCCCCTTGCTTTCAGAATTTATTAGGAAATTCTTCAGAACTGGAAAATGTTTGTATTTGGGGTTACAGCTACTTCCCATAATAAAGGTTCTCAGTGTGAAATTGTACATTTAGCATAGGCAGAGACACCGCAAATCTGGTCACTGACTTGGTTGTCTCTGATAGCACTACACTGAGCAGCATAGTTTAATCGATATGAATGGCTCAGCCAAGCAGCACCTCAGAAAAACTGAAAACAGTATATGAGCATGATAAATATTAAATTTAAGGAAGGGTTTTCAAATTAATTCTGCTATGCTGTATACACATTCTTTCACAATGATTTAACTGTTCTAATTTCTAATCTTTGGTTCGAGCTGCAGGATACTTTTTTAATAAAATGTTCTCCAAGACAGAGCTATGCTGTGTGCTTCTTCAAGTCAAGAAAAGACTACTTTCAGCTTTACTACAATTACATCACTTAAGCTGTTCATTCCATCATCACTGGTGCCATTGCTAAAGAGAACACATTGCTTTATCTTAGAAAGCTTCCAATCCAGTACTGAAGGAAAAAAAAAAAGGAAAAGAAGAAAGGTTTAAAGAAGTAACTTAGTGCAGCAATCCGGTCGGTGTTTTAGCTTATCTTAGAAATGCATTTTCAAAGTCCACCCCCTCAATATCTCCACAGACTGTGTTTTGGTTTGAATTGCAGAGTGGCTGTGGATTGCATAATCTTCATTATTCCACGGGAAGCTAAACTGCAAAGTGCTCTTCAGAAACGCCCCTGGCACTCTTCAGCTGTTAATGAGATTAGTCCTTGAGACCAGGCTGGTTAGCCTAAAGTAAAACTCCAGTGGTATAGGTGTCAAATCCACAGCACCACCTGTTTATTCTGTGAGCTTGTTCCCGCTGCACTGCAGCACTTGCCAACATTGGCACAGCTTGATTCTGTTCCTCCTTTATGTAGTGCTATTGATCTCTCACAGAGGTGTTGCAGGAGATCAGTTGTAGAGGATCCCAGTGTGAGGTAGATAAGAAGCAAAAGTTCTTTCAAGGGAAGGAATGTTGAGCTACACGTCAACAATTATAACTACTTAGTGTAAAGGATGCTCTTGAAACTATTATATACAGAATCCTGTGTTAAGAGAGTAAACTGGATTCCTAAAAGAGTGAGGAAGACAGCTCTTCAGAAAAGGAGCAATCTAAGTGACCAGGCTGAACAGAAAAAGCATAGATGCAGACAGAAGCAGGTAATGTCTTTACATTCTCTTGTTTTCTGTTCTGATTGTGGAAAGAAAAAGGTTGTTAGACGAAAGAGCAGAAGAGTACTGCTGCTTCTTCCACTGCAGACATTTTTTTTTCTGTGGCATCAATCAACATGTATAGTGAAGAAATACATATTTCTTCTCTACATGATTAAAAAAACATTTCAGTGTTTATCAAGGCTGGGACAAAAATATCACTGTTTGCAGACAGAGTCATGCTGTGCGGTGACCTGCCAGGCTACCAAGAGCACATACTCTGAAATAGTTTTTACCCAGACACACAAAATTTGTACTACAGCCAAGAGCATCAAGAGAAAAACAAACATGGAACATTTCCCCAAGAGAGCAAAGCTAGCATCACTGAGACCTTCACAATATCCTCAGCTGACAACCGTGTGAAACCTAACACTTTTCTCTGGATGTTTCTGAGGTAAGTGCAATAAATCTGGAAATACAGAATGATCAGTATGAGCACTACCTTTTTTTGGCTATTATGTACAAAAATTATGGCATCCTGGAACTACAGAGTATAGATTCCTGATTTAATAAAGTAGTTGCTTTTTATTTTTTTCAAAGAAACACATGCCTAGCACCTTACAATGGGAATTGAAGTGGCTGACAAAAGTAAATGGGCAAGGATGTCTCTGCTATTCAAGAGCGTTTTGCAAAGTAAGTTGTCTGGCTTCACTGTAAATAATTATGCTTCACTTAATACTGTGGTGAAATCCAGAGATAAGTAGTGCAGAGGAATGCAGAAAAGGTCCCTTCCAAGGATTCTCTATGACAGGTCAGTCACTCCTCACCCAAATATCCAGCATGTTCCCCAGAACCCAATTTTTGTCTTCATAGATATTGCCCTTTCTATCTTGTTCAAATACTGCCGTAAGATCTGTCTGTTTCTTAAAGGAAGAGGCAAATAAGTCTCTTTTGGGGGGACATAAAGTTTGATTTGCTTCTGCTATGGTGCTTGTAACTTACAAAAGGATAATGAGACCTCACTGTCTAATGCTCAAAAATACTGAAAAGCTTAAAATCATTCCCACATTCTGCCTGTATTTTGGTGAATACAGCTTGCAGAACAGAATGCTTCAGATTTGCTTGCTGCTCTGTAATTGTTATTATAGAGTATCTAGCAGATTACTGGAGAGATGATAAATTGAATAGGATCATATTTATCAAAATGTAAGTATGAGAAATTAGTTATTACATCTGTGAAGAAATCAGATTACAGAAAATGGATCACTGCATTAATACAGCTCTCTTGATTTGGTTTGTCTTCCAAGTGATTTATTGCTCCATTCATCTTACAGATTCTTCATATTCAGCTGATGAAGGTTCACACAGCCACAAGGGTTGGGGACCTAGTTTTCAGAACAATTTTTTCTTTCCCAGGGAGTCCTCTTTTGGTTTCCCCTTCTTGAAAGAATCTTTTAAAGACAAATTTACACCTATAGCCTTTATTTAGATGTAGGAACTGATTTCATCAGGTCAACTGTTGTTTCCGTTCCTTTTCATTGTCAAGCTGGGGATGTTTACATAAGCATAGCACTGAAACTCTTCTGCTAGGCAGATTCAACTAAACATAGTAGCTACTCAATCGTAAATGCACTCTGACTTGGTGCTCATTAGAATAGTAATAATATTCTAATTTTGATTACACTAAACAAATGTATCTTCTGCAAGTAAAATTCTTTCTACTCCTGACCTAAGAATTTAATAGTTTTCAGCCACTGAATGTTTATCTAGTATTTTGTAACCTACCTACTTCAAAACATTCTACACAAGTGTAATTGAGTAAACAAATACTGTCTGTCCATAAGGAATCTGTACAAAATAGCAAACACTTGTGTGGAGAGCTGTTTTTTTTTTTTCTTTTTAAGTACAGTACTGAATTTGGCAGGTATGTGACAGTTGTAAAAGGTAGAGTCAACAACAGACACTGATGCCAGACAAAAGGCACTGAAAGCTCTTAACAAAGCCCTAATTTTAGCAAATTCGTGCCCAACTAGAACATGCATAATTTTCTCCTGTAAGATTCACATAAAGTCTGCATTTGGAGTGGTAACCTTGATAATCACATTAGCCTAATATCCATTAGCAGATGGATACAGGACTTTATTCTAATAAAGTTCCTTCTAATAGTTCCTTAAATGAGCATGAATAGAGTTCACTTCTTGAGTGATCCCTTCTAGTTGTTATCCCCAGAATTTCTTACAATGATGATAACAGTATTAGCCTAGTTCTAGATTGTTAAAAGAATTCAATTCTTACTGTACAGCTTAAAGTTTGTATTCATTTCCTCTAAATTTCATTTATACCCTACTTTTCACTGGTGTTTTTTTTAAATATAGTTTCAGATCCTGAGAAAAGGAGGGCAGTTGCGACTTGAGCTGAGTTCAAAAATAGCTTCAAAAGTCCAAAGCACATGTTTTCAGATAGTTTAGGATTTTCTCTAAATCAACTCTTCTCCTTAGTTGTATTATTCTCCCAACAATTCATCAACAGATGCCATGAATCTTTGTTACAAAGGTTATGTATGTGGAATAAATCATAGTAACATAGTAAACTGCTAATAGAGCATGTTGAAGTGATTTAGTTAAACCTGTGATTTACTAAAAACTTTTCCACATATCACTTCCCCATTTTAAAACACAGGGAGTGTTATAACTCTCAAAGTCACCCTTATACTCACCACACTGTCACACTTCCTTGAAAGTTCCAATATCCACCACTGCACCTGTGCTTATGCATCCTTAGATGCTCTATTCGTCTTTTCATATTTCTTGCTGATGCTGTAAATACCTGTTAATGTATGCAACAACTTCAATTTCTAATTAAGAGCAACTTCTTATCTTAGCTGTTATATGAGCATATCCCAAAAGCCCTTCACAGTGGGAGAAACATAGAAGCAGTTAGTGAAAGAATAAAAGATGTAGCCTTATTAGAAAAATTGATAATTTGACCTTACAAATGCTTCAGATCTAATCTGTTTGAAGGAAAATTGAGGTAACACTTCACACACCAAAAAAAAGCACAAGATTTTTGAATAATTGCTAACATTGAGCTGCTGATTCCTCCACAGCATTTGACCAAGTGTGTATAGATTTCCGTAGATTTTTAATGAGTTTTTAAATGACCAAAAGTACTTCCATGCCCTTTCAAAAATCTTTAAACCTTATTAATAATTGTGACTGCTGTAGTGGAGGTGATAAATGTTTTAATTGTTGTCAAGTACTCAAACAAGAGTTCTATAGTAAAAAGTTTTCAAATTCATGCATTCTTGCTCTTCATACAGTTGTAGTACTGTACAAACACGTTCCAGGAATCTGCAATGATGATGCTCCTGATGCACTGCTCTTGTCACCTTATCGATCTGAAGATTAAGTTACAGACTTGCTTCTCAGCTTCTCCAATACTGCACTTTAGTTCTGAAATTAGTATTCTTAGGGATTGCTGAATAAGGGCAGTTAGAAAATATGTTCTGTAGCATAAAGAACCCTTATTTTACATTAAACGTATTAACTTGTAAACTCACAGGGCTGCTTAGTAATGTCAAGGCCCTGTGTTGCTTAAAATACTTGCGTGTCACCAATATTTGAGCTTCGGATCATCCACTCTAGAAGGTGACCATGACAGTTCTTATGTGGAATATTTCAGCACGCACCCAGCAAAAATAGCCTTGTCTGTTTCCCATGCCACATACTAGTAATACCAACAATAGTATTCCATCTAAGAGGAACAGGGGTTAAGAATCCTTTGGTTGTAGCTTGGAGTATTTCTGAAGGACAGCAGAAATGAATCAGACTTCTTTTCTTTCTTATGAATTAATTGAAATAAATACTTGTTAACCTTCTGATCATTTGGCATAGGAACATAAGTGTTTTAATGCTGAAAGGAAAACAGCTAGTACTTATTTTTCAAGGTCTGAATGCTTATTTACTTTAGTGTTGAAACTGTTTATGCTTTTGATAGACTATGTGTCCATACAGGTTTTGGCAATAGGATTACACTGTAGTCAAAGAAAATCAATTGCTAAGTAAATAATGAAGAAATTTTACTTAGTTCAAGCCTTAATCAAAAATTGCTCCTATATTTGTGCTGTGAGAGGCTGCATATTTTTATCTTTCAATAGGTTGCACGTGTGCCACTACTACTACATGTGTACTGTAAACTACTGCAAGCAGAAGTGTCCTACAAGAATTATTTGTGCCTTCTTCCTTTGCTCACTTAGATAATGTAAATAAACACTATAGGGTGCATTTCACCACAGTCATAAACTAATCAGGGAAGCACCTGAGAATTTTGTATTATATCAGGCATTATCTGTTGCTAATGACCTTAAAACTAGTCTCTATCTGATGTAATAGGGCTCAAAATCAAATTTCCTTCTATTTTGAGAAGAGATAATTCTAATTATGCGAGAGGTATAACGCCACAATTTTTCTCCTACTTGTAAGTAAACTCCTTCGTTCCTAATCACCTTCAGTTGAAAGCTCTTGATCACCAGCAAGCTAGCACAGTTTCATCAATTTCAGTAGAAGTATGTCATTTACAAACAAATGAGGACCCAGTGATAATGAAGGGGGAAATAAAATGCTGGTAAAAATCCAGTGATTCCTGAAGGCCTGATTTTTAAGAAGATATTAGAAATTAAATGAAAAATCATAACTAGACTGTAAATACCCTGCTTACTCTTTAGAAATGAAGGCTGAAGACTGAAATATAGTAGTAAGGGAGAAACAAAAGTAGTGGCTCAGTTGTTGCTGAGAAAGCTTGCCCTTGATCTCATTCTTCCTTGAAGAAGTCCTTCTCTGAACCAAACTGCTTCCTGCAGAGAAAGAGAAGGGAGAGCTTTTATCATCCTACTGAAAACAGATTGAGTCTGTATCATATACTTAGAGACTAACCTACATAGATACATATACACTAAAACATTCTGGGATTAGTTCAGCAGCTGAGGATGCATTTCAGAATAAACTTCATGTAAAGCACTGTAAAGGCAAAGGGACCAGCACAAATAAGTAGATGCTACAAAACAAAGCAGAAAGAATACTCACCTGCCTCTGAAGAGCTAGGCTCACAGGGAAAGAACTCCAAGCAAAGAACATTCCTCAGTGGCAGTCAGCCCTTAAATGAGGTCTAGGAGGGGTGGAGCCTGGCTCCCTTCCGGTTGCACAGGTGAATTGCCTTTACCTGTGCTCCCAGGGCTGACCAGGTCTCTTCTTCAGGTGCTCAATCAGTGGTTCCGGCTTTGACTCAGCAGTCCCCATACAAACATAAATTCAATTACTTTCTTAATGATCTTTTCTTGAGAATTTCCACATGGAATTACGGAATTGGACAGAAAGAGCAAAACAATCTCTTATGTACTCCACAGAAACTTTTTATTCAGCTATTGTGATGTACACTCCAGACAGCTATTGCCCTTTATTCTAAGCTACTCACATCTGCTTTATCTGTTTCCATCATAGGTCCAAATTCTTTACTGTGCATTAAAAATGCCTAAGCATTAATATTTGAAAAATGATACGTCTAAACTTTCAATATTACTGGCACAGAACCTACTTGCAATAGAGGTAATGCCAAAGTCTCTTTAAATAATATTTTCTTCCCATACTAATTCTAATTTTTATATATGACCGTTAAATATAGCTTTTACATGACCATTATGTTTTTGTCATTTCCTCTCCTATTCCATCTTCTCCCAGATCAGTATATTTCTGTGCTGGAATCTTCAGAAACAGTTGAGAATAGCTGGCTAAGGCTAGTATTATGAGAAGGCTGAGCTTAGAAATGTAGTACTATATGTAGGTAACCATATTTTCTAAGATAAATTATGTGTTCTGATCAAAAGAAGGAGCATGTATTAACCTTATGCTTTGCTTCTGCAGGACTGAATAAATTCTAACCACTTCAAAAGTATTTCTATAGTCTCTCATAACCATTGACGAGAAGGAAGAGTGTAGCTGCCATTAAAATTCCCATTAATGTGCAGGTAAATAAAGTTTATTACTACTCAAAATAACAGAAGCTTTTATATGAGCCTTGTCAATAGGGAAAACCATTGATTTTGTGTCTTTGTCAAATAGAAAGCAAAAGTTGAGCTTCAGTAATTCTGTATTTGGCAGGAATTCCACCAAAACAGAGAAAACAAAAATCTGCATCGTTTGTTTGCTACTCCTAAATCTGAGATCTGGTGAGAAACATGAGAGATTATATCAGGAATTTTAGAAAAACAACAGTTTAAGCAAGCAGCAGGGAGCAGGGCAGCTACAGATAGGGTAAGTGTTCTGTGGCAAACCAATACTGAGGAGCTCTCTGCTTTAAAAGTAGTAAAAGAAAATGAGTCAGACTATAGAATATAAGTGTTTTCTGAGGGTGAGGGGATGAGAGAAATTCCAATGCCTGAGACAGACAAGCTGTCAGTTGCAAAAGTAAGTTGATAACTGTTACTTACACCTTTCCTCTATTGTTCATTCTCCTATGAATTAAATGTTATATTCTAAATCTTCTGTGATATATTGCCTGAAGAACATAAACTGAGAAAATGAAACATGTAAAGATTTGTTTTTCCCTAAAAGCCATTTTCTAAAGGAACAGAAAGCCAATTAAATGAATCCCTTTCCTGTAAACCTACTGTGGAAAATTCCTGAGCAAGGTGAACCAAATAGATATGTTTGCATAAGCAGTATCATGGTTTTCTATGACTTCCATGTGATGTTTATTTAGCAAACAGGCCCACTATCTCTTCTGCATTATCAGTGGCTTATATGCATCCAGTCTGTGAAGCTCATCTGGTAATCTTACATCAGCATGTGGTGTTCCAGATTTCCTGTGACTTTGGACAGATTTTTAAGCCTTTTAGCTTTGCCCCTCCAACCCTTGCCCTGTTGTAAGCCTAGTTAAATAGATACAGATGGTTCCAGAAAAAAAGGAAAAAAATTGCATAACAAAATTTATTGCCAAAATGAGCTAGCAAAGATAGCAAAGCTGCAGTCATCAATGAACAGGTCTCAGCTGGATCCCTACACTAAAGGAATGGAGGATAAGGTCTAAACTTCCTTACAATTGTGTGGATAGTGAGTACTATTAAAAAGAAGATAAATTTGTGGAACAGAGCTAGGTGTGCAAATCCCTTGTAGTCTGACTGTTTTGACATTGACAGCTCATCTCAGTGCCTGACAATACCAGTCAAATGAACTATTTTCTTCTATTTTTTTCCTCAAAACTATAGCTGGCATGAAGTCACTGGGTAATCCATTGAGGATTTCTTCCACACAAACTCTGGGAGAGGGATATTCTTAAGCTGAAAAATGAGGAACTCACTGAAATAGGGCAGGCCTGTCCATTTCTCTTCTTAAGCAACCAAGGTATAGACTTGGAAGCTTTATTTGCTAAGATGTTTATGCCTTCTATTCTTGTTGATTTCAGCAGAAGTAACAGATGCAATGTTCCATGCAATGTTCAGTTGTGATTGTATCATTTATCAGACTGAAATTCTGCAGGTGTTTTTATTGTTAAGTGTGACATTAAATGGACTAATTTACCCTATTCTTACAGTAGGTTAAATGACACCATTGACAAGTTTCTTCTTCAATATTGTACTTCCAATTTTTCTTTTTTTTTTAGTGCTAACTTTAGGTGTTTGGAGTAAACATTTCATAGTCATTTCTTCTCATTGCTGTCAGTTTCATGAAGTGTTAGAAATTGATGAATCCAGTTGCACTGAAAATCAGAAGATCTTTATTGCAAGATCCTTTTTAATTTTCTTATCATTTACCACTTTAGAATATCTTTGACATTCCTGTCATGGAGAAGATTATTGGTTGGAAAAATAAAATAAAAAAGCAAATAATTATACAACAGGTATATACAGGTTTTCTGTATATACTCTGTTAAGTAATCTGTTTATATAGATTACTGTGTATACAGTATCCTTTTTTTTCTACACATAATAAAAGTCAAAGAGCTAACCAGAAACATCATTTGGCTCTGATTCATATTAAGTGTTCCTTTTCTTAATATAATTTTAATTGTATTCACAATCTAAGAAGTCTGAAAATCAGAACTAGATGTTAGACTGTTACATTATGAAAACAGTTATGTCCATTTTAACAAAATGTAGAATGGATTTGTGGGGAGTGTAAGAGAATTTATGTATCCTTTGTATCCTATTTACATTATTGCATATTCCATTTTCAGAAAACTACATCAATGCCATTGTGTGGAGTCATTGGACAGATGCAAACAGCATAGAGTTGTTATTTATGGCTGATTATTATTAGTCAGAAAAGAAGAATGACAAAGTTCTAGTTAAGTGAAAAGATCTTCAATTAAATATACATGTTCTGTGACAACATCTACTGGCAAAAAAAAGAGACATTAGAAATTGATATTTTAAAAAAAGTGAATAGAAAATTATCCCCTCCTGTTGGTGATAATACAGGTAAATAGGATTCTGGACCATGTCCCAGTGTTTTGGCTAGAATTGATTTTTTTGTTATAGAATCACAGAATCACAGAATTGTAGGGGGTGGAAAGGACCTCTAGAGATATATAGTCAAACAGTGAACTCCTAAACAGTCTGTTCTTCAAGTGAGCCCACAAGTAAATGGTGTCACTCACAAGTAATTCAGATAAATTGTGTTCTCTCATCTGCTTCCACACTTCATGGAAGGTTTCTCACAATTTCAGTGGAACAAAAGTGGAAGTAATCTGACAAAGAAACACTAGAAATAAGAAGTTCATAATAGTAGCATAGTCCAAATTCTTTTCGATAGGTTTTAAGGATTCCACTTTCTAAGGATCTGACAGTCAGATTGTAGCTTCCTATTATATTACTGATCATCATCTGAGTAAATGAAACTGCATGATACTCTTTCTTTACTCATGGCAATTATCTGCTTTTTAACTTGAGTAGTACAATTAGGATGAATTGTAAGCATGTGATGAAATTCATCTTAAACGAAAGGTAGTCTTAATCAAAATAAGTTAGTCTCACTGCAGAGAGAATTAATGAGAGAGAGGTACTCTTAATCATAATGAGTCTCATCCTAGCCTTCTATCCTATTGGCTAATCTAAGACATTCATATGCCTGAGCCCTGAAACAGTTTTCATACTGTTTGGCAGCCTGCAGAATAGATACAGCCCACCAGAAATACCCATCTGTCATGCACTCTGTTCTCTAGTAGTCCCTTCCACATAATCTTGGAGTGGGCAGAGGCTTAATGAATTATTTCTGGCATATGAAGATACTACCTTAGGACCTCTATCCTGTTATGTGGCCAGATTTCCTTCATATATGTCGTGTGGTAGATTAAGCCAGATATCTTCATCTGCCTGTGTACTATTTCATCAAGTATCAAACTTCTGTTTCTTGATCAATCTGTTCTTCTTTGTCCTTAAATGGTCCAACTACAAAAAGGAAAACAATGTTCACCCTGCCCACTTTACTCCCAAACTATGCATTCTCTGACTGTGGCCATACTTTTTTATTTTTTTAATATATTATCAGGACAATTCTGGGAAAGTCATGGGACATATTCAGATATGAACAATTTAAAAAGGAGGTTAATTAGTGAGTATTTATTCACATAGTGAAAAGAAGTTGATATATAAGGAAGGATAGCTAGAATAAAAAGTCTTCACACTATAAAATGACTTTACTGAGATTATATCTTCAATATTTTAAGAATATTGAAGAACATGATGCAGCAATGAGAAGATGATATTCAACATTGTGCAGCAGATCGAACAACATTATTGTAGTCATCCTTTCAGGTCTCAAAATACATACATCCTTATTCTGCTCATTTTTCTCTATTGGAAGTGGATTTCTCTAGAAATGTTTAAACTGACAGACTTATTGAGGTTTAGGTTAATCAAGGAGTTTGAGCAGTTACTAGGAAAGGAAGTAACCCACATTTGATTGGTGTGATTTTGGCAACTTGCAGAAATTTATGTTTATAAGGAGTGAAGAAATGTGTGAAAAGGTGAATCCTCAGGAGTTGTGTAGAAGGGTGAAAAGAAATCAGACAAGTAAAATAACTGAAAAAGGGAGATAGCAGATATTTATTTAGATGTAGTAAAGAGAAATCTGTGCCTGTCTGATACACCTGTGTCCGCACAAGTCTGAAGGACTGCAATGCTTAAATTAGTGGACTACTGCTGATTAATGGACTACTACTATTAGGCTAAGAGAGTTGGGGTTGTTCAGACTGGAGGAAAAGAATGGCTCTGGGGAGATGTTATAGCATCTTTCCAGTACCTAAAGGGGGCCTACAAGAAAACTAGAAAGGGACATTTCATCACAGAGTGTACTGAAGGACAAGGGCTAATGGCTCTAAATTAACACAGAGTAGATTTAGATTTAGACATTAGGAAGAAATTATTCACTGTAAGGGTGATGAGGCACTAGAATATATTCAGATATCTAAACTTCAAAAAGAAGATTGATAAAAGCCCACTCCATCCGTCAAAGCATTCACATCCTGGTTGGATGGGGATTTGGGCAGCCTTATCTAGTGGAAGGTGTCCATGCTCATAGTAGTGGTATGGGCACTAGATGGCCTTTAACGTCCCTTTCAACCCAAACCATACTAACATTCTGTGTTTCTATGATTATTTAGTTTGTTTGTAGTTGACATTTATTATTTCTATGACTACTATAGTTTTAATCTTTATGGAAGAAAGATTATTTTTATACAGAACTGGAAAAATTACTTAGATACTTAAGACCTTTTATATTTTGTTTTAGTTTATGAAGGTCCAGAAGGCGAGCATTAAAAAAAGGAACTAAGCTATTCTCTGAATTCTCGGCTTCCATGAGAAGAAGGTTAAAAATAGATGACAGTCTTTGCAAGAATCTTGTGTGTATTCAATTGCTTTCAGCAACTCAGGTGACAAGAGATAACTGCCTTTGAGAAACAAGTTTACACATCTCTGAGTCAGTAATTGATTATGGATAGTCTACTCCCTGAAACATAGGCAAGGGATACCAAGAACAGGTCTTGTATTATGCTTTTGAAACAGAACACGTAGCCACAGCTTCCCAGAGGGATGGCTCTGAAGAATACTTGGCAACCACATGGCAGTCATCTAATCACAAGCCTACACTTACCTTAGGAGGTTGTCAGGCAACTTCTAGCCTGAACTTCATGAATGAATATAGAAATCATCCTTCCTCATCTTCTACACTCAAGTCTCTTTCTGTTCTTGCTCATGCATATCTGCAGTATATTCTTCATATTTGCTTCTCCTCCCATTATCTCACTCTAATGAACCTATTTAAAATGTCTGCACTGTGTATGGAACTGAAGGCTTATGAAACCTGTTATCCCATTTTCGTAGCTGGGATCCCAAAACAGCACAAGTCTTAAGAAGCCTTTAGGATGGAATTTATCTACTTCTTTTCTAACCAAAGAACTGAATTATTGATGAACAGAGTCCAAAGCATTTAAGCTTAAAATTTATGTTATAAATCATATGCCAACAGATGACCCCAAACTGGAAATATAGCTGAATTCACTTCAGTTTCATGTGACGTCAGTGTTGCCCATTGGATGAGATAAAGCCTTGCATTCACTTTGAGGCTGTTATCTAATACGTCTTACTTGATTCCGAGTTTCAGGCAGGCAAATTGACCATGTATACTTGCTTGAGTCAGTAGCTAATTTTAGGTAGCTAGTCTAATTGAAGATGTTATGCTCCTTTAGCTTGTCAAATACAAATTCATATTTTCTGATTAATGTGATTCATTTATATTAAATTTGACCTGACAGGATGACAACGTGTAATATAGAATACAAGGATGACAGGGTTCTCCATCTCCTTTGTCACATTTCATTATTAATGGTGTAGTCAAGGCTGTGGCCTACAGCATCTTACCCACAATACGGTAAAATTTGAACAGTATTGCAGCTAAATATGGTCTACACAATATGTTCTCACAGGTGGTGATATACTTCCAGTAGGGTGACAAGTTAAACAGCTTTCCTACGTTTGTAACACTTATATGAAACTGACTCTCTGACATTCTGATGTGATGGAAAAATTACACAGAAAAAGTAGAAGAAAAAGAGAAAATCCTTGAAAGAAAGCTAAATAAACACGATATATATATATATTTATAGGAAGGGGGAAATATTCAGTGGAAGACAAACACATCAGTTGACAGATGAGGGAATGGATAAAATGAGGAAAATGGAACAGTAGGTGGAAGTTGAAAAATGTGTCAAGAAATAAATGAAAAACATGACCTCTAATGAAAGAACACCAGTAACCTCAACAAAAAATTGGGAAGACCAGCAGATAGGAGAAAAGCAGTTCACAGCAGAGCCCACAGAGAAGTAATATTTTTGAGCTCATTCACAAGAAGCAACTGTGTGCCAGGGTGGTAGAGGGTGTGCTGTTGGTCCAGCATCTGTCAGAACTTGAGCAGCAAAGGCAGACAGGAAGTGAATAGCAGAATCTTTCAGATTAAAAGTGTGTTCCTAAGTAGATTATCTGTTATCAATTATCTGTTCTATTGCTTCTATAGGTCAAATGGCTTGTATACATAAAGAACACGTTGAATACTCAATTTTCCTTGCCCATGATACTCTCTTTTCTAACTTAAGTAGGCAGCCTAATACTGTGTTGATATTCTGGTAAGGATAGAACACCACATGCTTAGTAGATTAGTCTGCAAAGCCCATTGGTTGTTCTGCAGTATTCACACTACAGATCTGTACACATATAGCTGTCACTGACTCATAGCAACATTTGTGTTGGAAGGAGCTATAAGATATTTCTAGTACAGTCTCCTGCTCAAATTAGACTTAGTACTGAATTCAGGCTTTTCAAGGCTTTGTCCAGTCAGGTCTTTAAAGTTCAAAATGTGTCTCCAAGAAAGCAGATTCCAGAGCCTCTGAGATACCCATGTTAAGGCCCCCATCTTTTCTTCTCATACAAAGATTTCTACTCTGTTCTGTTCCATTCCCCCATTCCACAAGTATTCCATAGGTTCATAGGTACATTAGGTTGGAAAGGACCTACAAGATCATCTAGTTCAACCATCCTTCTATCACCATCCCTACCCACTGAACTACTAAATCAAATCCCTTAGCACCTCATCTAAACGCTTCTTGAACAGCGCTAGGGATGGTGCCTCAACCACCTCCCTAGGCAGGCCATTCCAGTGCCTGACCACTCTTTCAGAGAAAAAATGTTTCCTCAAATCTAATCTAAATCTTCCCCGGCGCAACTTGTGGCCATTCCCTCCTGTTCTGTCATTATTTATCAGGGAGAAGAGGCCCACCCCTTCCTCACCACAACCCCCCTTCAGGAAATGGTAGAGTGCAATAAGGTCTCCTCTGAGCCTCCTCTTCTCCAGACTAAACCATCCCAGCTCCCTCAGCCGCTCCTCATAAGACTTGTGCTCCAGACCCCTCAGCAGTTTTGTTGCCCTTCTCTGAACACGCTCCAGGGCCTCAATGTCCTTCTTGTAGTGAGGGGCCCAAAACTGAACACAGTACTCGAGGTGCGGCCGTACCAGAGCTGAGTACAGGGGGATGATCACCACCTCCCTGCTCCTGCTGGCTACACTATTTCTAATACAGGCCAGGATGCTGTTGGCCTTCTTGGCCACTTGGGCACACTGCTGGCTCATGTTAAGCCGAGCATCAACCAACACCCCCAGGTCCTTTTCCTCTCTACATTCTTCAAGCCATTCTGCCCCAAGCCTATAGCATTGCATGGGGTTATTGTGGCCAAAGTGCATGACCCGGCACTTGGTCTTATTGAACCTCATCCCATTGAGCTCAGCCCAGCTATTCAGCCTATCCAGATCAATTTCTGTTCTCTACATTTTTGTACTGCCTCTGGGAAGGACATAATGGGCAAGGATGTAATGCCTGTTGTTCTACAGAGGCAACTAGGCAAGTAGAGCTGCTACTGTGGTTTCCAGACTTATATATAGAGATCTTACATGACTGTTAGTAACAGGACATGACCAATACCTTCACGTGTACCATGTTTTTAAGTTTTATGTGTGGCAATTTGAGAAATGCTCCTATTTTCCAACACAGACTTAAAAAATATTTTGTGTGATATAAGAGTGTCATAGAACCTGGTCTAGAAAGTTTTTTGTCTAAATTGTCTTATCGTAGTGCACTTGGAGCACACCTTTTTCAGAGTAGTATCTCCAGCAGACTTTGCGCAAACTCTATTTACTGATGGTGTTAGTGGAGCCATTGCAGAGTTACCAAAACTTCAGATACATATTAAATTTCTGGCCAGTACAAAAGTATCGCACTGGTTGGGATTTTGCTTCTCATGTTATCTGCAGAGAATGGAAGTTGCTGTTTTTCATGAGGTCGTTTTACTTTGACATGACATGACTGATAGATCTGAACACCTATCTGTCTTTTCTTCCTTGATTATCTCTAAAGCCCTTGAGAAGACACTCTTAACACTTTAAAGCACAAGTGGAATAAGCGCCTTGATAAATTATTTATATTTAAAATAAAAAAATTTCAAACTTTTTAGTGTGTAAAATAGATCTAGCGTAAGAAGGCCCCATTCCCACTTCCTCCCTTCTAAGGTACAAAGTGAGTAAGACTTCTGAAAGGAGCTTTTAAACATTTCAAAATTACTCTTGGACATGCAGCCTTCTGCAGTAAACAGGAGAGATTTCACAATATTTGTGGATAAATGGAAATTATTACAGTAATTAATAATTAATAATAACTGTTGTGATAAAATGATGAGGCATTGTAACTGGTTGCCCAGAGATGTGGTAGGTGCCCCATCTCTGGAGACATTCAAGGTCAGATTGGATGGGGCTCTGAGTACCCTGATGTAGCTGTAGACTTCCATATTCGTTGCAGGGGCGTTGGACCAGGTGACCCTTTAGAGTCCCTTTCAACTTAAACAATTAAAAAATAATACAGTTGTATATCTCTTCAGTTAGGTTGTGCTCATCTAATAAAAGGACGTTGTCTTAAACACTACCAAAGTTCAAACTTGAGCCTTTATGTACTCAAGTGCTGGGTCACCTAAAAAAGGGAAAAAAAAAAAAAAGATGTTTTATTTAGATGAAATAACAATGACACATTCGAAAGTTATTGCCGATTGGAGATACAAAACACAGATAAACAGGACAAACAATGAATATTTCCTGTCAACCAGTATAATATAAATACTGAATATGTGCTTCAGAAATAAAAAGCATGATTTATATTCTTTGTTCTCTCTTCTGAATATTCATACACTTCAGTGTTTGCCATTTTGCAGATGTTGTTGCAGCTGTAATGATCTATGTTGGACTTGTGAAAATTCATGTTTTACCCACTATTCTAGTAAGATACATCCCCTCTCTAAAGTTTGTCTCTGCTTTACTGTGAGAATATAGAAAGAGATGTGAGAGTTACAGCTATCAACTGCAGCAAAACAGTACACACAAAGGAAGTTATATAGTGCAGTATGATGCAATAGAGAGAATTCTTTGCAGTTTGTGGATAAGGAAAGTACATATGAGAACTAAAAGAAAAAGGATTAAGGATGCTTAAAATTAATAAATATATTAAACTGAGTAACGACCGCATCACATGCTACATGTAAAGTGGAAATTGCAGAAGGAAGAATAGGTCATTAGGGACCTTTGTAAAAAAGACCTGAAAATATTTTTTGTATTATTTTTTCCAAATTGTAAGATTTACTCTCCTTTCTTCCCATGCTTTATTTTTTAAAGATGATTTAGAATGAAAGAGGAAAAAGGTTTATGCATCTCTAAAAATAAATATTTCATATTTTGTGTTTCTCAGAGAAAAAATGCACACATTTTTAGACAGATATTTCAGTTAGCCTTTTTGATATGTGAACGGTAATAAAGATCTACAAGCTGGTTTAAACACACTTGGCAGTAAAGTTAAATTGTTCTGCAGTTTATTTAGAAATATCACAAAAGGGGGTCTCCGTCTTTTGTGAGTAATATATGTGATGCTACACATAGAATCATATATGTGAACACAAGAATAATACAAAGTGTGTTAAAACCTCAAAGCTGTGTTTTGATGGATCAAGTGTGAGTGGAACCCACTGTTCGGGAATCCATGGATGTGAATCAAGGAGAGTTTGACATTCAGAGTTCCACTGTTGCCAAACTGTAGATACTCCTCTCTAATAAGTCCCATTGTACAAGTTATTTATTGCTAAAAGTGCTTTTTCCAAAGAACGGGTTCAACCTGATCTCAAGAGTTCTTCTCCTGTTACCTGTTTTCAGTTTGTCTAATCAGAGTCCCTGTAGCTTGAGTGGGAAGGCCAGTCCAATTTGATCCCTCTATAAAGCTGTATAGCACTTGTAGAATTATCCCAATTTAATCTTTGATGTTAACCTGTCATTAATTTCTGGTGCTTCCATCTTTTTTGACCCTTCACTATATATTATAACTTAGGCACAAAATGTAATTATTTCAGAATTCCTGAGGCAATCACTTGTGTGACTGTCATATTCCTTGCTTACAAATCACTGTGGTAGTTGATACAGAATTGGAGGTGAAGATAATGGAACCAAAATGAGTTCATAGTAATAATAGATCTCTTCCTATTCATTACATGAGGCATTCTAATTCATTTAATGTTGCTTCTCCAGTGGGGGATGGCAATAGATTGCCCATTCTTGAGCTCAGTATTAATTATGCTTACTAGTGCTTCTCCAGTTGAAGGTCCCATGATAAACTTCTGTTTTATTTTTAGGGATTTAATAATTCATCTTTAAAAGCCCACTTTGGACTGAAATATGTCCTCACCATCTTATGCTCACTCATCTGGCCCAGCAATAATATATGATAGATATGGAAGGAAGAAGCTGCACTTTGAATAATTCAAGGTGATTACTGCATGTGAAAAATCATTCTTTTCATGTGCATGTCATCAGGATGGCCATATAAGTATGCACCTAACATCGACAGGCTATATCTCATCTTAGCTTGGTGTCAATAAACAGGCCAGATGCATTCCCTTCTTTTTCTTCCTGATAGAATTTGCATTACAGGGACTGAAATATATATATATATGTATATATATATTAAAGTCATGAGAAAGTGTGGAAGAAGCTAAATGTATCAGTCTTTTGACATTCCCAATGTTAGCATACACAATGGCATTATTTTTAATGTGATGCCTTAATTTGCAAGTCACCAAAGGGGAAATCATCTCTCCCAGTACTTATTTTATAGTGGCTTTTTGGAGATTCTGTGGCTATTCAATTTGAGAAATGAGTTACAATGTTAGAGGACAGGTGTGTGCATCACAAGACTGATGACACTAATGAATGTTTAGATGAACAAAATCATCAGACTTAGTGCTTTTTCCAAACTATAGACTCAGCTCAAAATTTAATTCACTCTGCCAAAGAACACAATTAAAATATGAATCAATGGAGCATGCAGCTGTCAAAGTACAGTCATCAGAACAATGATTAAGCTACCCTTTCAGTATAGGAAATTAAGCTCCTACTTAATCAATCTCCATTCCAAGAGATTGTGAAATAATTCCCTCCTCTCCTTTTTCCCAAATTCCCAAGTGATGGGAAGCAAACCAGGTACTCACTGGGTGTCAAGAGACATCAACCTAAAATAAGATCTACCATACAAAAGCCTTATCTCATTTCCTCAATGTATATGCTGATTTTTTAACCCTTCCTCAAAAATCTGATTTTACACATGTATAATATTGGTCCCCAAAAATACAGGAGTGGAAAAGTGAATGTAGTTACAGGATTGTAAATAACTGTTCTCTAGAGAAGTAGAAAACTCTCTTCTAGCAACGGTTTCAAGATGTATTTGCTGTTCCATTTCCTATACTTTACTTCACAGAAAATACATTTACATTCAGAACTAAAGCTGTTGCAAACACTGCTGAAATGTTCATCCTTTCCCTACCTTTTCCAGTTATAATCCCCTCCAACAGTTTTCTGATAGTAGTGGAAAATAATACTTCAGTTATGACATTTTACATATTTGCTGGCCATTTAATTCTCCTACCAAAATGTACAAGGTATTTGTTTCTTTCAGAGTACAGCTGTTAGCACCTCACCTTAATCTGTACATATTGCATAGACTGTCAGTAAATCCAGGCTCTTTTGGAATTTTGGTATTGAATTAACGGGTATCTCCATAATTCATATCTGACGCAGCATGGTTCACTTCTGAAGTTGTCTGTAACAAAACTGTTGGATCTATAGCGTTAGCATTTTAAGTGTAGTCCCATGGTGTCAGCCTTCAAATAACTGTATTGTGAGGAATTAAACAATAGTAAAAAATACTCCTTATTCAAAAGAAAAACATTTGTCTAGCCTCAATTTTCAATCCTTGCCTAAGCTGCTATTGCTCAGAAGCACAACTCCAAGTCTTCAAACCTATCTGTGAAGAAACACATGGGAAGGGAGCACATATCTGAGCTAGGCTCTATTATTTAAAATGCTGTTTTAAATATAGGGACAAGAAATACCTAAAAGTGGTATCTTTTAAGATTCTGCAGTTTCTTGGAGCCACATGCAAGGTGTGCTATTCCACTGATTATACCTGAGCTGGTGATACTCTCATATGGGCTCTCCTTCAGAATTTAATTTTAAGTACTTCACAAGTACCGAAAAACATTTAAAGAAAAGGAGTTTTAAGCTGTATGGAACTGAGATGAAAATTCATTCTTTATAATGAGATGACTATGTATTGTCTTAAAAGTATTTGATTTTTTCGTAAAATTTTTCTTTTAATATATAATTCTGACTGGATTTCATGAGAACATATCTCCAATGTGCTATAATGAAGTCTTTCTAAAACTATTTTATCACCCATCTTTACAAAGATCATTTTTGAATCTCTACCTGTTTTCTTAGCTTTTTAATGACCTTTCTTTACTTACTGTTCTCATGTATGTGTGTAGGAAATGAGCTGATTTTACAATCTTTACACCTATAGTGCTCAACTGAAATGAGCTGTATCCAAATATTTATTGCTTGTTGTAGTGATATATGTTCAAGATAACAGACTCCCAACATGAAGATATACATCAGACATATGAGTTCACTTCTCTCTCATATTTAGAGATTCTCAGTATTTCTTCATAGGTTTTATTTATAAATCCAATTTGTTCTTTATTTTTAAGAAAGTTTCTTTTTTTCTCTCTCTCTCAGCAGTCTAAAAATGTACTTCAGTCCTTCAGTCTTGTCCTTCAGTCTGATATGCAATGAGACTGTATAAAAAGTACCAACTTCATTTCTCCTATCACTTTCAAAGCACAGCTTACAAAACAAATGGTTAGAAATACCTTGGTTTTCCCAATGCAGAAAATGTAGTTTCAAAAGCTGACAGTAAGATATGTTCAGCAGAGTCTGAACTGGTGCAGTCTCTTCAGTAATAAAATAGTAGAAATCACTACCATCAAACTGAAAATACCAGCATAAATTATAGTCTAAACATGTTGTAATTCCCCATTGTAACTTCAGGATATTGATTAACCTTGCAAATCACAAATCCCACCTGAAATCTAAAAGCTGTGCATCATTTATTTTTGATAACATTAATGTGGATTTCTCAAAAAAAGCATCACTTGGAGGTGTCAGTATTACAACTATACATTCCTTTGCTCCTTTCTCTTTCCTTTTTTATCTGTTTGAAGAAAACTAAGCAACAAGCAATAACAAGGAAACCCACCACTGCTCTCATAAGATAGCTCTTGTTTCCTCAGCTCTTCTATACCTCAAATGAAGAATTACTATTTTGGTGTAGAGGACATTCTGATCTAACAAAGCTGATGCAGGAAAGGCATTCAAAGGGAAAGATGTTCAGTTAAGAAGCTCACGTGAGCAGGGCATATGTTCCGTCCGTCTGTGCCTCTTACATGTTTTGCTTTTGAAGAAATCATGTACTTCTATGTTGGTCAATGTCAGTTCACTGAAACTTGTATGTGAGAAACTCGTTGAGAAAATTAAGAGTGATGAAGTAGCCCATGGAGGTAATATCACAGTGAACGGGAGATTCTGATGTGAAGACCTAGCTTCCTAATTGTTATTATGCTTACAAGGACACTGTTAAAAGAAAAATGAGTGCCTTGCTTCACACCTGCTGTAAAAGGAGCTGCAACTCTGGACCATGTTTAAATCATTCTTCCTGAAACAAACTACCAAATGAAATTCAGGCCATTTAATTTCCAAATACCAGTAATTAAAATGAGTCACATCATCAGAGTTTGGCAGAGCTACAGCAGCCTTTTATTTTTTCATTTCCACATAAATTTCAGCGAAGGTCAGATTTGTTGGGGGAGGAGAAGAACGTGCCTGCTTTTGTGCTCGTGGGAGGTTAAAATATGACTTGTTCGCAGTGTCCCTCATAGTTCAGGACTTAATGGCCCTTGACGGGGATAGCCTAGAAGTTAATTTTACTTTGTGTCCCAAAAGCAGTCATTGTCACTGCAATTCTTCTTGCAGGCTGAAGGACCTGATCAGACTTTCAATAGCGATTGATGAGCAATATCACCAATGAATAAGTACTTTGCTGGTGCTTTCTGGTAAAAGACAAATGAAAAAGAAAGAACGCTGCTGGCTCACCTTTTCATAACTTTCAGCCTTTCCTGTGTTCCTTACTTTACATGTCATCTTTTGCTCTTTGCAGAAGTCGAACGCTGTAGAGCTAGAAACTTCTTTTTTCTTTATTTTCCTTTGCCTTCTCCTTTTCCTGCCCTTCCCTGCCCTTTCCTCTTTTACTTTCTTCTTTATTGCTTGAGTCATGCCAGGGAGAAGGATGAGTGCTTAGTGGAGATAGACATCCTCCTACTTTTGTTATGCAGAGCAGACTCTGGATGCTTGAAGCCAGAGACGAGCATTATCAGGAAGGCCTGTACTCAAATCTCTGGGCAGCAGTGTGTCCCATGATCGAGAGAACATTAAAAAAAAATAATAATTCCAGACTCTGATAATCTCTAGTGGAGTCGTCTTGGCTAACATGCCTTTGAAACATGTATAAATATGATTTATTTGTTTGTTTTTGTAAAATTTAGCAATCTGGGGCACGCTATGCATGTTAGGCAAAGCTTTGACAGCATAGCAGCCCTCTAGGCTTCTTTAAAGTTCATCATTCCATGACCAAAACATTTGAATCTTCTCAAGTAAACAGCTGAAAAGCTATTTTTATATCAGCAAAAATAAGTTTTTCTGTTCCCTACTCCTTAGAAAGTATTAGTGACTTTTATACTTAACTTGAAATGTTCTGTACTGAATGGTTAATTCTTCAAAAGGGAAACATCCATCTTGAAACCATTGGCATTTATTGAAAAACAGATAATGAGAGAAAGTATAGGATTGCCTTACCATCTACTACAACTGTAAGTAATAGCTTCATGTGTTCACAGAAGCTAAAACAAACCACTGTGGTCTCCTAATGTAATTTCTTACACAATACATGCCATACAATGTCTGTCTGAGCTTCCTAAACTGAGAATTCTGATTTCTGTTTGGAAATGTATGAGATTTAAAATATAGGCAGACAGAAAATAAGCCAGTATCCCTTTTGGTTTAACTACAGCTGAATTTCATTAAATTCTACAATAAAATAATAATGCATGCATTAGAAGTAAAACTTCTGTGTAATTAAGATCAAAAAACAGTAAGATTGGAAGTCTGTAATGGGTGAGGTAATACCAAATTTCAGTTTACCACTGCATGTCAGTAACTCATCACAGCTCATCTGAGACCATACAAGCTGGACCATGGAGGGCTGGCAGCTGCTCATGCTTCCCAGATAACTGGGGACTGTGGCCACCGTCAGCTATTTTCATGATTCTTTTAACTTACTGCTGAGACCTTAAACAATACATTGACATTTACAAAGTAAGAATTGCCCTGAAGACCTTAAAAACAAACAAGAATGACAATGCGAGGTTGAAGGCAAATTGTAAGCAGATTGTATATCTACCTGTATTAATCTGAATTTGAGAGTTACCTGGTTTAAATGACTCAATCTGATTAAGATCCACCAGATAATTATGTTGAAACATTCTTTTGCATTTGAGAAGGATCACCACTGTATGCTCTGAGTGTCCTATCCGAAACGCTGCACAACAGGAAGTGATTGAACACCGAAATTATTCTCAAAACACATGCAATGTTAGGGAAAAATCAGTGATAAATATGCAAAAATAGATGAAAGTTTTAAATGAACTCTCCACTACAAGTGCTTTTAACAGCTAAAGTCATTGGAATAACAACTGTATTGTCATTTATAATTAATAGCTCACTTTCCAAACATAATTCAGATGGTTTTCAGTAGTGCTCAACAGAAGTTTAGCTTAACGTAACACTGTCTGCTGACTTGGCAAAACCTTTTGGCCTTGAAAGATATGTAAATAAGCTTCCCCATCCATGTTACCCTAGTAACTGATAACGTTGCCTTGTGAGTATTGCTGATGGTAAAGGTGAAAGTAGGTTGTATGTTTCAAGTGGAAATAGGCTTTTTTTTTTCAGTTACATGAAACTAGCATTTTCTTAGCTATGAATGAGATAATTAACTATGAATGACAAATTATTTGTCAAAAAACATTTTTTACTGGTGTCATCTCTTGTGTAACATTAACAAAAAGAAGCCTGTAGCAGTACCAGGAATAATCAGAGATATTCCCCAAACTTAAATTTCATTGCAGAAAAAATAATCGACAAAACAGTTAAAAGAATAATAAAGAAGTGCAAAACATTCCTTAAGGATCTTTCTAGGCAATGCACAGACCACTGCTAGAAGTTCTGCGACCTCTGCTAGAATTTCTGTTTCTGTTGTTGCTGGACAGTACCGATTTCTGTGTTTGGACACTTTTTCTTCTGGACACACAGAACAGAATTAGTATTCTTACTACGGAATTAACAGAGTATGACTTAAAATTGAGTATAAAAATAAAAAAGTTAGATATCTGATTTGATCTAAAATAGATATATGCTTATGAAGTGGCACTAATTTCTTCACAGGTCTCCTTAATTATTGTTACCTTTTTCTCTTCGTATGATAAGAACACCTCCTAACACACATTAAATACACATTCGTCTTGTAGCACAGTACTGCTGCTGCAATGCTCTTTTTGAAGCAGAGGTTGTATACAGCTGCCAGCAGGTTCCTGATTCCAACACACAGAGTAAATTCTGTGGGCCCAGCAGCCACCAATGGCAGATCCCCACTCTTTCTCAATTAGTTCCCTCATTCAGGAATCACTTACATGTGCTGTTGATGCCTCAGACATACAAACTCCTCTGAATGAAGCTTTCCCCACAGGCACCCTTGAGTCTTGCCAGGTGGTTATTTTTTGACATCTGCTGAAGTGAGGTCACATCGCTACCTTTTCTGAGCCAATTATTTAAATGACATTTAAAGGAAACTAATTGCCTCCGAGATCTCTTCCCCCTGACAAATTTAGATAAAGTTTGTGAGTGAATTAAATGACTTTATAAATTGGCATATAAGGGTAGGTAGTCACCTACACAAAAAGAGCCTTAGGAAAGTGCAACCTGAAGAAATAAAAAAAGGATTGTGGGATGCTACACTGAGAAGAAGAACGCATGCTTTCCCATTTCAGACAAGAATAAAAACATTAATAACCCAGTTTGGTAAAAGAAAGCACAAGAAAAATATGAGCAAGATACGCAACATAATGAAGAGAACAGAGGGGGACAACCAAACCTTCCTGTTTTGAAGGACAAGAGGGCATTTTATGAAAACATAATGTCGTGAATAGAAAATAGAAAAGGCCTGAGGCAAAAGCCTTCAAAAGATATTTAAAAGGCTCCAGGATACAAAGGACAGCACCTGCAGCTGAGATGGTAATTTTACTATAACTTTGCTAAGATGTTAATACTTTGGAAAATAAACTAACTGCCACAATCCAAAAATCAGCCCTCTCAATACGATATATTACATACTAACATGATCAATGTTGCAGAATAAGGCACTGGACCTTAATATGAAGCATTTTATGGAGTTAAGGGCTGTCACTGACTTCTTTGCAGTCCCCCTCATTCAGCTCCTACACTAACAAGTAGCAGTACTCAATAGGAAGTGTTAAGAAATAGCTCAGCCTTTTTTATTTTGTTTCTTAACAGCCATAGGCACATCCTGCAAGAGTAACGGCAGCACCGTTTAGTAAAAAATGTGAAAGGTTTGAAATAAACAGCACTTCTCCTTTCCAAGGGAGAAAAGACAGACTTGATTGCTCAAATAATAAATATTGACTATTCTTAGGGCAAGTTCTTGTTTTTATTATTGACAGTTTCTTGGTTTCACTGTGGATAATATGTACCCTTACATGTAGCAGAGAAATATCCTTGAAACTTCTCATAGGAGTGTGAGTTTTGGAAGTCATTATCATTCTTTAGCTACACGCTAAAGTGTTTCCATATTTGCACTGGGATTGGTATTATCTCATTTCATGCTTTGGTTTGACCTTGTTCACCTAGATACTGTGAAAACAAGCTTACTGTTTTTTCCTTCTGACAAATATGCTAAGGACATACTTAATCAATTACAAGTACTAACAGTACTAACAGAACTCCTTCAAATGAAATCATCATTAAAACAAAGCACATTTCTTCAGTTTACTGTGTCACTTGCTTTACGATTTTGCACATTTTTGCATAACATATTGTTCAGTGGTCTCTCGTGGCACTCCAGACTTTGCTATTTAGTCCTTGCAGGAACAAATAAAACTTCTTTTATATTCCATTCTGCATATTCATCCAGCCTGGGTTTTACCTTCTCATTTGCATCAGTGCCTCGTTCCGGAAAACAAATCTAAATTCATTTTAACTACCTGTGGTGTCATAGAAAAAATTTACCTGAGAAAAACTGAAATTGCATTAAGCTCCTTTTAAAAACTAATAATTATTTTTACACTGCAATAAAGATATCTTTCACATTTTTGCTGGGAAAAAAAGAAAAGATACATTTTTACCGAGTTGGAAAGTTTGTTGCCTTGTGGTAGAATTTGTGCTCCTTGTTTCTTTACATGAACTTGAAACTGTGAACCTGAGGTTTACTGTTTTATTGGGTAATCAGTGCTTTTTAAGAGTTATTTTCCTCTTTAGAAAACAAGATATAAATTCACCTGCCTGTTTACATTCATTACCCATCCAATCTACATCCATTTGAAGCATCTCAAAATATTTAATGCATTCATTCTCAGAATGTTCTGTGAGGTGCACAGTGCTATTCTCCACATGCTGCAAGAGGTGTGTTTCAGAGCAAGCAATTGAATGAGTCTCCATATTGCAGGCTAGCCTAGTGCCTAAACATTTGTACCTGTATGATTTTCCATACTCTCTTACGATGAATAAAAATTGTGAAGCAGAACAAACAAGAAAGTCAGCCATTTAACACCATTACCTATTGAGCTTTGGTATTTCCACTCATTTATTTACAGTTAATCTTGTAAGAAGCAGGAGATAATTAAAGCTGAAATGCTTAGCATAAGCAGGAGAATGAGCTGATAATCCATTAACCTTTTACTTTTTACTCACAGTTTAAATCAAAGTAAATGCTATTCTGAAAGGACTTTAAGGTCACTAAATACAAAATACATTAAAAAAAAAATCCTAAAAAAAAAAAGAAAGACAATTTAATATGAATGTTATTTCTCTTCCAGTACTGAGGCACTATGAAGCTGCTGTTAACCTGCTAAAAGGTGAGGTGAGCATAGCCAGGAAAACATATACAGCTACTGACACGAAGAACACCAACAACCAATGTGAACTTCTGTTACAGAATTGGATTGGAAGATATCAAAATCATTGTGAGGATTCAAATAATAATAATCAAGATGCTAAAAACTCATTATCTAAGTAGCCAAGTCTGTCTGTTAAAACTTCTACTCACTGAAACATAAGATAAATGCAAGCCACTGAATATGAATCTGGCTTTCAAGGTGCAGTCTGACTGATCTCAGTATGAGATACTGGTCTTCATCTTCTCTCAGCCCCAAACCATCTTTCCCAATACTAGTGCTGTATGCATTTCCAGCTGAATGCCTGTTCACATTCGAGTTTTTGGAAAAATATAGGGATTATTTATTATAATGAGAAACTTTTTTTATTTTAAATGTACCCAACTTTCATAAGTGCTGAACTATGGAAGAAGAAAAAAAAAAGGGTTTTAGGTCCATCTCTGTTGCATCTCTTGAGAAAAAGATATGTAAAGTGCAAAACAGAAAAGAAAAGATATAACTTAATTCAGTCGCCATTTTTCCATCACCAGAAAAAGGCTGGGCACAGTGAAAAATTAGAAAGAACATTTTGTTATTATCTAACTATACACTTAGCCTCCCACCTGCCTCTACTGGCCTGCATGGTAATCAGAGTAACAAAGAAAAAGATAGCACATTACAGTATGTATTGCAAAGAAAAGGACACACGTCTACGAGAGTATAACAGTGCACCATGACCCGCAGCATGTTATCTCAGAAAAATGCATCCCACTCATGCAGTGACATCATAGGCATTTTCAACACCTTTTAAAGTGTACACAGATCCTCCAGCCTTTGACTTTTTGTGCTGCAAGGGAGAAGATTTAACCTGACAAACAGACAAGCATGATGATGTTTCCTCCTTGGGTTTTCATGTATTCTCTTGTTGTTGCTGCTGCTGCTGTTGTTGCTGTTGTCACCATCACTGGTTACACACTGCAGTCAGGAAAGCTCTTCAGACACCTCTTTACCAGAATTCTGCAGACCTTCAGATTCAGAACTAAAATGGTCTTTGCACTAAATCACATTAAATGTTTCAGACTCAATCTGAGCCATTGTCCAGCATCTCAAATTTCACTGGAAAAAAAAAAAAAAAAAGGCCAAAGTCAGAAGACATTCATGGGTATTGTATTTTAATCTAACCCAACCTCCAAAGATATCTTAATACCCTGTGCAAAGTTAGAGAAGGTATTTCATTTCTAAGGCACCCAAGAGTGTTAAAAAGTACATTACAATTTTCAAACTTGCCTGAATACTGCATTTCCAAGTCCTGGTCCCACAAAACTGAAGTGATGTGAAATCATATTGTCCCATTCCTTTATCTCCCTGATAGGAAAAGAAGTCATTCCCACCTCCCAGAACCCAATCCTGCTGCCAAAACCTCTCAAGAAATCTTTCCCAGGCAAATGACTCCCAACAAGAACAGAAAAAAAGTAACAGCAAATGCCAAAAATGCTTCAAATCAGCAGTGGTAAGAAAAATATTTCTGGGACAGGATGACCCAACTATTACCTTTCTTTATAACCACACAGATTAGGTTAAATTATGATTATTTGCTTATTGCTAGGTTGCATAAACACTGAAGACTCCAAAACAGTTCTCACCCCAAAGAGTTTGCAGCCTAAAACCAAGTAATTTGTTTTAAAAAAAGCTAACAAAAAATACAAGACAGTGATTGGCTGACTGGGTATATTTACACATCATGTCTTCCTAAGTAGAATTAATAATCCTGGCAAAAGATTTACCTCTCTTAGTTGTAGTGACTTGAAAGGTTTAAACTTATTCATTAAAACACTTCAATGTCTTGGAGATCATTCCAATTAAATTCTTTCTCTTTTTTTTTTTGTCTTTACATTTTAATTTTTGGTAATATCACTAAGCAAATTATTGGGAATGCCTAGAAATATTTTGGCTTCAGGAAAACACCTTATTCAAGATAAGGAGTCAACCACATACAATAGAGCTACGATTTTACCACCCTAAGAAAACATTTAATTCTAAAGATATGAATGATTTGTCTTCTTTTTCCCCAATAATAGAGTCACAAAAAATCTATTACTGGGTATTTCATTATTATTTATTATCAAGATACTAAGGACTTTCCAAATACGTATTCCGAGAAATACCCTTTCTTGAGAAGCATAGAGATTAAGTAGGTAAGGCAGATATGAGAAGGGGAATTCTACCAATAATTCTACCAATTCTACTAATAATCTAACAAATAATACTTAAATGCCCAGAATTTTGCAGAACTACACATGTATTTAGTTATGATATTCCTTGATATGTAATCTAAACAGCAGCTTTGACCTAAAGACAGGAATAAGTATGTTTAAATTTAATATTTATGATTTCACTGGACACCTAATTAAATCTGCATACGCATGTGTGAAAGTCTGACATCAAAAAAGTACTCTGGATGCCTTATAGAATAGCACACTACAGACATTTTATTTTTATTCTCTCACTCTGGAAAGAAATGTCCAGAAATGTCTTTTCTTACAGAATTACTGCTCTTTCAATTCTCAGCCCAGGCATCACATCCAGCCCCTTTTGGCTGTTTTGATACCAATCAGAAATTATTTTTTAGAACTATAAAATATGTGAGCCAGGGAAAAAAAAAAACATCTTTGAGGTTGTTAAATTTCTATCACCGTTGTTACAATTGTCCAATATTTATATTAAAAAACAGGGGTATGAAGAATTACACAGCAAACTCATAATAGTGTTGTTTTTCTAGGAATCTGTACTGTAGAATTTTTTAAATGTACTGTTTGCCAGTCATGGACAGTGGTGATTTTTCCTTTGGTTTGGGTTTTGAATTAAAATGTGATGAGAGGTCAGATCTCACCTGAGTCTCCTCATTCATCCTTAATCAGTTTATAAACCCAGAGATTCGGTTAACCATGCCGTTATTTGAAGAGATCTTCAATGATAAAGACAAAGCATGTTCTCTATGTCCAGCTAAATCAGTATGTTAGTCGTCCTTCAAAAACTTCAGGGAGAAAACACTATTTTAAAAATCATTTTGCATTCAGAGCGTTGTGCTAGGTGCAGAGTAATGGCTGATAGGCATGAACTTCAAATAAAACACCATCTCACCTTAATAATATTGCATGCTGTGGAATTGTCCTTTGGAATCTTAGCACTACGCTCAAAATGCCTAATGGGTACGGCAGGCATAATTTCAATAGGCTGGTGATATTGTAGAGGCTGAATTGTAAAGTTACTCACTCCTGGATATCCATACTCTACAACACTCTGCTGATAAATCAGACATGAGTCTGTGATTCAAATTAAAACTTCTGCCACAGAGAAGTTTTATAGTTGCTAAAACCTGAAGATTGGTAAACATAGTTATGCCAAACCAGTCAAACTGTGTTGTGAAATGTATGCTACAGTCTTAAAGAAATTATAAAATCAGGTTGTTTGTTGTTCTATACTGGAAGTGAAGGAAGAAAGAAGGGCAACGGGTACACCTTCAGGAAGTATGTACCACCTCTTGCAAAACTGGATGCACACCAACATGATGCCAGAACTGAAAAGGTTAAAAAACTCAAGAATCTAAGACTCTAATCAAACATCAAAGGAAAACAGCTAACATTGAAGAGTTTTTTGTCTTGTTATAACTCTCTGGCAAACGGCTGGAGAAGAGACATGAGAGTGAAGAATCATTAAGATCTATGCACCATCAGGAAGTTTCTAAGATTTGCTGGTAGGTTCCCTGCTTGCTTACACCACAAGATAGCAAAATATCAGAAAGTCACCCTAATCTCCAGCTGAGTGACTAGCTTTCATTGAAGTATTAGCTTAAAACAAAAAAAATTACATTGATATTATTGTTCTTTTGTCAATCTATAGACCAAACACCTGTGTTCAGCAGAATTTTAAAGATGCTAGTCCAGTGTTTTTCATAGGGCTGCAGGATCCTGTGGGCTGGAGGGGACTGCTAGAGGCCATCTGGCCCAGCCCCCTGCTCATAGCGGGTCTGGGTAAAGCACGTAGCTCAGGGTTATTTCACATCACAGTCTGAGCCTCTCTGATGACAGAGACTTCAGAACCTGCTTGGGCTTCTGATCCACTGTCTGGCCACTCTTACAATGAAAAAGTTTTCCCTTGTATACAGTTACAATTTCTCTAGTTCCTGTTGTTTCCCAATGCTTTCATTGTTCACTTCCATCTTTTCTGACCAGATAATGGATCACCAGCTTCAGAACACTGTGTTTTTGCTGACTTCATGAAGTTCTCCAGCATGTTCGAGTTCTTCTGAATGAGCCTAGCCTTCTCATTGCCATTGATTGTTCCCCCCTGGTCAGATGTCATAGAATCACAGACTCACAGAACATTCCAAGTTGGAAGGGACACATGAGGATTGTCAAGTCCAACTCCTGGCTCCACACAGGACCAAAAATCAAGACCGTATGTCTGAGAGCATTGTCCAGATGCTTCTTGAACTCTGACAATCTCAGTGAATATGTGTTCATGAAATGAATACGTGTTCCAGATAGTTAATAAGGCCACTGAACAGTACTGGCTCCTTTTTGAACCCCAACTACTGATCTGCTATCAGCTGGACTTTGTACTGCTGATTTTTTTTCAGAGCAGCAGTCCAGCCAATTTTCTACTTGTTTCAACATCTAGTTTATAACTCACCGGTTTAAGTCTAAGAATGACTATGTCAAAGGCCTTTGTTAAGACCCAGGGGAACAACATTCACTTTTCATCCACACCATCAGTCATTTCATCAGAGAACACAATCAGGTTGGTCATGCTCAATCTGCCCTAGTAAATCCATTCTGATTGTTTCCAATAACCTCCTTCACATAACTGGAAATTATTTCTAGGAAGGTTAGCTCCCCAGCTTTTCCAAGGACAGAGATCAGGCTGATGAGAATGTTGTTGCCTAGATCTTCCTTCTTGCCCACCATCATTCAAGGAGAGGCTTTGTACTAAAGGATGCAGGGAAAGCCAAAGCTGCTAAGCATCAATGTCCAAAGTTCAGATCTCTAAAAATCCTTGCCTTTATCTTAATTCCATAAATATCTAAAACTAATAGTTTTCATATAAAACATAGAAGCCACTTCATGGTGAGCTGATAAATCCCCAGGTTGCACAGTGCCAAGTAGGAAACTGAAAACTTTCTTCAAGAAAAAAAAAACACGTCCCTTTTCAGATTCAGTTGAGCCTTTGAAGATTACTGAACAAAACACACTTCACTCCCTTTTACCTGGAAATTTGAACAGTTTTCTTTTTCTTCCTGAGCAAACCAAAGCTGAGTGTGTCACTCCTACCAGAGGTCTGTCTAACTTTTTCCTCAAAAGCCACCAATGACAGAATTCTTTCTAATTCCTAGGGCAATTTTCCATAATGCTTCACAGTTTTTCCACGCTGTCTTTGCACCTTTTTTGCTACAATTTATGATTGCAATTTCTTATCTTTAACAGAATTGAGAATAATGCACCCACTCACTAAATTTTCCCTCATCAGCAATTTAAGAGCCACTTTGATCATCATTTTACTCCTATGTGCACACTCTATATTTTCAGCACAGTGTCCTGAGCCAGTACAGCCACATTCATACAACACAAAGCAAAAAGTGTTAGTTGTTGTGCCTTAAAAACAAGGATCTTGTTCAGGACCCCAATATGTGGTTTCCCTTCGTCTCACATGGAAAGAATCCAGGTGTTTTCTCTCTTCCCATATTTCTATTGTCTTTTTTGGGGGGGAGGGTGGGGGGTAGGGGATTGGGGAGGGGAGGGAGGCATTTCATTCTATGAATACAAGAAAGACCATTCAGAGCAGAACCTGTGAAGCAAGATAAACAGCACCTCATGTGTGTTTGCAGGGGATGGCACAGTATTCGATTTGAAAAGTTAAGGATATGGCTCTTCAACAGTGATTTCAGCCTGGGGATCATACCTCCATACTTGTAGATATGAATGACTCACCCAGATCTCTGTAATTGTAATGCATCTCTCACACCACAGTATTCCTCTGTTTTGTGAACAAAATCTTCAAAGGGATTGGGAACTCAGGTGCTGCTGGAGCATTGGTGCCATTTGTATAGATAAAGATTTCCTGAATAACAGTGATTGGACTCAGTTACCGACTCCTGGAGGTATAACACATTTTGGCAAAGTCCCCCTGTGAGATGTTTTAACTCTGTTCACTGAAACTTGGGTTGCACAAAAGGAATTGCCAGTGGAGAAGGTCAGATGAGAAACAGCATTTAAAGGAAAAATGCATAGACAAAAACTTCTGGATCCTCTGGCAGTCCCCTTTTAAAGAGTCATGTTTGACTCGCTATGAATGCTAGTGAAAAAAAATCCCTGGTTGTAATGAATAGTAAGTGCCCTTTTTTTGTTTGATTTGAAAATGATACAGATTCTGAACTGTTAGGAGGCAAGCAGCATTTAACAGTGTGAGAGTTAAACAGCTACCTGCAATGTCCTGAGATGAGTGTGACCCAGCAAGGTTTTGTCAGGAGTGTCAGTATTTTTGTGATTGTTAAGCTATTCCTGTGCACAATATGCACACAGCTGGAGAATCTAGCTAACCAAAAAAGCAGTATGACTGCACCTGTTAGCATTTTATAGTAAGATTTCTTTTCAAACGGCAAGCTGGAGGAACAATTGTCCTAACAACAGGCATGCCTGGATGTGGATGCGGATTATTTCAGCAAAGCAGAGGCAGAAGACATGGCCTGACTGGATATGGTGGGAAGGACCACTGGGTACCACCTCCCCTTGAGTACTGTGTGCAATTCTGGGCACCTCGATGTGAGGGCATCCAAAGAAGGGCTACGAAGATGGGGAAGGGTCTGGAGGAAAAGAAGTATGAGAAGAGGCTGAGGCCCCTGGGTGTGCTGAGCACAGAGCAGAGGAGCTGAGGGGAGGCCTGCTGGCGGCTGCAGCTCTCCCAGGGAGCGGAGGGGCAGCGCTGAGCTCTGCTCTGTGTGACAGCGACAGGGCCCGAGGGAACGGCATGGAGCTGTGTCAGGGGAGGGGCGGCTGGGGGTTAGGGATATTCTACGGTTCTGTGATCATCTTCTCTCCACTTTTGGACTCATTATGTTTCCACACAGTAGAGAAGTGGAAAAGGTGATATTCAGAGGTGTGAAGTACACTAGTCTGCCTATTGTTTGAAGATGTTTGAGTGGTTTTTCTCATCTCCTTTGAGTCCTGGCCCTATTTGAGCAATACTGCTCAGAAGCAGGATGGTGGCTGCAGCTTTACAAAGTGTCAGCTGAACTAAGTGAGCTTTGTCATAAGAAAGTTCCACATTAATGAGAATTTCTAAGATTTATCCCATTTTATAGCAGCTTATCAGTGTTCTATAAAACTGCTAACATTTTTCAGGGAATCCTAACTATCTGGTACTGCAAAGGAATGTCAGGAGTATTAATCTAATTGCACAGGTGTTGGAGAGAATATGAACTGTAACGTTTGCTGCTTGAAAATTGTTTGGAGCAGAAATGAGATGAAGGGTTTACATGATGTCTTATGTTTTTCCACGTATACCATGCAAGAAAAGTACACTCTGAGATTTTGCTGTAAATTCTGCCGTAATCCCATTAGGTAGGGCTGCCACTTCTATATTGCATACTGATACCATAGAGTTAACATATTTTCTCTTTCTCAGACTATCATGACAGTCCAAAAAGCGACCAGAATTACCAGCCAATTGGCATGATGCTGATGCAAGTCCCCCAACTGTGCAGCTGCTGCCCTGACATCCATGGTGATTTAAATAGCAATGGTTGGCATGCATTAATTATAACAGCAGGGAAATGGCAAGTTTATGACATGGCTTAAAGAAAATCTGAATGCACATCATTAACACAGAGGAGAAAAGGTAGTGTACAATTATGTTCCCTTTTTAACTGTTATTTAAATTGTTACTCTTGTAATTTGAGCACTCTGGCATGTGATAGTGTGAGTGGAAATGTATTTTTAAGCTAATGGGTCAGTTTATTGCCCTTATATGGTTTTATTTACCAGCTTTTAAAGACACCTGGCACATGTCAGCCTGGGCAGACAATGTCTGCAAATTCCCACTTGCTTGCACCTCTGGTACCCTGTAAGGATGCTTTGCAGACTCTCAGCCCCAGCTCTGCTGCTGCCACAGGCTGGCAGCGACTAACGAGAGTGCATGAAGCAAGAGGCTGATTAATATTGACCGCAGGTAGCGCTCCCTGCCACGCCACCACCACAGAGGCCTTGACAGTTCCATGACCCTCGTCCTCGCGCCGCTCCACTCCCTCCGGCTGCCTCCCACTCTGCTACTTGAACAAAACATCACATCAGCATTGTTTACTGCAGGAACTCAGCCGAGGAAGTCATAACAAGACAATAGACATATAATCTGATAACCTTGTTAGCTTGGTGGAATCAGAACTCCTAACAAGTAGAAGAGTTCAGTAAAGCAGAATAGAAGTATTACAATATTTGTTGTCAATGGCTTTTCAGCTCTGTCTTTGAAAATGGTAGCATTTCTTGTGCTTTTATTTAAGATTAAAGCTAAGCTCAAGGACACTAAACAAAATAGCATGAACAAGGTCAGACGTGACTTAAAAAAAAAAAAAAAACACAATAAAATGATAACCAGAGCAGGGAGACAGACTCCATTGTGTTCTAACAGCAGCAAGTAAAACTATAAAAAGGATGAGTTTACCATTCAAAAATCACTGTGCAGAAACAATTGCAGTGCACTGTTTCATATTTTCTTAGGACCAAGCTGTGACAGTGCCAGAAGTCTGAAATGAAGGGCAACATGCATGAGCACCATTACATTAGCAACTAAAGAGCAAATTGGTGACTCCAATCATGTCAGAGAAGCATCACTGCTTCTTCAGGCAAGGAGCCAGAACCTCCCAAATGCCCCATTCCCATAGCAGTGTCCTTGCTCTGACCGGTGCCCCAGAGCAGGGAAGAAGCCAGAAGTCAGCACTTCTCACATGCTTGCTGCTCTGGGGCCACTTGTCTTGCTTGAGCATCTGTGTGTGTATACTAATTTGTTAGCAACCAACCAGTCATAAGCCTGGAAAATGATGGTTTTATTCAATATATTGCTCTCGATTTTTTTGGCGATGAACATTATTAACGGAAGTCTTTGTATTTTTCATCTTCCATATCTATTAATTTTCTCTCCTTTACCTAACCAAATGATGGCACCTTTCATTTTAAAGTATCCTGGGTTAAAGTTCAATGATGACCTGATAAAATACTTCAACAGAAAGTTGCGTGCAGTGCTAAATAATGTCTGTAATAGTAGAAAGGGAGAGCATATTATCTGTGGTATTGAGTTTCTTTCCCTCGAGGAATAATTTATTGCATGGGATAGGAGTATCATTTTGATTGTACCATTTTCTAAATGCTGGAGAAGAATCATAATGTGAGATGCTGCTCATTAAAGCAGGGATTTGCTTTCTGTTTATTTGTTTTAATGGAAAGAAAATCAATGGAATTGGTAGCATTTGTTCTATCTTTTGCAAGATAAGTAGAAAAAAATTACTATATGGAAATAGTTGGAGAAAAACCTACAATCAAGATTTGTCTGACTTGCAGCATTTCTGTAAGTGTTGGTAGTGACTGAAAAGCAAGCTGTTTTGAGGGGAATATGCTATGTGCACAGCTCTTCTGAATATCAGGTTGCTTGTCCATGTGCCAGAAAATAGATTTGAAGATCTAACTTCAGGCAACCACACTTCAAAGTACAGTGGAAAATCAATCCTGTGGTAAACTGCTGCTCCATTTGTACAGTTGCATCTAAATTTCAGTGTGTGCACACTTTTCCTTGAATAAGCTGTCTTGTTTATCTGACAGCTCCTTGTTTATTGATTTTGCTGCCAGAAAACAGTTGCAACTATACTGGTGGGTCTGTGCATAATTTCTATCAGGACAACAGCAGAGTAAAGCTATGAATTTTGAGTAAAGGAAGCTGTGTTTGTAAAACCCAGTTCTGACACTGAAAGTGTGACTCTCTAAGAAAGTCCTGCTGACAGGAACGAATTGGAGACTACATTTCTTACCACCTCAAACTCAAAATGTAAGCTAGCCAAGAGCATTTCTGTGCACAAGCAGGAGTGATTCCTCCACAGCTTCAGAAGGGATGGGCACGAGGAATTCCCAGGAAAATGTCTTCGAACAAATTCATGTTTTACATGGACTACGAAGGTGGGGAAACATCCTGATAGGTGATGTCAAGGATGGAAAATTGGGCTTAACCTTCTCTGATCCTTTAGGGAAAGGGTATATAACTTCCTGGGAGGCTCATTCTGAGTCATATGTCACCTGCAGCATGCGCAGGCCGAGGTTGGCTGCATTCCCTGCTGGCTGCTGGTAGGGGCTGCCCAGGGCTTTGTTCACAACTCAGCCATGCAAGGCTTGAGCAACCTGAGTCAGTGCCCCAAGCATTCTGCTCTAAGCAGGAGTTTGGCCTCTCCAGGACTAATGTATTTCAGTACTGTGCAGTGAGTCAGTTTCACAGAAAGAAAGGCGGGAGTCAACTGCTTGTCTTCTTCCCCTTTCCTCCACTATAAGCAGGCTAAAGTGATATGCTAGCAGTAGCTTAAGGCTCAGAAGATAATCCTGACCTATAAAAAGTGCTTACACTGTAAGTATTTTCCTTCCCATATTTCTTCCTCAGCTTCATAAGCAGGGCCTGAATGCTCTTCATATCCTTAACATTCTCAAAATTTATCTGTAACCTTTTAATCTTCTTATTTATGTCCAGCAGAGTACTAAGAATTGTGTATTCTCAGTACTTGACTGAAGTAAAGAACATTATTGAAGCCATACTTCAAACCACAGCACTTGGGGCTGCCAAGAAAAAAGATCTTAGGGGAGTTTCTTTGTATTTTTTTTTCCAAAGATCACAAAAGACTTTAACAGCATCTTTTAATAAATACAACTGCTATAAATCTGATACTTCTTCACCAACGTCCACATCATCTCATAACTGCAAATAGTGTGCTGCTATTCCAGACACCAGAAAGTTTTGCATTCTGATTTACATTGCTTTCCTTCTGTGTAGCAGCATGGCTGTGGCCTTGAGAGGCACCCAATTGTGCTGCATGGGTGAAATGGTAAGGGTAGCACAGCATAAACAGGAATTATTACTAATTCCCGTTTGCTGTGGTTTTCCACTGAAACATGAACTTACGACTTACTACATAAGTGATGTGCTGTAGGTTAGTGGCATTGTAGGAGTCAACAGTGCCCTAACAGTGTTTCACTGCTACAGAGATACTGGAAAAAAAATGTTCCTGGAGGCTGAACTCCTCAGAGGACCTTGTGCTGTAGTAAATAATGGGTGCATTGCAGATGTCAGGCTTTATAACTGAAATACATGGCATCAAGCGTCTGTTTCAAGCAGTTCTTATAGCTACAGCTGTGTTCTTGACAGTGCCATGCCCACTATGTAAAGCTTTAGGTGCACTGTTCTCCTTAGTGATGGCAACAAAGCACAATTCCTACAGAAAGGGTATTATTTACAGAAAAAGAGGAGTTACATGAATAAAACTCCACACTATGCTGAAAATGGACCTTATATCTTTAAAGTAATAAACATAATCTTACTATCTTATTAATCTATTGTTATTCTCAAGTCTTTGCTGATTTAAGGAAGTTTATTAGAAGATTATCACTTATTACTTCTTAACTTACTTTTTTTTTTTTTTAATTTAGGAAATTTATCATCTTCCCAGCTGATGAAATTTTAGAAATAACTCTTTACTAAGGAAGAATAATGTTGTTTTCTAAACACAGATTAGCAGCAGAGGACCTCATTTGTGTGGTTTTCTAAAATTCTAAGTAGAGTAAGAGAGGTTTTGAATGATGCATAAAGAGACACTTGCATTCTCCTACTCTTTCTCAATCCAGGCCCCAGTGAGACAGCACACTTCCCTGTGTTTTGGGTCTGGTCTGCAAATGGGGCCCTCAGTTCCCTTTAGAAGGGAGCCACCCACTACGATCACCTTCCTTTCTTTCTTAGTAGCAGCAGTCTCAATGCACGGAGGTGACTGCCTTGCCATTGGTGACCTCCTGGGGGAAATCTTCCTGCACTTCACCCCTTATCACCTCTTCAACTTCCAATGCTGCAAATCTATTGCTTAGGGGTATCTGGGGACATGGGGAGACAGAGGGGGAGATTGCCCACAGTACCGAGCAGGGACTCTGCCAGCCCTCCCCATCCCTCAGATATCCCCCTTCTGCCCTACGGAACAGGTCAGGGAGTCCACCACCAATTGCAGGGGATCTCCCTGGCGCCTTTCTCTCTGGTGCTTGAGGGAGCTACTCCACCAGTCAATCTCCCGCTCACAGTCCCTGATGGCCCTCAGTCTCTCAACCTCCTCTTTCAGTTCAGCCACCATGCTAAGCAGATCTTCCACCTGCTCACACCTTGCACAGGAGAACTGCTTAGCACCCTCATCCAGCAGCAGCAGGCTCTGGCACTCCTTGCAACCAGAGACCTGTGTAGCCATGCTTCTAGGCAGACCTTCTGTCTGGGTCGCCACAGCCTTTTTAAGGCAAGCCCTCTGTCTAGTAGAGACCATGGCACAAAAAAGAATAAAAACAAATAAATGAAAATTGAAAGTAAATAAACAAATAAGTAATAGTTGATAATAATAATAATATATATAGATATGAATTGTAATAATTTAAAAATAAATAAATAAAAATAATAATTAATATATATATAAAATAAACACAAACAAACAAACAGTGGGTAGTGACACTTCGCTGCCCTCCCTGAGCCCTATTCAGCTGAGGGATGTGGGCGAGGGCACCATTACCCTGGCAACGCCTACGCCTCGTTAACGCCTCGTTTGCCTCTTGCGAGAACAGCCTAAGGGTCTGGCCTCTCTCACTCGGTTCTCGTGAGACTGGAACCTCCCGAAACCCCCCTGTACCTCAATCAGCCACTGCAGCTCCGGCTGTGCCGATTTCAAAGCAGTTGATCACAAGGACTGAGTAGTCCTCTCTAGATTAGTTCTCTCTTATTGCATTTTCCCATACTTTCAAGGTCTGTGTGGTTTGAGATTTTCTTCCAAAGTGAAACTGAACCAAATAACATTTGCTATGTCTTTGTTTAAAGAGCTATGTTTGATTTGTTAATTAGCCCCCTAGTGAATTTCAGATGAAGTAATAAGACTTTTTTCCAGTACTTAGTAGAATTATTAAGGCCATACAAGTAGATTTTTGAGAGAATTTTAGAGTTAATTTGCATATTTGTATTTAACCACCAGGAGGCCACTGCACGTTCTGAATGGTGCTGAGCCCTCTCACATCTACCAAATCTAAAGATAGTGTGAATGTCCTTTGCATGTTATCTTCCCTGATGGCTCAAGGCAAGCAGGATAATTTTCTCAGGGAGTCTGTAGATAAAATGCTTGCCTTTTACCCTGATTACCATAATCAGAGAAAGATGATTTATCCATAGTTACCCCTTTCCATCCTTTTGGCCCAAGATAAAGAAATAGGCAACCTACAATTAGCTCAGCTCTCACGTGGGAGTCTCCAAATTCTAGCCTTGCCATTAGTGGTCAGAGAAACTAATGTCAGCATTTGATACTATAATATTCTTGTTCTAGCCTGTGCAGTGTCATGGGTGTTTCTGCTTAAGACTATTGCAGCAAGCCTGATCTTCTCTTCAGTTGTTAATTTGCTGTAGTGAACCCCTGAAGGTTTTCAAAGGCCTCAAACCTGCTGCATGTTTGAATCTCAGTGTTCTGTTTTACTGTCAAGATATCTTACCCTCTTAAGCCATTGAGCTTCTACTTTCAATCACACCCTCAGTTCCATCTTTGATACAGTTATGAGCTGCAGATGCTCGCCCTAACTTTTAATTTTATCAAAATTGATCCCACCTGCTCCTGCGGATTTCATGTAACTGATCATTTGTTGGTGGGTACGCACAGGTTTTGGAAGCAGCGTAACTGATTATGTCTCTCAGATAATAAAGCTACTGTCTTCCAAATGTGGAAAGCAAGATAGTTTTGCCCTTCCCATGCAAGAATTCTGCCCTTCTTTATTTTAGGGTCTTATGGCAGCCTGTCTCTGACAGAAGCAGACCCCCAGCCTGAGGTGCCTGTATATATTCACTCTACACATACGCACTTGAACAGCACAACTCTATTACAGCACAAATAAGAACTGTTTACTCTATCTGAGCTTTACAATTAACAAGTCTGTTTCTTCTCACATAGCAAGTCAAATAGGGCAACAGGAGGTGATCCATCGAGTTGAAACCGTTAGAGCTCTACACTGGGTATTCACCCTGAGTGAGTGCCGGGCATACTTTCTTCCTAACCGTTGTCTAGTCCACTAATGCCCACTAGTGGTTGGAGTAAAATAGGCTCCTGAACCACGTTCTTGAGCTTGGCTTCAGCTGAAGGGAATCCAGTCTGACGTGCTAAGATTGTTCTACATTGAAGACAGAAACGCTACAAGGGAAAGAAGTTGAGAGACACTTCAAAAATTTACTTGAGATCCAAATTAAAATGGTAATTTAAATATAGACTGTAGGTGGGACGAATGGTGACATCCTTTTAATCAGTCATAGAAATAAGTGCTCCTAAATTAAAATTCAGACTGCAACACTAGAGGACAAGCATTTTCTGCACTGTGAACTTATTTCTTCCCCACCTTTGAAAGTATTTGTCTTGTCATTTGCTTGCCCTGTCTGGGCAATCCATCAAAGCAAAGGGAAAAGGGTAAAGCAAGCAGAATAAAGCTAAGAACGGTATTTGTAAATTCCCTGATTAATTGGAGGGCTACCAAGAAGGTTATCATAACTGGCTTTAGGCATATGTAATTGTGCTGTAGCCTGTCCTACAAGAGAAGCTTCAGTGTCTTCCCACCATCTGTTTTCCATTCTAATGGCTGAAACAGGGGTTCGACTAAGAGACGTACTAAAGTGTCTGCTTTAGCAGGAAGCTGGTTCTTTGCCTCCATCACCATTTTCCTCAGAGTTGCTTCATTTGTATTTACAAGGGACAGGACTGAAGCAAGATGTTGCTGAGAGAGTTGCTTCTACATGGCAACCAAAGGAGCACCAATGCAATTTGTGCCTTCCATACCATGGCTCACTTCTACAGAGGCTTGTCTGAGTCCCATTCTTGGTAATCGTGGTGAGAAAGTAAGACCATAACTAGTACTACAAATAGTGAAGCAAAATCTGGAGGATTTAATGATGTTTTTCTTGGCTGCTGTTGCAGAGAGAACTGTGTTCTCATTAGTGTCCCACTCAGTCTTCTTATTGACTCTCACCAGGATGTGGTAAAGATTGTCACTTCAGTAATGCCTTCACTGACATAAACTCTCATGAAGAGAGTTTTTCGTTAGATTTCATTAAATCCTTATGAGTAAGCTCAGAAATCTGAGTGTAATTACACTTGACATAGACTTTGAACAAAACGTTATCCACCCTGACAGAACATGGGTAATACACTGCCCTTCAAAAGTCTAGAATGCAGTGGCCACCTGCTAGAATGGTGTTTGTCACCAAATATTCCTCCTACATTACCAGTCTTGCCACAGACCCTCCAACACAGTCTAATATTAAACTACTACTAAAGATAGTTTCATTTTCCATTAAGAAATGCATAAAACTAAATATTTAAAATGGCAAAAGGACAAGTCTCCTCCTTATTTACTGAGTCTGTATTTCATCTTTATTATTGAAGGTCTGGATGGGTCTTTGGCCAATAATATCCTCTGTCTCTTTTTAGAATATGATAAACAGTCATTTCAAAGACAGTTTGAAATCTCTTTATATTTCCAGTAGTGAAATATTATGCATAAAATGCAACCTGATGTATAAGAATTTCTTATCCAGGAAAAAAATACAATATTCCTTGAATGAACACGTTATATTGTGTTACCCTTTTTCCCCTACCCAGGGCTGTTTACTATTTATTAAAACATATTTTTTTTTTATTGTAGAACCATGTTCTGACACTTTTCTGTTAAAAAAACTGTGATATATTCCATTTTCATTTGAGAATATGCATGGTGTAGTCTTTCAAGTCAGATAATTATGTTTAAAATATTTTCTAGATATTTAAAAATGAAAAAATTAAGAAAAAATGATCTACCTGTAAGCTTGCGCGTGCTCCCATTGCTGAAAGTTAAGAACATAAAAAATCTGCCATCATCTTAAAAAACTAGATGTTTCACTAGAATGGCCATTAGGATAAAATCTTGGGTTATAGCATTGGGTTTAAGCAGTCTGTTCTGGAAAAATAAATGTCATCACATTTGGAATATCAGGTCTTTAGTTTAAACAGACAAAAGCAACTCCTACTGTTGTTATTGCTATATGTGCTTATTATTACTGTAATTAGAATTATACAGTTATTATGATCAATAAGCTTGCAGACATAGCAACAATAAGAACAGTGTTCATATCTTAAAGTAGTTAAAACACTGTTGTCTAAGATCTCAGTAACAGAGATGTGTTCCTTCTGACCAGATTTAGGTACCTCTTATATCCATTTATGTTATAGGCATAGCTCCCTAATGTTCTGTAGATGAGGTGGTCATTCTCTGAGGAGCCAATGGAGAGCATGCCACATCAGATGCATATAGTTGGCTGGTGTGAAAAGCCCTGTAGGTGACCACATGAGAGTCAAAGAGGGGTCAGAGGAGTTGTAAATGAGCAGCAGTGGACAGGGCTTGCCAGGGACAACCTGCAGCAGCTGCTATTGTGATGGGCTGATGGGAATTGGAGGCTCCTGAATGCTGCTGGGACAATCACAAGGAAAGACTGCAGTGAGATGTGTGGGGGTTGAAGATCTCCAAGGAAAAGCTGTGAATAGGTTGTTCCTGCATCCTGGCTAGTGGGACACCAGATCCCTTTGAGCAGCAAATAGAGAGGTCCTAGTGCAGAGTAGAGACTGAACTGTGATTTAAGGAGTTTTACAATCACCTGGAAAAAAAACAGGTTCCTTCCAAATGGTGAAAACAACAATTTTTAAACAGCTATGTAACGTTGATTCCAATTTTATTTTTATTAATGTGATGTTTTACTGCTGGCATCTCATATTTCTCAATAGCTTCTCCTTTTTGAAAGAGCATAAGAGGGCTTTGAAGAACCATATGGTCTGTAAAGCCACAGAATCAACTTCTCGTACATCTGAAATGCCAACTGCATTTCAGAGCTACTTTCCCTCTCCACAGTAACTGTTATGTCACTGGATTCCATACAAAATACATAGAAGGTAATATGTTGTCTTGAACTTTAAGAGACAAATAGCATTCCTGAAAGATCCCCAAATCTATTGCTTTTCTATAGTGCAATTATTTGGAAAACAAAACAAAACAAAAAAAGAATCTATTAAATTCAGTCAGATGAAAACTCAGTAAACAGACATTTATAATATGGCAAATGCCATGTTTTACCCTCATGTATACAGATCTGATTGTTATTGTTATAAGCATGTCAAGGGCATGCATGAAACATTCATAGTGAAGGGAAACAATGATATTAAAAAAATAATTCATTTTTTAAGGGGAATTATTTTTAAAAATCAGGCAAGTGAATGTGCTTTTCTTAAAAAAAGCGCTGAGGTTTGTCTGGTGGTGTGATGCTGTGAGAATACACATTAAGCAATAAGATATGACAGACAGCACATTTCTGAAGGCTAAAATATGAGTAAAGGTGCAGTATGAGACACAAGGCTGAAGGAATAGAGATTTCAGTTCGTGGAGCAAGGCAGTCATCTCCTGTAAATGGACTGCCTAAAGTGACTTATGATTATTGTACAAATACAGAACAAATGTAATACTACCATTAACTACAAATTCTCATATCTCAAGACCCTTTATTAGTTGGTTGAAGGTAAGCATGGGCAAGGGATGCTGTTGCCTGAGGTCTCTGAAGCTCTGTAATGTTGGCCCTGTCTCAGGCCATTATTATAAACAACTGCTTTGGCAATGGAATTGGTAGTGTTTCATGGCTGGAATTATCCAGAGATGTGTCTTACAGTGTAATAAAGCTCTTCTAGGTTTATTGGAGACACAGCTGATAAAGCTTTCAAGCAGAGCAGGAGCTGCGTAGCACAACTTACATGTCCCAGGAGATGCTTGGCAAAGACCAGCAGAAATACCTCTACAAGCCAGGGCTCATAGTTTCCCTGCAGTTTCCAGCTCAGATGCAGTAACAGTTTCAACACTGTTACACTATCAGTAAAGAGGTATAACAAAGACTGTATCTACTTATTTGCTGAGAAGTATGAATTCCAGTTGTTAATTTCTTAGTATTCTTTTGGAAGCAAAGTCAATAGTAATTGACTGTAGTTCAAATTTGTTAATTGTAAGAAAAGTCATAAAATCATAAATCAAAAATTCAAATTCTAGCTTGAGATCTGGAACCATGCAAAAGCTACAGTCTCATTTCATTTCACTGACACAAGGCTTATTACAGTTCCTCATTTAAAGAAGAAAAGCAACCTGATACGAAACTATAATCCAGAAGATATTACTAAATGACAGTCAGGTCTAACTCAGAAAATCAGAGGTATTGTTTTTTTCAGCTCAAATCATGACTTTTCACAATGTCCTTCTATGTTCTAAATTGGTATAGAGATCTAATAAGATGAAGTCTCATATTTATTTCAACGTTTTTAAGTCCATTTCTTATTCCTGTGTGACCAATTCACATTTTGGAGTATACTACAAGTTATTCTTTCTTTCTTTATAGATCTTTCTTAATTAATAGAATTGTCAGTATGTTGCACTTGTCTACAAGAGCTGTAGAAACAGACTCCCTGAGATACGCCCCTTCAAAAGAATAGAAGTTAACACTCAGTGTCCAAGTGGAGACCAGTAACAAATGATCCTCTGGGATCAGTGTTGGGACTGGTGTTATTTTACATCTTTGTAGGTGACATGGACAGTGGGATTGAGTGCACTCTCAGCAAGTTTGCAGATGACACCAAGCTGAGTGGTGCAGCTGACACGCCAGAGGGAAGGGATGGTATTCAGAGGGACCTGGGCAGGCTTGAAAGGTGGGCCCATGCCAACATCATGTAGTTCAACAAGGCCAAGTACAAGGTCCTGCACCTGGGCTGGGGCAATCTCAAACACATTAATAGTTTGGGCAGAGAATGGTTGGAGAGCAGCTCTGAGGAGAAGGATTTGAGGGTGTCTGTTGATGAAAGACGCAACATGAAACGGTAATATGTGCTTACAACCCAGAAAGCCAACCTTATCCTGGATTGCATCAAGAGAAGTGTGACCAGCAGGTTGAGGGGGGTGATTCTGCCCCTCTGCTCTTGTGAGACCCCACCTGCATCCAGTTCTGGGGCCCCCAACACAAGAAGGACATGGATCTGTTGAAGCAGGTCCAGAGGAGGGCCATGAAGATGATTAGAGGGCTGGAGCAGCTCCACTGCAAGAACAGGCTGATATCTGGGTCCTTCAACCTGGAGAAGCGAAGGCTCTGAGGAGAGCTTATAGCAGCCTTCCAGTACCTGAAGGGGGCCTACAGGGAAGCTGGGGAGGGACTTTTTAGAAGGACATGTAGTGACAGGATGAGGGAAAATGGTTTTAAACTGGACGAGGGTAGTTTTAGACTAGGTATTGGGAAGAAATTCTTTACTGTGAGGTTGGTGAGACACTGAGTGAGTTAGGTTGCCCAGTGAGGCGTCCTCCTGCAAGACCAGGCTGGACAGGACTTTGAGCAAGCTGGTCTAAACAGAGGTGTCTCTGCTTATACCAGGGGGGTTGGAACTAGATGATCTTAAAGGCCCTTTCCAACCCAAACCATTCTATGATTCTCTACCTATTTTAATTGTTTTAAAGAGTGAAGATACATCAATGCCAGCTAAATTGTGGTGCTTCAGTACAGGCAGAAATAATGGCATATCCTAACCAGCATGACAGGAACCACTGCTGAAGACAGTGGTATCCAGCCCCATATTCCAGCAGCCTCATGTTGGAAAACTGGTCTTGTTCTTGCCTAATGAAATCTCTTGCTTTAATCACTTCCCAAAACAGTGAACTGTGAATCCGACACAATAATTCAGAATTTGTAATTATAAATGTATAATTTATAAAATTCTCTTCCTGTAATTAGTTTCCCTTTAACTGCACTATGGTAGATGAAGTCTGCAATGCACCATTTCTTAGGCTGCTCTGTTGAAAAGACCTCAGGCTCCTCTTACTCATATCTCTAGTTAGGAGCTTATGTTGCCCTCAAGAACACACCGTAGGGCATTTAGAATTTTACAGACAAAATTGTCTTAATGAAAAGTTAATTACATTTGAAGTGGTGAAGAATCAAAAGAAATAGAAGTGAGAAGCAGCAAGAATAACAATTCATAGAAATGTCTTCCACCTCTGCTTGCTTTCACCCTTGTACTTGGTTGTAATGGATAAAATTACATGAAAGACTGCTTATGATTCAGACTAAAAAAAAAAATTCCCAGGCTCATGTGCAGATTTCCAGGAGTCTGTTCCTTTCCTTAACTGTCTTTATTTTCTTATCCATCTTGTTTCTCCTCTCACTGTTCTTGTTATTATCAGACATTTTGTGCTTAAAGATCTCTATTTTCTACTGTATTTTTCTCTACAGAATTTTTCAATTCATAAAGAAGAAAATATATATTTTAAAAAAGTAATGTATTATAGTATAGCAGATGAACTCCCTATTCAATCAGAAGTAACCATTTTTCTAGAGCAAGTTAAGCATGCTTTTTCCCTAAAATTTTTGCGTATTTTTACAATCAAAATAGTTTGAGCTTAGGTATAACGTATCTTGTGGATGTATGTAGGAATGGAAATAAAGATGAAAAATAGGTACGAAAAATATACGTTTAGGTATGAAATATGATGCTTAGCGGTTATATCTGTGGAGAGTGACCCCTAAGAAAAAAAGAGAATTAAAGCTACTGTTTTCCTATAAAAAGGCAAAAATAGAAAACTGTTCTGTGCTGAACTGGGAGACCAACCATGATGTTGTGATGTCTGAAATCACAGGAAGGAAGTACAAAACATCAGGCAATTACTGTATGTTCAAATATTTTGCTGAAATATAGGGCCAGTACTGCCACTGAGCTGACATGAAATTGGATAAATAGAAAAGCTGAGGAAGGGTTTAGAAAGAGACCATATTAGTGACCTGAGGTACACAAAGATATCTGTTACAGAAAAGAGAATAGTGTGTTATTTAATATGTGGCAAACAAACTCTGGAAGCCTATATTTGCTGTTCTTATGTAATTCACAGAAGGGATCAAGTTCAGAAATTCTTTAACCATCTACATGTATGAAATTTCTAAAAGGCTGTGCATGTGCACTGAAAAGTGTTTGCGTCCACAAACTGAGAAGGGTTGTCATGAATTAACAGACTTTTTAATACTTACCCATGTAAAAGGAAAGAATATATTTTTTCTGCTCCAGGAAAGTCTTGTGGCAAGATAGCAAATCAAGTTCAACTGTCAGAGTGGTCCTTCCCATGCCATTTTTAAACTTTGTTGTCATCATTTCCTTTGTAGGATCAACAGTTATTATCATAATTAGTCTTCAACCATTTGTGGAATGAACTTGATTTCCATGTGACTCCAGAAATTACATGCTCACATTAAGGTTTTTCACTGCTCAAATCATTAGAAATGTGTCCAGGATCTTTCTGCTTATGTTTATGTCCCATCCCCAGAAACACTCAAGGTCAAGCTGGACTGGGCTCTGAGCACCTTCATCTAGTTGTAAGTGTCCACATTCATTGCAGGGAGGTTGGACTAGATGGCCTTTAAAGACCTTTTTCAACTCAAACGATTCTATGATTCCATGGTTTGCACAAACCATCTCTTCATACGGTTATGAAGTACAGACTTTGGATATATACGCTGCCTTCCTGTATTGTTTTTGTGGAGGTCATCATAGGTACTAGTTTCTCCTCTTTTAGTATGTCCCCTTTTTCCATCCAAATATACTACTAGTCCTTTTTACCATTATTCAAAGTTAATTCTTTCAGATGTTGTCTCTGTCCAAGATAACCTCATAAGCATTGTTCTGTGTTCTTTGTTTCTATGCTCTGGCTTCCTTGGTTATGAGCAACCTCACTTCTTTGGTTATGGGCAACTTAAGTAACCCAGGCAGCTTTATATGAATAATCTGCCTCTTTTTATTTACCACTTTGATGTTTATGACATTGACAGCCGATACCAGCTAAGTTTTCCATTTTCTTCCCATTAAAGCACTGAATAATGCAGGGGCAGTCATCTTAGTGGGAAGCCTTGAGACAGACTTCTTTTCAGTGGACGAGTGCAGCTGGAGAGCCAGACTTGGTCCTGTAACTAAGTTATGTGATACGATCTCAAAATCTCTTTCTCAATTTGCAAAGATGTTTTGATTTCTTTCAGAAAATAAGTTAAAGATGCATTAAGCCCTAAACTTAGTTGCCTTAATACCGAACATAAAACTGAAAAGTAACGTAGGACATAAGCATTGTTTTTAAGGTCAGGTCACTCATATCATCTGATTATATTGCAAGCCCCATAACCTCCCAGTTCAAATATGAAATAAAAGGATTATCTTATTTTTATGATGTCAGGAATCTTGGAATCTTCCAATAATAAGCCTTGTCCTAAGGCAATAACCCTTTCTTATGTTATATTCTCAGGTATGAATGTGTGTGTTCTCCCACTACCATGTCTGAATAATATAGACTGCTATAGTTACTGTAGTTACAATGTTAACCAATCCAAATGTAACTGAAGGATTAAAATGTATGCTACTTATGTGAAGGACAATTTGTACCTTAGGATTTTTTAAAGAGCTGCTAATAGTGAAGGTGTTTTTTTAAAAAAAAAAGATTAAAATTAAACGTGTATTTTTCTCTATTGTACTGTATCTGATTTTTTGTCAGAATGAATCTTGCTGATCTTGGTTTCAAGGTTTCTATTCTGTGTGCTTTTAAACCAAGGTCAAGCAGTAGGCAGGAGAGGGACCTTGAAGGTGTCATTGGCTAGAAATACATAAGCTTTATAGCTATACCACTAATTATTTATCATTCATAAGAAGAAATATAGATGGGCAAAATGATACAGACACAGATACTTCTGTAGCTGTGTGCACACCAGAATGTCAAAGTACAGGTGCCTAACAGTATTTGGCAGTGCATGAGAGTATAGGTGTATGTTCATGAGTCCACACAAATGTCTATATGATTACATGCATTCCTACTTCTTTTTCCGTGTCCAGAATGAAACTGCTTGTGTATGTGTTGCACTGCACACACATACAGCCTAATAAGCCTGACAAAACTGTGAAGGGAAAAATCATTTAATAAAGCTGTCTGTCTAGTATGATTATAAACTACTACATGTTTTTTCAAGGGTAACCTTGAAGCTGTTTCTCTTCATTAAAAATAAAGCCCTTGAAATGAGGCCTTACACCTGAGAAGGCAGACTTTTTTTTTTTTTTTTTTTTTTTGAGTGGAAAAAAAAGATTTATTTTAGTAAACTGGGCAAGGATTCCTTGTTTTGTTCTTCCTTAAATTTGTGATCAGTGTGAAGAAAAGGTACAATATTCTTGTACACATTAACAGTAAGTTATGACATCGTCTGTTTAATTTGTATTTAAAGCAGAGCATATAGGAATGTTTAATGTATGTTCACATATAGACAGATAGGATTTATTTGATATAAGACTTCCGTGACTTCTAAAAGGCAGAGCTTTGCATTTGCCAGACAAAAACAATGCAGAATTACATGTGGAAATCTCAGGAGAGATATTTTCACACGAAGACAAACCTTCTGGCCCAAGTATCACCCTTTGTTCCTCCCACCAGCACAGGAGCTCTGTCCAACCTTCTTGAGACAGGCAGCCTCAATAATGTAGAACATCCTAAAAGCTTGTCTCCTAAGTTTTCCAGCTCTGGTTGGTATTGAAGTACACCATACTTCAGCCATCAGCAGTGAGTCCATATCTCTCTCCCTCCATCTTTGCACCCTGTCTCAAAGACCAACTGAAGCCACGGTGGGCAACTGGAGCCGGGAACTGAGAAATGCATCTTCTAACCCTATGGGTTAGATGTTCCTGCAAGCACTTGCTGCCAGCACTTTGTCTAAATTAGCAAGTAACACAAACAAATGGGGCTGAAACAGTTGACATGGAGCACCTGACAAACAAAACATTGGCTCATAGGTTCATAGGTTCATTAGGTTGGAAAGGACCTACAAGATCATCTAGTCCAACCATCCTCCTATCACTATCCCTACCCAACTACTAAATCAAATCCCTTAGCACCTCATCTAAACGCTTCTTGAACAGCGCTAGGGATGGTGCCTCAACCACCTCCCTAGGCAGGCCATTCCAGTGCCTGACCACTCTTTCAGAGAAAAATGTTTCCTCAGGTCTAATCTAAATCTTCCCCGGCGCAACTTGTGGCCATTCCCTCTCATCCTGTCATTATTTATCAGGGAGAAGAGGCCCACCCCCTCCTCACCACAACCCCTCTTCAGGAAGTGGTGGAGTGCAAATAAGGTCTCCTCTGAGCCTCCTCTTCTCCAGACTAAACAATCCCAGCTCCCTCAGCCGCTCCTCATAAGACTTGTGCTCCAGACCCCTCAGCAGTTTTGTTGCCCTTCTCTGAACACGCTCCAGGGCCTCAATGTCCTTCTTGTAGTGAGGGGCCCAAAACTGAACACAGTACTCGAGGTGCGGCCGTACCAGAGCTGAGTACAGGGGGATGATCACCTCCCTGCTCCTGCTGGTTACACTATTTCTAATACAGAAATGATATATCACAGGAGATTGGCATATCACAGGAGATTATTCCAGACAGCTTTATTCTGGCTTCATGGATTAAATGTCCATTAGCAGTTGAAGGGCCCTATGTACACACCAGGAGAGCATCTGCCATTCTCTTTCACAAAGGAATTTGGTCATGTCCTCCAAGAGTATTCCGTGATGTGAGGCACAGTAATTGGAGATAGTAACACAATCCTGATTCAAACTAGAACAATGAAGTAGACACATGGTCATTTCTTGGTTGTGGCAGGCTGAAATACGTGATCTGTATGGCTTACTACGTTTTCTACAGTAGAAGTATGGAAAAGTACTCGAGTTTTGCAGATGTATTTTTCATAAGAAAAATGCTCTGTGTTTGAAAGGACAAATGAGTTTGATCCAAACAGTAAATGGCATTGTTAATCAAACTGCTACAAAGCATTGAATTAAAACTGACTAAGTAAAAACACTGGAAGAAAAAAATCTATTAATAAACTTCCTTCCATTCTTTAATATGTGACTGAAAATATTTGAGTTCATCTAGCAAAGTTGTCACTGATTTTGGCCAATCCAGACTTCATAGATGTGCCAGGAAATCACGAATTTTCCTGCTTTCCCTGGAAATAAAAAATAATAATTTCTCTTTAAAACTAATAGATATTCAGTTTAGACCACACTACAGCACACAACTTCCATTCTTTCAGTCTTCATTCCCTCTAAAGGACTTTGTAAGATAAAGGTTAGATCCCAAAGTTTCTTCTTGTACAGGTTATATAAGCATTTGTCTGCCTTTGGAGCTGCATCACATTTTAGTATCTTTCTCAGTTTCTCCGTGTTCTTTCTCTCTGTTAAGAGTGGCACTTTTACCCTTTGCTTTCATGACCACTTCCCAGGCTTTTGTTGCTTTACCCATCTGCTGCTTGCTATTCTATCATGTTTCCAGAGCAGTGAGACCCCAGAATATTGTTTCAGTCATTGGTAAGGACAAAAAAACCTCCACATTTTTAAGTCTGATACATGATTTCTGCATGAAGGTGACAAAGGACAGTCTTTTGCAGGCAGACATGATGAAATTTTGCTTCCAAGGACTAATTCCTTATAGCTGAGTCTATGGTACAAGTAAGGAATTAAATCCTACTGAAATGTTCCCCTGCTCTGGGATACACACCCTGTTTTTTGGTGTTTGTTTTATTTTTTTTCTGTGCAATTACTTCCATTTTTTTTTCAATATGAGTCTATCTTCTCTTTGTGAGGATTTTTCTTATCTACCTTGCTCCACAAACTATTAAATTATAAAAAAAGAGATTCCCTCAGCATGGTCAATCTTAAATATGCAAGCAGATTCAAGGTAATGGTGGAAGATGAACCAGCTAAAAAGGGTTGAAAAATTGCAATTTGTTGTACTGATTTGAGAGAAGGAAAGATTTAGAATGCTAAACTACTTACAAAATACAGCACGCGCTGCATAGTTATTTAGATTGGTCTATAGATAACATTTCAAAACAGTACTTTCTTAGAGTGAAAAGTTCCACACAGCTCTATTTGTGATATTGTTATTTCCTGAGTGAGTCCTATACTTCAGCCTTTTTCCAGCATTGTTTTAGCTTCTCTTAGCATACTACATGTTTGACGCTGCAGACTTCATATCCTGTGACCAAAGTGAAGCATGATTTTGCATAATGATTCTTTACAAAGGGAAAACTACTCAATTTTTTATCAGAAATGGGTTTTGAGCACTCCGCAGGGAGTGCGTCAAATCCGGAGCTTTCTCTACAGGCCTTCTCCTTTTATGCACCAACAGCATCTCTAATGGAAATGAGACTCCTAATTCCTACGTTTAGAAGGAGAAGATGGGAGGGGAGAATGAATTTGAGAGGCAGCTTCATTAGTCAAAAGGCAAGCGGATTTAGATGGGCTTTATAAAGCTTTTTAAAGTGATCATTGAGCTTGTTAATGTCTTGTGCTGTTAACTGGGAGTGGATATATGACATCTGTGCTGCTCTGAATACTGTGGGATTTTCTGAGCATCAGTTCTGCCATTGTTAACACTGCAGACCAACTGTTGCAGACACAAGGTCATTCAAACCCTGCGTATAAATATCAATGCATCAGATTAATGAGATTTGTTGGGAATACCACTGCTGAGAAAACTCTAGAGGTGGGCATGTCTCCTGATGTGTCTTTGCTCACAAAAATATCCTTCTTAATGCTTTTTCCTTCCTGCTGGATAACCACATTCCTTTCTTTTATTGTCTTTCACGTCCTTCCATGGAGCAGCAGAACTCCAGGCTGCTGCACACTGCCTGGGGAGAGAGAAGCTGCTCAGCTCCGTCAGAAGGGGCACTGGCAACAGTGGACTCCTGGCTAAGCTCTCATCCTGCCTCTTCCTTTCTGTGAACTCCGTGCCTTTAGGGCCACTGCCTCCTTTGCAGCATTTACACATCTGCTCTTCTTCTCTGTTGAGAAATTAAATCATAGTTGTTGGATAAGTGTAAAATGAAATGCAGTCTGATAGTGGATAATTCTGCTGTCGTTGTGGTTAGCTGTTTTTGTTTTTTTTTAATTATTATTTCCCAGTCAGACAGAAATAAACAGAAGCCTTGCTACTGAAATCAGCTAGGGCCTCATACATCTGGCTTTGCATTTTTATTTCTAGTGTGGGAACAATAATTTCTGTAAAATTTCACTCTATAAAGTATACTGATGTACTTTTCCAGTACAGGGGTACCCACGAATGACAGAACAGGGAACTGACCCAGTAGAGCTGGAATCTGACTTTTACATTTGCTGAAAAATTGAGTCAAGCAAAAAGGATCATATGTTATAATTCATAATGACTAAATAAATATTTTTATGATGACATTATATGTATATAGTACTGTAATTTTGGTCCCCTCGAAGTCCCAAGGAACACTAATCATAGAGCTTTAAAAACCTTTATTAACAATTTAATTTCTCCAAGGTATTCAGACTTTTTACTACTTTCTTTGACTCCTCTCCCTCCCCTCCCCTCACCTCCCCTGTATGGATATTCAATAAGGCTCCTAAAACTGGTTTTTGAGGCACTGCACTTTTAACCTTTCTCCTGACCAGGAGCAGCTTAATCTTATTCTGTGTTTCCAGAAGCCATCCTGGAGCCCACAGACAATACCCTCAGCTCCTCAATTTACTGACGTACACACTCAAGCACCACTCTGCCACTAGAGAAATGTAGTCAGAGTGAACTAAAACACACAAAAGAAATTACATAGCATGTGACGTTGCTCATAAGTGAGGGTCATATGAAATTTAAGCTGCAGAAAAATATCTGTTCACACATCAAGTAGTCAAAAAATTATATCTCCCCTATGTTTTTTTCCAATAAATTTCATATTTTTCATACATTTGACAAAAATTGAAGTTAAATAATAAATACATACGGGGTTATACTATCCAGTGTTGGAATTTAGCAGAAAGAATTTTGCTTAGCAAGTGGGCCTCTATTTTCACTTATATTACATAATACTGTGGGGAAAAAAATATAGAAAAGGTTGATATTTCAATTGACAATGAAAGAAAGCTTTGGAGTTCTGGGACACTGAGTTGTGCTGTCACCATTCCACCCCAGCTGCATTTCAGCGTGAGTTCCATCCCTAGCCCACTCTCCAGGCAGTACCCAGCTGGACCACCTCATGCCCAAGGAAAGGTCCCATGTCAGACAGACCTACCAGCATCACAACATCCAGTCATCCTTTCCTTCCTCCTATGCTGCTCCACCACTCCCTATTCCCAGAGGGAGTTGCACGCTGTGGTTTTCTTTTGAAGAAGGGCACTACAGGGAGGCTGACCCATCCCACTGACATTTTTTGCCTGCTGCCCTGCTATACCATGCTCCACAGAACCTGGGTCCTTGAGGTGCAATTACTCTTTCTTAACTCCTGGCACCAAATCTCCGGAATTATCATTACTTCCAAATGCAGACAAGCATCTCTCTGCTTATTTCCTTCTTATCAAACAGTGAAATGTATCCCTTTTATTACAAATAAATGCAAATATTTATTACCAATGTGTACATCCATTATTATTGTTCTCCTGATTAATGCTGTCTCTGAGGCAATGGCATGTGAAATATTGCTTATAGCATCCCCAAGTAGATGCAAAACTGCTCTTAAAATGTTCTTTTCAGAGTTTAATACAAAGAGCAAAAATAAATAATGTTAGGCCCTTGCCAGGATCTGCCCATTTTAAACTTTGCAATGGCACAAATCATCATTAATGAAGCACTTAACATTACACTCTCGACAGCATAGTATAAAAATTACTGCAGTCATCCAAAGGATAAGAAGAAACATGGCAGATAACTTCTGGAGGGGAAAGATTTATACTCTTTTAACAAAACTTTATGGGTTCAAGTTTACATTACAATAAAGGAAGGGGGTAATGTTTATCTCTTAAAAGCTTTTGGGGGAGGCATTTGGAAGGAAATTGTGGTGTTTTGTTTTCCAAATGAATGGAAGAAAGATCAGGGAGCAAGGTCTCAGCAGCAGTGAAATCTGGTTTGCATCATCAGCTATTCTGTTATAAAATACTGTGGCTGGAGTCACAGGACATGAAATTTATATTATAATGTAGAATAAAGTAAATTATACTATGTAAATCCTCTTGGTACATAGTTTTAGCCACTGTTTGTTCCAAAAATATTGCTGACAGTAAGCTAAACAGCTGGTACCTAGTGCTTCTTTCCTGTTGGTAAAAGCATAACACCATGCTGTTTGTGCTAAATTATGCCTAGAAAATAACCTCAGGATCATATACCAGTGCAATGCAAAGTGGAACAAACATCTCTGTTTGTGACATAGTCTACAAGGAGAGCCCAGCTGAGAACTGCAGAGCCAAGGCCTCACTTACTGCCACTGAGGCCTGTAGCAGAGCAGCGAGGTGGCTGAGCCTTGCTGCACCATGACAGAGGGCTGCCCCATCTCCATGGCCCTCTGGTGGCCACAGGGCCTGCCAAAAGGAGAGAGGAAAAGGTCTATAGGCAGTCATCAGCATTTTTCTTCAGGGGACAGCAAAGGTAGAAAGGACTGAGGAAGCATTTAGCAAAAATACACACAAAAAAAATCAGTCTGCAATCTATTTTTAACAGAATCAGCAGAAAGAAGAGGTCGCATTTGACTTTATTCTGTAATGCATGTAGCTAGAAATAAAAGACTTGTGTATTTCAATGCCTTCCAGTCTCTCCCAACATAGAAACTTCTTGCTTTGTTTCCAGAGCAAAAGATACTTTCCATAATGCTTCACACTATTTAGCCCAGTGAATGCAGAAGCAGCTAATGTACATCAGAAATGAGCAACTCTACAGAGGATGTGGTGTTGTGTTCTTCCATGGGAAACAATCTGAGGAAAACTAAAGTGGTATACTGAATGGAGAGAAGAGTTCTGTCATCCTGATCTTGTAAAGATAGAACCTATGACCTGAAATTCAACCTGCCAGCTTATCAGGAGGAACATTTACTCTTGTTATTGAATTCAATAGATCACAATGAATCCCTTCTCAACTACTGTTATTTTCTCAATCTTACTAGACTGAAAAATTAGGATTTTCCCTTGATTTCTGAAGCAACGTATTTCTAAATTTAATCCTACTTTATTTTCTGTCCAAGAATGTGATTTATTTAAAGCCTGTTTGTTTTGTTTCACCCTTTCCCTAAGTCAGCATCATTCACTACCAAATTTATCTTAATGTTTGCAAAGAACAGATTGTCTTTGGGGAATGACCATAAGGATCTTAAAAAATCTTCTTCGTTCTCTGTATTCCATACAACAGTTCTCCAGAGCATCATAGATTCTCCCAAATGTTTATGTGCTGAAATAACAAATAGCAGCAAGAAAAGTAAGAGAAAATTGTATGGTTCTCACATGCTAGTAATCAGGGATGGTGTTAAGGAAGGCTGGCTTAAAATTGAAGTCTCGTTCCTAGATCAATGTTTCTGTGTTACTTGTATCATAGATAATTTCTGAAGATCTGTTGAGTTCATAAGCTTTATGACAGTACCTCAGCAGGAAAAATCTGAATGTTTTTTAGCACAAAGTTCTAGAAAATGCATGGCCAAAATGTCATGTAGAATTGAAATAATTTGTTGCTTTCCTTTTATCCACTCATTTTGCTCACCATACAGAAAGAGTCAATTGTTCCTCCAGTATGATTTTTTTTTTAATTAGAATATTTTGGGGGCAAATTGTTGTGTACAGCACAGCTCACCTTAACATCCATTAAGTCACCTTCCAGAAAAAAAAGTCTGTTACAAATAAGTCCGCCTACTATTTTGCTTTCAAACAAAATGTTTTCATTTGACCCATTTTCTTCTGGGATTCCTGATGGTTGCCATGGGAAACCAAGACAATCCTGAGATTCTGTTAAATTAAAATGTGTCCCTGTGGTTATTACTTTTTTTTTTTTTTTTTTTTGTAAATACAGGGCATACACTTCTCAGCACAGATGCTGGAGAATATGTATTTGCTATCATGGTGGAAGATTTTTCAAAGACAAAAATAGTTGTTGAGTGGCTCTGAATATTAGTAAGAGGTTGGTAGACAGCATCTGCATCACTTTTGATAACAATGACGTGGGAAAGAACAAAAAGTAGTTTGTTCTCTAAATGTCTGTTCTTTAGTGGTCTTCCAAAGCAGCCTCTTTTTATTGAAAAGAATTATCCTAAGAGATCTCCTCAGTTTTTCTTTACCACAGATTCAAGTCTTTGACTTCACAGATTTCTGTTTTTCCACAGATTCAAGTCTTTGACTTCACTCACTTGTCCACTTAAGCCATATGGTCTGATTGGAGATTGAAAAGAAGTTAAGTCTGGTGAGTGCAAAGTTTGATAGCCAGGGCAGTCCCCTAGAATACTGCTGTTTTTTCCTCCCACCTGTTGGAAGTTGCTTTTCATCCTTCTTGTTCCTGCACCCAGTACCCACATATCTCTCCAGTGGCAGCAGAATTGGGCACACTCAGTGCCCTGATATTTCCGTCATGGTGTCACCACATCTCATGCTAGGCCTGACTGTGGTCAGTGGTAATTATACAAGGATATCTATTTTAAGAGCAAGAGCTGACTGAGCACTGGGTGTTGTCACTGCATACTACCAGAGGCGGCCTACTTAGCCTGGAAGGATTCTGAAAAGACAAATAGTACTCTGATATTTGTCCTTTTCTTTGGTGCTTGACTGTATTCAGTGAATTTGCTGAATACCCACTGTGTAAAAAGCAGGCTGTACAAATGTAATACATGATAACACATTGCCTGGAAGGTATTCAGGGACCAAACAGTGCCTGCATAAGCAGCTCCTGAGCAGCTACTGTAAATCTGGCAGATGCAGAAAACCCTTATGAAATGAGGCTTGTCAAGCCCTGAAATGAGTATTAGCATTTCTTTGCATTGCTGCTCTGAACATCATAAAAACATTTTCAGAAAGGCTGCAGCACACTCTCAGAGTGCTCTCCAAAACCTCATCCATCTGCTGCAGGACATGCTGCCCTGGCAGTATGGCCAAGTGGGTGCCAGGGGCCCTTCACCTGTCCCCACCTCATCCTCACTGCCAAGGCTGCCAGAGGTGGCTCAGCTATGGCTGAGCATCCATGCTGAGATGTATGGAGGCAAAAGGGATGGATGGAGATACTCCTTCTCCAAGGCTGGGAAAGTCAAGCACACGGTGAAAGCTCCTGCTTTGGTGGTTGTTTTTTTTTTTTAATGAATTAGATGTGATTCTCATAACTCTCACTTGATATTCTGAGCTCTTTTGTGTAAGACAGATTCATCGTTATCACTGATTATTTTCCATAAGTTCATAAGTTCATAAGGTTGGAAAGGACCTATAAGATCATCTAGTCCAACCATCCTCCTATCACTATCTCTACCCAACTACTAAATTAAGTCCTTTAGCACCTCATCTAAACGCTTCTTGAACAGCGCTAGGGATGGTGCCTCAACCACCTCCCTAGGCAGGCCATTCCAGTGCCTGACCACTCTTTCAGAAAAGAAATTTTGTTTGAAGTTCTGTTTATTCATGGAGAAAGCAACTAACCTCATGGGAAACAGTCATGGCTGATCGGTTGAGCTGGAAAGAGATCATTAACACAGTGACATTTGGAGAATCATTAGCAAAGGTGAGAGGCATCTTTGATAGCCTGGAGAAAAGATTCAACACAGCTCAGATATGTCTTATATTAGCTCCTGTCCCAGCAGTTTGACTCATACTATGTCTGCCTTTATTAGATTTAGCTGTTACTACTATAAATATTGGTTTTGTGAAGACTGATTTGCAGTTAAATACTTACAAGAATACATATGCTGGTTAATGAAAACTACTGAAAGCAAAAATAAAAGCAGAATGAAATAGCCAAGCACACTGAAACCTGCTGCAGAAGATGAGCATGTGTAGGCTAAAAGCAAGAACAAGTGGAACTCCGGGACATAACACAGCAGATGCCATACCGCTAGTGCTGCTGTCAGAATGCTCTGTGAGATGACATCCCCACAGAAAACATCATGTAAAGTTTAGTTTGCCTTGTGTATGAGATCAAAGAGTATGTTTAGAAAAAAAAAAACACTGGTAAAAAAGAAGGAAAAACAGGAGAAAATCTATGTGCTATCTTACTACTTAATTTTTTAGTATCAACACTGAACTACAGCTTGATAGCAGCTTTGCTCTCTGGCTGCTCAAATACTATATCTATAACATACCAGTACTAAAACTAAAAAGAAAAGTCAAGACAATAGAGCCTCTCCCTGTGGCAGGCCCAACTGATAATTAGCACATAGCCTAGTGTCTTTCTATAATCGTGCAAAAACTGGTAGATTTAAAATTTAAAATAAATTCCTTTTCTTCAAATACTTGTATGCTCTTCAGAGTGTGTCACTGTTTATTTACAGAAGTTGTAATGACTAAGACTGTTACTTCCAGCAACCTTTTCCTATGCCACTCTGTCAGCATTCATCATTCCAAACTGGAAGAATATTTCTGAGGGTTTTGAAACTTTGGAAAGTACACTGAAATTTCCAAAATTGAGGATCTACTCGCTATATTTAACACTCATTTCCAGTTGCCAGTGGTACAATTTAATACATACTAGACTTTTATTTATTTATTTATTGTAATTAAGTTCACAGAATCACAGAATTACAGAATTGTAGGAGTTGGAAGGGACCTCCAGAGATCATGGAGTCCACCCCCCTGCCAAAGCAGCTCCCTAGCCCAGGTTGCACAGGTAGGCGTCCAGGCGGGTCTGGAACGTCTCCAGAGAAGGAGACTCCACCACCTCTCTGTGCAGCTGTGCCACTGCTCCGTCACTGCACTGGGAAGAAGTTCCCATTCATATCTGTGCAGAACTTCCTATTCCTCAGTTTGTGTCCATTTCCCCTTGTCCTATCACCACACACCACTGAGAAGAGTTCAGCCTCGTTGCTACATTCATAATACATGGATATACACAGATTGGCTGTATCTGGCCTTCATGGCTCAGAACTCAGCCATCTTTTGTCTAACGGCAAATGCCTGTGTAACACACCAGCAGGCTCCTGCTAAAATAGCAAGCTTTCCTACTCAACCATTCAGAGATACATCTGATGTTAAGAAACTTGAGTGTCCTCTCCAAGGGCATAAGCACATGGGTAGAAAATCCCAATAAATACCTACCCATCCACTATGCTGCCTCCCCTGTGCTAAGACCTTACAACTCCCTTAGTGCATCTTCTTTCCCAGGACTTCTTCCAGCCTTGCAAGTAAATGCCTGGTCTCTCCCACAGTATATGTGAGCCAACTCAGCTTGCTCCCTCCTTTTCCCTTTCTTTCATCCCCTAGCTTTTCTGAAGGCTTTTGCATAATGAACTTTAGAAACAGTGTTTCTGGCTGCCTTTAGCATAGAAAAAATAGCGCAATGCCTGAGCAGCTCCCTTTGTAGTCCCAGTTCAGAGCAGAGGGGAAATTCTGGCTGAGCAGACAGCTCTCAGCATTCCACTAGAGAATCCCTATAGAAATGGTGAATACCTCCACAGGCTTTCTCTGATAAATTTAACCATGTTTTTACAGCTAGGTATCTATCTGGAAAATCTCCCAAATGGATTAATAATCATGAGGTCTTATTTGGCTGATGCTCCTGTAGAAAACTGCTGTATTAGCACTTGAGCTCATATTCTTAATAGTAGCATCACCGTATAGTAACAGCACTGTTATCTGTAACAGACTCAGTATCCTAGGAAGTGCTGCATATCAACACCAGTCCTCATGTCCAGAAGGAAATAGAGCAGCAAAGCAGTAAGGGGCAGATGCAGTGGCTGTGGATCTGACACACACCTGAGAGGGGCAGCACCTGCTCTGCTCCAACTGCCACAACTGATGTTCACAAATGTGGAAACAGAAAGAATTGATCAAAAAATCCCTTACCACTCATCAAGGTACAGGAATCCAATGGCCGCACTGAATGCCTTTATAGAAGGAAGGAGAAAACAAACCAGCCTGAAGACCTTGAAAGCTCGGTGGTAGATTAATAGGTGTCAAGGAGTACTTTCTGATTTAGTCTTTGACAGATTGCCATTTTCTACATTCCTCATGCAACTAAAAACTATATAATTATCTGTGTATGTTTCCCAGTTCTTAAAATGCCAGGCAAAGGAATTTTTGCTTATTTTCCCATAGTCAATTTTAAAAGCTGATTTTGGTAAAACAATGACATCTTGTGACAGAGAGGAGCAATCACACCCGTATAGCAACACAGTTCCAGGAAAGCATTTCCCATAAATAGATGACATCCCCCAGAACTATTTTGAATTATTGATGAGCTCAGTTTTAGCTACCAGCTTTGTCTTAGATCTTTCTCCTAACATGCTTCTTGATGTTCACAACATTTATAAGAATCTTCCCAGTGATAGACATATTTATTTAGATAATCATTATTCAAGACTGTGGCAATTCTGCTAGATCTATAATTACTCTTCACTCATTTAATACATTAGTTTTCCTAAAAAAAAGCACACAACATCCTTTTTCTTCTTTTCACACCTTACTTCTAGCAAATCAAGTGCTTTGAAATGTACTGGAACTATGCAAAACTGCTAACAAGAAAGATGTGCTGCCTGTTGGTTTTATGCAGGTTAATGGGAGGACTGCAGCTGTCTGGAGCTTTCTCAGCAAGGAGGAATTTCTATTATAATTATTTTAAACGGACATACAGACTTTGGATTAATTTGAAAACGTTGACTTTACATCAGCCGCATTAACTTAAAAAGACTGGAGAGCTAATGATTTGAGAACAATTTTTCCACTAATTTGAGGACCATTGAAATCAGAAGGTATTAAAAAGTCAAGTGGATGACAATTCATAGGAACACAAGAAAAAAAAAACAAACAGCAAGATTGTACCAAGCACTCATGTAAAATATTTCAAGTTTCATATAACTCCTGATTACTGTCCCATCCATTAAGCACCAGCTTTCAGGAGCTGCACTAACTACCAACCTATCAGTGTCTTTTCTGACCTCCATTTAGACAAGAGATACGGCAAATGATTGGGATTTTGAGTGAATGATGATCTGATTAACATGACTGGTGAGCTATTCCTGGTATTACATTATGCAATTAAGATGTTATGCCTGCATTCATATATTTTATAACTGTCTAAAAATTAATATCTTTTTTGTCAGCATAATAATGCTGCTGGGACTGTACGCCTCAGTTCCAAGGGTATTCTGGGGACAAGAATGAAACCAACAGTGTTTTATAAAAAGCACATAATAGTCAAAGTAGTGATATACAGGAACAAGGCAATTGGTGTCTCTATCATTTGTTATTGAGAAGTTTCAAATATTGACACCCTTTTTGCATCAAGACGCATTTTTTTTCCAACCTGATGGCAAAAAGTATGCTTTACATTTTTTACATTTACACAATTTACATTGGTGTAATGAAAATTAAAGAATCCCTAAGTAGGATTCACCTGAAACATTAGACAAAAAAACAAGTCAAATATACCAGCACTGGCATATAACTAATGTCACACTTACACAAAATGTGATGCCAGGAAAATCACTTTACCTCTTGTAAAGGAGCTCTTGATAGCCAATTACTGCAAAATCTAAAGATGCTTTAAGTGCTTGCTACTGTGGGCAGCGCACATCCACAAAATCCTAGAGCTTGTCTAACACACATTAAACCCTAAATATCGCCTCTCACTCAGTGTCAGGGCTGCAGCACAGGACCTGGCACGTGCCCAGCCACATCTTCCAATTTTCAGGTTTCTCAGCTTGTCAGAGAACCACAGAAGCATGATTTAGGTTGGAAAATACCTTCAACATCATCAAGTCCAACCATCTACATGACCTACAGAGCCCCATGGCTCCAACATGTCCCTTAGTGACAGGCAATCCAATATCACTGATAGAGGTCCAGAAGGTGTGCTGTGGCTGGGAGACTTCTTGTCTGATAGGAGCAGTACTGCTGGCTGAGGAAGCAAAGACATGACAATTTGCCCCTCCCTTTTCCAGTATTGGCAAATGTGCTCACCACACAGACACAACCAGTCCTTGGTTATATTGCTCCTCTAGATCCTGGTATGAAGGTGAAGAAAAGCTGAGGGACAAGTTTCTCTTGGCCAAGCCTCTTCTCAACTCCCATTTATTTGTGTTCACTCCTCTCCCACTGGCATCGCAGCTCACCATGTGCTAGAACACCTCTTGCATCCACCAGTGCTTCAAAGCTCACAAGCAGAAGAGTTCCTACCTACAGCTTTACAGCTGTTCTGGAGCATACAGTGTTAACCTTGGATTTTTAATCTGTGCATGCTCTGTGAAATCAGGGGCTTTATCATGGCCATTAGGATATGCATCAATATTAGTGGGATCCCAACACTTTGTTCAAATTCACCTTGATTTACACCCATTTACTGCCTTCCGTGGACATTTCTGTATTTGTATTTGTAGTAGAAACAATGGAGTTCATCTGTCTGCATATCTTTTTATAAGATAATATAATATCACTGAACAACAGCACGTATCTGTTATTCTGCTTACACATAGTAAATTAGCCAGACAACTCCCGAAATTGAGATGGGCAATGTTTCTTTCTTAGTCCATGGAAAAAAGGATGTTTATCTCAGGATCTGCAGAGCAAAGGTGTTTTAAATTTCTTGCTGTATCAATGAGCTCTTAGAAAAAGAGAGTTGATGAACATGAATTTCTATGTCAGAAACAATGAATGAGTCTTCCTTTCTTCCTTTGTTCCCACCTTCTGTTTGTTAAGTCCTAGGAAATAATAAAAACTGGTACTTTCACAGCCCACAAATGAGAATTAACTGTCCCTGCTATGACTTTAGAAAGGATTAATTCAACTTTGCTTTGACTCTGCTGTGGACTACATCTGTTGCATTTTTAGTATTTTATCACCTCAAAAACAAAAGTAGATAAAGAAATCTTGATTCTGCTGAAATCCTTTACCTATGTTTTTTTCCATTTCTGATTAGTACCCAAACACTTTGCTTCTTCTGACCTATTTTCTTGCCACATTCTTGGGTTCCCTCAGCGCTAAAGGTAGCACAGGGGGGTTTGAAAGGTCTGCTTTTGGAAATATCTGGATGCTGAAAACATCAGACATCAGTAAGACTGCGTGTCATCCACTCAGAAAGCCTCCAAAATCTGTTTGCCTCTCAAAAGCTTTTTGAGAAGTAATGGCATTTTAACATAAGAAATGTGTGAACCACACGTCAGAATGATGATGTGCCCTTTTCCAGCCTTGTACAATTCACTTGCTACAGCTCCTGCCAAACGTGGAATCCTAACTAAAAAAAATAATGAGATCTTTCCTCTCCATGGGCTGTCTCACACTAATATTTGAATTAGAATTAAGAGCTGCTAAAGCTCAGAAATCCTCACATCAAAATACAGCCACAGGAAAAGCTCAGGGAAATTATCCTGTGTGAAATTTGAATCTGGCTAGAAACTGGATGGCACGGTTCCAAAACTTCCAGCTTGAAGTGGAACAGAGAAATTGTTCAAAAATTGATCAGTGTCTTTTTCTCCTCTGTTTCCAAGCTCCCACATGTAATCGGTCATTCCCCTTTGCATTCTTGTCTCTGCTGCTGTGCCCGGAGGGCCACAGAGCATGTACAAATAGAGCAGGGGGAACACCTTTCTGCTGTTGGTGAAATAAACATAATCATAAGTCAGTCTCTCTTCCATTGTGGAGGTAAAAACAATAACAAATGAAGAGATTGGGCTCTTCTAGATATGATCTATGGAGTAGAGCAGTTGGTGGAGGTACTGGCTGAGCCCCAGGGAAAGCCTGCAGCACTGAAGCTGAGCTGCCTTTGCCGAATTTGAAACAGCAGCAGGAGAGATTTTGGTTTGCCAGCCCCTCTCTCACTTTCTGTTCCATCCATCAAAAAAGAATGGAAATTGGCTTGCATTTGGCATGTGTAATGCTGGCTTCTTTGCTCAGAGCCATTGTTTCAGTCTTTCTCCATAATCAGATAGACAAGCAAATATTGCATCCAGTTTCAAACTTTTCTTCACAACCGTTATGTATAAAAAAATACTTCTGGGGTTAATGGGTAGCTCTTGCATGATCACGTCTTAGGCTAAGGCATGCTCCTACATCTTTTGCTCCATGTAACTTCAGTCATTCATCATTCACCTCCATGGAAACAAAAGGAAAAAATATTTGAGAGTGCCTGTAATTCTCCAGCTACTTTTGTACAAATATTGAACTCTAAGCCTCTGCACCAGGGCATGCCAAGCCTTTAGTGTTAAGAAGGAAGTCTGCTTTCCAGGAGAACACTTGCCTGTGTCAGGACAGACAGCTAGCACCCAGGGGGACTGAAAAAAGAGGAATTTTAGAAGTTGTTCTGGCAGCCTGTGCTGCTGGGCTTACAGCTGCACTTAGCAGACATCCCACTGCAGTGAGTGATGGCCAACAGTGGCTGCTCTTTCTTCTTTCATCTACACATACCTCACTTCTGGTCTTGCCTTCTCTTCTTCTGTTGGCTACTTATAGGAGTATGAAGTATTTAAAATCAACACTCCATTTTCAAACATTTATTCCATCCTCAGACAAACTTTCACATTAATGAATGAATTTATCATAACAGCATGTTAATTTCTTTATGAGCTTATATATAATGAAAAGATATGTCAGATTCACATGGCTCTCTGGGAGGATGAGGTTTGTTTGAAAACTGTGAGCAGTCTGAGACTAAAGTTCACAGTGGAAGCTGGCTTGAGTCAGAACTTACAATCAGTTCACGTCTAAGCCAAGCAATATGACATCTCTAAGAGCATGTTATATAGGGTGTTTCAATTACAGGAGCTGTGGACTAACATTATTGCCACACAGGCCCATTTAGTTAACAATTCCTCGATGTGTAAACCTTATAAAAAGGATTTAAAACCAAATTTATTGAAAAAAAAAAGAATCCATTTTTAGCTGTATATTTAGATATATTTTCACTACCCTAAATATAACCACAACATTCAACGAGGCTGTTAATGCGAGTAGTACTACTAACATATTTCCTGAAAATTAGTTGTTTGGCTCTTGAATTCAATGCAGCTGTTTCCTGTTTAATATTAATGCCCTTTTTCAATATGTGCACTAGATGTATGACTTAAATACCCAAATGAAAAATCTCTAAATCTGAGTAAAACTACATTCTTTAAATTACTCTTATGAAAAGGCTTTTTATTTTGTTCTGCTTGGCCTTCTGTCTTTCACAGACTAAATATTTGCTAGTTCTTCAGTCACCGTTGAGTCTTTCAAGGAGGATTTTAGTCTGATTCATTTCTATAATTAGGCACAAACATCCCTTAGTAGTTACTGCCAATCCAGTCTTCACCTTCGTGTCATTTGTTGTTTTTAGGCTGTTGTCTCTCCTTTCTTGTTAAAGCAAAACTACATTTGCAACTGATTTACAGTAAGGAAGAAAATGGAGGTCACTCAATTTCAGTGGTCTACTTGTACATGCTAATACACCCTTGAGTTGCTTAACAGATGGAAAGACTGTCAAAAGACCCTCCTCTTCTCATTCTATTCGACATTTCACTTTCAGGAAGAAATTGATACATCTAATTTATTATTTTTTATGAAGAATTGTCTATTCTTTTTTTTCACAGGGAGATCAAGAATGGAATTGGACAATTAGGAAAACCACATAGTGATCCAAAGTATTTTAGACCTCAGAGCACTATGGACCACTACTGGTTCCAACATGTTTCTCTAGAGACTATAATAGGTCTCTCATTTCTACACTGTATTTTTAAACAATTTCTAACACTTTGAAGGAGTAAGAAAGTCTGAAGATGACATTTTACATTCATCAAAATATTTCAAGCCAGATGTAGTAGGGCTTTCTTTTTCTAATTTACAGACAAATTGAATGAGGAGATTAAAAAAATGATTTAAATGAGATAAAAGGATGTGCATCAGAGAGACTTCAAAATTAAGCCTTAGGTTGAGACATGGAGAAGAAACAGTACTAAATACAGCTTTAAAATATTGCTCTTGCTACAAAGTTGCTCTGCAGCTTATATAAAAATTCATACAAATTTAGATCAGGGAGAAAAGGCTACACTCAATATTTGGTATCTGCTTGTGGTCCTGCATACCTATTTATTTCCTTCAGAGCTCATAGCTCAGAGGCAAAGAACGATCTTGTTTTTTCTCTTCAGCATCTGTACTAGACAAGGTAGGAAGCAACCACCACTTCCAGTGTTTCTCAAATGCAGAAGTACTCAGATGAATATCCGTTTCCCTTACAGGGTTTGCCATGATATCCAAAGAAGCATATCAACAAAAAGCAAATTCTGACCCCTCTTTCTGTCAAAGATATGATCCTTATTTACAAAGCATGATAAAATCTCAAAATTAGTTTAACTCATCACTCAGTCCAAGCAATCGTAGAACATTATGTCAAAGAGCCATAAGAATTCTCTACCTTTCAATCGAGATCAATTTCTTTTTCTGGAAAATGGAGCTGGACATAATGCCTTGGATTTTGTTTTCTTCAGACTGTATATTAGTTGCCTATAATGTGGAGATGAAGACACATCTCAAATGTATGCTTTACATAAATCTACGCCTTCAAAGGCTAGAAACAGTATGCAGTCACAGTAGGCATTAAGGACCATATTCATGAGGAATTTAGATCTATGAAATTGGATACCAAGGCCTCTGTATAAATGTGCCTTCAATCAAGTCAAGCTGCTCTAAATCATTTTTTTTTCCTCAGTGTCCCACTCGGCCATCTCAAATCTAGAGGCCTGATTTTCAAAAGCCTTCATATTTCTGGATTCCACTACAGCATATAAAAACAACAGTATGTCTTTGCATAAATACTATATACTATATACACAGAATACTGTAATACATACCACTGTATGGTATGTGGCACAAGTAAAAGAAATATAACTGATTATAAGTTGTTAAAAATCATTTCCCATGCATTCTGCCTAGGAAAATCTTTTCCATCTCTATGACCGCTTTCTCTTAAGTGCCTGTAAGGAATGAGAAATGATCAGCTATTTCTGTTCTCCATCTTCATTTTTAAGAAGAAAAGTAGTTGAGACACAGGAAAGAGAGGACTGTAGGAAAGTTGCCAGCTCTCTGTTCACAGGGACATTGGGAGAGTCAGCTGTTAGGGCTACACGCATTTCCATTGTCAAACTGTTGCTCAGATCAAAAGAACCATGTAAGCTTTGCAGAAAATTCCCATCACAGAATATCAAGGGTTTTTTCCACTTACAATTAGGATACTTCCCAATTGCATTTCTTTCTTTTCATTATTGTTTCACTCCATAAAACAAAATGACTTCATATATCTAAGTAGGTAGAGAGAACTTTGGTGTGATATCATGACCTCTTTACCCTAGTTGCTGTGTCTCTCTGACTCATAGCACAGTAGGAAAATCTCTAGAGGAAGATCTAGAGGAAATATTGAAATGTGGTAATCTTAGACAAAAAGAGGAACCTGGATGTGACTTTTGTCAGGCTACATCAGAACCATTACACCTCATTTCTTCTTCCTCTCTTTCTCTTACCATCTGTGTGGAATGACCACTCCATTTCTGAGTTAACATGCATTTGGAGTGTATAGGCATTTCCTTCAGCTTTAAAATGTATTAAGGAATTATGTCTTATCGATCAGTACTACTCACATAGCTGCCTTATACTGCAGGTTTACACTGTGTGCTCTGGATCAAAGGATCTAGAAAAAAGTTTTAGAGTTTCTTGGACACAATAGAGTTTTGTTTCAGTCACTCTCGTTTTTGCACTCATTCTCTCCTCCTGAGTGCAACGTTTTAAAGTCTTTTCATACCTCCCAGCTCCTGTGATACGAACCCATAAGTTTTTTCCTCAGTTTTCATCCTAAGTTTCATTTTTTTTCTCTCCACAGCCTCCTACACACCTACAGATCCAAGGGTAATTATTCACACAACCCCCTGACTGTATGTTTCTCCACGATGTTAGGCAGCTCTGGTCAGTTCTTCAGAGCAGTTGCTTCTCTGATCTCTCACCGTGTTTTTTCAGTCCAGTCACCATCTGGGCTTCTTTCCCACATGTCTCTAACCAACAGTACCATGACTTTCATAACAGCCATCTGGTTTGTCCAGTTTGATAACATTTCTTAATCTTAAGATATTTCCTACTCTCTCCTTTTCTCCTATAACATAATTATTGATTTTCCTCATGCTTTGATCAGATCTTCTCAGTCTTTGTAGCTAAATGACTCTAATTTTCCAATTCATTGGAAGAGACAGACTTGTTGTTTTCCTTGCCACCTTTTTCCTAATTATCTCTACATTTTTTTCTCACAGAACTGTTGATCATCCAAACTTAAAATTAGATTTCAACCTTCCAGGTTCCAGGGCACTACACTTTTTCTTGCTGCAATTCTCCTACACTTTCACTTCCTTTTTAAATTTAATCTCCTCCACATGTTTCTGTGGCTTCGTGTCCCTGGTATCATTTCTTTTGCATTTCTCCTAAAATTCTCTTAACTCTTCACTTTCATGATACAAATGTCAAAAAAAAAGGAAAGGGAAGGAAAGGGAAGGAAAGGAGAAAGGAAAGGAGAAAGGAAAGGAGAAAGGAAAGGAGAAAGGAAAGGAGAAAGGAAAGGAGAAAGGAAAGGAGAAATCTTCTCCCAAACTTCTTTTCATTTCTAAATCCTTGTTTTGACTACATCATTACTCTGTCTTAATTTCTCCATTGCTATCCTGTCTCTATGTCATAAAACATGAATAAAAATAACTACAGTGTATCTAGTAACAGTCTATTCTTATCCCATCTATCAAGAGCAAAATAATAGAATCATAGAATCATGGAATCATAAAATGGCTTGGGTTGGAAAGTACCTTAAACATCATCTAATTCCAACACCGCCACCATGGCTAGAGCTGTCACCCACAAATCAGGTTGCCCAGTGTGCTCAAGCATGGTCTTGAACATCTCCAGCAATGGAGGATTATAACAATAATAATAACAGCAAACACAGATGCTACCAACAAAATTAGCAAACTTGGATGTCTCATACTGGCAACTTTAAGTGGGAAGATCTAAACACATAGCTTTACAAACATGTCACTGAACTTACTGTTCAATTAAATTAATTTGATCAAGCTATTGGACAAATTTGCTTTCTTTTCTTTATTAAAGTCTTTCAATTGATGTCCTCATTTAGCACTTTGTTTCATGACTCAGTCTGTTGAGTTTATGACTTGAAAATAAAAGTGCTATTTAATTGGAGTAAGTGATAAAAACTCACACATGTTCTTTAATTTTTATTTGAAATATCACATATTCTTTTTCATTTTCTTTTGCGCTATTGCTGTTTAAAATATGCAATTCCTAGATAAGGATCAAAGGCCGCAGGACTATGCATCAAGGATTTTTTCCGATACGCTGCTAATCATGGTGTGAGCAGAATGAAGAAACAGGTCACTAATGAACTTCATTTCACAGTATGTAGTTGGGATACAAACTGAATGTCACCTCAAACTATTTTATCTTCTTACAACTGCTTTTGAACTTTTAACACAGTACTCTTATTTTCAATACACAAATATTTCAATAACCTTTATAGTGTATGTAATGACAACTGACATCAAATTAATGGACTTTTACACAGTACCTTAGATATATGATGAAGTCATTAGGAAATAATCATGTTCCTGCTTGGGAAGTAATGTGTTATTTTACAGAAGAATGAATCTATTATTTTAATAGTTTCAAGTTGACTTAGGGAGTATTATTCTAGCAACTATCATTCTCCATTTTTCCAGCCTGCAGACAGAACCAGACATTCTGTGCAAATCTTTAAGGTTTCTGTGTGTCCAGAGGATCCCTCTGGAAAATTTTTGTCAACAGACCATAGGCTAACAGAAGAGATATTAGCAGATGTGTTCTATGAACTGCATGTTGTTCTAATTGTTTCATTTTAATTGGTTTTCCAATGACTTAAATCTCCAGCTTCTTTTCCAAGTTTAGTTGTTGAGGCCTAAATTAAAAGAAATTAATTAAAAGAAGGAAGAAAGGAAAAAATGACAACTTAGAGCTGCACAGTATATTTAAATGTCTAATGTACTTATGGTACCCTTATTTCAAAGAATAGCACATGAAATGCTTGCAAGGTCAGAGGGGTATACAAAAAGTGAAAAGATGATATTTATAAAAGCAACATCAGGAGAAATGAAATGAAATTAAACAAGTGCTGACAGATCAACGATGCTAAGAGAAGTTTTTAAAGGAAATGTCTACAAAGAGTTGGTAGCCTCACTGGAATTCAAACTATAAACTTACCACAGGGGTTTTAGAAGATAGTCTGAAACAAAGCAGAAGTAATTGTGCGAATTAAGAACAACCTCCCCTAGCTTTTTGTTTGTTTGTTTTTCTACTAATAAACACCTTGCAAATTTTCTTTCCTAGTCTCAGATTCATAGCTGTCTGCTATGACCTGCACAGCTTCATAGGAAGCAGAATGTCTTTGCAGCAATTTCATTTGCATATTTCCAATTAATTTGTGTACAGCCTGAAGCATACATTTTTTTCTGATTTTTCTTACAGAAGAAAAGTGAAGAGCTTCTGATGCATGTACCAGGTGAGAATAAGAGGATGTGCATTGTCTGCCTGTGAATATTAAGAAAGAACATGTCCTGAGCCATGGTTTTGTCAAGCATGGAAGTCCCTCCTTGAGTTTAGAAGATGCTGGGACTAAGAACCACAGTCATCCATACTTCTCAATATGGAGAGAGGCACTTAGGAAGGTGAGCAGCTGTATATGCAGGGCAGGGGATGTCCATGATGGCTTCCGGTGGGGCACACAGACATGGAAAGGCACTGCACTCCATGAGGCCTCTTTGCTCTGTGTGCGCAGGCCTGGCAGCAGCACAGCACCTCAGTACCAAAACTGTCCATGGTCTGGGAAGAAATGCTAGCTGGTCACACTGACAAAAACAAGGAAACTTCAGCATCTTTCCTAAAGAAGTGAGGAACAGATGTTTCCAGATGCAATTTGAGTATTTCTCATCTGTGAATCAGCAAAAATCAATCTTCCTGAGGATAAGAGCTGTCACTCCCTCCTGCAGCTCCTGAGTCACTTCAGTCCCCCAGAGATGGATGCATGAGCAGCAGCCACTTTTTAAACTCTGCTATGCACACTCTGATACTCAGCACTTAATTCACAGTGATTTGTGATTGCCTAGTTCCACTCAGGGTCAGCTGCTGGCCTCATCAGTGCTGATTTTTGGAAAATGTCTTTTGATAGTTTATCTTCTTCCTACCTGTTAGACTATGTTTTTTATAAATAATAAATTCTATGTTCATATAATTGAATAATCCAAGTGTTGTTTGAATTCTTCAGGCCTAAAAGAAATCTGCTGTGCTTTTTTTAATATGACCTTACTAATGCAAAACTCACTGCTCCATAAATCAGTTTTTTTTTCCTCTAATTGTAATGCTTTAGATAAGCACTGTAATTCTGGAATGTTTGCCTTCAATGTTTCATATGTTTCTTTCTTTTGATGAGCACTGTTTGTCTGGAAATGATTCAAATTTTGCTACCTGTGTTAGAATGGTAGTGTTTAAATATCTACCATTTGGTTTTGTTGTTGGTTTGATTGTTTTATTCTGTGGTACTCCCAGCCACCAACAGGGTCCAATTTTAAGAAAAGGAGTTTGTGTTCAAACATGAAAAATGGCAAATTGTATCAACATAAGTTACCTAAGTCCTCCTACTTCCAGTGCAGTCGCAGGGAAGCATGGCTGCAGAGCTGCTGTGAGATCAGGCCAACCACATTAGATGAGGCTGCATGGCAGGAGGAGGGAGGAAGGGAGAGAGGAAGGGAGGCCTCAGAGCACCCCTGAGGGCTCTGGCATGTTGACATGCAGTGTAGGAGCATGTGGTCACCAGCCTTTTGCAGTGAGAAAGCAGGAAAGTAATGCTGGAGGCACCACAGAGTGCAGCAGTAATCAGATGCTAATTCAAAATGAGGCACTTCTAATCTTCCTTAAGGGCATTTCCATTTCAGACAAGGTAGTTCACCTGACCTTTTCCCTGGCAAAGATGTAAGAAGGTCTGAGAACAAGCCTTGGGAGCACTGCTCCATTCAGCTCTTGGGAAGCCTGCTTAATATTCTGAAAAGTCACCCTAATCCTGTCAGCATTAACAGCAGGGAGATGACAAGCCAGCTCTTCCTGATACAGCAGAAGCAGTGTTACAATGCACCGAATAATTCCATTTTGACCTAAAATTCTGTTTTGTTACATGTTAGTTATTTTTAGGCAGGCATTTCTACTACAGCGATGCTTTTATCCAGAATAACATGGCCCTTGGTCTGTGTTACTTACTGAGCTGAAGCCAGCCCCGCTGGCTCACACTGGAAGAGAAGCTGTATGCAATTAGTGCGGCTGGAGCTGCTCCTGCTCCTCTTGAACCTTCAGTAGCCGCTGTAGCCGTCTGTGGGAGATGCAGTACTCTGGGAGCACAGTGCAGCGTGTGCATAGCAGCTGGCAGAGGCACACAGTGTCCTTTATGAGCCCAACAAAAGGCACTTAGTGAGGTTTGTGGCAAATCACTAGCTCCACCAATTAGCAACACGCCTTTCATATCTGGGTATTGGCTTAAAATCTTTAGCCACCTCATCACTCAAGCATGGTGATCTCCCTAAGGCAGTGATTATCCCTCCTGAAGGGGAACAAGTTGTCCTCTCTCCTGTCCACAGTAGAACAAACAACATTTCACAGAAATTCCAGTAATCACGGTAGCAAAACATGTAGTCCCTTTACCACTTTGTCCCCAAGCCCAGACTAACAGCTAGTGGCACTCCTTGGTGGACTCATCTCTGAGAGAAAGCCATGGCAGGAAGAGGCTCAGTGAAAGGACGGACCTGATGAGCTCCCCCTGCTCTGTGGCCATGGAAGGTCTGGTAAGCAGTGGGAATGAGCCAGGGTTCGGGTTGCCCTCATCTTACCCTGGGCCTGACCCTAGCAGCTGCCCTAGCTCCGAAGCTCCAGCACCATGCCCAGCTGCTGCAGAACTTCATGTATTTCAGTTTTAGGTGCTTAGCTTTTTGTTTTCATCTCAACACACCAATCGGAGCGTGAAATACTTGCTTTCACATTCAGCACAAAGCTCAGCCTGCGCTTTATATCCCATTTCCTTTCCCCAGCCATCAGGTCCTGGCACACAACCAGCAACCAGAGCTGGCATAAAGGATAAGCCCAACCCGTGACAACCTCCCTTTCTCTCTCTTTTCTCCTCCCTGAGGCTTGTGCTGCACACACTGGACACCCAACCTTTCAGGAAGATCCCAGGCCTGTCTGGTGGCCCTGTGGTGGCAGCCTTGGACTCCTAGGCACACAGTTGCACTATATATCAACAATACAACTCCTAGATGCAAATAGTCATGTTACCAGCAGTGACTAATATGTTCTGTAAGAAATGCCAGAGGAAGCTGCTAGAATATGCTGAAGGTGGTTATAAACTGTCCTTCTGAGATAAATTTCTTCACAATTGGTCAAAATAGCAACAAACTGATCTATTATTGAAATCTTTGTTATGTTTTTTTTTTGTTGTTGTTGTTGTTGTTGGGTTGTTTTTTTTTTTTTGTTTTTTTTTTTGCCTTCTCAAGTGACCTTACTCACTTAGCTCTTCTGCCAGGAAGCACTGTGAGGCCAGACTACGTGCTCTCCTTTCAAACCACACTCCTCAGCCACTGGGACGCCACCAGCATTGTGATAAGCCCATGTCCAAAAACTATGTGCCCTTAGCTAAAAACTGATTATTTAACAGAGCTACTAAAAAAATTGGGATCTCTCTCTTTAAGCGTTTGACCCTGAGGCAGAAGAGGAGGGGAGGGAGTGAGGGAGAAGGGGAGAGAAGATGGTAATCCCTTTAGATAACAACCTGACTCATGGTAATAGCAGCCTAATTGCTATCCAAGGGCTTTTAGCTGGAAACAGCCGCACCTAGAGAGGCACTCACGCAGAGAAATATTAGTTTTTAAAGAAAGGAGGACAGACATTGAAATGAACTTTCATCTGAGCACAGTCGAAAGTAAGAAATATTTGTTTGCTTATGCAAAATCACCTTACGTTCAAGAGTTACTCGGTATAGGGGATGGTGTGTAATTCATGTGAGAAACAGATACACACCAGGGCTCAAAGTGAACTGGGCATTTTTTCTGAAGCAGGGGAAAAGAAAATAGTCATGTTTTGGGAGGACGTGGTTGAATGCTCTCTTTCAAGAATAAATTAGCTTCCACAATGATTTTGACCCTTCCTTGAATAAAATTTGCAAATGTCAGCTCAAAAACATAAAATAGGACCTTTTTGTGAAAGCAGGTGTCATCATACTAAGCAGTTTGCTTAGAAGAAAGCTTCATACAAGTGGGATAATTTGTAATTGATTGGTGAATCCCATATAAGTATCCAGTGTGCCCCCTGAATGCAACAGCACTTCTGTCTCACTTACACCAATGACCTGCCTGCACTGCTTTGTAGTGCCCTGCAGAAGTAGCTCTCTCCTTGGAATATCCAACCGCAAGCCTGATTGCAGCACTTTGCCACAGCAGCTTGAGGGTCAGCCCAGTAAATGAGATTGCATTTCCATGATAGTCTGTGGGCAAGACGCTCAGACTGTTTCCCAGGTGCTGTTACTATTTCCTAAATCTGTTCTCAGAATGGAGGCTGTGGCAAACAGGTGCTTCCTGTAGCTCTCAGTCACAACCCTGCTAGTTAGGAGAATCAAGACCTTCTGAGTCACAGATGATAAAATGCTACTTTGTTCACACAGCATGTACTCTCTGCAGTGAGTTTAGTGTGAGAATCAAGTACGGCCTCTGATTAAAGTGTCAGGTGTGTATGTGTAACTATACATTACTTTGAATGTTTCCCTTAAAAATATTGTTTTTCTATTTGTAACTTGCATTTCATATCTAGAAATACTATAAGCCAGAAATTATCCATCTTGTACTGCCGAATAATAGTATCGGGGTAGGCTGCTATGGCAACAGACGTATGATCCCCAGATTCACATATAAAATGTTCATACAGTAACAGGTTTTTTTATACCTCTTCAGCGTACAAGCAGAAAAGTATACTGAGCCATCCCAGCAATCTCTGGGAAGAGAGCAGCTATAAAATAAACTGACATTTTTACTATGCTACATCGTTTTTGAAATAGACATAAATGCATGCCTTGCATTTACCAAAAAAAAAGAAAAAAAGAAAAAAGAACACAGAGGCCAAAACAACAGAGTTGAATCGTTGACATAAAAACATTTGATGAATATTTATTATAAATTAGTATCTACACTGTACTTACACTTGGAAATTCAACCAACCATGGACTGGTGTTGCCAGTGTGTTACATATCAAAACGGGTAACCATCCTTATCCATGAGGCAGCTAATTACTCTTTTCTTCCTCTTTTTTAAGTGTTTTACAGAAAAGGACCTTTCTGTTAGAAATCTATTAGGTTCAGATAACCTTGACCAAAGGTCAAAGGAAATGTTCACATTAATGACTGGGACTGGGACTTAGCCTTAATTCGTCAGTTTGGAATTCTCTTCAATAAGAGGGGAAGATGAAGTAGAATTCTCTTTATTATCACCACTATCCCTATTTGGACACTCCACAGGTGCAGGTCTCTAGGTTGCTGACAGACACAGGTCACAGGCATCCACCATAGAAGTTTGGTTCATACCATGAAGTCTACAGCTTCCACATGCACACTCCCACTGATGATGTCTGTCTAGAAACAGTTTTTGCTTGCAGAAATGTTTAAATAGGAAGACACATATGGAATAATTAGAGCTAGTATAGAATAAACTCTGAAGTGCCTATCACTTGATAAGTTTGAGAGCAGATTATAACAACAGCTGAAGGGGTGTCATAGTGAAGCTATTTGGGTCAGGGAGGTGGGCCAGTCTGAATTCTCTATTTCTGAGGCTCTTCAGTCTTCATGCTTTCAGTGTTGTAAGCCATAGCTTCACACGGGCCCTCAGGTAGTAAGGCAGATTCCAGGGCAGGAAAGTTGAAGTGAGATGTCAGACAAAAAGGAAGAAAGATAACATCTGGAAGAATGTCATATGTTCTTAGTCATTTTTCTACCAAAATTTTTTTAATGTCCATAGCTCACTGAAATAGGTCTTTGGGGAAAAACTTTTTAAAAAAACTGTGAATTGTCTGGCGCATATCTGCAAGTACAGATATTTTTACTTCATATGTGCTGGAAGATTTAACTGGTTGATAGTAAATAAATCTTTATGAAGCAGAAAGATGTCTTAAAAGAGAAGAGCAATTTGAGTTTTCAGAACATAACAGCTTTCTAACTGCAGACATTCAAATACTACACATTAGTGTTGCTATATTGGGAAATATGCAAACTGGGCGTGCTAATTTCTGAGAATATTTGTTCACTGGCTATTTGCAAGAAGCGGCTGATTACAATGTCCTTGGCCTTGGTGGTCTCCATTTTCCTCTCTCGTGATACCTGTGTACTGATGTGGTCTACATTAGTCATGATGAGCTCTGAGGCCAGGATCTGAGTGGGGGACGCTCTGTTGGCTGTGCTGTCCATGATGTACTGCTTGTACAGCTCCGTAAGCTTCTGCTCCAGGTAGTCATTGAGGGCAGAGTCAGAGAGGGGCTGCTGGTGTGGCACCAAGCTTGCCACACGCCAGCACGATGAGAAACCTTGGGCCTGCTTGCGGCCCATCTCGCTGGGGGGGACCCGCACGGACTCCATAGGTAGAGGAATCTCTGATGACTCCAGGAAGGGGCCTATGCCACTGTCACAGGTAAAATCAGTTGTCACTGAGCTAATAGGTACCACGCAATCCCCAGCTATGTGCAAATCATTGTAGTTCTTGCAAATGCTTTTGCAGGACGATGGAACCAGGTAGGTGTCTTTTCTTGCCAGCCCTTCGCAGATATCCATAGCTGGAGATGTCTGTCCTTCAGGCAGTGGGTGCTGAATGGGCTGTTGGAGACAGTCTTTCTGCTTTCTGCTGTGTTTGCTGCCTCTAGAGTGAATTGAAGAAATGCATTTACCAGCAGACCTGCATCTCTGAAGGAGGCTTTTTCCTTGTGCTTCATCCCTGGAGAAATAATTAATGGACCTCATTTCATACACCATTTCCTCCACTGCTTGGTCGGTGCAGAGCTCAGAGTCTTCACAGAGGTAGGAGATTCTGTAAAGGTAACCTTCCGACAGCATCCTCCAATAAAACAAAGGAACCACCAGAAGACAGAAAAATGACAAGAAATCGTTAGTTCATTACCAAGTCATTGAGTGGTGACTGTACTCACAGTTCTGTTACTAGCTACAGAGATATCTTTCCAATCTGAGTATTAACAAGCTTCTGTCTTTCTGGGAGACTTAGTGAAGCAATCAGTTTGTTTCCCTATTGCGATGTTAACTCAGTCACACATCAAAGTATATTCTGTATAACATAGTGTATGGGATGGATAATCCATTCAAAGACAAGTGAGTTGGGAAAAGAGGAACAAGTGGTTTGTTACAGTAATAACAGCTGTAATAGTTTACACTTACATATTCATACTTTGCCATTTCAGTTCAGAAGCCAGGGGCTTTCCCCACCTTTCCCAAATGCTTTGAAGCAACTTTTATTGTGTGTGGTTTGTCACCTGTTTCTGGACTGTGTTAATTTTAGATTAATATTTAAAGTGTAACCCTGTCTTTTCGATATTGTTCAGTGACTGCAGGTGTGATTCCCTTTTCACTAAGAATTCTCAGATTGTGAAATTAGCGTTAACTGCTTTTGCATGGGTAACCTAGATAGGCCTGAGCAGTGGGCCCAAAAGAACCTCAAGATGTTCAGCAAAACCAAATGTAAGGTCTTGCACCTGGCTCGTGGCAACTACCACTATCAGTACAAGCTTGGGGATGTAAGCATGGAGCACAGACCTATCAAAAAGGACCTGGGGGTACTGGTGGATGGCAAGCTGGACTCAGACCAGCAGTGTGTTCTCACAGCTCAGAAAGCCAACTGTATCCTGGGCTGCATCATAAGAAGAATGGCCAGCAGGACGAGGGAGGTGATCCTGCCCTCTAATCTGCACTGATGAGTCCTACCTGGAGTACTGTGTCCAGATGTGGAGTCCTGACTAAAGGAGAAATGTGGACCATGGTGTGTGTCCAGAGGAGGGCTACAGAAATGTTCCTGATGACCTCTCCTATGAGGACAGGCTGAGTAAGCTAAGGCTGCGAAGGAAAGACCTGACAGTGGCCTGTCACTATCTAAAGGGGGGCTATAAAAAGGATGGGGACAGACTCTTTGTGAGTGTCTGTGGTGATAAGACAAGAGGAAAGATTTAGACTGGATATAAGGAAAAAGTGGGGTTTTTTTGTTGTTGTTAATCTGTTTGTTTGTTTTAACATTGAGGGTGGTGTGGCACTGAAACAGGTTGCTCAGAGAGGCAGTGGATGCTCCACCCCTGGAGACATTCAGGGCCAGGCTAGAGGGAGCTCTGAGAAATCTGATGAAGCTGTAGATGTCTCTGTTCATTGCAGAGGAGTTGGACTAGATGACCTTTAAGTATCTCTTCCAACACAAACAATTTTATGATTCCATGATAAGCTGGATGGAGTTCTCTGTAATTTTTAGACATTAAGATGTCAGTGGCATAAGCAAGACTTCTCAGAGGCATGTGTTCATCAGCTCTGAAATCATTGTTTCCATTCTAGCAGTCACTGACCCTCTCCAGGTACTGGAGCTGGCAGCTCAGTATTAAGAATCTGTGTAGACATGCTGTCAGTGAAAGATAAGACTCACTAGCAGGAACAGAAATGTCTTTGCACTTCACCAAATGTTCTACTCTTGTTTAAGCAGTTCCACTGTCATATAATTGTTATTATGTCCACCTTTGTGTCTTTTATTTAAACAGATGTCAAAGACATGATTCACAGGAAATATGCCATAAAGAAATTCGGTGGTTCGGCAAAGAGAACGTAAATCTCAGTTACATAGATAGATTTTTCCTTAGTATAAAATATCTTGTGATAAAGAAGCAAATAGATTGTCTTTGTATAAACAGTGATTACTTCTTTCACTTACTGTTTAATCCATTCATACCACTTTAATCCTTATGGGTATCGTCTGTACAGCATTTGAGCATATGTTCCAGTTATTTGTCAAAACACCTGCTGTGATTGAGTACTATACCTCACACTGTGAGCAGAGAGGTGGGATCTCTCTGGCACATGCCATACTACTCCATGCTGCTGTTGACTGTTAGATTCTTCACTTACAAGAGTGAAAAGATTTTCGTTTCTTAGTAAGGCTTTTCTTGTGTTACAGTTGCTAATGCAAAATGCTGCAGTAGTAATAAATGTTGGCTAAATCCTGACTATGGACTTTATGCAGATGTTGGCAAGAAGACAGCATGAGACCTTCCCCAGAAGGGAAATAAATCATTTCCACATTATGAAGAAGGCAGCTGGATGAAAAATAAACTTCCTTTAAAACGAAATGTTCGTGAGAATTTAATGTATCCAAACACTTGATTTGGTGACCCTGCAGCCCTTCTGCTGCTGCAAGTTGTGTGAGATTTCCACAGGCAGGTGACATTTAGTGAAATATAGTCTATTTACATGAGAGGCAAAAAAGAGCATGCATATTTGGGGCTTGGCATTACGTGGGGTACCTTGCTGTTGCCTTGCTTTAGATTTTAGCTGTGGATGAAGCATCACCAGAGATCTTACCGAAATGCTTGAGCTGTTCAGGTTGTGAGCCCACCTCCCTCTCCTCCTTCTCCTTCCTTGCCCTCCTTGTGAAGTGCAAAGGCTGTTCCCTTCCTTTGCTCCCTGGGCCAAAGATTTAGTGCCAAGTAATCACCAACTTAGGCTAGCTTGACTCTGGAACTGTTATGCACTTATTCCTACACACATTTTTAATGTTGATTCTGAGAAATGAGTGAAAATACAACATGCAGCCTCTTCACTTTTTAACCAACATGCACAAAGCCACGTGTGCTCAGGTAGCATGTGACACATCTATCTTTTCTTCTGCCCAGATGTATCTTGTTTCTGTCATAAGTTGAAATGAAACTGCTGGTTTCATTTCTTCATGCTGCATTCTGCAGTACTTGTTTTCAGAGGTTTAGAGCACACAGTTTGAGACTACACTAATAGCAAATACAAAAACTTCAGGCTCCCATCATGCTTAGGAATTGCATGTTTGGCTCTCAGAGTTACAAGGCTACCCTCAGAAGGTTGCAAACACTGGCACTCATCTGATAACACCCCAAAAACTGCTAGGAATTCTAATTGAAATTTTATTAGGAAGTGTTCAGAGCTGGAACGCTAAGTGAGCTACGTGTGTCTCTGGTCCTAATAATATATAACCATCCCACATTATTCCATCACTGCATTCAGCTGGGTCACCCTTAATTTTTGTATTTTATATCAGACAGGGATGACAGTTCTCATTAATTCTGCTTTCTTGTGTCTCTTCTCTTAAATCCCCTCTGTGCCATACACGTGTATACACTAAGATTCCAAGTGCATGAGAATTATATCTACTGTTTCATGCTCCTTAAATTCAACATTCACTTCTCTTGTCCTGAAAATAATTGTGTGACTTTTGTTGCACAAGGAAAAACAGTCTTGTTTACAATATTGATCTGATGCACTTGGTATATGAGTTGAATAGATATTTCCTTGTGCAGTTACTGCATCAGCAATGGGAGTTATCTGCATCTTACCTAAGCACAGATTGCAGCAGAGGCACAGGAAGAAGGCTGTCTGATTTACACTCTTTTCTGTTACCATAGTCTTTACTACTCTCAGAAGCTCTTCAAAAGGCATATCATCTTCCCTGGGGTTTTTGTTCAGTTCTTCAGAGGAAAAAAAGCCTGAAGACAGGATGAATGTTTAAAGCCATGTGGAGAATACAGTGGTATTCTACTATTTTCTAAGTGGCAGCAAATTTGCTGGAATATAATGCCTGGAGATGGTGCCACTGTTTGCTTAAAGACCTCATGCTAGAATCTGAGTGCAAGCAAATAGAATGGGAGTTATTGGCTCAGAATAAGCAGAAAGCTTACGGAAAGCCTGAGAGGTGTACACAAAGATATATGATGAATTGTGACCTACATAAAAAACCTGAGCATGATCAAAAGTTGCTAGGGAGAATGGAAAGAGCATGGTGCCAGCTGGGATCACAGCTCAGCAGGGAAAGGGATGTTCTTTTGCAATGCAAAAGGAGGGAATTGTAAGCTCACAGAAGAGACAAGCCTGTTTTGAAATGGAGGATGTCTGGCTTTCAGCTCTCTGAATGAGACTCTGAACAGCACTAAAATTCTGCTGTTCAGTTCAAGTTATAGCAGAGGGTATAGCTTTAAGTATAGCTTAGTTAAGCTATTGGCATTGCTTAACTCAGTTCTAGCTGACTTACTAGATTGGACTGTAAATAAAGCCTTTATCTCAAGGGAACCAAAATCCTGTGGATTCATCTTTAGTACTCTTTTGCCCAATCTTAACAGACACTTGTATTGTCTATGGAGAAACTGATTCTCTCATCAGGGTTTGAAATCCACCTCAGACTTCAGTGCATGGATGTGAGAGGTACTCTGGTAAGCAGGATAGGCTGGGGCAGAGAGCCTGCATATGCTGCAGAACCTAAAGGTCACCTTTTACCAGCTCCTGGGATGACAGCATGAGGAAATCAGGACAGTGAAGAAGGTAGTGAAATTAGCTGTGCATATGGATGAGTGTAGCCTTTTCTTAATGCATGAAACCTAAGGATTTTTAGTGTCTGAACTCTGTTTGATAAGGATAATGTCCAATGTCCAGAACTGGCTTGAGTAAACATAATGGAGGCTGCTCTTTGAGGTTTGAATTGTCCTACTTGTTTGAGAGAATTATAATCCTGTATATCTCCTTCCTCAGTGACACAGTACACTTTATATGTTTGTTGTACTGATGAATGTTCTTGTTTGACCAGTGTATAGCCACTGAACTTCAAGAGCAGCTGGCTTCTCTTGGGTAAAAAAATCCTCAGTATATGTCTGACTGGTGGTGTGCCGTTAACTGAAGTTTTGTGAGACAGGCTTCCATAAAAATACAACAAAAACTCTATAGGGGTAAACAGGGCTTCTTGAGCTCTTAAATCACTTCCCATCTAATTCTGTTTTATTAGTTGAAGTTCCTTGAAGCCCTGTACAAAGCAAGCCTGATTCATCACTTCTTACTCTCCCCTTCCTTAATCATCTATACCTACACAAAGTTATTTAGGACACCATCTATTTGATTTGATAGCGTTTTACATCTAATACACAAAGCTGTAAGCAGCAATACAAAATGAGGCAGGAACAGATCAAGCTCCACATTCATAAAGGCAACTTGACTGCAAAATAGTTCTACACTGTGCTATCCTTCAGGGTGGAAGTCATTTCATGTCTCTAGATTTCTGCGTTTATTTCAGTGAGTTGTTAGTTGTCTCAATGACTGAACTATTTGGTCTGAAATATTTTGTATCTAAGAAGTTGAAGTATAAGGGACTGATACAGAAAAGAATGAACAGTAAAGGAAGGAAGATAGAAAATGCTGAAGGATCTTTCCCAGAAGAGGGAGGAAATGAACAAGCCTTGAAACACTGATCACATCTGCTGTAGGGTGTGAAAAATAGGAAGGGATCTGTACTGAACCAGAATATTGGCTCTAAATTAGGAAAATACAATGACAAAAAGTCTTTATTTTTAGGGTGGGTTTTTTTCATTATTTTTCTATGAACATATTTTAATACAAATCCCAATCCACGGTGCCTATTTTTATTTCAAGTTTACAAATAGGGTATTCCACTCCTAAGATGATTTGGACAGCATGCCACTATGTAAAGAAAGACCAAAAAAAATTCCATTGCTATGGTAAAAGCAATACATCTGGTAAGACTTCCTTTAAAGGTATTTTGAAGTACAATATTTTGGTATGACTTTATGACAGTCTTTAGAAAGATCACAGGACCAATCAATATTCCTTTTACATTCACAAACACAGTCAGTCGTGGCTCTGAAGACAGATGGCACTTCTGAGATACTCTTATCACTTCCTGAGGCAGCAGAAATTGCCCGTGGCTGGTGGCTATGACTCTGCAAACACATGCATGCACTCACAACAGTTTTAAAAAGTATATCTTCATTTTATCAGCTACTAGATGTGATCCCTCACAAACAGAACCAAGCCACCTTGCTAAGCAAGAGCAATGTTTTCAGGTCTTTATGTAACACGTAGTATATTTTAGTTCTTACCTTTGAAAATCAGCAGCTGATCAGTACAGAACACTAGTCGTCTTGCAATCAGTTTAAAGCTTCCTGTGAGTCTGTCCTACCCTAAAACGCAACCTTCTGTTTTTATTTCCTTTTCAAATGCACTTCTAAGATGACGTGTTTTATTTCTAATCCCCTATAGTGCAGAAGTATAGAAAGAAAGTCCCTTAGGAGATAAGGGGTTTTTCTAACTGGCTGAACTTCAACATGCTTGACTAGCTTCCTCTTTTATGTCTAAATGAAACTTGGTTGCAAAACTGTGTATTGTTAAAATAGCTGATTGCAACATACTCAGTCCATGCAGCCAGACTTCTCTTTATTGTTATACAAAACAAACAAACACAACCAATAAAACCCAAGTGAACTGAACAAGGACAGAGAAAATACTCATATTTTGGTGACTTGTGGCATACCCCCATTTTAACCATTGGGTATCAATTTATTTTTAACTGACATGTCAAGACATCTAGTTCAAGAAGGTCCTGCCAAATACACGTGCCAAAGCAGAAACACACTTCACAGCAGCTCTATTTTGTTGTCCTCAGACCCTCTGCCATCTCAGCTTCCACAAAGCAGCAGTTTAACTTCCTAGAGAGGCTTTGCTTTTGGAGTATCTGCAAACCCTGTCGTGAGGAAGGTTAGATCCCACATGTGCTCAGTACCTCAGTGCCTGCCATATCCAGGCAGACAGCATCTCTTAGCAATGGCAGTGTGTTAAAATTCATTGGACAAGTAGAGTTCACTCTCCAAGCTTGAGATGCACGAACAGCTATGGTTTTGTGATTGGTGCTAGGGTATTCTTCAAGGGTCAAAGGACATTTACTTTCTGAATGATGTAAAGGCAAGTCCAATGCATCAGGAATGTATTCCCATCCTCAAAAGACAGAACTGCTTCAAGTGAGCTGCTCCACAAAGGAGGTTTAGTATAAATCTGTGCTTAACCTAGGCCTGCTTTGTCAAACAGTTCAGAGGCAGCTAGCTGCCTGTCAGCTGCAGGTGAAATGTCTGTTCAAGAAATTATCAATGGAGAGCCTTTGAGAGGACTCATATACCATAACTTTTTCTTAAAATTAGTACTAGGAATAAATGCAGATAATAAATCAGTTTTCTTGTTCATGTACCCAAGCAAGTATATATGCACCAAGTGCATACTCTTTTCAGTGCATGTTCTTTTCTCCTCTCATACTTAACAAAAATTAGGATACTGCTCTTGTCATAATTTGGAGGTCTTTCCGTCTTTCCCTTCCATCTCAATTTATCTTCATTAGTAATTTTTTTTTTTTAACCTTGAGTGGTCAAATAGTTTTACTTATCTTTTTTTCCTTACTGTACAAGTGGTCCCACTGACAGCAGAGAGTATGCTGTGGTTTCCTGTCACAACTAGGTATGGGCACATAAGCATATAAGCCCTGTTATTTAATCTGCAGTGTATGGTTCGCTGGTGGCTTGAAAATTGTCAACGGGCAGTGTTCAGGGTTGTCTGGCCTCTTTGTATTGACAATGCTTGTGAAAAAGCCAAAGATTTTTAATTCTTTTTCAAAAGATAATTCAGATAGAGATGATTTTGAACAAAACAAACAACAACAACAAAATCTAAACGTCACCTGCTTTATTTACAGAACTCTAGCCGCCTCAAATAAGGAGGATAAAAGGTGATCCACAATGTATAGATTGACAGATAGATACCTACTGAGACCAAAGTACACAGTAAATACTATCAAACATCAGAGCATTTCAGTCAGCAGCAGAGAGCAACTTGAAACTGCATTGTGCTGTGAGAAAGCAAACTGTACCTATTCTTTGAGCAATACAGCTTATTATTTTCCCCTCTCAGCAGCCAACTTGACTAAATAGGCTGTCAGCAGCTATATCTGTAGTGCTTGCACCTAGCAGATCTTTTTAGAGTTCTCTGTGGTCATTTTTAAAGCTTTTTAGAATGTAAAGACATCAGTCAGCTGTGCTCTTTCCATAGAATTTGTGTTGCAGTTGGACTAGTCCATTTTTTAGAAAGTCAGTTTGCACAGAGGAAATTCAGCAGTGCCTTTATTTTCCTGCATTTTAACACAAGATACATTCTCCCCTTGTAAGTCTTTAAACTATCAAATTTCTCAAGTAAAATGTGAAGATTTGCAGGTTCTCATTCTTCAGTTTAGTTTAATGTTTTGCGTACACTGACAACTTCTTTAAATGCACAAAAACATATAAATATTTTCTGAAAACAAAGCAAAAAATAAACCTTCATTATCACTGTCTGTTTGTAAATCTCAGTACGTGTAGCAGATAAACTTCTGTCGGTAAACAAATTCAGCAGCTGTTCCAGATCACTACACATAAATGCTACTGCAGAATAAAAGAAAGCTTGAACCTGTGTCTCAGTTCCATACTGCCAGACCAGTTCCTACCACAGGAATGCCTGCTTCTCTGAACACCTTGTATTACAACACATTCTTTTCTTCACGCATCCTACCTGCTCACTTAATTAAGTAATTACATCCTAAGTATCAGATAGAAAGGCATCATCATTAGATCCCTGATTAGATGAACCAGTAGATCTGGGAGGAAATTCTTTGGCTGCTTGGGATGTATTTCCACTTTTTATTCAATATATAATATTTATTTTGTACAGTGCAGTGTCTGGAGTGGAGACTCCCCTAGCCAACAGCACAGCCCTAGATGAGGACGCTGACACTGTTTTGCTCATGTTGCCAGAGCAGTGTGTAGCCTACCATTCTCTCCTCCCCTTGGCTTTCTTCTCCCAGAAACTTTTTTCTGACTTTTTGCCTTCGGGTGAGCTCTTCATTACCTTCTCAGCAGGTCTCCAGATTTAATAAGCTTAACCTTCAGCAAGTCTCAGCTGTGGAGAGGAGCAGATTGTTTCATCTGCTGTGCCTTGAGTACTATTCATCTCCACAGGACCAGCTCACTACAGTATCAACATTTTTCTTCCTGGCTTTCCACTGATCATATTTCTTCTGTGTCTGGATGGACTCTCTTATAAACCAAGATTAGCTGTGTAAACTATTTAATTATACAACTTCCACATGAAATTCAGTGGCAACACATACGTGCTGTAACACTGCCCACCCGTATGAAAGCCTACCACATGATGCATATTTTAACTTCGTATTGATTCTTTCAGTTTTACTGAGTCTTTAGTTTTAACAAACTAAATCACACCTCATACTGCTAAACTACTTCTTGGTTTACTGACAACTAGTCACTAGTGGTGATGTTTCAAGACATGAGCTTTTATGCGAAAACAGGATTGTGCAATATATAGTCTTTTTCCCCTCTTTTTGTAGTTTTTTTTTTAGAATATGCCAACATAACATAATAAAGTTGAAACTACTCAGGCTACTAAGAAGGGATTTTTGGATAGTGTAGCAAAATACCACGAAAAATTGCAGAAATCCAAGGTATTACAGAAGTCTGGTTATTTTAGTTGTATTGGCACATGTCTGTACTTTCCAGGGAGAGCCACCCAGTGGCAGCTGGCTGTATTCCTTGTATATTTTTCTCACGCACCGGTTCTTATTTTGACTGATTACTACATTCCTAACTTCCTACTTGTATATCTTTTCAGCAACCAAGAAAATACATTCTTTCTGTTCAGATTCCAAAATAGTAAAATTCAATCAAAAATTATGTCTGAATTCAGGCACTGTCTTCTCAAGGTCTACAACAGAGATGACTGGGGAAATAGGGAAGCTGCAAGAGAACAAGCAGTTGACCTGCTGACTACTCTTAACATCATAATAAAAAAAAATTTCCATGCTTTGGGCAAGATTCCAGAAAAGCATTACTGTGGTCTTGTTAGAGTCAGTTATTCTTGGGCAAACTTGCCCTAGAAGAAGATCCCCAGTGCATACTGACGCAAGTTCAGCACAGGGCCACGGGGTAATTAAAGGACTGGAGCATCTCACAGAAGAAGAAAGGTAGAGGCCACTCAGCTTCAAGAAGAGAAGGCTCAGGGCAATTTACTCACATGCATAAATACTTGGCAGGGGAGTTCCCACAACCTGGAAGTGTTCAAAATATCAAAAACAGCAATGCTGACCCTGCCCTGTGAAGAACCTGAAGTGGACAATTTTCAGAGGAAATTGCACTTCCAGCCTCAGTCTGGGATTCTACATAGGAAGGAGGTAGAAAACACAGAATTAGGTACAAAAGACAACAAATACTTATCTGTAAATATATGTTGCTACTGTAACATAAAATAACAGTGATGTTTGAAACCACACTAACACAGTACATGGCTCTGTAAGAACAATAGTACAGTAGATAAAAGCTGGGTATATAATTAGATAAAGAGGTAACAGAACAATTGCAAAGGAGAAATACAGAGTCTAAAGACAAAGGAAGATTTTTACAATCAAAGCAACCTCAGATATTTCACAATTCAGGCTATACTGCCTACTATGTGTTTCTGTGCATCTCTGAGTGAGACCTATAAATATCATATGCTTATTGAAATAGTTTGATAGCAATTATTAGTTCATATGAAAATTTCAGGAAAAAAACAGAGTCTTGTGGATTTGGTTACACAAAAAGGAAACAAGTTCAAGTGATTTCAGTTATCACTAAGTAAAGCTGGAAACTAACAGAAAGTAAACTAAAGTAGAAGCCATAGGCCACAGTTCCATACCAAAAGATATTACTGGAACAAGATTGACTACTGGCATCAAGAAAGCAAAACTAATGGTAGGAATAGTACCTAATGAACTGAAAAGTTTAAAGCTAAGTCAGTATTAAAGAATGTTTGTATTGCTCTGGGCATTCTAGAAATGCTGAAAAACATAGGGGCTATGTATATCAGGGGAAGTTGGTTACTTCCTTTTTTTTTCTTCCCCTTAATTTGCTGTTCAAGTTTTGTTTGCTAGGTAGTTGGCATCTTAATGACTTGGTAGATATTTTCATATAGAAAGAACCAGATAATTCATCAGAAATTGGATGTGCTTCAACATCTTCTTAAAAACTGAGCAGCCTTTCATGGAAAGTCAGTACAATAACATAATTATATACACCCAGATACCAGGCTAAGGAGCATTTCATGTCAGAGTGTAATTGACATTCTGCTGTGAATTCACTACTACAATAAGCAGGAAATACTTCATAACAATCCACACTTACCGAGGCTTGATATGTGATGCAGTGATCACAGTAATTTACATATAGCTGTGTACCAGAACTCTGCACTTTGGACTCAATACTGTTATAACAAAGCAAAATTCATTCCTCCTTTGGATTATAGCTGCTTTCTGCCCATAAAGCAAGTTCTTTGCTTATCACTTACAGACTCTGGAATGTGAGAAAGGTAGCCATGTTGTAGGTGCTATTCTCCTATAGAGGTGCAGGCTCTGTAGTGAGATGACTTTGACTTTGAAGGTCCCTGGTGACTGCTCTGTTGGACTGGACTTGCCATTTGCTTGTGTTTAAACTGAACTGTTTAAATGGAGTACATCACCGTGAAGAAAAGACTGGCAGGTGGAGGGGCATATCTCCATATCTCCACAATTATGCCTCACAGCTTCTCCATGATCCCAGGTGAATCTCCAGCACCAAGCACAAGGTCTCCTAAGAAGCAGAATATGCTTGGTCACTCCCTTGCTGCCTTTCAGCTCTAAGTAAGAAGACAGCTATAACTTCAACTGTTCTGTTGCTTTCCTGCCAAGGACAATGGCATCTGGGATGAGCTGAGCAGGTTTTACCAGCTCTTCCTGACAAAAGAAGGGCACTACCCATCCAATATGAAGCTCTTAAAACAGCCCAGGAACAAGAAATAATTAACAGCACCCTGATTCATAACGCCAGAAGCAAAAGATTGGTCCAATCTGTACTGGTAAACTGTGGTCAGCAGGAAAGGAGAGGAGCAGATAATCCAACATCTAATTTATCTCCTTTGCTCTGTAAATAGGTCAGCTAAAGTCATGAGGATTAATAGTTTGGACATACCTTGTTAGTGAGATGTTTGTTAATGTGACCAACTGAAATGAGGAACAGCACGAGTATCTGCAGTGAGGGCAGATGGAACTTTGTTCTGTCTTCTAAAAAATGACTTCTATGAATGCATCTCAGAATTGAGGAGGTCTTTTACCTCAGACTGGTACTTCATTCTTTTACATTTTCATTTCCCTAGCCCGAAAGCCCAAAAGGTGCTCAGAATCGCCAGCTGCAAATGGAATGTATGTAAAGGCACAGAGGAGAGGAGGGCAGTTTGGGCCTCCTAAGATTTGCAGGGAGGAGGTAAGGCATATTTTGTAAGACTGTCTGAGAAACAGACACTCCGCCCTTCTGCAGTGTACATTCCAGTTACTCATTCTTTGCCTTCTGCAATAAGTAAACCGAGCACTGCTCGTAAAACTGTACAGTGAACTTTCCCGTGACCAGGGAGATAGGTTATATAGTCTCTGAACCTTAGTTGACAAAACAGATGCAGACTAACCAGTGCCGTACACGCACAATAGCCTCTCTACCTGCAGAAGAGCACAACACGTTCACTAAAAGCACAGCCTCAGCTTTCCTCCACAGCAGCCTGCTCTTCAGTGAGCAACTGCATATCACAATTCTTCATAAGGCTGGTTGTTAGAGTTTATCTGGTGAGGAGTATTTGCGTAGTTCAACAATAGCACAGTGGTTGTTTCTTTCTGGAGATATTTTCTGTATAATGCCATAAATCATATCTTCAAATTTTATGGGACCACCTTGGAAAAAAAGAAGAGGTTCTAAGCTAAAAACATCTTTGAGATAATCTATTTCAAAGAAAACATGTCTGTCCTTTATTTGCCAAAATACATAGCTCTAAAATGATTTTAAAGCACCTGAAATTTCAGTGCTTAATTCTGTTATATAACTCTAAAATACTTCACAGCAGTGAAGGGTGGGGATAGGATATAAGAGACCTCTAACATCAAGGATAGGACTGTCCAGGGTTCTCTTCCTAGACCACACAGTGGTGGTGATTGGTTCAGAACTCTTTGCAGCTCCATATTTTTCTGCATTTCTAACCATTTCCAGGAAGATGGTCTCACAGGTGCCCCTTCACAGGCAGCAGGTAGCAATATCACAACTGTCTGCCTACTGCTGCCACCAGTGACACAAGGACTCACCCTCTCCAATCAGTGGCTCACAATCTACCAAGTAGCATCTGCCCCCCAGCCAACTTCTGTGCTTCTTCACATAGGTTCCTCCACAGTAGCAATGGCATCACTACAGTGTCACTAATGTCACATAGTGGGTTGTATTACTCTAAGAGAGGAGATCTCATCATTGCAGCTGCCCCTCAAAGAACCAAATTCTCTAGATGAGCCTTCCCAGTGTTTCCGTTTCCACAGACACTGAAGAAAAATTAAGGAAGAAGCAAAGGAAATTAAGGGTCTTTCTCGGCCTGAAGTGCAGCCTTCATTACTTGTCCAATGCTCTAAAACATACTGACACAGCCCTTTCAGGGGAGCACAATCTGGTGGAGAGTAGTACTTACACTGATGTAAGGGGGAAAGACAGAGGAAAATATTTGGGACTTCCTTGAAAATCATAATCTCTGAGAAGGGTTTATGGTAAAACTGTCTATCCGCTGTTCACCTGTGCCCTACCCTTCTGCCATAAGCTCTGGAGTCTTCTATCCAAGGAAATTACGTGACATTAAAAGATGTTTTGCAATCTTGGCTTTAGTAGCCAGTCTGATAAGAACCTCATTCTGTACTGTGACCACTCACCTACACTGAAGGACACTCAGAGGAGCTGAGGTTGGGCACCACTGTGCTCCGTGTTGAGGTGTAACCCAGCAACAGCTCAGCACTGCATGGCTGTTTGCTCACTCCTTCCAAGCAGGATGAGGGAGAAAACTGCAGCTGAAATATAACTTGTGGGCTGAGATTAAGGCTATTTACCAAGACAGAAGAGAAAAAATGGAAACAGAAATGCAATTATAACAGCACAGATACCTGCAACACAATTAGCACCTGCTAACACACTGACAGCAATAAATACAGCTACTACTAACCAGTGCCCACCAGAAACACAAGAACTCCCATACTCCTCCCATACCCCCTCCCCAAACCCATGGCCAACTGCAAAGGCTTTGTATCTGTATGACCCCACGTGGTTCAGAACAGTGTGGCCCAATGCAGGCCTTACCCTGCCCCCTGCTGCCGGGGATGCTGCACATCATGGCTTAGTATCATTATCTACATACATTTATCATTAGCATTTACTGCAGTCATAATCATATATTATAACCTGGCATAGGCTGCACAGAGAGGTGGTGGAATCTTCTTCTCTGAAGACGTTCAAGACCCGCCTGTGCAAACTGGCCTAGGCAGCTGCTTTGGCAGGGAGTTGGACTCAATGATCTCTAGAGGTCCCTTCCAACCCCTACAGATCTGATTCTCTGATTTAGAATTAGTACCATTAATTTTCAAAGTTCATGTTTTTTTCTTTTTTTTTTTTCTAAACACTGCTGTGAATTGACTAGAACTGTATTTCCCTACATTCCAGATGCCTCTGAGATTTCTGATACTCTGTCCTTCCCTGTTTTAGCAGGCTTACACGCCACACAATTGGTCATCTGAGAACATTCCACAAAATGCATCATGGAAGTAGAACTGCCTATTTCCTCATTTTTTATCTTGTTTACAAAAATACAACAAACAAAGATAGTAGGCAAAGACATCCAAGAAAAATGTAGTTTGATGTTGAAACTTTAATCTAGTTTGTTCAGTAAGCAGTGGCAAAACAACACATGCAAAACAAACATGCACATACACTAACGCCATGCACGTTTTAGGACATCTGCAGGAGAAACATCCATCTTCTTTACCTCTTAAATTCACTGCAAAAGTTTCCTCTGACTGCACAGAAGCAAGAATTTTCCTAGAATTGTTTCTGAAACATTCAGCAGTGGTACACACATACATGCTGTGTGGCATCCTGGTCATTAACCAGATAGCAATTTTTTGCATAGAAGAGATAGAAAAACTCTACATACACAGTATATGAAATTCCACTGAACAGTGGATTGCCTCGGGCTGATTTCCTCTCTCAAATAATACAACAGAATTGAATGTATAAAAGAGCAATTAAATTTCTTTGTATTATTATACCAAAAATATAATCTCATACAGAATGAAGTCAGCTATTAATTTATCTTATAATAATAGGAACGTTCTAATGTCATCAGAAAGGTAATTTTTCTATTTCAGCAATAAGTAGATGAATTTTACCACTGCTACAATGATGTTCATCATCTGACTGTCTAGTATTACAATTTTATATATGCACCTAATATCTTTTGCCCTAATACCCTCAATAAAAGCACATATAGACAAATTACTGTTTCATACTTACAAGAATTTTATTAAATTTTGCAGAATAATCAACTCAGCTTCTAGAAGTTAATGTACTTACAGTAATTACTCACAAACACAGGCCAATAAAACCAGACAGATAGAGCAGCTTCCATCCTAACTCTCAACTCTGCCACTAAGTAGCCTCTGCTCACACAGAAGAGAACCATATGCACGTAAATAAACTCTTCTGAAAATGTACCAAGAGCTTTACTGGAATTAGACAGAAATCAATACCAAATAGATGAATATATATTATTCTGTTATGACACTGCTGGGTAGGCTGAAATGGCAAAAGCCCCAAAACATGAGGGAATACCACGTGTGACTACAGTGGACTGTAGTTTTCAGGAAGTTACTCTGGGAAATTTAAGCAGAAAACTGTCTTCAGAAAGAAAAGAAAAACAGGCACCTGCCGTGGAAAACCATTTAGCCAGTCTGTATGATTTGTGTAATCTGATCTTGTAACTCACCACATAATAACCTTTTTTGAAATACCCCATATCTGATGGCACACATGGAGCCACCTTTATGTTGTGTATGTGTATCTGTACCAAACAGATCTTAAAGCACAAGCTTCTAATGCTTCAGAATCCAGTACCTAAATCTGGTTCCCTATGCTGCTTCACAGGTATTACGTTATCATCACTAAAGGGAAAGAACCTCTTCTGTTTGCTTCTAGCCTTCAGGATTGATTGTAATCCAGCTGCATCTTTCAGAGGGGATGTTTCCACTAGCATTCCCTGGGTTTCCTTGAATGCAGCCAGCCGTTTCCTCTGCTTAGCCTGGACTGGGTGCAAGTCATCCTTGCCTTGCAGGAGATGGACAAGGATAGCTGAACTGATTAGTCTTTCAAACAAATTACTTTCTTAGTTTTGTAGTGTTTCTTAGTGTTGTACTTCCCCACCATTACACTAGGGAAGTGCGTTCTTTAATTAGTTATCCTAAGTAATGCTTAAGATATGTAGTCTGTGCAGATTGTCAAATTATCAGATCAGCAAACTCAGTCCTTAAAGAACAGCTTGCATATTCAATTTCTCTTTGGGTGACTGTTTTTTTTTTTTTTTTTTTCTGTAGTAATATGTAATAGATGTGTTTCAACTCTCTCATATCTCCTTGGGATATTCTGTTTTTTACCTCAGAACTTCCACTGCTGAATACCATCTTTCTGTTAGACAGCTTCATTGAGAGCTTGGTCAACTCCCTCCCTGCCTTTTCTCATAGTTTATTTTAGTTTACTCCAATTTTAAGAGTTTCTCCTTTTTCTAGAGTTTGTTTTGTTGTTGAGCTTTTTCAATAAACATAGCTTTAGAATCCTGCATTAATGATGTAAGAAAGAAATCTATGCACTATCTTCCCAATTCACATCCAATTAAATTCCCAATTAAACAAAACAAGAAATTGTTACTGAAGTTCTAAAGGATTGGTGTTCATTTTATTGTCTCCAATGAGGTTGTTTTGACAGCTTAGAAGGCAAGTGAGTTTTTTTCTATCTCAAGAAGAAAGCCATGCATTTCACTTGTCTATCAGCGCTGCTTTGAACATAGGACACTCCAAAATAGAGTACAAGCTTCAAGAATAGCTACTGGTGTGTGCCACTGTGCTCGCATCAGACCTCAGAACCAGAAAAGATCCATACTCAGAATCAGTCTCTTTCTGCTCTGGTCCCTGTAATCATTAGTCAAGCTAAGATCTCATAATTATCGAACATCTAATTTCAGAACTTCTCTTCAACCTTTCCTGAAAATGTTTTCTTTGGTCATCCACTCAGGAGGTTCTAGGATAGGCTTCAGAGTCCTCTACCATTAGCAGTGAAGGCCTGAAAGAGAAGCAAAGAAAAGGAGGTCCAAGTGCTTGGCTTGGTTCTGCTCCCAGAATCATTTACACCTCAGCAATAGCAAATTCCTGCCACATCAGCCAGCTCTGCTGCACAGGGGGTTGTAGAACCTTTCCTGGACTTACAGTGTATATGCTTAGGTTTTCTGCAGGATTCAGTCTCTAGGAATCCTTTAGAATCATATTTGACACTACACAGCTCTCAGTCCACACTTTAAGGAAAATACTGTCACTGTTCCCCTTCTGTCCAGGGGAAGGCAGGGATCCCAGAGACTCTCTGGCATTGGGGATAGGACTGTCAGGGATTCTCCTCTTCCTAGGACTCAGACTCCATCACTGCACAGATTTTCTCACACAAGCTGTTAATCCTCTTCAGTTCTGATTATGGTGGTGGTTTGTCTGGAACTCTATGAGGCTCAGTCTTTTCCTGTATCTCTAGCCAATGTTGTTCGTTTTTGTTTTTGTCTTTGTTTTTGTTTGGTTTGGTTTGGTTTTCAGGAAAATGGAACATTTATCTCCAACATCAATCAGAAAGGGTTTCTCACCTTACACACAAAATCCCTAGTCACAAAATAAATGTAGGGCTTTTTCATAATGTCTCACAGAGAATATTCCCAAATATGCTGATACTGCTGGAGAGGATCAGCAATACTGAATGTGATTAGAGGACAATCATTCAATCTCCCTAGAATGCCTTTACCTACAAATCAGGCTCTGTTGAACTCTTTTTACCTACTTAGTGACCTTCTGCAAAAGCAGTGAATTGTAAATATCAAGTCCTTGCTGGGACTACAGAGGTTTTGTTTAAACACTCACTCTCTTCTTTCATTTGGGGAATTTAGCCAGAAAAGTCAGAAATGCATAAAGAGATTAGAGCCATAAAAACAGGAAAAAATCAATACAGCAACTCCTCTTAAGTCCATGCTATCTAACTACCACATCAAGTTTTGTTCCTAAGCCCTCAATACTTTATTTTGATCTGCTTAGGTTGAGGAATAAAGGTTATGCACCAGCTACTATTAATCTACTAGCAATTTCTACATATGCCTCAGTTGTTAGAAACTGAAGCAAAGGCGTGTTCTACACTCCACTTCTTATGAGAAATATCTTGATACCATGAAATCCGAGGCTGGTACATGCCTTACTTCTGAGTCCTTGGTGACTCTATATAGAAGTGACCACCTCAGTTATCAGCAGTTGAGCTTGCAAAGTAGCCAACACTGAAACATGTACAGAAGATCAGTCCAACAAGTCTGTTTTTTAGATGGGGTATCCCTTCTGACATATACCATGCTTCTGCATGAGAACGTAGTCATATTTACTAGCAGATAAGCTTAAAGTGCTTTCCCCTCTTTCTTATCTCTACAATGGAAGAATCACTACACTCCCAGGGCTTTGTGTGATGCTCTGCCGTGTTGTATTTTTAAACTTTTTTATGCTCTCCAATATTATTTGACCTTATTACTAACACTCATCCTTATACAGAGGCATTTTTGAGTTGGGTATTTAAGGCAATGTTGACATCAATGACAGATTGTCCTAAAATGACCACATAACTGTCTTCATCTTCAAAATCTATAGGATGCCTTCCTCAGACTCGATTATTAAAGCTTCTTTACGAAGCACTACATAATTGCTAAAGCCTTTGGAGAGGGTTCAGATAGTGGCAGCAGCCCTGAGGTCATTGTTTGCTTGAAACATATTTACTGTTTGGGATGCTGCTTGGGGAAATATCACTGACTTTCAAAAGAAAAAAAAAAAAGATACTGACTTGCAGTACTTCTGAAGTAATCCACTGTCCTCTGTTCTTTATGCTGTCATCTGTCTATATTCTGATTTGTTTCTTTGTCCAAATAACAAAGAGAGAAGAACAGAAAGAATGTGGCTATCTTCTATCTATGGACCTGTCATGAAGTTAAAGGGGGCAGAGCTAGAGAATGGCTGGAGTTACTCAGTGTTGGGAGCACACTGCACTTACCCTCAGAAAATAAAAAGAACACTGAACCATTTGGGCTGGAGAGAAACTCTGGAAGCCAGATGACCCAACCTCCCATTCAAAGCAGCACCAGACAGAGTAGGTCGCTCAGGACTTGTCCAGTTGCATTTTTAGTACCTTGAATGAACATTTTAGAGCCTCTCTGCTCCAGTGTTTGACACTTCCTTTCATTCTGGGGGAAAAAAAGTGTTGCTTATTCATTGTCTTTCCTTACATCTAATCAGAATTTCTTGTGTTCTGATTGGTGTCTGTTCTCCTTTGTCCTAGTACCATACCACCTCCATGAAGAGACTGTACCCAACTCCTCCATCTCTCTCTCTAAGTGGTACAGAAAGCAGTAAGGTGTCTCTGAGCCTTCTTGTTTCACAGCTGAGCAATCAGTGGAGTCTCAGCCTCTCCTCATTCATTATCTACCAGTCACCAAGAATTCTAGCTACTGATAACAACCCCTGTTTTGCCTTAAGACATAACTAGGCCATAAAGAATTTCCAGAAGAGATTCTAGACATAGCTAAGCTCTCCCATATGTTTTATGACAGAGATATACAAGTACTGTGATATATGATGTAAACATACATAAAATTGAAAATAACAGTGTATTAAAAAGCAGACAATAGACCAGTTTTTCTTGACAACAACGTATCTGTTTATAACTCCAGAATTTCCTGGCAGACAGCTAACATTTGATTTGATGATATGGAGGTTGAAGGTCCTTCCTTGAGCAGCAGCAATTTAAGAGGTTGCGGTTGCTGATATTTCATCCTGTCCTTAGTCTACTCCACACCATCTCCTACTTATTCTTAACCTTTCCCATTCTCCTAGCTGTGGAAATTTCTCTTCTTACACCAGCTCTGGCACTCATCACTGTAAGTAAGCCAATTCAGCTTCTTGGCAGAAAACTATGGACTTCTATTTTCTCTAGGTTTGTTTTCTGCCATATTAATGAGCTCAGACAAATCAAAAAGGGATCCAAGACCCATTTCACAAGAAGCAGAAACTATGCATAGGCAGGAATGGGATGGCAGTATTAAAACCATTTTCTGTTAGTACCTATCTGCTGTGAGTTCAACTTAACACAGGGAATTGTGCCTCCACTGGTTATTATTTGAAAATTCAGCTCTGTTCTCTGTGAGGCCAACAGGAATGCAGATACTGGTTCCTGAGCAATGTAGAGGGTAAGGAGTGCAGTGCTTCTTGGCCTGAGGGAGTGCTGTCCTTTATCTCTGCTCTGCTCAGCATTTGCTACATGCCAATGGTCAGCAATAAGGCTGCTCTGAGCCTTTCTCCCCATCTGTAAGAGAAACGCCGTAAGCATTACACTGCTACATGAGGTTTTGCAGAGATATGTCAGAAGCTTTAATGCTTCGTAGACAGAGAAGTCTATGGATTCTATGGGATGTGTAGGTCTTTTAATTACGTTGAGTAAATAAACCAGACCACCATAGAATAATCAGTACTACATTCTCAATGGTCTTTCTGTGGATGTTGGCAACTGACCGTGTAATAACCAAATTGAAACAGAGAACCAGAAGTATACTACAATGGATTTCCCTTCATATAATTATGTTTCTACAAAAATAGCATGTAATCTATTGTATGTTTTAATCAACCCTCTCATTCTGGACTCTCTGTAGACATAGGACGCATCTCACTTGAAATGTTATTTTGTTCCAATTAGTTTTAGTTATTTACATGATGTAAGAGCTCAGGTTAGTGCAGCATTAAGAGAAATTGTTTAAATCCAGTGGAGTAATAGCCTCCAGGTTCTCATGCAACTGCACCAATGCTTCTTAGGGTTTTCACTATGGCTGACCTGGAAGTTTCATTCCCACAGCTAGATGCTAGAGTGTGTGCCAAAAGAATTTCAATTCTGACTCAGCGTTTAGATAGAAAAGTGATAAACACAGGTATTTAAAGAAAATCACCTTTTTTTTCTAATCCTGCCATTATACACAGCAATTTCACTAAAGCTTAGTTTTAGAATTATCTCATATCCATTTCAAAAAAGATACATGAGAAGTCAAACCACACAAAAGAAAGCCAGCAAAATACAGTTTATAAGGAAATCAGTAGAAAACAAACTTCATTTTAATGCTTCTCTTTGATGCAGTGTCCATTTTCCTTCAGGATTAAATTTTGCAGTGAGTTGACATAATTTCTGTATGGAAGGCAGAAAACCAGGCATCTCAGAGTTAAGGATTTTGAGGCATGGATTATCTACTATAATGCTAATGAGTTTTCTATTTCTCTGAATAATTAATTTTATTTCTCAAGAATTCTTACTCTTATCTATATTAAATTCTTGAGGAATTTTTTTCCATTTTGAGTAACGTCATGCATATAAAGATGTATTGTTTTTCAAAATACTTCTCACATCTGTCAGCATTTGTTGTCTTTAAAAGGTGAATTCACTTAATCCAAGTTTTACTTCTGTCCACGTGAGAAACAGTAACTACAATGATGACTGCTCGGGCTTTGAACAATGTGAGAGTGATTCTAAATATAAAATGTAATTCAGGGAAAACTATTGTTTAATATCAGGTCAGAAGTGAAACACATCCTACAAGACATCTATTGCATCACTGCAGCCCATGGCTTCACAATAAAACTGTTCTTGCCAAATGGTGACAAAGCGCTGTGGACACCTTCCAAAATAAGCCTAGTATAGAGAACATAGAGCCGCTCCTTCTAATCTGCTTCCTTCATTATATCTGTGGAAGAGCTCCCTGCACAGGGGTGCTATAAACCGTGGATTGAGATGGGAGGGCACTGGCACTCAAGGTCACAGTCTATTTGCATTTACTCCCTGGCCTGGTATGAGAGACAAGATTTATTCAAACATATAAGCATCTGCACACTCACACGTACCACTCATGCTCCCAGTAGGCAAAAGGGTAATATGTGACAGCCTGACTTAAGATCCTGGCACACTGTACATATGTACACCTGCTCTAGGCTAACTCCAAATACTTCACTTCAGCTCTTCCTACAGGAACACAAAGACTGGGGGACACCAGTAAGGTACAGAGGGATTCAGCCTGCAGAGTTATCTCTGTCACTGACAGGTGGAATGGAAAGACACATGGACATCTGGCACGCACTCTTTATTTCACACGTTATCACATGCTTGGAGTAGCCTGACAGAGTCACATTCTGTCCTCAGCTTGAGGTCAGCACAAAAGCATCAGAAAGAGCAGAATTTCATTACCAATATCCCTCCATACTACTGATACTAAAAACTGAAAAATGTATTGTAAGTACAGTGCTTATGAGTACTGTGCTTATAAGTAAGTGCATATAATTATGTTCACAATTACCGTAAGTCAAGTGTATTTGCTACCTAAAAATATAAAAAACAAACAAACAAAAAAACAACCCCACAAAGGCTATATGGAAGTTTTCTCCATATATATGTATACAGAATATATTTAACTTTCAAAACCATGAATGCTAATTCTTTACAAGATTCTTTTCTTCAGCTTGTATGTTTCTCAATAGGAAAACTGATAGATAATTATTTAAGCAGCATTCTGTAGACTTGCCTAAGCAAGACCCAATCCAGAAGCAGAACAAATGAGTCCATGCAGACATCCATGCTCCTTAAGGTACACTGCTTCAATTTCCAAGCTAATTCCTCTAACAGCATCTCAGCAGTGCAGCCTCACACTACCTTACCATAAAGGTAAGGTCATGGCTCCACCCTTCCTTCCCTGCAACAGTCCCCTTGACACAGGACTCACTATTGGCACTAACAGGTCTGCAAATAGCAACTTAAAACTATGAAAAAATAAGTACTACAAGGCAAAGAAAGAAAGAAGGAAAGAAAGAAGGAAAGAAAGAAGGAAAGAAAGAAGGAAAGAAAGAAGGAAAGAAAGAAGGAAAGAAAGAAGGAAAGAAAGAAGGAAAGAAAGAAGGAAAGAAAGAAGGAAAGAAAGAAGGAAAGAAAGAAGGAAAGAAAAGAAGGAAAGAAAAGAAGGAAAGAAAAGAAGGAAAGAAAAGAAGGAAAGAAAAGAAGGAAAGAAAAGAAGGAAAGAAAAGAAGGAAAAGGAAAAGGAAAAGGAAAGGGAAAAGGAAAAGGAAAAGGAAAAGGAAAAGGAAAAGGAAAAGGAAAAGGAAAAGGAAAAGGAAAAGGAAAAGGAAAAGGAAAAGGAAAAGGAAAAGGAAAAGGAAAAGGAAAAGGAAAAGGAAAGAGCTCAAACACTAAATAAAAGAGCTGAACGGTAGAGTGCACTGTTGAATGAGATGGGAAGAATAAGCTGTTCACAATGACTCTGTTTTCTGGTGTCTGCCAAAGCTCTTTGTTTCTGCCTGTCTCACTCGAGGATCCGAGCAGGTTACAAAGATGGCTTTGGTTATCATTGCCAGTGCTCCTCTTCCAGGTGTTTGAAAACAGGGAGAAACTGCTAGAGCATGTGGAAGAAAACAGAGAATGTGCTCTTCCATGGAATTCTCTGTAACTCAGTGATCTGTGTCAATTTTACAAAGGTAAACGTGAAAGCATGCAAACATCGGTATTTACTGTTTTGCATAAGTATTAGTCACGATGCTGCTGCTTCTTCGTTTATTGGATCTTGAGGGACTTCATTCTTTGCTGAGAACTGTGTTTTAAAAGAAAAATACAAAAATCACACTTCTTCTAGTAATTACACTCATGAATTTAGATTTGGCTACGATCCCCTGAGATTAATTCCTTGAGCCTTGGTCTGTACAGAGATGCTGTAGCCCCGAGGAAACTTTTAAAGTCAACAGCGGTCACTGCCCATGGCCTCGGGGGCAGAAGTGGCTGTCAGAGTGCTGTGGCAGCTGAGGGACCTCACAGGGTGCGGGCTGCAGAAGTCCCCTCTGCAATGCAGTCTCTGGAGTTTACACTAGTAAGAAATAAGAATCTTGATTAGGGAAACAGAGTATCCTTCCTAACAGCCTAACACGTAGGCGCTTTCCTAACTCCCAAAGATACAGCTTTTACCGCTAAACCGTTGTCTCGTGTCACACGAGGGCCGTAACGCGGCCATTTGCTATTGCTACACGTGAGCAGCCACCGTTGGCAGTCACGGCAAGGCCATCACGTGACACACACCCCCAACCGCCCCCGGCCCTCCTGCCGGTGGCCCATTTCCTGGCCTCTTGGCCCCGCCCCTCCTGTCCGCCCCCGCCGCGCCCCGGGCGCTGATTGGCTGCGCGCTGGCGCTGCGGGCGGCAGCGCCCCCCGCCCCGCCCCGCCCCGCCGGTTTCACTCTGGCAGCCACGCGCCGCTCGTGTAACGCTTACCCGCCCCGAGGTGGCGAGGGTCGGCGGAGGGAGGGGTTCATGGCCGCGTCGGACCGCGTGGTGCTGGGGCCGCTGGTGGGTTCCATCGATCAGGGCACCAGCTCCAGCCGCTTCCTGGTGAGAGCATCGCGGGGCTCGGGCGGGCGGGCTGGCGGGCGGGAAGCCGGCGCTTCACCCTCCCGCAGCCTCTGCCCGTGGGGAGCGAGCGAGGGGCTGCGGAGGGCCGGGGCTACGGGCGGCTGTGTCGGAATCGGCCGGCTGTCTCAGCCCGAGCGAAACGGTGCTCGGAGTCGGGCCTGCAGGAGGAGAGCCGCAGTGCCTGCGGGCCCGTGTCAGCGCATCCCGTGCGCGGTCGGGGCCGAACCGCCGCGCCCTCCCCTCCCCCCGTCAGAGCCGGTGGGGCTGAGTGCTGGGAGAGGGCACGGTTTGTGTTAGGACGGGGTGGCCGATAGCAGCCCTTGAGCTTAAGGATCTATTTCCATATTATGCAATAGACAGTCGTGTTATTCCCATGTGTGTAACTTACTGTGTAAGCTTCCTGCTTGCAGATCTCTACAAACGCTGTCCTGCCTCCCAGTCAATAAGTCATAGCAATTAGATATTGACGCTGATGAGAACTTCCGCGGTGCAAGTGAAATAGTGACGAGATATAAAATGCCAAACTGAGCTGGGAAGATGAACTCAATACGCTTCCCTAGCGTGGAATTTTCTTCCCTGAAGCAGGGGACTGAGTATCTTCCTGACCTGTGTTACAATTATTTCTCAATATCACGACCTTCATGGGATTGTCAAATGACAAAGCACAGATCTGGGGGTGGAGAGAAGCTCCAGACTGACAAATGTCACACCAGTGGGCTATCTGGAATGCCAGTCAGGAGAACTTTAAAATACAAAAAGCAAACAAGCAAAAAAAACAAAACAAACAAACAAACAAAAAAATAAACCCAACACCCAAAAACCTACATTGGAGAAGTTCCCTGTAATGCTTGAAAATAAATAGTCTGCTTTGTGTGTGCAGCTAAGTTAACTCTTTTTCTTAGCCTATAAATATAACACCAGTGCAATTAAAAGAGACAGATTTAAAATTATACTTAAGCATTTTACAAGTACCGTTTATAGGTTGTAACAAGAAATTGCTTATATTGCTGTTTTTTAAATTTTTTTTATTTTTTTTGTCTTCCATGAGATAGATTTCTGCTATTGCTTTTACAAATAAATGAGAGATCATACTTTTTCACTTTTTTTTTAATTGTATTTGTCATTTCTTTCAGTTCTTCATGTATTCATCTCAGTTTCTCTAAATTCTTGCAAAATATAACATTCACTTAAACTTGACAGTGATCTCTGCACATTTCCCACCATTTTCATCTTCACCAAGTCACTAAAGTCAGATAGCTTGTTACTTTGCAAGTGTCTTTGTCAGGACTGTGCAGCTATTTCCTTTTTTTTTTTTTAAAGCGGTGAACATATGATCAGTTTGAAGATTGTTGGGTGAAAAACTGGCTAAGGTACTGTCAATAGGTCAGAGTCTAAATGGAGGATAATTTACAAATGGTGTTCCACAGAGGATGGTAGCAAGTTTTCATTAACAGCCTGGATGATGGTTTGGGATGTACTCTTTAAGTTTGCAGGTGGCCATGGACTGTGAGGAGTAGTTGACTGGGGAATTGGCCTGGCAGAAGTATCATGGAGTTCAGCAAAGTCTAACACTTAGGACGGAAGGCCATGAAGGCTTAATGGAGGCAGATCTGGGGTCCTGCAGGACAGCAAGTAGAGCATGAGAGAGCAGACTGTCCTTATGCTGGCGAAGATTAACCATGTTAGGAAGAGTGCTGCCAGCAAATCAAAGGGACTAATTATTCCTGTCTGTGTGCCACTGAGACAGCACTGAAAGTGCTGTGTTTGGTTTCAGTCACTGCAGAGGAACAGTGTCTGAAAAACTGAAAAATTCAGTCCAGCAGAGGGTTGCTGACATGGTCTGTGGACTGCAGCACGCAACATGCAAGGCGAAGTTGGGAGACCCAGGGTTATCTGTCCCTGGGAAGTCTATGAGGGCTTTGTAGTTGGTTCAGTTATCTAAACACACTTTGTAGAGAAAACAGAATCAGGCTTTTCTTGAAGATGCATAGAAAAAGACAACAGGCAGTGATGACAAGTTGCAGCAAAAGAAATTTCCTATAGATGTTAAGAACAAATGTTTCCCTATAAGGGACTCAAATGCTGGATCGTGGCACGTGGGAAGACTGGAATTTCTATCCTTGCAGGTGCTTAACACCTGGCTGGAGAAGGCCTGGTGTAGCCTGGCCTGACTTTGAATATAACCTTACTTGCCCAGTGGGTCAGGATAGATGACTCCAGAGATTTCCTTCCAGCATTACTTATTCTGAAATTCTGTATATGGACTGAAACTATGATCTGTGTAATTCTGCTCGTGTAAATGAAGCTATATGAAAAATCAGAACAGAGGAAAGTCCATTTCTGTTGCCATCACTCCTTGTTTATCCTTATCTCTCTTACACACACAATACACATAAACAGTTTTAGCTCATGCTGTGGTCTTGCCATCAGAGGACCTTGACTTGGACTTAGTTCTAAGTTACTTTCTTCTGCAAGAATAACTTCAGTTACTCATGTGAGATTTTTTTTTTTTTCCTTGAGTTGGGATGAACATGGGTAACAAGCTCAGAGTTATTGAACTTCAGAGCACAGTGCTTTGAAAGGCATTGCAATTGCTTTGGCTCATTTTCTTAAGATAACCAAGCTAGAAAACAGAGTGGATAGGCTGAACTAGTGTACTTGAATGACTAAATTCTGATCTAGATGTTTTGCCAAATACATTCATCAAATATTTGCGTCTCTCATTTCACTTTATTTAGTAATTATATCACAAAACCCATTATGACTTCTGCTACTTTTGCTAAAAATCTTGGAGTTAATGAACATCTGAACCTCTGCCTGATCTCCTGAGAGGTATTTGCTAGTTAAAGTCTTTCAGGAATCTTACCCAAAAGCAGCAAGAATTGAAATATTCAATGCAGGGCCAATACAGTGAAGTGCACATACAGGACATCAGTCAACTGCAGGTAATATTTTTTTTCTACCTCTCTGGGTTATTTCTTTCTGCCTTTACTTCATTTCCAGAAGAAAAACTTCAAATAAATATATATCACACTGTAACTACTCTTTTCTGTAAACAAAAACTGCCTTTAATTTAGGAAACATTTAGCACCCATTGAGCTTGCCCTACAGAGAAGAATCTGTTTTACTTCTCTACTGAAGTAGCCCAACACTTCAGGAAAAGGCGAAGCTTGATTGTATAGCTAACAAAAAGTCTTAAAAATACTGCTTTTGACTTTTCCCTCACTCTTAGCTTTTTAAAATACATTAGTTTGCTTTCTATTCCCATAATCATAAGTGCTTCTGGGAGTGGAGGGGGAGAGGAGCTATTTGACTGGAGCTTTCCAAACAATATAATTTCTGTGAGATTAGTTAAACTGTGCTCATTGATGAAATCAACCTACTAATTCTAGTTAAATGCTGAGGGTGGAGTTACTGTTTGTCTGTCATCTTTTCCCCAGTTGGGTTGATTTTGGTTCAATTTCAAAACTCCAGTTCTAAGCTTGTTTCAAAGCTATAGCTGTTTCAGCTTAATGGAAACTGATGAAAATACAGCATAGACTAACTGGAGTAGCTTTCTGCAGGCAGATACCCAGCTGTCGTGAGTAACAAAACTTATGGGTAGTTATAAGTTACTTGTATATGAGCCTCAAATTGGTTTGCCTCGCATTTCTATTTATTCTTTCAAAAGTATTACAGCTGGTGAATTCTTTTCTATTAAGATAGTCAAGAGTGAATGTAATGCCATGCAGCTATTTGCACTCCTTAGTGTGCCATCGTTTGTGCGACCCTAGAAAGAGGTTGAGTTACACGGTCAGCCCTTCTGCTTGTTTACACACAGTGTAGCTGCTTAGGCGTTCCTTCTCTACTTTGTTGTTTTAAGATTCAAAGCTCTATCTCATATTCTTTGTACGATAAATTTGTTGCAAGTGGAAGGAAGATATTTATTCCTTTTTCTTTAATCTCTCACCAGAGAACTCAGTACATTTCTGGATGCTTTCATTGTCTTCCATCAAATCATCTCTGTTGTGAGATATGTAGATTCCTCCAAAAGTAATGCCTCCCATTTCTAGCCATTGAAAATACAACAAAGAGCACAGTAACACTACTTGATAAATTTCAGCTACAAATTACTGTTTTCAACACAGTTGCCACCATTAGCTATGCATTTTCACCAGCGATGAACAAGAGCCTGCATACTGCACTCAGAAAAATCTGCACTACTGCTGTCACCAATGCAGAAATGCACCATCCACTGCTTCACTGTGCTAACATCCAGAAATGGTCAGCAAACGTTGATGAATGTCAGCAGATGCCATTGTGGAGGAGTTCAGTAACCCCTTTGCTTCATCTGGTCTTCCATATCAGACTCATTGTGTCAGATTGCCCCTCTGCTGCCATCTGTTGCACACCCATAACATGTAACAGGATCTTGGTGGGAAGGTTCAACCCCTACTTCCACACCGTCAGCATCTGCCTCTGACATCATGGGTGGACCCCATCAAATGAGGCATTACTTTCAGAGCAGCCTGTGTAGCTCCATGTATCCAGATGGCCTAGGCAATTCCTCTGTAACTACTGTTGATACAACGAGGGCAAAATTGACTGACATTTTTTAATCTGCAAGAATTGAGAGATCTCTATCATATATTGGAATCAGTTATTAATGAGTACAAAAGGAAGGAAAGCACTGACAGAAATACACCTCAAACCTGTTTCAACAGGAGTGTTATTGGCCTTATCTGAGTTAGTAATTGTCACCTGTTTCTGTCACCACTGTCAGTGCAAAACAAGGACAGTCTTCCCTTTTTGTCTACGGTTTGTGAGGGGAAGGAGGTCCAATTTCTTCAGCATATTCCTTGCTTTGTTTACCATTTTCTTCTAGGTTTAAATGTAATGTTTCATTCATGTTTGGTTTCCTTATGTGTATCAGAATTATCACAACATGATATTGTTCTCAGTGAAACTTTATAATCCCATGCCCCAAGGTACAGGGAGTGTCTGCTGCTTTTGCTGAGGATGTCAGAAGCTTGTGGTATTGTTTGTGATAGATTAGGAGAGAGTGCTTACCTAGTTCTTCTCTATAGGCATGAAAAAGATCTACGCACTTGTAGTAACACTGGTTTTGTTGAGAAACTACTCCTGTTAGAGCAGCTTACTTAGAAGGAGGCAAAAAGCCTTTCACTGCTAGGGCTTCACCTTTTATTATCTGCAGGCCATACACTCTAGATATAATGAATGACCTTGTCTAATCGAGTCTGTATTTATTTCCTGCTAACAGTAGGAATCCTTATGTACTGCCTCCTGTTTCAAGGAATACTGAAATGATTAATGGTGAATGATTACTAAGTGATATTTAACGTTGCGAGTAGGTCAGATAAATACGTATCCAACCCGTATTCAATATAATGTCTTCAATCTTTATAAAACCTTTGTAAATCTTAGTACACTTTTGGTATAAGGGGAATTTCAAATAAAATTATCTTTATACATGAAAGACAATCTCTCCTATTAACTCCATTACTTAGCATTTTAAGACCCTTATCCAATTACACTACTTCCTTCCAAGCGTGTAATACTGACAGAGCTTATCCTCCTAGGAAAGCTTTGTGCCAAGGCAGAGCTTGCGTGTGAAATACAGCCAAGTAAATACAGTGGAAGAAATTCAGTGACGCTTTTCTCTGTAATGTCTCCACTTGGTAACAGGAAAAAAAACCCAAACAAACATATATACCTCTTTAAGAATTCTTTTCTGGGGAGCAGAGTGGGAATACTAGCTTTCCAGAGATGTGGCGTTGTTTCCAAGATCTGCTTGGAAAAAATCCGTGAACAACCCAGTCTAATCTCATAGGTGACCCTGCTTTGACCAGGTGGTTGTACCAGAGAAGTCTAAAGGTCTCTTTCTGCCTGCACTGTTCTGTGATTTTAATTTGTAACTAGTTTCTAAACTTCAGTTTCTCTCTAAAAATACAGTTGAAGGTCTTAGAGAAACTGGAGAATTAGAAGTTCATCTGTTCATTGCCATAGTTGGTCCAATAGTTTCAAAGTAAACTATACTATCTAAATGAAATCTAGAGTTTATAGATTAAAAGGTTTAAGAAAAGTTGCTATGATTTGTGGAACGAAAAGAGAATTTCCAAGCAAGTCTAGAAAAGATTCAATTGTTCATTCTTAGGGAATGGATAGGTATAACTGAATTTTATATTTGAATTATATTTGAGTAGGAGAGGAACTGTGTAAATCAACCTGCTCTGCTTACTGATAAAAGATAGGGTGGTGTCCTGCTGGCATGTTCTGCAATTGACCTGAGTCTCTGGTTTGATTTTTTTGTTTTGATACTTCCTAGCTTTCTGAACATTTTGTAGGCCAAAGGTTCTGAATGGTGTTAGTGAGAAAGAACTATTTTCCTAGGAACATTGTTATTGGCCTGTCAGTTATTCATTATACAGTTAAGTTGAATGTTTGACTTGGTGTCATTCTGTCTTGGCACAGTGGATTACTTTCAGAATCAGGCCACTGTTGATGAAAGTTAATGAAAAGTTTTATGTCTTCTGTTTCAGTTTCTACTGCAAGGCAGAAACTCCATGCTTCCTAAAGAATGGCTATTAGTATAGTACTCAGGATTCTCTTCTCTCTTTCTTCTATTGCAGTATATTCAAATCTAAGTCACCTTTCTACATTTTCTTCTCTTTATCAATGCATTGTGTTACTGCAGTCATTTTTTTTTTCTTGTCAGAATGTTCACGAGATCTGCATATGCAGTTTGCATTGAAACAAACAGGGTTCTGTCTAGGTGCTTCTTCATTCTTCACAACTGGATCCCTTCTGCTGGCTCTAAACTGGATGTGCTTATCTGTCTCTTCAGAGTTGTTGCTTTTCCTAACAGTGACACGCTGATAGCTCTCTTTCCATTCCTTTTGCCATATATGTGGCATCAGAGTAACAGAGCAGGAGCCAAAGAAAAGTTGTTATCACTATTGTTTGGTACTTGACTGACTGAGAACTGTCTGTTGTGATATATATAATTAGTTTAACTTGTAAAACCTCCTCAAGGAAAAAATAGGGTTATTTCCCATATTCGACAGCAAAGCTTAACAAAATATTCTTTGCCCCTTAATTGCATGAATCCATAGATCTGAACTCAGTTTATGGATATTTGGTTGTATGTTTGGTTGGTTTTGTTAATGGTAGATGAGGACATAACTACCAATTATCATTTAACTATATTTATTCCAAATAATAAATGTTCAGGTATTGTTTAAACTTCTGCATTCATAGAAAATCCAACTGTGTAATTTATTTGCAGGTATTTAATGCAAAAACAGCAGAGCTCCTGAGTCACCATCAAGTTGAGATACAGCAGAAATTCCCTAAGGAAGGGTATGAATTTTCTGTGGCTTTCTATTCATTTGTGTACATTTTGATAGACTGTATGTAGTCATGTATGAATGACCAAAACTTAAGTTGATTAATAACCACTGAGAAAAGAATATCTGCTATAAATGACATGGTAGGAAACATGGCATTAAATAATTACAACAGGCATCCAGTATGTATTCTAAATTAGGAAAAGTAGAGAGACTTAAGCTTTTCATTCTGGCCAATCATTCACTTGTTCTCTTGCAGTCTTGTTTGAAGAGGTTAAGCTGTATATTTTTACTGTTTAATCATATTCTTCAGCTTAGTTCATAGAGATTGCTTAGTTTGTTCTTGGAGATGATTTTTGTTTGTTTGCTGTTGACATGTTTACCATTTGCCCCTAAGCCCTCTGCCTGAGATTGAAGAAAATTATTGTTTTCTGCAGATAGCTTTGCTATGAAAATGTAATTTACTCGTTAAAAAAGCTTTTAGATTTATTAAACTTTTTTATGGATAGGTAACACATATTCATAGTAATGGTTGTGACAAAATGCTTAGCTGATATTAGTCCAGAATTAATTCTATTTTTTCCCTAAATGTAACTTTTTTACTTGCATTTTTCTTTTATTAACTGATGTTTACTGTTTGTTATAGATGGGTGGAACAAGATCCAAAGGAAATCTTAAAGTCAGTCCATGAATGTGTGGAAAGAACCTGTGAGAAACTGCTGCAACTGAACATAGACATCACTAACATAAAAGGTATTCCAAGAGGTGTCTCTAACATGCTCATAGTTGAGCAAGTCAGATTCTCTAGTTTTTAAGTCAATGAAGAGAAAGGTGGTGGCTTGCACTAGCCTCAAAGAAAATGTTAAATTGTATTGGGAGTAGTTTGTTTGGGAGGAATAATGAGAAAAGATATTGTTCGTGTATGTTAGCAATGCAAAATCTACACAATGGATGTATGTGATCTTATGATGATCAATGAAAGAAGAAATTCTGAAATGTAAATTGTTCAAGTGTTATTGGTCAGTGTTGATGTTGTCTTAATTTGTGGAAAAATTAAATGGATTAAAAGCACTGGTTAAGCAGTAAGAGATGAACGCTCAATTTTTAGAGGTAAACTTTTTTTTTTAAGATTGTAATGTGTAAAAGTTGGAAGCATTCTATTTCCCATTTACTTGCTTCTTCTCCTTACGTGTTCCTCCCTCATCTTCACCTCTCCTTTCCCTCCCACACCCCCCGAAAAAGGGGAAAATAAACCCTCTGAAAAGGATACTTCTTTCTATTTTGTCCTGAAGCCATTGGAGTTAGCAACCAAAGGGAAACAACTGTGGTTTGGGACAAGACGACTGGAGAACCTCTTTATAATGCTATTGGTAACTACTATACTTTTTGAATATGTAATATTGTCAAACGAGTGTGCTGTAGAAAAACTGCTTTCCTAGTTCTGTGCACGTCACTGTGGCCTAGCCTGTTAACTTCTTTTGAGAGTTTGAGATCCATCATTAGCTGTGTGCTTGTATACACAAGTGCCACATTCTGTTACAGCTATTACCTAATAAGCTTTCAAAAAAAAAAAAACCAACACGAATGTTCCTGAGGGGTTTTGGACATCTTAGCATGCCGTGAAACCCTGACTTATGCAAAACCACTTCATTTTAAGTGAAGGAGCTTTCTAAATGGTCAGGATTCTTTGGATTTAACCTTAAAATAAGCTTATTTTTATGAGTTCAAAAGAATACTTACTGATTTGGAGTTGTATTTTTTACTTACCTTGGCTTTTCAGCTTATGCTGGCTGAGAAATAGTAATTATCTAGATTTGTTCTCTCAGCCTGTATCAAGCACCAGGCAATTTAACATTGTACCATTGAAAGACTAGGACTTCTCTGTGTTTAAATACGTGTTGTTTACAGCTTTATTGTAAGCTGTACCATGATAACTCTGGCATAGCACTTTAGTTCAAAGTTTTCATAATCATAGTAAATAATCAACCTTCTGTTTGTTTTAACCTTCTAATGTAATAGCATTCATCTGCTATAAACAAAGTAGTATTAGTCATTCATTTGTGCTCTTAGCAGAGAAAAATGTGTATCCTATTATGTGGAAAGTCATGTCTGATATCACAAATCATTAGTTCTAAATTGAATGAGTTTATCCAACCTTTGTTATTTTTTTTTTACAACAATACATTAAAAATACAATGGAAATATAATATTAATTCAGTAAAAAAAAAGAAGTAAAGACAGGAATTTATTGGCAAATGCTGGAGTTTTTGAAAACGTCTTACTCATGTCACTGTTGTTTGAATAATTTATTTTATTCATATTTCTAGTGTGGCTTGACCTGAGAACTCAGTCAACAGTTGAAAGACTTCTTAAGAGAATTCCAGGAAACAACAAATCCTTTTTTAAGGTAAAAGGTATTAAAGGATATTAAATAGTAGCTGAACTCTTACTGTGATAATATACATTGTTTTATGAGGTATTTCTTGAAAAGTTCCCTAAAACTAAATAAGTCAGTTGTAGCTTCCAGCTTGTCAAATAGTAAAAAATGAACATAATGCTCTACACTGATCTGAGACAGGAAAATATTTTCCTCAAATAAATTGATAATACATCTTAGATATTTCACTAGAGAAGTTAGATGGACAGTTGTGAGACTTCATTATCTGCTTCATGTCTAATATCCTAACATTCATTCAAAAAGCAAGTGCAAGTAGAAAAGAAATGTTCAAAAATGATTTATCGATATTAAATATTTTATTATCATTTCATATCATATGTTGTGGTATTGAATTCAGTTGCAATCAGTCTGAGAAGTGCAAAGATATTCTATAAAAAGCAAATTCATTCTTTTTTAATAAATGTATATATCAAAGTTTGGAAATAAATGCTTGCAGAATAATGTAATAATTCTTTGATTTACATTTCCCTTGATTGATTATGTAAATATTTTATATCTTCTTATAGTCAGTAAACAAATGGAGAAAGTATGTAAACTTCCTTGCTTTTAAGTTCAAGTAGAATACAAATTCCATCTTTCATGTGGCCTGCTGATTGTCTTTGTCAAATTCACTTTCTGTATAGTCATATGGAGATATCCTAGATAAGTCTGGATTTCTGCTAACAACTGTTTCCACATAAAGGATTTTTGACCTGTGTTTAGCTCAGCTTTGATCTTTGTCCATTATGCAGTAGTCCTTTGGATTTGATACTTTCAGACTTGTTTATTGAATGCTTACTGTCTATTTTAATAAAATAGTTCAAGTTTTCTCTGAGTTTTGAGTTTTTAATTTACTGTGGAAAATATCTCTGCATTATATTAAATGTTTGATTTTTATTTTCAATTTTTATTTTTCATTGTACAGTTTAGGACGGGTCTTCCACTTAGCACCTACTTTAGTGCAGTGAAACTTCGATGGCTTTTGGATAATGTGGAAGAGATAAGGCAAGCAGTTGATGATGGAAGAGCAATGTTTGGAACTATTGATTCATGGCTCATATGGGTATGTATTTGTGAGTTTATTATCACTCTTTTAAAAATGGATTTCAGTTTTCCAAAACTAAGTTCCTGACTAAAACATTTTCTCCTGGAGTCGTAGACAAAACCAAATTTTTAGTATTTACAGTGTATGGGAACTGTTGAATCAGGGCCTGAACCACTTCTGGATCAGCTGAGGTGAGCACTGAGTCAGCCGCAGGAGCACAGGTGAAGGCAATGCACTGTGTGACCAGAAGGGGTGCAGTCTGGCTCCACCTCTCCCAGACCCCATTTCAGGGCTGACCACCACTGGGGAAGGATCTCTTGTTGGAGATCCCTCCCCTGTGGAGTTCTGGGTAAGCCTCAACTGTCAGTGACAGGTGAGCCTTTCCTAATTTACTGGTTGTCTTTATACCACCTGGATAAGCCATACAAAAATATACTGTCCACTTTCATTATTTTGTGTGGGTACTATTCTTTTGGGGTATTCACCCTACAACTGAGTGCTTGTAGCAGTATACAGTCATCTTCTGAACAACTGCATAGTTTTTGTCATACAGGAGAAAAGGACTTTTTGCATCCAACAGAATCATCCTTCACTTGATGATTATAGCCTGTGTAGTTTGTAGCTGAACTTATAGACAGAGTTGGAATCCTAGCAGGAGCACTGACACCTACTGATCACACTGGGATGTTGATATAAGTTTTTAAAAAAACTCCATTAAAGTTCCTAATAAAGATGAATGTGTTCTGTCCCCCCATTTCACTATTTTTATTTATTTATTTATTTGTGTATGCGCGTTCATCATTTCCCATTTATAGGTTGCCGGCTAATTCTTCTCATGCTTTTGGACAAACTTGAACTTTAGAAAGATACGTAACCCATCTTTGCAAAATAAGAATCCAGGAGGTACTGCTGAGTATGATGAGTAAAATGCTTTTATTCTACTACATCTGGCTTACTGATTTAGTTGTTGCAGAAATAAATCCCCGCTACCAAGCCGAAAGCTTTGTGAATTTAGGTTTTGCTTGTAATTTCTTGAAGTAAACTTGTATCTTCTCATACCAAATATTGTTGGTTTTTTTTTTCATTCAGTGTTTGACGGGTGGGAAGAATGGAGGTGTTCACTGTACAGATGTAACTAATGCCAGTAGAACAATGTTGTTCAACATTCATTCCTTGGATTGGGATCCTGAGCTCTGCCAGTAAGCTCAGTTTTACAGTAATAATGCTATCTAAGTGGATTCTGTAACTGATGTCTTAAAAAGCACTCAGTAGTAAGAATTTCTTACCTAGATTATAATCAGCAATTACTGCTGTTTTTACAGTTAATATGTAGTATTCGTTGTTTACCAAATGTCCAAATTACAAGTAATTTTAAACAGCGGAGCATTGAATTTTTCTGTAGGTGGAAAACTTTCATGGAAACAATGGCAATTAATAGTTTGTTTATTCGTTAATGACATTTGTAGGCAGTTATAATGACAGTGTTTCTCTTTTGAGTTAAATTTATTAATCGCTATATTTTAAAGGTAGTGTTGGAAGAGGAATGCCTTCTCAAGTGGAAGAGATGTGTCTTCAAAATACTCAAAATATATTCTGTTTTACTTCCGAATTCAGTGTCACATTCTGTAAGAAACAGAGAAACATACAGCGATACGTGAAATCCTAGATACTTAAGTTCCCTTTATGTATTTTTTTTCTTTATACCTTAATGTTCTTGAAGCAGATAAATGCACAATCCTTCCTGATTTAGCACTGACCACATATATAACTTCTTTTGTATTGTGCTCAGATTCTTTGATATTCCTATGGAAATACTTCCGAAAGTGCGAAGCTCATCTGAGATTTATGGCCTGATGGTATGTTTCCTTGTGTGTGTGTGTAAGTTGATCTTGTAAAAATACGTCAGTATCAGTTGAGAGAATTGAGAGAATCAAACTATTGGTTTTTTTCTAGGCTAGTGTTATTTGATTTATGACTAATATGTCATTATCTCCTGCTGTAAGATATCATATGAAGGTAAATATCTGCCAAATATTATCAAATAGGCAAAATAAAATGGGAGACGTTTTTTATAAGCATAAACATTTGATTTTTGTTGACAAGTACTATTGAAACTACTCATCAGAATGTAAGGTGTAATTACTAGATCAAAAGTAATAAGGTTGCTGTTATTAGGGCACAGTATTTGTACTTCTTGAAGGTTTGGAATAAAAGATGTGAAAATTACTGTGACAGTTTAAATCTGAGAGGACTAGGTGTGTACTCGTATTCCCATAAGACTGAAGGCAGGATGTGGTCAGATTTCATGAAGTGGTGAATCACAAAAGTCATCTGAGATTTTTATTTATTTTTTAAAAGGTTAACTCGTCAGGTTTAATATGATATGGCAGTAATTCTTCTGATAAAGTGACTTCTAATTTATTCTTACAACCTTCAGAATAGGATAAGATGGATATTGTGATTTCTATTATTTTTCCTGGCATCTTACCCTATTGTTTACTAAGAACATATAAGCATTTTGTAATTAAGACAAATTAAAATATTTTTCATTTAAAATGTAAACCTAGCTTGCCTGAAGTGTAAGTAATTTACTAATACGTCATTAAAGACACTACTAGAAATCATTACTGACTTTTACTAATTTGAAGCAACAAATAAAACTTGTAATTAAGTTGAATGAGTGAAGCAAACAAAATAGTACTAGGCAATATGGTAATAAGAAATGAAGTACTACAACCTGGCCACTGAAGCAGTATAGCTGGTCACTTTAAATTTGTACTTGTGTTTCTTTTCCCCTTTCTTCCCACTTTATTCTTCCTTTTGCTGACTAGAAAATCTGTCCTAGCCTGGTGAGTAAAGGCTTCTATTAGGCTGACCACCTGTATGTTATCCACTCTGTTCATATGCTGTGCATTTCCATTGATTTTAGGATCAGTAAAAGCTCGCTTTCTAGCCTAAAAAACTTGCAAGTATTTCCAAATTTGAGATATTACAATGAGTGTTCACATCAAAATTGTTTCTAAAATAGAATGTTTACATACACATGTTCTCTAGTTTGCAAGCTGCTGAACATTTATTTTCATAGTGAAGTAAATAATAGAGCTACTATCTAATAAGTGTTGTCGGTCTCATTTTGAAAATGAAGAAAGTGGGCTATTCTGTCTACAAATACTCATTCTATTATACTGGAACTTCAGATTACATTGGTTTTTTTACTGCCTTTTTAAACTGAATTACCTTCAATCCAGTCAAGTGTGAATTAAAAAAAAATCAGATTGGAAATGCACTTGCATGGCTTCACTGAAAATTCATTTTCACAGTTCCAAAAAGAAAAAAATTAAAGACAGGGGTAAATGTTATCGAGGTATATATTTATTATGATACCTACTGCAAGAATGCAACTGAAAAACTATGTTCTAGTGATTGGAAGAGGTTCTAACCCACTTAAAATGCTGTACCTTAAAACGAGGCATCTGTCTTTGCCTAACAGTTATTTTTTTATAGTTGCTTTACTGTTGCACTTCTGCATTTTCAACTTGTCAGAGACTGCATGTCACACGCACCTTGTCTTCTTGTATGCTGTGATTTCAAAAAACATATGCATTAAGAACTATTGAGATGACATCACCTGTAAAATGCCAGCACTATTTTAGAAATGAGCTGCATGAGGCTGAAGTCCAACTTCAGTGCCACCCAACTCAACCACATAGTTTATGTGACCCTTTCCTGCCCTATTTTAGTCATGAGCTGCTTAAGTCCAACGTGCAACTCAGCTCAATCATATTGTTTAGGTGACCCTTCTGTGTTTTCCTTTGGGCATTAAAGCCTCCTCACTTTTTTTTTTTTTCCTCTTCTTTCCTTGGCTTTAAACCAACTTCAGTGCATTGCTATTTAAAGTGATATAAGAAGAAACCTCTGGGTTGTATTAATGTTTACATTCTTAAATTAACTACATCTTAGTTAATACTAAAACAGTGAGTAGTAGTGAGTCTATGCTATGTTCAGGATTTGAATCTCTGCTTTTCATATATATAGCTTAACAGGATTTAAATTTTTCCTTTCCTACTTCTGTCGTGCATATTTTTTTCTCCATGAATCTGTCTTTATGTGTCGTAACTATAGTTCTTTGCTTAATTTGCTCTATGCAACAAATTCCTGGATAAAAAGTTTCTCCTACCAGAAGTACTGGAGAGGTACTTTTCACCAGGATGCTGTTTCCTTGATCAACGTCTTACGTCCATTTTTCATTTCTTAGTAGAGATTTTTGATAGAATTGAAATAAAAATAAATAAATAATTTTAAGTTAACTTCTACAGCATTAGTAACTATCCATTCTTGTATGACTTCATCTGTTTCTTTATGCATTCAAGATTTTTATTTCCCCAGTGAAATATAAGTTTAGCTTCTTTTTGTCTGCCTCAAATTGTATTCATTGAAAGGTGATCTGGAGCTTTTCTTTTTCTTTTTTGTGATTCAGAAATCTGGAGCTTTGACAGGTGTACCAATTTCTGGGGTAAGCCAGCTTTAACTCAAATTTTGTCATGAGACATAACTTCAATGCCAAGATCTTTAAGAAGGGTGAATCTTGCTACAAAAAGTTGTTGGTTTCCAGTTTTTTTTTTTTGGCTTCGTGTTTAAAATAATTTTGAAGCTAAATTGATACCGAAGAAGTTAAGATCTGGCTGTGGAAATACAGCTGTTAGCTCTAATGCGTATGTGTATTTATGTTGAAAACTGAGAATCTCTATGGAAATGAACAGCATCATAAAATAGAACCAGGGTCTGCTTCATATGTAAAAGGGATTCAGTGTACACATAAGCCAGAAATTTGAGACAGATTCTCATCTTTTTCTGAAATGTACATTAAATACATTTTAATTTTAATATTTTGTGATTATTCACCATACATATCATGACACATTTTATTTGCAGTTCTTACAGAGGGAAGACTGTTATCTCTACAGGTTTTTCATTGCTTTCAATTAGCTGTGTGTTCCTAATAGGTTAGAGCTATAGTTAAGTATGTCTGTTAATGTTATTGTTTGTGAATGTGATTCACATGCAGACATTTGTTATCATTTTATTTTTCTTTCAGTGCTTGGGTGACCAGTCTGCTGCGCTTGTTGGGCAAATGTGCTTTCAAGATGGGCAAGCAAAAAACACGTAGGTTATGATGAATGTTGTAAGATAAACAGTAGGTCATTGCTCTGTTTTAAATTTAGTATTATGTACTCTTCTGAGCTAACTGCCAAATACCATTTTAGTTACCACATAACTACAGCTCTACCTTTCAACTATGTTGAAGTGTCCTGACTTTTGAATAAAATACTGAAGATATTAAAGTAAAATAGTTTGTGATGTGTGCTTTGGAACAGGTTTTTAATTTTAAAATATACTAAAACACAGTGTAAAGTAGCTGCTGTTATAATTTAAATTGTGTGATCTAAAGCTAAACAAATACAGTCACTGTGACTTAGGTTGCGTAGAATTCAATGACAAAAACCACACAGTACTGTTAGACAGGAAAGGTTCATTTAAGTTACAGTGCTTAGTTTTGGTTCTGTGTCTAGATCATGGAGAATTTTAAATCTGATTTTTTTCCCAGTTCTCAGTATCTTAGTTTCCCTTGTTTAAAACAGCTGATCAGTTAAATCAGGCAAGTAGTATAATCAGATATTGATCTGATGAAAAGCTTTATGCTTAAGTGACTTACTGTTTCATTTGCAATGTCTTGCTTAAATGAACATGAAGGTATATAAACAGCTTTGGACATTCACAGATTTAATTACACATTAATCTGTACTTGTTTCTAATTAACCTTTGGATTATCTTTTATACTCATGCACAAATCTAAGTTAGTAGCCTTGTATTTTGTTAAAACAAATATGGTTCTAAGCAATTTTGTCAGAATGTGTGTTTATAGGAAATTTTTATAAAAGAAAAGGAAAAATAGCCACCTCAAGCTAAATATCAGATGAGATTTCTAACCAATTTGTGATTATTCTTTTCATTAGATACATTATCCTTTTCAGTTATATTTGTAGAATAAAAACTTTGTCATTACTATTTGTAAGCCTTGGATTTTCAGAGTATTAAATAATAATTCTAACTAAGAATACACTTTTGAGCATGGAGCATGAGGTCATTAAACTGTGTTTTTGTATGTGTGTACACACATACAAAATGTTATGTTTCAAATGAGAAACTTTCAAGTTTTAGAAGTTGAATGTTTAAAAATACATTCTTATTTGTGACACAAAGTTTGTTGCATTTTCACCTTTAAAAGTTTGCACTCGATGTTGTGAAATATTTATTTTATAAAGGAGCTTTCATAATCAGCTTAAACTGAAGTAAGTAAACACTGCCAGCAAAGAGGAATTCAGACTCATTTTTCAGCTCTGTCTGCTCCTTGAGAAGTACTTACAAAAATGATCAGAAAGAGAAGTGTGGAACTAGACTTTTCAGCTTCAGGCTGCATTTGATGAAACCATTCTCACACAGTTTATTTATCAGTTTGTGGTAACATAAATTTTGAGGGGAAAAAAGTGGTGTCTTGGTTCTCCATAGGGAAGTCATGGATTCTGGAACTGCAGTAACTGTTTATCTTTTAGTTTTTATTTTTCTTTGCTCTCATGCTAGGTATGGAACAGGATGTTTCTTGCTGTGCAATACAGGTCAGAAGGTCAGTGATGTTTTTTTTTATTTCTCAATTGTTTTGAGCCATCTTCAGTTAAGTAGTTGAGTATAAATAAGTCTTAAATTTGTTAGCAATGATTGCATTGCTAGAATCATTAAATGGATCCTAGAACAGCCTGGGTTGAATAGGACCTCAGAGATCATCTAGTTTCAACCCCCCCGCAGTGGACAGGGTCGCCAACCACTAGAGCAGGCTGCCCAGGGCCACATCCAGCCTTGCCTTGAATGCCTCCAGGGATGGGGCATCCACAATCTCTCTGGGCAGCCTGTTCCAATGCGTCAGCACCCTCTGAGTGAAAAACTTCCTCCTAACATCTAACCTAAAGCTCACCTGTCTTAGTTTAAACCATTCATCCCTGTCCTGTCACTATCAACCCATGTAAATAGTCATTACCCCTCCTGATTATGCACTCCATTCAAGTGTTGGAAGGCCACAATGTGGTCTCCGTGGAGCCTTCTCTTCTCCAAGCTAAACAAGCACAGTTCCCTTCTCCTTTTCTTATAGGAAATGTGCTCCAGCCTCCAATCCAGGGGTAATAAAAAATGTATTCAATGCATTCCGTTCTAAAGGAACGGATAACAATAGTTAGTTCAGGGTGTTTCAGTGCAACTCTTGTTTTCCTAGCTGTGAAGTGAACTTCTCGTACATAGCATGTGTCTTGCTCTTCCCTTATGCATAATTCTTCAACTCACTCAAAAAAATTGCTGAGTGTGTGTTACTTAAATGTTCTATTCTTCGTCTTGGCTATTTTATTCTTTTTTTTTTTTTCCACGTTTTTTTCTCTGTAGTACCAGTTGAATAGATAGTGTAAATCTTTGTCTCTCTTCTCATTAACGTCTTTGGAAGTCCCCCAGTTATTTGACATAGGAGGTCTGGAAAGATCCAGGGCAGCTAATGAAAATGAAAATTAAAACACCACCAATCCAAAAGGTCTTGTCTCAGGTGTAAATATAGATAATTTACTTTGTTTAAACTTTCTATAATTTCTTTTCTCAGTTTTATTCCTTTTTTTTTTTCATTTGCATGTACTTAAATATTTTCTGCCTGTGTTTTTTCTTCTTTCCCTATTTAGTCTGTGTTTTCTGACCATGGTCTTCTAACCACGATAGCTTACAAACTGGGTAGAGACAAGCCTGTTTGCTATGCATTAGAAGTAAGTAAAATAATTTCTTCCTTTTTATAGTGATACATGGTTATGTTTACTTTTGTTTTTTATCATCTTTTATCTTCAGTGGAACCATTCAGGTGCACAGAAATTAAAACAGCTTTTATAGCTTTGTGCCTCAAGGATTGTGTGTGGTTTGGGTTATCTTATCTCCAAGCTAGATCACTTAATCTTAAAAATATATTTCTACGTTGAATTTCTGGGCATTATGTCTGAAACATTTTTTTCAGTTCCACAGTCTCAAATCTTTCATAAATATTCTAAATAAATAAGTAAACCAAGACTGAATTTAAAAAGTGTTTCAGCTATTCTCTCAAAACAGAAAGCATGACTAGATATCTTTTGATTTTTAATTTCATTCTAATGGTTTTTACTTCAAACTTAAAAATCTGAGCCAAATTTCCAGGACAAGATACATCTAACAATTAAGCCTTTTTTACCTACTGAAACATAGGTGCCTATTTCCATTTCCTTTAGTTCCTCAGTACTCCGTACAACTCTGAGAATACCCAAATTCTATAGAAAATTGGACTTCACCTCTTAAAGTTTTGTTGTTCTGAAACTCTGCCTCTGAATCACAGAGCAGCTTAATACCTGTTTGACACCACAGCTTTGTTGGGATCAGTAGAATTACTCTATCTTTGTTGCTTTGTGGGCTTGATCTAATAGTTATTTTTAGAACACTCATACTGAACTGTCTGCTACCACTGAGCTTTTGAAGACACCCTAAGTTTTCCATGTTGAACACACCAAGACAACACAAAGGATTTTCTTCTCTGGGAAAATAATCTGTGGCTTATAGTTACCAGGAGTGGGAGGTTGTATTTGCTGTGTTCTGGCAACTTTGGGATTTTCATTTTGTATATATGTGTGAGAAGTTTGGTTTCTTTTTAGACCTTGAAGAAAGAACTGGAACTGTTTGAGAGTGACTTTTATTTCCACGTGCTTATGCACGCTTTTCTTCTTCATCATCTCTAAGTCTTTAATGATACTGTCTGAAAAAAAAATGTCTTCAACAGAAGATATTAAGAGCTTTCTTCTACTTCTCTACTAGAATAATCTCATGGTTACAACACTTGAAGAGTGAAAAACAGGGATTCAAGCTTTTGTTTTAATCAAACCCACATCTTTTAATTGTAAGAGCTAGCTGCTTAGAAAATACCTCTGTTCCCTTCTAGCAATGGCTTAGAATGAGAACATAATGTTCCTATTTCACTTGAAGCTTAGTTTAGTAGACTTCATACTGTCTTGTACAGAAGACCACTTGGACTTTGTTATGAGATGGGAGGCATGCAATTTATCTGTAATGTGATGGAATCATTCAGGGACGTTTACTGAGGAAACAGGAATTTTGCTGTCAAAGGACAGTGACTAAATTTTCTGTCTTTCTGGTCATTTGTGTTTAGACTCTAGACATAATTTAGACACTAGACATAACTAGTACCTAAATCAGAGGATCCCCGAAGATTGCTTAGGAAGTTAGGCAACTCTTCTCCGTGGAAAAATTGCTTGTAATTGTAGTGATTTTGTTTTCTACAGGGATCTGTTGCAATAGCTGGTGCTGTTGTTCGCTGGCTGAGGGACAATCTAGGTATTGTTAAAACTTCACAGGAAGTTGGTGAGTATTTGCAATTTGGAGCTGTTAATTTCAGGGGTTCTGTTTGACTTGGTTCATGAGTTGTTGCATTCTGATGGCTGTGTTACTGTTGAATGAAAGCTGAAAATATTTAAGTAAAGAATAACTGGAAGATGCATACATTTTGCTTTGCAGCCACTGTTTATTGATATTTTTCACTAATAGTGATATACTGTAAGAAATAAGATCATTGAAAAGCTTTGTTAACTTTCCCTAGCAAACAGATTCTTGGGAAGATGCTGAACTTGCAATATTTGTATTCAGTTTCCCAGAGCCAAGTGTATATGTCTCTTTTATGAAACTCAAAGTATATTGAATCCTAAACCAATAAACATATTCTTTGCTGTCATAAACACGATAACCTGAAACCCTAAATATGTAATGCAGATTTCATATCCACTGAAGTAGAGAGACCTGTACTAAAAAGTAATTCATTATTTTTTTAATATTTGATATATTTTCGAAAAGTTGGAAAAAAATAGAGTTCAGATTAGACTTAAAAATTCAAAACTTAAGCAGAAATGTAGAACAGTCTGTTTTTCCATGAGAAAGTCTCCATTTGTATACAGAAGAATACGAGCTACTATCCCTAGAATTAGCCAGTTGCTGAAACGCAGTGGTACCTGTTGGCCTCATAAGTTTCATTAGAGCTCTGAAAGGTTAGGGATTCAAGAACTTTGATCTTGTCACTGTTAAAATCTGGTAGGACTCTGTCATTGTTTCCTGTTTCCCTGAAAATGTTCTCTTCCTCCCTTTACTTCTTTAAGTGGATTCTGTATGAAAGTACTGTTCAAAAAAGGATTTTTGACTATATTTCCCTTCCTTTCCTCTATTGCTATGGTTTGATCAATGCAAACAGAAGAAATTGTCACAAGCTGAAAAAATATAATCTTTTCTTGTTAGGAGCTTCATATTAACATTACTTCATTTGTCATGCTGGATGTTTTAATGCAGCTTTTAAAATTAACACATTTTAATATTGGGGAGTTCACATATCTAAAATTACTACTCAGATATTAAGAAACTTCATATTTTCTTGTGGTTGGTCTTGTGATTATATACTTAAGATAAGAATTTAGGACTCTAAATCCATTTGAAATTAATAGGAATTTAGTTCTTAACTCCCTTTGGTCTTGATCCAGTTTCACATGTTTGCCTTTACTTAAATGCAAGTGTGACCTTTTGGAAAGCTTTGAAGGTAGGATGCTTTACCCACAGGATACCCTTTAAAACCCTGGAGAATCTCGGTCAGAATATCAAGTAAATAATTTTGATTTTTGACTTTTCATTTGCCACAGCCTCCTATGCCCCATGTTCCGTTAATATCGTCACAAGTGGACAACATGTTAAAGATGAGGAAGCAGACAGTTAGCTGTACTTTCTACTACTAATGACTGCTTGCTTTTGTAGTTACAAAACATATCTTAAATCTTTTCTCTTTAAATTAGTATCTTTGAGTGTCATATTGAAGTGTTGGTGTAGTTGTGAAAAGCTAAGTAAAGACTGTTTGTGTATCCATTAGAAAAATTAGCTGCAGAAGCAGGAACTTCTTATGGCTGCTACTTCGTGCCAGCGTTTTCAGGACTGTATGCACCTTACTGGGAACCCAGTGCAAGGGGGTAAGGAGCTGAATAAGCACCTCATTTGTAGGAAAATTTAATTATTTCACAAATACTAACACTGGTCCTTTCAGGTATGAGAAATTGTTTTTGTTTTTTTTTTTTGTTTCATTCTCTACAGTATCTTCAAGCAACTACTGTTTTTTCTTTGTATTTAATCTGTTCAAAACAGCAACTGCTACTGATGGAGAAGCAAATACTGGCTGACTCAGACAATCATCCTTCCACCCTCCTCTAAATGGAAAAAAAAGAAGGGGGGATGGAAAACACTTTGACAAGGTTGTGCTTTTTGGAGGACAATTCACAGAATCACAGAGTAGGAGAATATTCTGAGTTGGAAGGGACTCACAAGGATAGTTTTATCATTAATGCCACTGGGAGAGACAGCTTTTCTTTTCTTCACACGTTGCTGGTTCTGAAATGGTTTTAATCTCACTAAAGAAGAAGATGAGATCTGCATACCTGTGAACTGTCAGGCAATAGGAATAGAAAATTAAGAAGTTAGTGGTGATTTATTTTTCTGAGCTCACTTTCCCACACCTGTTGCATTTGCTATGTCAAATGATTCAACCTTTCAAATTCTTAACTATTTCACTTCCCTTACCTATTTCCTTTCTGTTTATTAAATACTCTTAAGTGTAATGCCTTCCTGTCCCTTTCTTCAAGACTTAACTGTCTGGTACTAGTTAGATCTAATAGTTAATCTAGTTAGTCTGCTATTGTGAGCTTATCTGCTGTTGCTGAAATCAGAGCATGCCATGAGAGTCACAGAAGCGTAATACATATAAAATATAAAATAACTTTCCTAAAATGGAAAAAGAGATATTAAACAATATCCAGTTCTCAAGGCCTGGAAGTCGCATTCTTATCAATTAGATGCAATCTGTACTTAAAGAGGAAAAAAAAAATCATTGACATAAGTATTCTAACCATTTTTTGGATCACAGTGCTTAGCTTCTTAGCTGTTATAAGCTGATCTTTGGAATGGCAGCAACTAAAAATGTCCTTTAATATCTCAGTTGTTGCATGTATCCAGCACCAAATATACAGCAGTGACCCAAGTGGGCTTCTCCTTTAAAACTGAAAGCATGAGAGAATTATTAAAGTTTTAGTGACCAGTGATAGTATTTTTTAAATATGATCATACATTCCTTAAAGAAAGAGCACTTGACTTTGTAAATTTGTATGTGTGTGTATGAATATGCACCCTTTATGCATGCACGTTGACAATTTTAACTTAAGGCAATAAACTGTTCGATTGAACACTGAAAACAGCTTATTACAGAGATAAGAGAACTCAGATTAAAAAGAAACAAGCTTCTTAATATGGAAAAGCAATCCTTATATGACTTGAATTAAAAGGCCTAAGTCTGAAGTATTTTCTGGAAAAGATGTTCTAACTGCTGCTTGTTTTCTTTTTCTCTGTTCAACAGTATTATCTGTGGCCTTACCCAGTTTACAAACAAAAACCACATTGCCTTTGCTGCACTAGAAGCAGTCTGCTTCCAAACACGAGAGGTAAAAGCAAATTAGTTGTTAAATTCATTGTAAACTAGTATGATAATAATAAGTCTTCAGAGAGAGAGAGAGAGAGAGAGAGGGTTAAAAAAGTTGATTGAAAATCAGGTGCTTCATACCACATTCAGGTTAATTTACATGATGCTTGTGTTGAAGTATTGTTCCTGTGAGCTGAGCTACAATGATCTGGTTGGATGTTACATTATTTTTGTGGTTTTTATCAACACATAAAATAAGGGGAACTTATTTTGTGAATAGCATGAGATGCAGAACAGGCAAACTATAAGATGACAAGGCAGTGCCAAAAATGAAATGTAGCATTAGCTCTACATCATAGAAGACTGCATTTTATATTCTCTGCTCTGACAGATATGATTGATGTTGCTTTCAGTACACAAGAGCAGCAGACGTATGAACCTCTATTCACTTCTTGCCTACCACATATCTTACTGTCTTTGCTAATGTGCTGCAAAAAGAACCCTTAAATTCGTCACACAAAAATAATACTTCAACCAAATCAAAGAGCATGATATCATAAGCATTGTAATATTTTTATCACCATCTATCAATTTATGCTCCTTGTGTTCTGTAAAAGTACAAGACAAAATGAAAGACATGGACTCTAAGGGGTAGCAGTCAAACCTTCGTGTTTTCATACTTTTAAGGTGATGTTATGTAAACATAATTTGTTTTAAAATAATATCCGCTTAACGCTGTGTAAGAGGAAGAAAACAGCTTCTTATTTCTCTAGTAACAATGAGTAAAGTAAGAAATATCACTGTGGAAGAAGAAAGCCAGAAACTTCAGCAAGGCAGATGTTTTTGAAGCTATGCTAACATCCTTTCAGTCCTCAGAAAGTCATGAAAGAAACTTAGTAGGTAATATCTCTCAATTTTGATACTGTAAGTCAGATTACAACCAACTGAAGTGATGACCTAGTTTGTTGTCTGCTCCTGACTTTCCTTATCCCTCCTCCTATCCATTTCATCTCACGTGACAGCTCAGTGAACTTTCCAGCAAAAAAATTATCCCTCTTTTGCTGAGCAGTTTTTTTGCTGGATTAATGATCTCAGCTGCCTCACAGTGGATTGTAGCAAATGTCACAACAAGAGACTGCATGTGGACATTAGTAGAAGGAATGGGAATAAAGCTTTCAGCTGAAGGTGAACTGTTTGGGCATACCTAACACTTCCTTCTTTAGTCAGTGTGCTTGTGTCACAGACACAGGAGTGCCTTGTTAAGTCTCTGGAAATGCTTATATTAGTAGATTAAGTCACAGTGTTGTAGATAAAACATGCATTTTTCAAAAATATGCTCTTAGTTTTGTCTTATCAGAAACAAAGTTATTCTGTTTTAATTCCACTTGAAATAGAAGTCTTTCAAAACCTTCGGGAAAACTCAAAATTTGTATTCATTTGGTTGAGGTTTTTTGTTTTGTTTCGCTTTACTGTGTCAAGTTTCTTTTACTTTTTTATCCAAAAAGCTCTTTTTTACAGTCAAATGATCCTTGTTATGTTTTTTCTCTTAGAAAGCATTATGGAAAAATAAGTAATTTTTCACTTCTAAGAGCTGCACACAGAGATCGTTAGTCAAAACTTACATGAGTGCCTTGCTCTTGATCTTCACTGCAATAGAGGCAGCAGTAGCATGCTCGTGATTGTTTTGTTCCTTCATCACCTCCTCATTCCTAGCATTCTTTTCACTTATTTAATCTTTACTGAGTGCATCATATTATTCAATGTGTACTCACAAACTGATAAAGTTAGAGCCTCCAGCAGTATATGTAAATCTAAGATTATGAGGCACTGCTGAAGTTCTGAATGGTAAAGAAAAGCAGGTGAAATTCAGCATAGCAGAATGTAAAATGGTACACGTGAAGGAAACAAGTGGTGAGGAGCAGTATTGCTTAGTACTGGCAGCAGACTTTGGTGATCTGCTGCTTATCCTATTTGATAAGTTATTTGTAATGTAAATGTAATGTGCAGGCCTATATGTAGATTCTGCCACAATGGAACCTGAGCTCTTACCTTCTTTCTTTTATTTGTCAACACTTTTAGTTCCTTCCTGGCTTACTTTCTGGGACTAGATAAAAATCCACTAAATAACCCACTCTTGTATAGTTTTTCATGTTTTACAAACCCACTTGTTTTTCCATAGAAATAGTCTGACCTTTCCCAGTAAGGATTGTAAAACTGAGTGCTTTGTGAACTACAGAATAGTAGTCACATACGTTGCAGTTTCTTTTTTTTTGAGGTTTATGTATTTTGCTTTGTCATTTAAAGCAGAGAAAAGCACACTTCTTTTTTTTTTTCCTTAATTCAAATAAATTGAAAAATTACAAACGGAAATTCATTCTGCGATAGTTAATGCCTGTTTATCAAGAATTATATGCTAACAGTAAAAATGTAAAAATGAGCCATTTGATTGAATCCTTTTACAAAACCACATAAAACTCAATATTTCTGCATTAAGATGATTATAGGGTAATGCTGTGTACTTCCTCCCTTGTTAGTTTTAACAAAGTTCATAGTGATTATCACCTTTTTTTTTTTTCAAAGTTTTTTTTCAGATCATATAAGCAAAAGTTTGGCTAGGTATAAACATTTCCTACATTAGGATTTCTGTGATAAATTGAACATGCTGCTCATGAAATAATACTTCATTGTTACTACTTCTGTTCTGCCATCTTGATGTATATGGGAGGGTGAATAATCTGCTTAACACTTCAGCAAACATTGACTTATCAGTATTTTTCACTCAGAGGATTTCATGTATTTTTCTGCAATTAAATCTTAATATATATTACTCTTAAGATTTTAGATGCAATGAACAAGGACTGTGGGATACCACTAAGTCAGTTGCAAGTAGACGGAGGAATGACCAATAACAAAGTTCTCATGCAACTCCAATCAGACATCCTCTGTATTCCAGTAGGTAAGATAAATTTACAACTCCTGCTTTCTTTTTAAAGCTGAAAACAGCATTCATTCCTAACGAGTTAATGAGGGCCTGTTGGATTGCTTTTCTTAGTGTGGTGAGAGGTAAACTTCTTTTCTTTTCAGAAAATTTTTTGTCTTATATCAAATTTTGAAGATCATTCTCCTGGGACATCTCTGACTCTTGTATCTTGTGTTGAAATATAGCTCTATGATGGTATTGAATTTTGAAGTTGTCATACCAATTTCTAACTATCTGACAAGTTTTAAATCGGTTAAATTAACTCTGACCTATTGACCCTGAGAATCGTGGACAGAGATCAGTGAGAGCCTTACACCTCCTCTGTTTTTATGCATATACATATGGAACATTTCAGTGATAGCAAGATTTTGGGAAGTTTTTAAATAGAGATGTTATAGCTTGCCTTTAATAATACATAATTCACAAGGCCCATACTATTAGGTCTTCAAGTTAGCAGTTGAAAGGGCATGATCAATAAAATCAGCTTTTAAGGGATTTCTACACGAAACAGAGAATGGCATAGATTTACATCCTGGGAGTTGAATGGTCTTCTATAACAACAGTGGAAAGCAAACAAGAAGTATGCTGAAGAAACTTGTAGTACAGATCAGAAGCCTTACACATGATATGAAAATGAGCAATTGCATGATTCAGTATTGAGGGAAGTAGTGATCTGAGGTATTTCAAAGACTTGGAAGACTCATAGTTGAAACTAATTTAATAACCGCGTGAATGGCAATAAAATGAGGTTTGCAATTGGTAAACTTAAGGGGAGCTAATACAGCAGTTACAGAAAATATAGATATCTATGTAAGTCTTCAGTTCTGATGTCATCTGGCTTTCAGTAAAAAAACATCATGGCTTTCTCTCTGATTTCCACTAGTAAAGCCATCAATGCCTGAAACAACAGCTCTAGGAGCTGCTATGGCAGCGGGAGCTGCAGAAGGAGTTGGAATTTGGAGTCTGAATCCTGGAGATTTGACAGCAGTGACATGTGAACGATTTGAACCACAGATCAACCCAGAGGGTAAAGCCCTTTAAAATACTCTAAGAATCTCTGAACTGTTTTCTGTTATATGGTCAACAGATCAGTTTATTCTTTGTTGCATTCTGACATACCACTATAATGAACATCTATAAGTAAATATAATTACAAATGTTAAAGATCAGCTTTGTAGTGTTCAGTTCAGGGGAATGCATTCCGCTTGATATTTTGATCATTTAAGATTGACTATTAGAATATTTTGACTGCTAGGATTGGGGAAGGGTTAAAACAATACATCCACATAGGGTTGAGCTGTTTACTTAGCAAAGTGGTATTTTCTGTTGTTTGTTTGTTTACTTTTTTAAAGAGCTCAGTACCTGGCACTGCAGTTAGTAGCTTTTGGCTTACAGGAAGTAAAATCAAAGAAATCTTGAAGGCTCTGTTTTTTTGTTTTTTTTGTTTTTTTGTGGAGAAGAATGTCTCTTGTGAATTCATGCGTCTTCATGAATTGGAAAGGACAAAGTATTTTTGGGCCACTCCTGTTTTGTCTTTAAAAGGCCTATTTGTTTTAGCTACCTTTTTATCATTCTTAAGTGCTTACAGAAACAAAAAGCATGTACTTGACATAATTAATCCATGTGCAAGATAATTTAAAAGACAAAATGCATTTATTTTCTAACTTCTTGTGCAGAATTTTGTCCTCCCATTTTGCCTGTAATTACTGCTTATATTCCTGCTTCAGGACAGTATTTTCAATACTGAAGGGCTTCTGCATGGATAGCAATTGCTTCGTTTTGTCCTACTCAAGCATCTAACTGTTGAACACTCAGAAAAGTGCTTTTGAACTTTATTTCTTCTTACTGTGTGTAACGATGATTTTTATTTTTTTCTGTTTGTTTTAAGGGTTATGATTACTTTTTATTTATTTAATGTATTAAAAATATTTTATCATACTTATTTGGGGCAGAGAAGTTGTGTTATGGAAAGGGTGAAAAGCTGCTGTGAAAAGCAGTCCTTGCTGCTTAAATACTTACACTTGTGTTCATAGACAATGACAGAGTTTTCTGTTTGTTTATTTCTCAATTTCAGAAAGTGAATATCGCTATGCCAGATGGAAGAAAGCTGTGATGAAATCTATGGACTGGGAGACATCTGAAGCTCCTTCAAATGGTAAGCTAAATATTATTGCAGATCAAATATTATTAATTAGCCAGCCAGCCTAGTTAATTAATCTTGAATTTGGTGACCTTTTCTGTTCCTACCATCCATCAATTATTCCAATGATTTGAAAATTGTTACTTAAAAACACTGCAGAAACAAAGAAGCAGGATAGGTCTTCCTCTTGATAGGATGATACAAGCAATATCTTTCAGGCTTCTAAAATCAGAGGGCATTAAATCAGACTAACTGCATGTTTCACGGAATAGTGATGGATAAAAAGAGGAAAAAAATCTTACCTAAAAAAAGAGAGTGCGGGGATTTTGTAAACTCTTCTGTTCATGTTGCAAAAGAGAAAGTTTCATCTTGTAATTTGTCTTGCTGTATCTTGCCTTTGTCGTTTGCTGCATATGAAGGAGAGATTGGTAACAACATCACAATCAGCTTGAGCGACAAGGACTAAGAGTAGAAAGTTGTCATAAAGTGAAGAATTGCAAAGACTTATTGCTCACACACGTAGAATATTACAAACACTTTTGAAGAAGAGCTTTTCTATCTGTTAGAGTTCAATTAAATAAAACTTGCAGTCTTCAATGATCTGTACTTTGAATTTATATTTAAGCTCTATTTCAGGTTAAGTTTTCAGGCCTATGTCAGCCTTTAAGACACAATTTGTGGGCCTTATCTTTCCTCTCACATTGTTTCACTTTTGTTGGAATAACTATTCTAAGAATCTTCAAAATGTAACACAGCCCTGAAAACCCACACTTGCAGCCCTCAAAAAAAAAAAGCTAAATATTTCCTTTTGAACTCCTGTGTTATAGGTTTAGTTATTTTATTTAACACCATAGCTATACAAGCAATTCCCTGAAGGCTGTTTGGAATGGAAATAGGTAGCAGCATGACTAAGATTCTCTTCAGTATGGTGCAATATGATTTAGTCACCTTATATCTAAACTCTGTTATATTTCCCAAAATCTCAAGAGCTTGATTATGATCTTATCTATATATCTTTATTTTCTTTTGAAGGTTGGAAAATCTGCCTTGCAGAAAATTAAACTAGTTCTTCTGCCAATTAGAAAAGGATTATGTTTTATCAAAACTTAACCTCTGTCATTATTTGTTTCAACACTGGGGCAAAGAGTGTTATTTTTCTTAGGTCTTGCTTTGGAACTTTGAATTCTGCCTGCTAGGAGCATTTAAGATTGAACACAAGTGGAACAGGGCACAACCTAGATAGTTCTGGTGGTGGAATTTGGATTTAATCTCCTTTTGAGAGCCTGTTTTGAATCACTGTGGGGGGGTTATGCATGAACTTTTTAGCTTTTCTACAAATGTCACTGCTATTGTTACTTTTTGCTGTTCGTATGATTTTTAACACATATATTGCAATTTATATATTTCTCTTTTGATTTGCTTGACTGGAAACACCTTCCTCTGGATGACATCAGGTGACACTAGTATCTTCTGTAGTCTGCCCTTGGGTTTTTTTATTATGAGTAGCATGATAATGTTAATCGGAGCAAAGTACGTCTCAGGTTAGTTATTATTTGAATTAGATCACTTTAAAAGCTATCTACACTAGTTTAAGTGTTGGGTTTTTTTTTGTTTGTTTGTTTTTTCCCCACTATTTTCAGCAAACCTGACTGATGCTTTTTGTTGTTCATGCACACAAATGTTTAAGGGTGTTAATTAGTCATATCGTGCCTAAGGGAACAAAGTGAATGCCATCTTGAATTTGTCTTTATGTGTCATGGAATTCATAGCTGTTGGATGCACTTGAAACCTTAGGCTATCCCTTCCCTTTGTTTATCTGTACAGACTGTACACACTTTATAGAAAGGGTATAGGTTGGAGCAGCCTAGCAGAGTTTTTGCATTGCCTGCTTTGCAGTGTGCAGTTAGAAGTAGTTTACATCCTTTGTCTTGCGTTTCTTCTCATAACTTTTTAAATTACTCTGAGGCTCTGGTCTAAGTAAAGGGAAGACTTCTCTTCTGTCCTTGGAAGGCTTCATGTAGCCCTTTGTTTTACTACTGTCTTTGAAATTACTGTGTTGTAGAAACTTTCATCTACTTAATCTATAGAATGTTCTTTCAGCACTAATGGGTAAATTAATTAATCAGGTATAAAGGGAAGAAACCCCAATAAAGTGGGGTTTAAACCTACAAAAACTGGGTAAAGGGACTGTGTGTGCATTTGCAATGAAGTTGCATCTTCAACCTATTCATATACTTACTGAAAAGTTCTTAATATGGATGATGGTACTTATGTAAGGTTTTATTTCTGGCATTAAGATATTCACCTGGTAAGAAAAAAAAACTTTATATGGTGATGTCATTTGCTCTTTGTTGTTGTGTTTCAAATTGTCTTCCCGAGGAAAATATTTTACAGTAAAGCCATTGTTGCTAGGTGGTTATTTAGGGGGTGGTTATTTAGTTTTCTTTGTTTTTTGGGGGGATGGGATATTAATTAAACAGACTGTCTGAGGACCCTAGCATGCTCCTGTTATGATGTATCCATTTCTACTCAGTACAGCCTGAATTAACCATTCAGTTGTAGTTTACCTTGCATGGAAGAGACTGTCTGAGCTTATAGGAGGGCTAAAATAAAACTAAACAAATGCTGAGTAAAAATCAAACTGAGCAAATGGTTTGACATTGATTTACTAACTCTGGAATGCATCTGTGAATGAGAACAGTTTTTATTATGAAATATAACATAAAACCAACTGTAAATAAGTGGGTAAATTTTTAACAAGCTGAACTAAGCAACTTGAGTATTAATTCTAGGTGAGGCTTCTGAGCACATGGGGGTGCCAGAAATAATATGGAGACAATGTTAAATGGCCAAATAAGCAACTGAAATTCTGGGTTTACTGCTTTTTAAAAACAACTAATCAGTAACCTGTACATGTAGCTAAACCTGCACCTGGGATCTCAAAACAATAAAAAACAGATTTTTTTCTTCCTACACCTTTCAGACCCACAAATGGAAAACATCTCAACGAACAGAGGCCTTCACAACTCATTTTTACCCTTGTTTTCAAACAGTATTTTGTTGTATTTTTTACATGGTGAGCCTGGGGACAGGAGAAGATGAAAGACGTTTCCAGCTCTTGTGTTTTGTTTTTTTTAAAGTGACAGTATCTAAATAGGAGCAGCATTAATGATGGCACATACCAGCAGTAGTTTTGCTCAGCTGTGTATTAGGGTAGAACACAATGCATTACATTTGTGTTGCTGACTGAGGCAAGGTTGCATTCCCCTGAGATGTTTTCTGTGGTAAATACACTTTTGCTTTTAAATGCCAAAGCTGACTGACCAGACTTTCCGTCTAACTTCAGTACTGTGACTCCATTAATTAACTTATTACATTTTATCTCTTAACAAAACAATAGAACTCCAACACAGTCATCAGTATATAATAAGTTTGAGGATTGAATCTACTGAGGATTGAATTCATCCTTCATGTGCTGAAACAGCAGTAAGTCTTGCATGGCAGCAGTGCTGTTGTTGAACATGCCTCTGTAGGTCAGAGCCATGCTTTTACAACTGCTGAAATGTGAAGCAAAAATCTGCTGTGGCAGAATAGAGAACACTAACGTAGCAAAAACCCATTTAGAGATCTGCTAAACTAACTGCTTTTTCATGTAGCACCTGATGGCTGAATATGAAGAGTAATACTTCATAGTATTTCATAATTTCATCAAAACTATTCTGCTTTATTTTATGCTCTTCATTCTTTTCCAGAGGTAGAAAAGGGGGCAATAGTTTGCTTTATTTTACTACTAGAAGCAAGTTGCTTGTAGCGACTGGAGTCCTTAATTGTTACACATAGGTTTTGGATCTGGACACCTGAGAGACTTCAGCATATTCTGTAGCTGTATTTTTATTTTTTTTTTTTGTGAGAGGTGAAGTTTAACTGAAAGTGGCATTAATTTTTATTAGACTCAAATTTAAAGAAAAGCATTTGTATGCTTTTAAATTGGCACCTCTCAAGTGGGGTTTAAAACTGAAGGACTGGCTATAAATGGGACCTAACTCTATGCCTGGGGTATAAAGTTCTTTATTCTCACAGAATAGGGTACCAATGCTGACCATATTACCATATTTTTTCCTGCTTAAGTACCCTTAAAGTTATGGTGTTTTTTTAAGTATCTGTTTTTCTTGTGTTGTGATAGCTTTTGCTGAACTGTGCACTAATTTATGTATAGGAATCACAATGCAGTTACACAAGTTAGTTGCAATATTTCCCATATTTCTGAAAGTCGAGCTCATATTCAGAAGAAAAGAAATAAGCTTAGTGTACCATACCTCAATTATTCTACTTGTTAAAAGTTTACCCAACTTTATTAGTGTGGTTATTTCTCTCCTACTGTATACACAGAAAGTGCTAGTTTATATTTACATAATTGAATTTATAATCGATTTCACTGAAAACAAAAGATGCTTACACTGAGTTCTTCCTATAGCTCAGCTATGTTGTAGTGTGTTAAAACTTTTCAGAGTAATTTCTGTGTTGCTAATGGACGTTCCTTCTTATTTAAGGTACAGATAAATGAGACCGCTTAATGGACTGTCTGGATGCAGCTGAGTTGTTTATTTGTTTGTTTCATTTTGTTTCCTTGTCTGAAGAGATTCCACCATCAGTGTGATGATACTACCTGTGTGACTAAAGTCATTCATGAATATATCTGTTGTCAGTCTTTGAGCAACCTCCAAGTGGTACACTGAAACTTAAGTCTCCAGCCCTTTTCTTCTCTGCTCCCTTCCCAATCAACTCCAACTGCACCAGAGGCCTTTGTGTGGACAATCCCACATTACCCTTTCAAGTTTCACAAGCCCCTAGCACTGTTTGAGAAAGTTGGTATAAAAAAAAACCCTGCAACTTCTTAGGTAGTTTCACACGTTTAACTAAAATTTTCAGGGTCTTGGTACTTCATACAACAAACTGCAAAAGTTAATGGTGTGCCGTGGAACTTTGTAAAGGTCTTACTGTTCTTCCAGCTGCTGTGAATTACCTATCCTATGTCTGTGGTTGCCAAAGATGTTTTATTTTAGTCGCATCTGTTCTAGAAACATCCTCAAGGGCAGAAGTTCTTTAAATACTAGCTCAAAACGTTGTTACCAATAAGAAACACTGCCACAGGGTGGCATTGAAAAGTTTACTGACACGGTTAACAGAGTACTGTTGAATTGATCGATCACAAAGTTTAGAAGTTCGGTTTGGCTTCTGGGAATTGTAGTCAATTTGACTACTGTAAGTATTTAAGACACAGTCCTGTAGCTGTACATTTAAAGAGGTAGGAGTAAATAGATGTTTTAGTTATGGCCATGCTTCTCGTTCTCACCCTTCTGTGTTTGTTCTGCAAGACAAACGTGATACAGCACACTATTCACAGGACAGATCTGTAGTTCTTGGTAACTGGTAACTCTTAAAACTACCCTGCACAATATGCTTTTCTTGACCAATGCTGTATATATTCTGTTGTCCAATTTAAGGGTATTTTTAGTGGTTATTTGTTAAACTTTTGAAAGTTGAAGCTAACGTAGTTTTCCTTAATGAGGGTCCACTCCAAATTAAATATCAGTGATTTAGTTCTTGTTCTTATTTAGTCTGTCTCAGGGACCAAAGTCTCCCTCTCAGTTCCCATGTCCATAGTTTTAATGGGAAACTGTCACAAAATTTGCAGGGCCAACCCAAAGCCCTGGCTTAGGGATAGTAAACACTTGGCACCTGAAACTGGCCATTGGAGTTCCTGGGCAACAGGAGTGAAAAATGTGTCACATCCACTTGGAAATCTTCAGATCCTCCATGGGTAAAGGAGCGAGGCAATCATCTTCAGCCTCCATGTTTGTACCAACAGCGTGATAAATGCCAGCCTCACTGGATAGGGCAAAGAAAAAGCATCCTTGTGTAGTGTCACTGCATCAGTGCAGAATGAGAGCAAGGTTCAATGTGGGATCAACACAGAGAATTTCAAAACAAATTACAAAGATGTGTTTAAATGCACTAGGAGTTAAAGGGAGTGTTTAAGTGTGTGTGTATTTGTGCTTAGAAATTTTTGTCTTTGAAAAAATACTCTTTAAAAGTATTTTCTTCACTAAATTACAGTAGGGGCTTAGCTTTTAAAAAGAATGTTAAATATGTGTGTGTCTGAAGCAACGGATTGCACAGAAGTTCAGGTCTGTACAATATATTTAATATCAAATGTGTATTAATTGCCTTTTTATTATCAAGTGCAATGACCTCTGGAAATGTGATTTTTAATTGTGGTTGCATGGGGTTTTTGTGCACAGGTGAAAATACAATGCCAACATTCAAATCCTTCACCTTGTGTAAGTAGTCAAATGTGGGGTGTAGAAAGTAAAATTTCTGGGCTTTCCAGTTTGTACTGGGAAGGTGAAGAAAGAGTGGAGAATGGATATGAATCCGTAGGAAAATCTTCATACTTCTTACCTCTCTCTGAGCTGTCACTGTTCCGGGCTTGCACCGAGGAACGGGAATAGCAGCAACCTTTGGAGCGGACAGGGTGAGGGCAGAACATGTTTCAAGCACTGGACTTCTGAGTGTGACTTCTTGCCAAAAACACTGAAGTACTGAACGTGGCAACAATTAATACTGAAGTGCTGCCTTTGCTGGTGATGGCTGAGGCTGGGAGAAAGGTAGCACACCATCAGTAGAAGGAGGATTTTTTGCTGCTTTTCTGATGTATCTTTTACTGGGAAACATAATTCCTATTACTTTTTCACTGAGTAAATACCATAATTTTATTTTCAATTGCTGTTGCAAATATTTTTTAAGAATTTCACACCACTGTTAACTTTCTACCAACAGTTGAATTATATTGTAAATTGTGTGTTGGGGGTTGGGGGAGCAAACTGTTGGAAGTTAGCTTTTTTTTGTGAAGCTGTGATTTATTTTTTTCTATAAATTGTCAGATTTATAAATTCTTACTTGAGAAATGCGTTGACTTGGTATTAAAATACCATAAATAAATCGTTCTGAACTGTCCGTTTATTCTTGGACATTCTCTTTAAGAAGCGTTTTCACTGACGTTTATTGTGCGATGAGGCACAGCCCCTCTTTAAGTATCACAGACACATGCCTTAGTTTGCTCAAATGTACACTTAAGATACGCCCATTAATGCATTGTGCTTTCAGGAGTCTACTCAGTCTCGAGGTTTGGCTTAGGAATGACTCGCAGTGCCTTAAGTCCTTCTGTCTTCAGGAAGAAGCAGGATACAAGGAAAAGAGCAAAAAGGAGCACAGACTTGACACAGGTATGCACCAACAGTCTCAACAACATTGATGGTGCCACTACAGGCCAAGCGGCCCATGGTCAGATAGTGTTCTCTGCTAATTGCTAGAAATAAAAAGCCATAGTTACGAGTCAGGGTGGAAGGGTGTTCATGAGGTAGAAACCACAGCTGGCTATGCTATCTCAAATCGTGCAGTAGTACTCTTACGAAAGGAGCGTGAGGGAATGCGTGTATGTGAAAGGTACATTTGTGGAGCGTGCCTGCCACATTCTTATTTCTGCCTCTTTGTGGCTCCCAGTTGTATCCTACACATCCTCTGGTGATTAGTTATGCCATAGTCTTTACACAGTTGGTAGTTCCATGTGTCAACATCAGTTGTATGAGTCAGAGACAAACACAAAAGTCCTTTAAGTACTACCATATCAGCACAGAAGCCTTGGGTAATGTGCTATTACTCAATATCAGACCATATCTGCTCATGAGGTTCTGGTCTTCCTTTCACATGGCAAAATTACAGCTTTGCCATTAGCTGCACTCAGCAAGAGCATAATCAATTTTCATGATTCGTTCAGTCAAATATTAGGATATGAGAACATTATTAGTGTAGTTAGTGATGCTTTTATGTGTATTTTTTCAATAAAAACTAATAGAGTGTTTAGTCTATTATTGGAACTACATAGAACAGTATATTCTTAACATCCATACCAAAATCCAAACTATTATCTCCTCATATGTGGAAGGTTGGGACTGTAGCTGATGGAATGCTGTCCCATTAAGAGATGTGACAGAAGCCCAAGTATGATTTTTTTTCTTGTTATTACTTCTATTTATGAAAGTAATGTGTATCATTGCTAGAGATAAGGGCAGGCAAATGGGCAGTGACCCTTCAAATCTCAGAAGTGACAAGGGAACACAGCTGGAATGGCCCAGCAGACACCAGGTGGTTGGCAGCAGAGTGGACACTGGACACAAGTTGAACATGAGGCAGCAGTTTCAACAAAGAAGGTCAACAGCACTCTGAGCTGCATGAAGCAGACTGTCACAGTAGATAGAGAGAGGTTATCCTCCTTCCCCAGCCCTGGGACAAATCTGGAGCACTGAGTCCAGCTCTGTGATCACAGTATGAGAGGCACGTAGACGTGGTGGAACAGGTCTTCTGAAGTGACACAAAGATGATTAAAGGATTGGAGCATCTGTCAACACGGGGAGAAACTGAGAGGTCTGGAGCTGCTCAGTTTGGAAAGGGCTGAGATGTAAATGTTAGATGCAGGGAGTAAAGACAACAGAACCAGACCTTCCCAGTGATGCTCAGTGGCAGCAAATTGACTCTCATCAAGAAAAGTGACTCTCATACAGAAAATCCTGTTTAAACATAAGAATAAACTTTCTGACTCTGACAATGGCCACACAGGAGGAGGTTGCTCAGTGAGGCTGTAGAATCTCCATCGTCAAAGATCTTCACGTCCTGACTGGATGTAGCCCTGAGCAAGGGCTGGACCTGATGAGCTCCACGGATGCCTTCAGCCTCAGCTGAAGGTTGTTGCTGTCTCGTGCTTTTCCCTCCCTGCTCTAAAGGGGAGTTCTGTTTGTTTTGGCAACAGGATAGATGAGTCAGTGTTCTCAACAGCACCCACATTTCCTATACTACTTCACAAACAGCTTCAGGATTTTTGAGGATTTCACTTCAGCTCCTTCATTTTCTTTCCTAGATGTTCTGGCTGCATCAGTCCTATCCATCTTTCTTGCATGTGTTACCTTGCAGGTGAACTGTTAGTGAAAATCTGACATAAAGCATGCTGTTACGGAAGGGCTGAAGTCTCATTGACTGCCATTGGGTTCTGTGTGCACAGAATTCCATTCTGTATCATGCTACATTTCCAGCAATGGGATCCACTTACAACTGAGAATATGTGTGACAAATATTAAGGCACGTACACACACGCACGTTCTGCTTGGTGCTTCAGTACCAATCTCACTTTCTTCCACGAATACTAAAGCTAAGTATACTGTTCACTTAAAGGAAGGTCACTTGAAAAACATGCACATGGCTTCAATTTCTATCATCTGCTTATAACTAGAATCTAAACTCTTCAGTGGACAGTGGTCTCTATAAATGAATGTGCCTTTACTGCTTGTCCACCTTCATGGCAGCTCTTGGAGGTGGCCTCCCTACTCAGCTGTGTCCTACTTCCAGCACTGTGCAGCACTTCGCAACACCCACTTAACTCACTGCTCCACAAAAATGCGGCGGCAGGCATCAGATCCCAAACTTATCTACAATGTTCCTCTTCTACTGTCTGTCCTTTTTGCAGTAGCAGACTACATTTTCAGAGAAATCAGACCAGGGCATGCAATGTAAAAGAGGTTCTAAGAAAGTCAGTGACCAAACTGCTGCCATGTTTTAAGAACACTGATTCTTCAGGAGAATCATTGATTCTTCAATTATTCAGTTCTGAAGGAAAAAAAAAAAGCCTGCTTTAGCAAGAAGAAAAGCTCTTAGTGCTTTCACACCACAAATACTGGAGGTATCAGTTGCTCTCCAATTTTTCTGGTTTTACCTTTTAATGAAGAAAGAGAAAAGAGATGGTTAGTGACCTTTCTGGAATGTGCAAGAACCTCTTCCTTATCACGAAGGAAAATGCGAGACGATAACTCTAGTATTGTTCTATAATAACGATCACAGTATCTCCATCAAACTCAAGACACATGTTATTCGTGTTCTGTAGGACACTCCCCACAGGCAATAGGCTTGTACTGTTGTTTGTGTTCTGGTGTCTTCAAGGAGCTGCAGACCAGCGCACATGCAACATGATGCCTCTGTTCCATGATTCCTCTATTCCTCTGATCCACATTTGGTTTGGATTTCAACTCGTGATCATTTTTCAACGGTTGCTCTTCTTTTTGTTTGCCTGCTGACCCTGACCAAGAAACAAAAGTACACATCAGAAGTGCCATAATACTACATATTCCATAATGTTCATGAAAGGAATCTCCATATTGAATATGTTAATTCGTTAAATGAAACGTTATGATAGTGCTGAAAGATCTTGTTTGCTAATCTCGAAATGTGTTATCTATTAATGAGGGCACCTTTTATATTGGAATATGTGGGTACAGCCTTATCATTTGGTAAGCTCTTACGAAAGGCAGAAGAGACACACGAGTATTTCAGCAGGCCAGAGCCCAGTGTAGCACAATAGTGGATCTCTGTAGCAAGCAATAGTACGGCTGAAGCTTGTAGCAGTGTGGAGATGGTGCCCTACAGAACGCCCTTGAAATCTGAACAACTTGAAAGATTTTGCTGTAGCTTCGTGTAAAGGAAAAAGGGATTGGTTATTCCTACTTGCCTTTCAAAGTGATGTGTTTTGAAGTTATCGCTGCAACATTTGGCACGGTGTCCTCAAAATGAAAATGTTGAAACCGTCATTTAAATATTTATGCAAAAGCATGAGTCACAGCCATATTACCTTACAATAGATACAGAGATAACATCAGCGTTAAGAGCAGCTCATTTACAGGCTGCATATCGTAACACCAAGCTAGCTTACAGCAAGTATGAAGCACTAAACACATGTGAAGAAAGACAGTGAACTCTTTCATAATAATATCATAATAATAGTAATAATAATAATAATAATAATAAAACAAAACATAAGGAGTGGCAATTCTTCTGTGCAGGAATTACTGTGAGACTATAAACGGTATGTATTTTTCACCCCGAAGTCACAGAGTTCCAGCACTAAGGTTACGCATGGACCTGATGTTCCAACTGCACAGCAGTTAGCACTAGGTAATTTCTTTTTCTTTCTGGCATCCTTATCTCAGACGTTGCCCTGACTTTGAAATGAACTGGTGTTCCCGAAGAAAATGAATGCAACTGGCACCCATGCCTCTTTTATAACCTTATTAGAGTAGTTAAAGGCTTTGCAGAACATGAAGCACAAATTCTTATGAGGATGCTGCTTCCCCTTAGTTTTTCTCTCTCCACACAGCACTTCTCTGAAGACTCATTGGCAATTACGTTGAGCCACAACTTCTGCACAGGCATCTCTGAGATACCTCTCCCTCTCTGTCCCCGTGTCTCCTGAGTTTTATTCTGAAAACAACTTCTTAAACACTGAAACACACAGGAAACTTTTAAGTACTACAGGAAAGGAAAGGCTATAAAAGGCTCTTCTTTCACTCTTCAGATTTTCCTTGAATTTCATCTGTCTCTAGATTTGCAAGTTCTGTTTGCTCTCCCTCATACTTCTCCCTCTGGAACAGTAGCAAACACTTTTTTTTCACCCAGTTTTTCATTACTGCCTTCTCTATTCTCTGGCCTTGGCAAAAATGAAGGCGTTTTACATACACCAGAAGGCTATAATGTTGCTGGGTTATTTTTCAGTGCCTGCACTCCTTATCTGCCTTTGCAGAGGTATTCTTCCTCTTACATCTTGACAGGCAGCCACAGCCCATCGTCACAGTCCAAAAGATGCACTGTGCAGAGGGATGATATGTTGAAGAGTGGCACTGAAGTCCATGCGCTGGATGTCTGTTGGGATTCAGGACAGCATCTTGTAGGATTTTGTATGATTCTAGTTTACATCATGACAATAGTAGAACACTGCTTCTACTCCCCGGCCAGGAGCATCAAGAGGAGAAGAAAATATTTGTATATGGTACGCAGTATAGTTGTGTGTGTATACATTCCTTCTCTCTTCCAGCTGCAGTGCTGAAGGCAGGCCCACACTGCAGCCCTTTGCCAGCACAGCTCTGCTACCCACGGAGGTAAGGATGCTTTGCTTGGATGGTGTCCCAGCACCCCCACACACCAGAGATAGTGGCAGTGCTGTGCTTTTACTGGCAACATGGCTATTTTAGGTGGACACTGATCTGAAATCTCTGTATTACCACAGTAAAATTGCTTTACTGCTATCGTATTTCTGCACATTAAGAAATCCTGCATTTGCAGACGTAGCCTTGTCATGTTGGGCTTGAATCAAACCAGACTTTTAGCAGAACGATTTCAATAGCTTGCTGCTCAGGCCAGGTCAGAGTGTGCTTCTAATTTAAACACTATAGAATAAATAGACACTATTTTAAGTAACACATCCTCAGTGAAGACAAACATTTAAAGACTATCAGAAAGAAATTAATGGCATCGGTTAAAAAAAAAAACACAAACAAAAGCCTTCAAATGGTTGTATCACTTTATTTGAATGTGTGCACATGTAAGAAGGGATCCTGCCCCTCTGCTTCACACTGGTGAGGCTTCATCTGGAGTACAGCATCCAGATGTGGAGTCCTCAGCACAGAAGAGACATGGACCTGCTGGAGTGCATCCAGAACAGTCTGAGAGAGCTGGGGCTGTTCAGCCTGGAAATGAGAAAGCTCTGAGGTGACCTGAGAACGGTTCAGGTCTCCTAAAGGAGAGCTATAAGAAAGAAGAGGACACACTCTGTAGCAAGGTCTGTGGTGACAGGACAAGGGGAAGTGGTTTCAAACTGAAAGAGGAGAGGTTGAGACTGGATATAAGAAAGAAGTTATTTTTTTCATTTTTTTTTACAGTAAGAGTGATGAGGCACTGGAACACGTTGCCCAGAGTGGTGGTGGAAGCCCCATCCCTGGAGGATCCATCAAGGCCAGGCTGGAGGGGTCTCTGAGCAACCTGATCTAGCTGTAGGTATCCCTGTTCATTGCTAAGTAACGACATTGCTGGCCATGCATGTTACTCTTACTGTCTAGTTAAAGCATGTTTTGTACTCAAAATCCATTTATGCGGATGCAATTTTATTATGCTCATTTTCAATAAACATTTTTTTTGTCATTTCCATTTCCCAGCTCTGCCTACATGAACATTAATTAGTGCTACAAATGTTGAGAGAAAATATTTAATTATTGGGCAGTTTATAAACCATAGCTAGATAAAATATGCATCTGGTTATGGTGAATTTGAAACTTTTGACTGACAAGACATCTACAGTATAAACTGCATTTCCCAAACAAAGGAGCAGATAATTGTTTTGGTTTTCTTAATAAGATTTTGTCATTGCTGAAATGAACCTTGTAGCACCTGTGTAAAACTATAGACAGGTTGAGCTGACTATTAGAATCTCATGAAAGCTCAATTTGTATATAATTACAGGTGCTCAGTTGGCAGTATGACAAGCTGAAGCCCTCTGTATATTCACATATACAAATATACAAAAAAAGTCATGCATGGGCAGCAAAGTTTTTCTCTCTCACCCCTATGCACAATGCACACAAGCAGTTTCTTGATGCCAATTAAATCTTCACCATTTCTTTTGGTATCAGGGAGCCCAATCAGACGACTCTTTGTGCTTTGGTAGCTACCTGTTTTCTAGATACTGAAAGAGTTCCCAATCCTACCACCAGTCAGGGGACAACCAACCTCCAAGGACTGATTAATAAAATGCATTACTGTAGCATTCAGAGGGAGAAAAGTAATATTCTCAGTGATGAGAAACAGTTGGGCATCATTTACAGCTGGAAAGGGGAGGTGCTGCTCTCATCACACCACTTTCCAGGAACATGTTCCCTTTTCTTCCATGTGCCTTCTGCATTCTGCTCAAAGCCATTGCTTCTTTTTCCTTGTTCTGCCTTAATATTCTCTGAAATACATCTTTCTTCCTAAAAGGAACTTCCTTTTCCAAGCAAGTTTTTCCCTCAATACTGTGTCAAGCTGATTCACAAAGTCATAGAATCACAGAATGGTTTGGGCTGAAGAGACCTCCAAGCTCACCGACCCTACCCCGTGCCATGGACAGGGATGCCCCCACCAGCTCAGGCTGCACAGGGCCCCATCCAACCTGGCCTCCAGGGATGGGGGTTGGGACTAGATGATCTTTAAGGTCTGATCCAACACTGATGATTCTAAGATTCTACAATTATATAACGAGACTGCCACTGTTGTCAGCTCTGATGACTTTATTACAAGCTTTACAGTACTTTGAGTTCTGGATTAAAATTATTGCTTGTGGGTATAGTTATGTATTTTTAAACTCCGACATTTTTTTCTCTATCTCAGATGCAAGAAGAAGACAAAAATAACTGTTTATCAAGTCAATCAATGTTTGAGTTGTTAGGCTTGGCAGCACAGTTGTTTCCTCTAACTGGGCTTTGGAAGACAGCTCTCAGAAGGTCTCTTGGGTCTTCTACAGCTAATCTTCATTTCTGAACAACTGCTCTTCTTTCTGTTGAGTGATGTGAATGCACCAGGATTATTCCACTTGAAGTGAATTACTTTTTCACTGAAACCCTTTGTGAAGTGTTAAAAGAGGAACCTACGCCATAGTGCTTCCTACAATAATAATGTGTGAAGAAAGGGATTTATTATTAGGATACTAAACATTCACAGACTACTCTAAAATCAAATCACGAGTAGGTGGATAAGTACATAAAATCTTCATAATTTCTAGCTTCTGTACAAAAATTATGGCAACTCACTGCAGAATTTACTCTTGAAGGAAAATAGACAATGCATCAAAGAGAAGCATTAAAATTGAGTTCATTTTCTACTGATTTCCTTACAAATTTTGCTGGCTTTTTTATCTTGCCCTTTACTATCAAATGAATTAATCTGTTTTGTGCTCCATAAATGAATGACAGGAAGATCAGTTTTCACAGACTCATCCTGTTCTTCAATTTGACTTTCAAATTAGCAGAGGCAAGGCAACTGCTTCGCACATATCTTTTTTGAAGTGGATATGAGATATTTCTAAAAATAAAATTAAGTGAAATTGCTAGGTATAATAGCAGGATTAGAAAAACAAATCTTTTTTTTTGTAGAAACATAATTATATGAAGGGAAATCCATTGCAGTATACTTCTGGTTTTCTGTTTCAGTTTGATTATTACGCAGTGAGTTGCCAACATCCACAGAAAGAGCATTAAGAGCGTAGTACTGATTGTTCTATGGTGGTTCAATTTATTTACTCAAGGTAATTAAAAGAACCTAGGATCCGTAGACTTCTTTGTCTATGAAGTGTTAAAGCTTCTGACATATCTCTGCAAAACCTCATGTAGCAGTGTAATGCTTATGGTGTTTCTCCTACAGATGGGGAGAAAGGCTCAGAGCAGCCTTATTGCTGACCACTGGCATTGCTGAGGGACCGGTGGAGGCACAATTCTATGGCTTAAGTTGAACTCACCGCAGATAGGTATTAACAGAAGGTGTTTTTATCGCTGACATCCCAATCCTCCCTTCAGTCCACACCTGGAGAGCTCTGTTGAGCCTAGCGATGATGGACAAAGCCCCTGAGGCTGTCCTTGCATTGCTGGTTGGAATCAGTTGGCAGCAGTTGTTAATTATTGCTGTGCACTGGTCACCTGGTGGGGAGTAATTGCATTGCATTGCAGGTATCTATGCTGTTATAATTGTGTTTCTGTTTCCATTTTTCTCTTCTATCTTAGTAAATAGCCTTTATCTCAGCCCACAAGTTATATTTCAGCTGCAGTTTTCTCCCTCATCCTGCTTGGAAGGAGTGAGCAAACAGCCGTGCGGTGCTGAGCTGTTGCTGGGTTACACCTCAACACGGAGCACAGTGGTGCCCAACCTCAGCTCCTCTGAGTGTCCTTCAGTGTAGGAGAATGCTTACACTTGTGATTACAACATAAGGTTCCTCCCACACTAGGGAGATAAATGCCTGCAACAAGGTCACCAGTGATGAGATCCTGGGGATTTTAATTTTGAAAAAGAAAAGAAAAAGGTTCAGGTTTTAATGAAGAGACCTCCAGTGAAGAGGTTGGAAGTTTTAATAAAGTTTTCAGCTTTTAGAATGTTATCTTTAACATGACAAAAATAATAATTAAAAAATCAGTTATTGTCTGTTTGTTTTTCCTAATGTAGATGGGCAGAAACAGTAAATAAAATAGTTTTAGTATGCAAGACGTTCGCAGATAGCTCTGAAATCAAATTATGAGTGGCTGGTTAAGTATGTGTAATCTGTATTCTGTTCTCTAGACTGCATGGTGGAATGGGTTATTTGTATTGTATCTTCAGAGATATACTACATATTGACAGTGATGACCCGTCAGCTCCAGCTGAAACACTGAGTCTGAGAGTTTGATTTGTTGCTCACTCATTTTACTTCTAAAATAACCTTCATTCTGATCCCTGATGAAGCTAATGAGCAGTGCTTATGTACAGTATCCCAGAAGCAGTTAATAACACAGTACTTAATTGCTGATAGGAAGCACTTTTTTTATGAGAATATTGCTATTCCAAGCCATGATTAGTCGTTTAAAATCAGCCAAGTGCTGTTTACATAACTCCTTCAGTACAAATATTATGTAGCTGGCTGTTGATGGCATCTCTAAATATTTAGGAACAAGTGGAGAAGATTTAGAGATGTGAGCACTTGTTCAAATGTTGACTGAACTGTGAATAAAAGAGATGGTTTACTCTTGCCTTTACCAAGACTGTAAGTTGGGAAAAATGAAAAACTTGATGCTTTCTCCTCGTTCTCTTCAGTAAGAGTTTGCCAGTGCCCAAGCACATCATTATTTTCTGGCAATAATTAAACAGCAGACCACTAGATGTATATACTGGGGAAAGAATGACTTGCCAGCACATCAAGTCTCTTGTGGCACAGAGGAAGCTGGAAAGGAAGAGTTTCTGCTCTATAGTTTTTTCCCCTGTGATTTAGATAGGATAAGGAGAGTGAGCTGGGGTCGGTGGGGGAAATGGTCACAGGTACCCTACAACAGGCTGCACAGGTAGGTGTCCAGATGGGTCTTGAATATCTCCATAGAAGGAGTCTCCACAGCCTCTCCATGCAGCCTGTTCCAGTGCTCCATCACCCTTACTGTAAAGGAATTCTTCTGTTTATTAATACAGAACTTCCTGTGTTCAAGTTTTTGGCCATTGCTCCTTGGCCTATCACTATGCACCACCAAGAAAGCTTTTGCCTTTTAATTTGGACAGACACATCAACATTTTCCAGGCTGTTTGCAAGCTCCTTCCATCCAGAATTCACGATTGCACCTCCTGTGTAGCACGAAGCCGGAGCTTAAAACAAACACAGTTCTTTACTGTTGTCTGCTCTGGTCAGTTGGTGAAGCTGCCCAGAGTGTATAGCTCACTGTGCTGCCAAGTGGGAATGGGAAAACTCATCTGAGCTTGGTGTGGGTCATTGATACTAACTTATGTGGTAGCACAAATGGATGCATGGAGACCACGGCACAGCCTGTGCTCTGAGGGCACTCCTGTCTATTTCAGCTGAACTTTGTATAAATTCTTGAAAGGTAGTTCACTATAACTATAAAGGTAGTTCACTAGAACTATAAAAATTAGGGCAGATATCTTGAATATCTCCGGGGTTGGTGACTCCACTACTTCCCTGGACAGCCTGTTTCAGCGCCTGACCAAAACATCTGCACATTGAAAGCTGTATTCTTGGTCTGTGGGGACAGCACTCTTTCTGGACATTATTTCCTCTTTTGCTTCTCCCACCTCTGAGCTTTAACATGAAAGATGAGATTTTAGTTTCCACTGACAATGTCCACTTCATCTTTTCAGGTCAGGCAAGTATATAAAATATAATAATATAAAAAAAATAATAAAAATAATATAAAAAAAAATAATGTAGTAGCTCTGATCCAGAGAAATGCTGCCATTCAGAAAAGGTGTTGAACTGTATTTTAATGCTCAGTCAGACTTCAATGAGAAAGATATAGTGCTTCCAGACCAAGAAACCAACTGCAATCAATTTGCATGCTTAACCCTTGCCAACAGAGGCAAGTCTGGGTTCCCTGATGATTGAGAATGACAAATATGCAGAGCTGGTGTGATAATCTTTTAAGTGATGTGCCTTTTAGAAGCCTCAATAAAGTATTTAGTAGGGAAGATCTTCCTATGTATACACCACAGACTCTTTGAAATATGGAATGCCTTGAAATAAAGTGCAATTAGTAACTGTAAATATAGGTCTGCAACAAACAAACAAACAAACAAATAAATAAATAAATGATGAATAGTTAGCTTAATTAATTAATTAATTAAAAAGGAGTGAGCACTTCTCAGGAAAAAGAAAGTTTAAAAAAGTAAAAATTGCCTTAAATTCTAAGAAGAGTTTAATCAATAATGGAAAAGGTACCAGAAAGTTTCTGTGACTCAGTATTGATTTTTATGCCTCCTCTGAAAGGCACTTGCAGGTCATTACTGAATTAGATTGAGCAATCCTGAAGAGCTAAGGATTTTTACCATCCTCAGAAGCCAGGTATTTGTTACTCAAGGTCATTGCAACTGTTTATTTTTGGAAAGCCATTAGTTCCACATTGTACATAAGAAAGAACAGTTTTGGGTACCCAGCAAAATATCTGAAGATTCTAGAATGCCAGCCTTCCACTTTAAGTTTTTGTTAGAATACATAGGTTATTTTCAATCTCTCCTTTAGCAGCTCAAATTCACGTTGGTGCCAGGTCCTCAGTGTCCTTTCTGCTTTCAGGACTGCATTTTTTCTTCAGTTTCTTAATCTTTTCTTCTTTTCCTCTTACACTGTCTGTTGCTTCATATGGAAGAAGGTATCTTCTCTGAGTACTGAATATATAGTTGGATGTAAAGAACGAGGAAATCCCCCAATTAATCCTTCCGTATAGTGCTACTTTACAACTTCATTTCCTTTCAGTTCTAATAGCATACCAGTATTAGGATAACTTTCTCCAGATAACTGTTTTCCCCAATGTAGATTAAATGCCTGTGCTGAGGGAAAAAAAAGAAAAGACCATTGTTAAGGGAATTTTATGCATATGCCTTCATGCTCTGTATTATATTTAGTAGAAATTCTGGGTGCGTTAATGGGTTAGTTGGAATGTGCTAGGAGAGGATAGTAGAGTGCCAAATCCTACCAGTGCCTGGCTGTAGGTGGGAAGGTGCCATTGAATAGCTTCAGCTGCATCCTGGGAATAAAGCAAGCCCAAATCAACAAACCAGTCCATCTTTTATGTTCTTCTATTGCCTATTTTCTTATTTTACACAGGACCTGTAATTAAGTTCTTTCTCCTTTATCTGTGGAGAAAGTAACTACACCTTTTCTTCTCGTTAAATCAGACAACTATCTGGTATCTCATATGACTGCCTATTTCTCCCCCCCCCTCCCCAGAAAACATGGAAAAAGTTTCATTTTCACAGGTTGATTTCTTACGATTTTTGAAAGATGTGATCATTTCTATTTATCTCTCCTAGAAATACTAGGCCTTCAGGTAGGACTGCTTCAACAGTTATTTCTGATGAGAAGAAAAGGAAAATAGACGGACCACTAAGTATTATCTATTTGCTTTAGTGATGTTCAGCCTTGTTCTAAGTGCTTTGTCATTATGTTTACCAGATAAAGTCATCTCTGTATTTCAGCACAAGATTTTGCTGCTCATACTCTGTTGTGCCAGGATTTGTGTATACAGTACCCTTTTCAAAGCTTACAGCCACTAGAAAACACAAACAGATTTAAAAGTATATATTGAAATCTCTGGAAGATGCAGACATGGAAATGTTTTTTCTCACTGAAAGACATCTGGAGGGTGTGCATGAACTCCAAAGGGATCTTTGCTTTAACACTCTTAACTGATTTCTATTATTCAGAGTTGGAAATAAGAAACTGCACTAGTGTTGTTGCTGATGTATTCCATACGCTGCTGTACAATCAAATTAACTTCTCAACTTAAAACTATGTTTTCCAATCAAATATCTTTTTCCTGTACACTGAAATCTCTTCAAGTACTATAATTTGCATGTTTGAAGAAGACATGTTGAGCCCCTTCCAAATGCTGCAGTTAATGGGTTCTCATAAGTATTCCTGTAAAGTATATTAAGGACTGTCATAGATCAGCAATAGTAGCTGATAAGTGTTTTAAATCCATTGAGTTGATTGGCACTCTTTCGCACACTTACAATAAAACGACAGATTCAGATGTCTTGAAAAAAAAAGGTGAGAGCTTGTCTCCAGCACCAGGGACCTTCCAGAGCTTGTCTCCAACTTCTCCAACAATTCAAACAGCTTGAGGTCAGTTCCTTATGGCAGTGCCTGTCTCTGTAACAGCTGGCACATGGTTGTTGGTTCCCTGGCTAGCTGTGAGTTCTGCCACTGAGCTGATATGCCTCTACCTATGCTTGGCCTTTGTGTGGGGTACCTGTGCCCGTACAGGTGGATGCTCAGGTGCCTGGCTGAATCAAGGCTATGACAGCAACTTCCTCTGTCACTTTGCAATGAGGAATGGCTCGAGTACAACCCTGTAATCTGGAGCTGCCTTCTCACACAGAGGTCTTAATTTCACATTTGGATTTGGTACTCTTTTCAAAGCAGATTTGTTGCAGACATGGTTTATATTTGCAGTGGGTGCAGGGAAATCAGGGGATATAATAACATTTGAGGTTTCTGTGGTCCGTGTTAGTTCTGAAGTCGTTATCTATACCTCCCAGTTTCATAAACAGATGAAAAGAGATTGCTGTTCATTTCCCCAGACACTCTTAACTTAGGGCAGCAGCACTGACAGTAGGTCTGGAAGACATTTTGGAGGAAGGGAGCTCTTTCTTCCTTTGCATTTGGTTTTGAAAGGGAAGTTTCACTGCAAGGATTTTTGTGCAGGAGGTTCTTTTCCAGCACAAAAAATGCCGATGCGAGCTTGGTCCTGAAGCTGCAGCCAAAGAGCTGCAATGTGGGCAGTGACTCAGCTCAAATGTACTGATGGCAAACAACCTTCACATGGCTCTGCAGCAGTGTTTTGGACTTCCAATTTACCTATCTAAATTTCTTTCAAGCTGCTAAGGACTGGCTGATGTATTCTATCTGTCCACAGGGAGGGTTTTATTTTCTTTTGCCTTGGTACAATATTAAAAATGCTGCGTGTTGGCTGTTTCTACTTCTGTTACACTTCTGATATAGTTTCCAAGGCTTTTATTACCTACATTGAACACTTTATTTAGTAAGTTGACACATACATCATGAAGTATCTTACTCACATTACGCTGGCTCTCAGTAGAATGATTTTTCCTAACTACCTAAAAGGCTGATGTAGTTATTTACTAATGCTATGACTTGATTACAACTAGGTCCTTCACCATTTGTTTAATAATAAGTACTAATTGTGGAGATTGTATTCTACTGTCACTTTGGTTTTGCTTCATAGGACCGATTAAGAAAACAATGATGATGTTTTCTTACATGGTGCCTGGGCTGCAGTTCCACCAAAACTGCCCATGAGGGGATTAGGGTTGTGTCCCTAATGTGGAGAGTGCAGCGCTCAGCTGGCTGAGAGGGATGGCAGAAAGTGATGGCTTCTGAGCCACCCTAATGGATGCCAGATGTGTAGCTTCTCAAAAACTGTTCCCTTGTTTTACTGGAAAAGTAATTGTTATCCTAGCTCAGGACTGCAGGAAGGCTGAGCTGTGGGAAAGGGAGGAGGAAGCTTTCTCAGTATTCCAGATTGATGTGTTTTTTAAGATGGAGAAGCATGAATCTGCGCACTTGGAGGTGTTTGTGCAGATGGAAAGGCACAAACTGGCGATAACTGTTCCCTGAATGATGCTATCATCACGCCAGAGCTGATCACCCACTCTCTTAGCATACAAACATGGATGGAAACAAGAGGTTACTTTCAAATCCAGAAGGTCAGCCACTTTTTTTACTGAACAGAGAGTCTGTTACAGAGGAAACATGGGAACTGCTTCTAATTTTTATAGTTATAATGCAACTTTTTGACTACAGCTATTGTTTTATTTCTAATAGGTTCAACACTGTAATGCATTTCTTATTATTTTAACACGTGAAAGTATGTGAGCGTGCAGCTTCCCTGGGACCAGCCACAAGCTTGCCATAAGATGGGTTATCTGCTGTGTCTGTGCACACACAAAGCCCTCTGCCATGCCAAACAGCCTGCTTATCCATATGCTGCTCTCAGATGAAAACAGAACCGCTGTGATTATACATCTTGTGGTTTTTACACTAAATTTTCCCTTATAGGTATCTTTTCTTTGTTGAATTCACTGAATTAACTGCAGTTTAACAAAAACACTTATTAATTAATTATGAAAACTGGAAGGCAAGAAACAATACCAAAACATTATGTGCCACAATAAGTGCCTTGCGCCATCATCACTGCAGATTAATTTGTACTGTCGTTGCTTATATAAGCTGTTGCAGTGATAAAGATGAATGTATATGAGGTTGTAATTGCTCCTGTATCCAGAGAAGTCACATTCTCAGCTCCCTTTTCTTCTTCTCCTGCTCCTGGAAGATGAGGGCCATCATTCCAACACGTGATAATAGAGCTGCTTTGTTGAATCAAGACTGAAATCCTTGAAGAGAGCCTTGTGGTGAATCTGTTAGGAATTGTGAAAACAAATGTAATATGATCACCCAGAGGTACCTATCGCAGGATTATCTGGGCTTTCGTCAGCACACTAACCCACTCAGAGCTGAAAGGCAGAACTGAGTCATGCAGGTTTAGTCCTGTTAGTGCACCTGTTGGCAGTGATAAGAATCAGCATTGCACATGTGGTCACCATACTTTTTTTTTTTTTTAATGAACTAATAAAAAAAAAAGGAGAAAAAATGGTAATGAGGTTTCCAGCGATGGTGTGCAATTTATAACCTATATCTCTTCAGACAACATACATCTGACATGGGCTTTCCATTTCTGATTTTTCAGCTAGTGAAAAGCCAAAGATCATAGTCTACAATCTAATAGATCAATACAGAGGAGCCACTCTCCTCCCGCTGTGAGCTCAGCCCCCCCCCCCCCCAAGTCTGTAAGCAGGGACACCTCCCCCTAGACCAGGCTGCTCAAGGCCCCATCCAGCCTGGCCTTGAACGCTTACAGGGAGGGGACCATCCACAACCTCACTGGGAAACCTGTTCCAGTGTCTTATCACCCTCACAGTCAAGAATTTCTTCCCAATATCTACACTAACTCTTCCAGTTTAAAACCATTAAAACTAATAGAAGTAGATGGCTTGTTTTTCTACTTGCAAAGGGAAAGAGGCACTTTTGGGGTGAAATCAGTGTTGTTTTACAGGAAGCTGCTAACAAAGGCTAGATGGGTCCCACTCCTGTGCCTGCTCCTCTCCATTTTAAAAGATGGCCTAAAATGCTCAGATGTACACATCAGTTGTGCAGCTATCCAAGCCCAGGTGAGATAAATGTAACCCTTAATGCCAGTACGTTTACTTAAATGAAGCAAGCAATGCCACCCCCAGTTCTTCAGCTGCACGTCCCCTCCTTACCCATTGCTTTCAATTTTTCAGACTTTCCATTGTTTGCCTCCATAGAAAGGGCACAGCCCTTCCTGCAGAGCCCAGTGTGATGTCCTGCCTCTCAGTAATCTGGGGAATGGGTGCTCAGATGGCCATTTCAGAAGTGACAGGACCTGGCAAAGAAGCTGCCACATCCTAACACATTGTTTCTCCATCAGTACCATAGGCTGACTTTATCTGGCTTCCCAACCAGCTGTGGGAGCAGTAACCTCAGATGCACTGAACAGCAAAACTGGTACAGCCCTGCAGCACCGGTCCAAACAGTTTTTCTGCCAGTTGTCCATGGAACTGTTCTCATCCTCATTTTACCTGTAAATGAGCCCTTATACGTGAACCAATACTGTGTTCATGAACACAGGGACATAGTTAGTGGTCACAGTGACGATGGGTCAGCAGTTGGACTAGATGATTGTAGTGGTCTTTTCCAATCTCAGTGATTCTATAGATCCTGTGGAGACTGTAAGGTATGCACTGCATCTTCATCACCACTTTGCACGAGAATACATTTTACCTCTTTGTAGAATGTTTACATTGTCCATTGTCCTAAGAAACATAAATCCTACACTATCAGAAAACTGATTTGTTTGCAGTCTGTAACCATTCAGGTAGGGGGGAAAAAATGAAGAAACTACAGTCAAGGTGATTAAAGAGAGAGACAAAATAGAGCACTTAAACTGCAATCTACTGCAAATGAATAATAAAAGCAGATCCAAAAATTATGTTGCGTGAAGCAACAGTCAACTCTAATTCTTTCAAGCTGATCTCCCCTGTATTTTTGTTTAGTAAGTAACCTGTCAGCTCTGATCAGGATGGGGATTTGTTAGTGCTGAGGCAACAAACAGCCCCACAGCTAGCAGCCCCATGGGGAGAGGAGTGGCAAGCTGCCAGAGCCCAGCATTCTCTGACCAGACCTTTTTGGACAGTCCACACAAGGCGATCTTAGTGTTTCAGTACTCAGTTTACCTGCTTCAAGTTACTTGATGATCTTGATGTAGCACAGAAACTTAACAAAATCTCAACACAATACAGCAACTTCAGTACAGCTGAGTGACAATAAAGACATGATTCCCATTACTGATCTCTGCATGCTCATTGTCAGGATGTCGGGCATCCCTAATTGCCAGGAAGGAGCTGTGGCCTGCAGCCAGCTCAAGCTCATTGCTCTCTTCCAAGAAAATTCTGTATGTCGCTTGGCTTTTGTACTCAGTGTCGGGCTGATCCATGTAGACACTTAGCCCATGCTGGTCTGGTTGTCTCATAAAGACATTCATGCTTTTCTGATGAACTCAAGCGAGGCCATTCACACAACCCAGGACTAACTCAACTGACAGAGATACTTATCTACACATTAAAAACAAGCTGCCCTCCAGTCCCCCTGGTGCTAAGTTCATCTTCCTTTACAACAGATGTGGTCACTCCCTATATCTACCCTTGAGCTTCAAGAGTACGTCGTCCTTGCCCACCTTCTGAAGCTTCTCCATTGTAGAGGTTTGTTGTCCACTCTTGACATAGTGCAGAGAAACACTTCGAGTGCAGATTATCTGAGTTCTTCATCAGGCAGATGACGACGTTAGGAAAACATGAGGTGAAAGTTCTTTATCTGTCAAGCAGTGAATTTAGTCTTTGGTACAAACACTGGGAACAGCCATGCAGTTCTACCAGGCAACATGAGAAAATTAGGAGGAAACATACATACATACATACAGATATAAATAAATGTAAGTAGAATATTTCTAAAAAATAACATTTCCTATGAATTCCTATGCAGTGTTCATAGAATGGTTTGGGTTGGAAGAGACCACCAGCTCAGGCTGCCCACGGCCCCATCCAAACTGGCCTTGAGCATCTCCAGGGACGGGGCACCACAGCTTCTCTGGGCAGCTGTGCCAGGGCCTCACTGTCCTCTGGTTAAAGAATTTCCTGCTTATATCTAATCCAAATCTACTACTTTTTAATTTAAAATCATTACTCTTTGTTACTACATTCTCTGAAGAGAGTCCCTCCCCAGCTTTACTGTAGTTTCCCTACTCTTCTTTTTGAGAGACATGCTTTTAATAAGTTAAGCATAAAGTCTCTACTTAAAAAAGAAATACACCAAGAATTAGGGTCCAGAAATCTTCTTTGCATTAGCACTGAATGCATTAAAAAAAACTGCAGTAACAGATCAAACGCTTGTGTTTTATTCAGGGCAGAGTAGAGGGGGAGAGGGATCACCTCCCTTGACCTGCTGGCTATGCTCTTTTTAACGCACTCCAAAATCCCATTGGCCTTCTTGGCCACGAGAGCACACTGTGGCTCGTGGTTAATCTGTTATCCACCAGAACACCCAGGTCCCTCTCCTCAGAGCTCCTCTCCAGCAGGTCATCCCCCAGCCTGTACCGGTGCATGCAGTTATTCCTCTCTAAGTGCAGGACTCTACACTTGCTCTTGTTAAACCTCATCTGGCTCCTTTCTGCCCAACTCTCCAGCCTGTCCAGGTCTTGCTGAATGGCAGCACAGCCTTCCAGTGTGTCAGCCAATCCTCCCAACTTCGTATCATCAGCAAACTTGCTGAGGGTGTGTCAGTGGTTTGCGGAATGGTTTGACTCGGTACCATGACGATTAAGGCAGGGGACCCACAGGCCCACGCCCCAGGGAAGAGGAAGGGGGAGAGGGAAAAAGGGAGAAGGGAGATGGGCCTAGGAACAAAACAGCGGCAGCGATCTGAGGAGGGAAGCTAATTTACTAAATAAGATATTAGAAAGCAAAATATCACAATATAATACAATATAATTGGAATTGAGGCTAGTGAATCAAATAAAATGAGCAAGAGAGAGTGTCCAGTAAACCGAAGGCCTTACGCTAACATTGAAGGCGGATGGCTGCAACAAACACCCACTGCTGAGCTCGATCCCAAAGGGAAGAGAGACGGTCCCGTGACTGCAGACAGTTTTTGTCTTTCCCCCTAAGTGGAAACATGTAAAAATACAAAGCATCGCACAGTCCTCTGGGGAATGTAGTTCTTCTCTTCTGAGACAGGCATATCCTTAACTATTGATGATCCATGGAGTTAGAGCATTAACTCTTCAACTCCCAGTACACTATATGATATCATGATGTTGAATATCAATAATATAACAAATCAAAATGAAATGAAATGAGATTTCAGGGGTTTAGGGTGATTAGTTCAAGGGGTGGGAGCACAAGTGGTGTTTGCTTCCACACCTTCTGGGGTGGTGAAGGACACAGAATGGGCTAGGAAAACACAGGTGATGAATAATTGGCTGAGAGGTTGGTGTAGAGACAGACACTTTGGGTTTTTTGACCATGGGGCAGTTTACTCAGCTCCTGGCCTGTTATCTGTTGATGGAATGCACCTGTCTCAAAGGGGGAAACGAATCCTAACACAGGAGCTAGCTGGACTCATTGAGAGAGCTTTAAACTAGATGTGACTGGGGAAGGGGATAAAACAGGGCTCTCCATTAAAGAGTCTAAGGAGGCTGTGCTGGAGAAAGGGGTGAGGCAGATATCTTAGCTGAAGTGCATCTATACCAATGCACGCAGCATGGGCAATAAACAAGAAGAGCTTGAAGCCATTGTGAGGCAGGGTAACTATGACCTTGTGGCTATTACAGAAACATGGTGGGACCTCTACCATGACTGGAATACTGGGATTGGTGGCTACAAGCTCTTCAGAAGGGATAGACAGGGAAGAAAGGGTGGTGGCATAGTTCTCTATATCAAAGCGTGTTTTGATGTTGAAGAGCTTGAGGTTGGAAATGATAAAGTAGAGTCTCTATGGATAAGGATCAGGGGGATGGTCTTTAGGAGTGACATCGTGGTAGGGGTCTGTTAAAAACCGCCTAGTCAGGATGAAGAAATAGACAAGGTGTTCTATAAACAACTCGTAGATGTTGCACGATGGCCAGCACTCGTTCTCATGGGGGACTTCAACTTCCCTGACATATGCTGGAAATATAATACTGCACAGAGGAAGCAGTCCATGAGATTTCTAGAGTGTGTGGATGATTGCTTCCTGACACAGCTGGTGCAAGAGCCTACCAGGGGAGATGCCTTGCTAGACCTGCTCTTCACTAACAGGGAAGGACTAGTAGGAGATGTGAAGGTTGGAGATTGTCTTGGCCAGAGTGACCATGAAATGGTGGAGTTTGCTATTCTTGGTGATGTCAAGAGGGTGACTAGCAAAACTGCTACCTTGGACTTCCGGAGGGCAGACTTTGACCTGTTCAGGGTGCTTTTGCAAGGGTTCCTTGGGATTCGCTCCTGAGGGGTAAAGGGGTCCAGGAAGCCTGGATGCTCCTCAAGATGGAAATCTTAAAGGCACAGGAGCAGGCTGTCCCGGAGTCCCGTAAGTCGAGCCGGAGGAGAAAAGACCAGTGTGGATGAACCGGGAACTTTTGTTGAGACTCTGAGAGAAAAGAAGAGTCTATGTCCTCTGGAAGATGGGACAGGCTACTTGGGGAGACTACAGAGAACTGGCCAAGATTTGCAGGCAGGAAGTTAGAAATACTAAAGCCCAGCTTGAACTTAGACTGGCTACTGCTGTAAAGGAGAACAGGAAACCCTTTTACAAATATATTAACAGCAAGAGAAAAAATAAGGAAAATTTCTCTCATTTACTTGATGAGGCAGGGAATGTAACCGCACATGATAAGGAAAAGGCTGAGGTTCTCAATGCCTTCTTCACATCTGTCTTTAATAGACAGAGCAGTTGTCCACAGGGTACTTGCCCTGACCTGGAAGTCTGGGACGGAGCGCATAATGCACTCCCTGTGATCCAAGCAGAGACGGTCAGAGATCTACTCCTCCATCTGAACTGCCATGGGACCAGATGGGATCCACCCAAGGGTGCTGAGGGAGCTGGCAGAGGTGATTGCCAAGCCACATTCTGCCATCTATCAGCATTCCTGGTTATCTGGAGAGGTCCCACAAGATTGGAGGCTTGCTGATGTGACTCCTATCTACAAGAAAGGCCGTAAGGAAGACCCGGGGAACTACAGGCCTGTCAGCCTGACCTCGGTATCAGGGAAAGTTATGGAGCAGATGATCTTGAGGGAGATCACACGACACGTGCATGGCAACCAGGGGATCAAACCCAGCCAGCATGGGTTCACAAAGGGCAGGTTATGCTTGTCCAACCTCATCTCCTTCTATGACTGAGTGATCAGACAGGTAGATGAGGGAAAGGCTGTTGATGTAGTCTACCTGGACTTCAGCAAGGCCTCTGACACAATCTCCCACAGTATTCTCCTGAGGAAACTGGCAGCCCGTGGTGTGGACAGGTTCACTCTTCTCTGGGTGGAGAAATGGCTGGAGGGCCGTGCCCGGAGGGTAGTGGTTAATGGAGTTAAGTCCAGCTGGTGTCCTGTTACAAGTGGTGTCCCCCAAGGGTCAGTATTGGGGCCCATCTTGTTTAATATCTTTATTGATGACCTAGATGAGGGAATTGAGTGTACCCTCAGTAAGTTTGCAGATGACACCAAGTTGGGAGGATGTGTCAATCTGCCTGAGGGTAGGGAGGCCCTTCAGAGGGATTTGGATAGGCTGAACAGCTGGGCTGAGCTCAATGGGATGAGGTTCAATAAGACCAAGTGCCAGGTCCTGCACTTTGGCCACAATAACCCCATGCAATGCTATAGGCTTTGGGGCAGAATGGCTTGAAGAATGTAGAGAGGAAAAGGACCTGGGGGTGTTGGTTGATGCTCGGCTTAACATGAGCCGGCAGTGTGCCCAGGTGGCCAAGAAGGCCAAGAGCATCCTGGCCTATATTAGAAATAGTGTAGCCAGCAGGAGCAGGGAGGTGATCATCCCCCTGTACTCAGCTCTGGTACGGCCGCACCTCGAGTACTGTGTTCAGTTTTGGGCCCCTCACTACAAGAAGGACATTGAGGCCCTGGAGCGTGTTCAGAGAAGGGCAACAAAACTGCTGAGGGGTCTGGAGCACAAGTCTTATGAGGAGCGGCTGAGGGAGCTGGGATTGTTTAGTCTGGAGAAGAGGAGGCTCAGAGGAGACCTTATTTGCACTCCACCACTTCCTGAAGAGGGGTTGTGGTGAGGAGGGGGTGGGCCTCTTCTCCCTGATAAATAATGACAGGATGAGAGGGAATGGCCACAAGTTGCGCCGGGGAAGATTTAGATTAGATTTGAGGAAATATTTTGTCTCTGAAAGAGTGGTCAGGCACTGGAATGGCCTGCCTAGGGAGGTGGTTGAGGCACCAACCCTAGCGCTGTTCAAGAAGTGTTTAGATGAGGTGCTAAGGGATTTGATTTAGTAATTCAGTGGGTAGGGATGGTGATGGAGGATGATTGGACTAGATGATCTTGTAGGTCCTTTCCAACCTAATGAACCTATGAACCTATGAACCGATGAAATCACAAAACCATGACAGGGTGGCCACTGTTCCCTCATCAATGTCATTGATGAAGATGTTGAACAAGACTGGACCCAGCACGGACCCCTGGGGGACACCGCTGGTTATAGGCCTCCAACCGGACTCAGCACTGCTAATGACAACACTCTGCACTCTGCCAGTCAGCCAGTTCTCAGCCCACTTCATTGTCCACTCGTCTATCCCACACTTCCTTAGCTTTGTTATAAGGATGTCATGGGGGACAGTATCAAATGCCTTGCTGAAATCAAGGTAGACTACATCCACCGCCCTCCCCCCATCCACCCAGCCAGTGACAACATCACAGAAGGCCACCAGGTTGGTCAAGCATGACCTCCCCTTGGTGAAGCTGGCTACTCCTGATAACCTCCTTTTCTTCCAATTGTCTGAAGTCCTGAGAAATTATTTGCATATCGTCCCACCCTCTTGAGCATGCGTCCTAAAAAAGAGGTGGGGGTCTCTAGTGGTCGCTGGATGGAGGCTGACTGTCTTTCTCGCAGTGTACTTTCACTCTTTTAAAGGCGAGTAGCCCAAAGCAGCTTGTTCTGGTGTTGTGTTGAGCTGAGGCATCTGTTTCACTGTCCTATCTATCTTCAGGGGAAGGCTTCCCCTTGGTCAAGGATGATGGGCCAGAGAGCATCTAGACAAACTTAATGGGCAAATGCAATAACTCAATTTGCAATAATGGAAATCCATGGGCCTGATGGGATGCACCCACGAGTGCTGAGAGAACTGGAAGAGGTGTCTGATCAACTGCTCTCTTTCACCTTTAGAAGGTCGTGGCAAATGGGAGAGATGCCTCAAGACTGAGGATAGCCGGTGTCACTGCAGTCTGTAAAATGTCAAGAAAGGAGATCCAGGGAACTACAGGCTAGTGAGCCTTACCTCTGTGCCTGGAAAGGTGAAGGAACAGCTTGTTCTGGATGCCCTCTCCACACAATTGGAAGAGGAAAAGGCTATTGGGCATAGTCAGCATGGATCCACCATTGGGAAGTAATGTTTGACCTCCTTTCGTAAATGAGAGGGGAGAACTGGATACACGACAGATACAGAGAAGGCTGAGATACCAAATGAGTTTTTCTGACTTGGTCTTCGCTGGCATGCAGGATTCTGATATTTCTGACATCCCTGAAGCTCGCATGCCTGAGTCTCTAGGTGGGAACCTGGGAACTAAATCCCATGCCTCCCCAGCTGTAAGAGCCAAGCACATCTGAGACCGCCGCGTGAGACTGAATATATACAAGTCTGTGGGGCTGGATGTCATGCACTCCTAAAGGATCCTAATTGGATGACATGCACTCCTAAAGGAGCTGGCTGATGTGGTTGCTGAGCTGCTCTCCATTGTATTAGAAGAGGCGTGGCTGTCAGGAAAAGTCCCTGGGAACTGGAAAAGAGAAAACATCACTCTCATTTACAAGAAAGGGAGGAAGTAGGACCCAGGGAACTCTAGGCCACTGAGCTTCCCCTCAATGCCTGAGAAAATCATGGAACGGATCCTCCTAGAAGATGTGTTAAGGCACATGAGGGATAAGTGGGTGATCAGAGACAGCCAGTATGGCTTTACCAAGGGAAGGCTGCGCCTGACCAATCCATTGTGGAGTGACAACATTGTTGGACAAAGGGAAGGCAACTGATATCTACCTGGACTTGTGCAAGGCCTTTGAGATGGTCCCCCTCCGGAACCTTATCCCTACACTGGAGAGGTACAAATTTAAGGAGTGAAATCTTTGGTGGATAAGGATTTCTTTGGAAGGCCATAGACAGAGGGCTGTGGTGAATGCCACTGTGTCCAGGTGGAGGCCAGCATCAAGCGGTGTCCCCCATGGGCCTGTCTTGTGTCCGGTGCTGTTCAACATCTTCATCAGTGACATCAATTACAGGGTCAAGTGCATCCTCAACAAGTTTGCTGATGACACAAGGCTGAATGGTACAGCTGACACATTAGAAGGAAGGGACGCCATCCAGAGGGACCTCGTCAAACTCAAAAGATGTGAACCTCATGAGGTTCAACACAGCAAAGTGCAAGGTTTTGCACTTGGGTCGGAGTAATCCCGGATACGTATACAGACTGGGAGAACTCCTTGAAAGCAGCCCTGCAGAGAAGGACCTGGGGGGCCTGGTGGCTGAAAAACTGAACGTGAGCCAGCAGTGTGCTCTTGCAGCTGGGAAGGCAAATGATATTCCGGGCTCTGCCAGAAGAGGGATGGCCAGCAGAGACTGGGAGGTGATTGTCCCTCTTTACTCTGCCCTCGTGAGGCTCCGTCTGGATTACTGCGTCCAGACCTGGGGCTGCCAGTGCAGTAAAGATGTGGAGAGATGCGTTGGAGAGGGTCCAGAGGTGGGCCCTGAAGATGATGAGAGGGCCAGAGCACCTGTCCTGTGAAGACAGGCTGAAGGAGCTAGGCTCATTCAGGAGAAGAGAAGGCTGTGAGGAGACCTCATGGCAGCCTTTCAGTATCTAAAAGGGATTATAAAAAGGAGGAGAATCAACTTTTTACTCAGGTAGATAATGAGAGGACAAGGGTGAATGGTTTTAAGCTGAAGGAAGCATTGGATGTCAGGGAAGTTCTTCTCAGTAAGAGAGCTGAGGTTCTGAACAGACTGCCCAGAAAAACTGTGGGGTGCTCCGTCCCTGCAAGTGTTCTAGATCAAATGCATGGGGTCTGGGCAACCTGGTCTAGAACTGGATCTGGAGGTCGGTGGCCCTACCTGGGGCAGGGAGGTTGGAACTTGATGGTTCTCAGGGTCCCTTTCAATCCAATCCGTTTTGTGATTCTAGGACTCTGTGAATAAAGGCTGAGTAATCTGGGTCTGTTCAGCCTGGGGAAAAGAGGATTGAGGGGGATCACGTAAATGTTTATGAGAACCTCAAGAGAGTTGGGAGGCAAATGGAAGAGGCCAGGCTCTTCTTGGTGGTGTGTAGCGATAGAACAAGGAGTAATCATATACTGGAAACTCCACACCTCACAGTACTACCATCAGGTGTTGTTAAACGTACTAATGGCCTCTTGAAATGGACACTGGAACCCAAGAGTCAAGACAGGCACAACTGGTGACAGATGCAGTAACAAAGGTCAGGAGTCACTGGGGAATGAATGGGTCCCCATGGCCCACTGCATTCTGCCCTGAAGCCCCATTCTTACTTCCTGGAAAAACACAACCTGAAGATCCTGTAAATTCACTCTGTTTTCCAGGACAGCCGCTCCTAGGTAACTTTCCAGTACCAGGGCAAGTACATGTGACTGTAAAGACTGCCCCTGAGTACAGGGGGATGATCACCTCCCTGCTCCTGCTGGCTACACTATTTCTAATACAGACCAGGATGCCGTTGGCCTTCTTGGCCACCTGGGCACACTGCCGGCTCATGTTGAGCCGAGCATCAACCAACACCCCCAGGTCCTTTTCCTCTCTACATTCTTCAAGCCATTCTGCCCCAAGCCTATAGCATTGCATGCGGTTATTGTGGCCAAAGTGCAGGACCCGGCACTTGGTCTTATTGAACCTCATCCCATTGAGCTCAGCCCAGCTGTTCAGCCTATCCAGATCCCTCTGAAGGGCCTACCTACCCTCAGGCAGATTGACACATCCTCCCAACTTGGTGTCATCTACAAACTTACTGAGGGTACACTCAATTCCCTCATCTAGGTCATCAATAAAGACATTAAACAAGATGGGCCCCAATATTGACCCCTGGGGGACACCACTCGTAACAAGACGCCAGCTGGACTTAACTCCATTAACCACATCAGGGTGTCTGAAATCAAAAGTTTTACTCTAAAGCTGAAGGCGAGATGGCTAGGGAACCTCCACTGCTGGAATGGCCAGCAAAAGAGGGAAGTCTCAGGACTTGTATGCAGTTTTATCTTTCCCTCTGAGTGGAATTTGGGAACATACAGTCCTCTGGGGTACGTAGTTCACTTCTGAGGACCAGGTATCCAGAAATCTGGTGTGGTACTTTAATAGTACCATATCATTTTAAAACCTTGTTTTAAACAAATAATAAAATCATCAAATCTTTGAATTGCAGTGATTTCTAAAATGAAATAATTGAATGCTTGATTAAAATACTACCTAACCTGAATTTCTGCAGAAGTCAATTCAGTTTAGCAAAAGGAATGCACAACTATATCCTTACACACTTGTTGACCAAAGATCAAATGTAAAAGCAAGTTTGTTAAGCCAGAATATGTTTTATGACTGAAATTGTATGTGAATAACAACACAGCTGTAATACAGTGACAGAGCTTTCAAATTTTATGGTATGATGAATTGTTACTGTCAAGGCCATTAAGAATATACAGCAATAAATTGGTATGCAGACAATGTGTTTTTACACTATTCAACCTCCCTGTTCTGCCACAAAGCCTCACTCTTAAGAGGTTGTAGTGAAAGATTGACTTTTGCTGTCATATACTCAGTACTGCCTACGATAAGCAGGGATGCCCACAATCAAAACTGCAAACAAAGGGTAATTATCTGCCATAAGCAAATAAAGTTATTCCTTTAATAACAACGTTCCATTCAAAAATAAGAAAGAAACTACAAATATCCTGCATCCTGTTTCTACACCAGAAGCTGCACAGAATACTCAATACTTGTCACCTTAACGGGACTCCTGCTAATACAACCTGACGACGTTCAGAAAAACAGGATTTGGATCTCAGTTCAGTATTCAGCCACTGCCTAATGAGAATCATGTTGATCACAAGAAGAAAAATCCCCACCCCCTGAAAGAAATTTCCTATAGCTGCGGGATCAAGTGGAAGACTAGAGACAATTTGATGATGAAAGCAAAAAGGCTGTATTTTTAAATATTTCCTACCATATACAAGAACAAATGCAGGATGTGTTGTTTGCTTAGTTTTATTAATTTATTTTGCAGGAATCTGCAACTTGGAGTATGCACTTTCTGGAGGTACCATGCATGCATAGCCTCTGAATGCCTTTATACAATTTCAACTCTTAGTAATAAGTTCATTCACAGCATACACAAGTCTAGAATGTAGACACCATATATACAGGATTAAACAAGATCGTGTCTTCTTGTTTTAATGAAAAAAATTTAACAGGGTTTCACACAGCAGGAAATATGGATTAGATACACTGGTGCCACCATAAATAAATAAATTCCAAGAACACAATTTTTTAAAATCTTTCCAAAGGTATTGAAAGTCCAGGATTATAATATTGCATTAACTCCACTGACTTATGATTATTCAAAACCAATAAAACAGTCGCATTAATATCTATGGACATAAACAGCAACAAAAGCCCCAAACTGAAGAATCTGGCAGAGGTCAGTCACGGCCAGCTTCAAATAACGCTGACATTCTGAAACAAAACAAACGCAGCAGCACAGAGAAACAGTACTGACTATGAGATGTGTAATTGTGCACATCATCTTTCTTAACGGGATGGAGAGTCGCTGTAGTATGGAGCACATCAGTTCTATTGTGCCAAAGAAGCTGATGAATTGTCTATGTCCAACGGTCCATTTCTTGTCAGGATAGTCGTTTTCACATTCTAGGGTGTATCACTGGATTTCAAATAGCAATTATCATCCTGATGACAATATCATCACATTCTTTTTTATTTTTTTTTAAACATTCGTCTTTGTTTTCACTTTTTCTTGTCTCTATTTCAACTCAAGTATTTTTATTTCAGTTCCAAAGGGGTTTTACAATCAATTTAAAATGTAAGAGTACTTAGAAATTGAAATGAGAAAGATGTATAACCGGGAGAGATAAAATAACTGAAAGGGTATTGTTTAAAAAATGCAGTTTCGTAGCATAACATATTCGGAAAGTACTGAGACCAGCTCTTTTAAGAATTATTACACCTTTTCACCACAGCTCCCAGATTTCAAGAGAAACACACACATACCACAGACACACAGATACACAATTCAATCTGATCTAAGACTACATTTTACAAAGTACTTCCTTTTGCTTGACTTCACACCCCTTTCCTCTTCAATCAAACAAGACTAATAATTACATCGAATTAAAAGTAGATTGAAAGTTCAGAATTTTTTTTTTTTGGTTTGCTATACTCTGAATCGTTTTCCACAAGCCCCACTCTAAATAAAACTCTTAAAAGAACTACAGTAGTATTCTATAATTATAGGGATTTCATCTTAATAGCACAGTAAATATAAAATTAGCTTTATAAAATTTCAGTGAGTGGTGAAATCACTTCAAATGTTCCAACGTCTGAGTAGTTACAAACTCTACCAACCTAGTAACACATTTGAGGGAGAGCTCCGTCATTAAGGAAAAAAAGAAGATACAAGTAGTGCATTAACTCGACACAGTGGCATCAGCATCCCACCATTCACACATACACACAAAAGTTTTATACAATACAGTGCATTTTTATATGCCAGCTGACATCAGGGTTTCATGTGCATTCAATAAATATTACACAAACCAACCTTTTTTGTTTGTTTGTTTTTTTGGCATAATCTACAATTCATTGTGGGTGCAAAATCACCTGCAGCACCTGCTTTCAGAAGGAAAACAAATCATCATCATTCAGAATACAGTTTACATTCTAAGAAACTAAAAATATTTAAGCACCATGTAAAGTCTGCACTATTAATGTCTCTGCGAGGGCATTTACAAGTAAAGGAATACAATGGAGGGTTTTTTTTTGTACAAACAACAAACGAGAGCAAGTGAATGACTGGAGTAAAATTGTTGGTACAATGGAATTCACTTGTGTTTTAATGGCACTCACTCAGTCTTCCAAAAAGTATCTTGGTGTCAAGGCAGCCTTCCTTCTCTTCTGGTAAAGCTATGGCTAAGACTTAATGGGTCTCCATTAACGCCAGAAACTATGCACTTACTGTTATTTCAGACCAGCGAATTACTGGACTGCACACACTTTAATCAGAAGTAGCATCTATTCTGCTTGAAAATGACAACTACAATGATGCACAACACCTACTCTCATTTGCTGACTGCCATTTTAATTGCTGTCATTTTGTATTCCAGCAAACGAACGCTTCTAGAATTTCAACAGAAGTACAAATGAATAGAAAACTGGAATAACACAAAGGCAAAGGCATCAGGATAGAAAAGTCATGAAGTTACTGGCATCGTTCCGAGTAATTCATTTATACAGCCAGTAACAGCAGTGGTATTGTTCATCCTAGGTGTAACGTTTCTGCTCATCTGTTTTCTTGATACCACTTTTGTCAACATGCTCACTTACACAAGCACAATTAATAGTTGTTTTCAAACTTTACGTGGATGGCAATCCCCCCTCACACAGCATAAAAGAGAAGGTCTGAAGGGACAGAAACTCTCTCTGATGCCTTTGACTTTGTTTTGCCCATCAGTGGTGCGCACTGATTGCTGGAGTTCTTTTAGCTTATTTAAAATTATGCTGAAGATTTAATTAGTGCAAGAACATATTGAAAAATGCCAGATCAAATACTGGTTCCTCATCTAAGGTCACAGTTTATTTTTTATCATCATCTTTACATGCAGGGAGAGAAGACACCAGATTGAGCAATGAAGCTGAGATACATTTTCCACCACCCACCTCTTACAAGTGCTGCCTGCTTTTGAATAAGGATTCAGACACGTGATTGTTCCACCACAGCTTAAAATATTATCACGCATCAAATGAATTGTGGTAATTGATCACATGGATAGGGCTGCCTTAAGAACAATCTACAATGAAATAGTTTGAATCTCTCCTGGTCAGCTTCTGCATCACAGAAGTGAAGTCAATTACCACAACTCAGCTGACATGCTTGGTTTCATCTCTGATTCTTGAAGAAAGTACACCATAAAAGCTCAAATGCACTGTGCCGGCCTCTGAAGGGCACACAAAACCTCCTACTCAGTTGCAGTTTTGAAACACAATCATCCAGCTGCCCAAAACCAAGTTCAATTCCAAAAATAATGAGTGCTTTATTACAGCAATCCGAAGCATTCAGACAAATTGGAGATCACCTTTATAATACAGTATATCGTATGCATGAAAGTACCAGTATGATTTTCAGCTGCAAGTCTTGTGTTCTTCAACCTACAGCAAATACTTCCTGATCAAAACAAAAAAGAATGCAGTGTGTAATTTTTTTTCTTCAAGATCTGCCATCTGCTACTTTATACAGGCTGGTTTATTAACAATGTGCAAATAAACCTGAACTGAAGAGCTAATTGATTATTTTTCAGCTAACTCTGAACTGGGGCACAAGGTACCCTCTGCGATGTAAACATTGTAAATTCTTCATAAATTGAAAGCTGAAAGAGCCTAAGAAACTGGGTACAAATGCTTCTGATACAGAATCATGGCTGAGCTTGAGTCTTTCAAACCAAATCTGGGGTAGTTTGTGTTTGGCATAAGTCACCGTGCTGCTACAGCACAGACTTAGAAAATTGTTGTATATAAAAGCATACTTTTGGCTTTTAGACACAACGGCCAAATGAACGCATGCGGTAGTATTTTCATCCACAATATGGTACAACTCATTCTTTGTTTATTACCAGTGTTGACACAGCCAGGTGAGCACTGTACATGCAAAAGGGATTGTAAAAAATTACCTCTGATTTAAACTCTCTGTAACACTCACACAGTATCTCGTCTAGTCACCTTAGGTCACTATTTCAAACAGTAATTTTTTTGTAGACATAAATTACCCTGTAAAAAGCAGCAATTACAAAAAAAAAAATCAAAAAACAACAAGAAGGGTCTTTTATGTTTCCCCTCCCTTCTCTTTCTATACATTGAAAAATTAATGGTTGCATTTACCTGTCTTCTTTTTCATTAGCTTACAATCTAGAAGCACAGGGAGCCTTTGTTTTCCAGCTAGCTGTAGCCAAGTTAAATCAACTCTGGCTCTTCAGTTTTTTGGGTTCAGTGTAACATTTCACACCATTCCTAAGAGTCCTATCACTTGATGTTTTTTAAATTAATTTTTTTTTAAGAGCTACTAAGCAGTAACTGTAACCACAGGACTAAACACCAGTAGTTATTTGCTTTCCTGCATACATTCTTCCTGAAATTAATCCTTTTATATTTTCAGGTTTTCTTTTCTGCTTTGTTCACTGTAATAGGATAAGAAAGAATTTCACCCTTATTTCTTTTCTAGCGTGTCACAAAGCAGAAACGACTTAACACATTTCCTCCAACCCTTTGCAATATGAAGATTGTAGACGAGCAAAGGCTGGGCAAATGGACTGAAAGGTTCCCCATGTTTCCTTCTCCTACAGCTGTCAGCTTGAGAGCCTGTTTTCAACCCAATGCAGCCCCTTCTTGTTTTTCAAGTGTATCGTGGCATTTCACACTGCTCACAGCGATTTAGTGCTGGGTGATTTAGAAAGGTGCAGCTATCGCAGTTCCACGGAGCCCCTTCAAAGTCTTCATCTCTTGGCTGAGTCCGTGCAGTCTGCTTGGAATTGTTTGGATGTTCTAGAAAAATAAAAAATTTTAAAAAAGGGAAAAAAAATGTTTCTTATTTGAGAAGAGGAGGAGGATGGGTAATTTTTCTGTATTGATAAAACATTTTTTATTTCCTATAGCACATCTAAACCAGTTTGTGAAATCTGATTATTTTAAGTATTTCACTTCTGTGAAGAGCCACTTAACCATACTGCATTAGAACAAAATCAAGTCACTACTGTTACGTCCATGATATTGCTAAAGGTTTAATAGCTTAAAACTTAACAAATTAAGTTTCTTACTAGCACTCCATCCATTAACATCATCCTGTTAAGAATGACCTGATGTCTATTAAGTCTCCTACCACGCTTCAAATTCCAATAAACTTCCTTTTATCTGAAGTGAAAGACAGCTTTAAATCAGATCCTCCTAACAGTTTGACCAACAATATACTTTCTGTTTATTTTCTGGCATTTATCCAGGAGGAAGAACATGCAATATAAAAATAAAATGACAGGCCTACATCAAAACTAGGAGATTCACAGAACTGCAGAACAGCTGAGGTTAGAAGAGAACTCTGGTTTAACTCCGTGCTCAAGAACGGACACATAGAACAGGCTGCTCAAGACCATGTCCAGGCAGCTTTTGAAGATCTCTGAGTAAGGAGACTCCACAGCCTCACTCTGGATGATCCATGCCAGTACTCAGTCACTCACAGTGTCAAACTGCTTCCTAATGTTTAGGTGGAATACTGCCTCTAGTCTTGCCTCTCAGCACCACTGAGTCTAGCTCCACCTTCTTTGCACCCTCCTTTCAGGTATTCATAGACGCTGAGATCGCCCTGAGCTTCCTCTTCTCTATGCTGAGCAGACTCAGCTTCCTCAGCCTCTCCCTGTAGGAGAGGTGCTCCACACCCTTGATCACATTCACAGTCTTACACTGCACTGTCAAAGGCCTTATTAAATCCAGGAAGGCAATGGTTCACTGCTCTCACATCCAACATCACCTACCAGGCTGATCATTTTATTATAGAAGCTTATCAGGCTGGACAGGCATGACTTCCCTTCAATTAATCCATGATAACTGCTTCTGATTATTTTCTTGTCTTTCAAGGGTCTGAAAAGGGTCTTCAAGACAAGCTCTTCCATCACCTCCTCAAGGATTGAGGCCTGTAGCTCCCTACGTCTTCCTTCTTCCCACTCATGAAGACAGGAATGACGTTTGCTTTCCTCCAGTCTTTGGGCACTTCTCTGAGTTGCCACGATTCCTCAAAGATCATACAGAGCAACCTCAATCAAATCTGCCAGCTTTCTCAGCATTAACAGGTGAATTCTATCACTAACGAATGTTTAGTATGCTTAAGTACTCCCTGGCCTGGCCCACTCCACCAACAGTACATCCCTCCTGGTCTCTGCAGCCTGGCATTCTTGAAGGTTGGTCTCACTGGTAAAGACTGAGACACAAAGTGCATTCAGTACCTCAGCATTTTCCCTGTCTCCTGTAATCAGCTCTTCTGTTTCATTCAGGAGAGTCCATATTTCCCACAGTCTCCCTTTTGTCACTGATGCAGACTTCTCCAAGGCCAGGTTGGATGGGACCTTGAGCAGTCTGTTCTAGTGGAAAATGCCCCTCTGTCCATGACGGGGTTCTGGAGCTAGACAGTCTTCGAGGTCCCTTCCCACCAAAGGATCATTCTATCAAGTCTTGTTGCTCTTTGCATCCCTGGCCAGATTCAATTCCATTTGGGCTTTAGCTTTACTAACTCCATCCCTGGATACTCTGATAGTATCTCTACTCCTCCATGGTTACCTGCCCTTGCTTCCAAACTCTGAATGCTTACATTTTATGCTTGAGTTTGGCTAGCTCCTGGTTCACCCAGGCAAGCTTTCAGGTAATTTTGCCTGACTTCCTCTTTGTTGGAAAGCATTGGTCACGAACCTGGGAGAGGTGATCCTTCAACAGCATGTGCTAAGTAGCACTTAAATCTGTTTTCATTCACATAAACATCAGTACATATAAATACATAATCATACACGTATTTGATTGCAACCCATGAAGGAACCAAGAAAGGATTTCTGATGTCTGCTACCAACACTTCAATCATCAGGCAATCTCTGGTAAAAAAAAAAACCTAAACTTTCCAAGATGTGGAAATCCAACATTTTACAAAATGTTAATATTCTAAACAATGTTAGAATTACTTAGAAGGAAAGGTTAAGATATCCACCTGCTAAACAGACATTGACAGATTAAAAATAAACAAACAAAAACAACTTAAGTTGTAGAAAATAAAGCACTGCAATTTGTGATTCAAAGTGCACACACTGCTCAGTATCATCTGCTCAGAAATTTAACAGATGGCTGACAACAACAGTGCAAGTAACACCTAGGTTTGTTTACAAAAACATACTTAAAGAGAAAAAAAAGTATCCTCCTTGCTTAAATATAAGCCCTATCCAGTCCAGATGCAGTATAACCATATTAGCAGCATGTGGCCTAAACAGATTCTCGCTAAGCAAGCAAGTCGTGTGGGCAGAAGACTGCATTCATGTTGACTAGCCAGCCTGAAGCACAGAGCAGAACCTTGTCTGTCCACACCTGCCTGTCTATCCATATCTTAATAACTTAATAGTAAGGAGAATGGGGTTTTCTAGGAAAAAAAAAAAATGAATTTGACAGGTCTATGTTAAAAGCTGAGCTCAAAATACAAAATACCAACCCTAACACACATCACTGCTAAGTTGATGGACAAAACCTGGAAGCTAGTCTTAAGTCACAACAAATTCCTACACAACAGTAATTCTAATTGTCAGTAAAATCATGTATTTCATCCAAGTCTTGCACATTACTTTGCTCAAAAAGAAAAAAAAAAATAGACTAGTGTAATTAGGAGCACCTCACTAAACATCACTGAGTACCTTGAATCAACCACACCATCCCTGCAATTTAACATGAATTTTGTGCCACTGCTCACCTGATGCTATCTATCTTCACTGTGCACTAGAACTTGTGCAGGGAACATATCTCAAGGTGGGTTTTTTTTAAACTGATACACAGGTGAGCAGCAGCCCTAGGCCTTTTAAAATTTCCACAGGCATTTTAGAACATCAAAGGGAAAAGTACTCGATTCAGAAGAGGGAGGAAAAGTGCTTACTAGCAACTATATTATTTATCGTTATTATTAAAAATTAAATTTGGATTTTCAAACAGAGCATAAAAATACTAAATCAGAAAAGTAAGTTTTTCCACTAGTATTTTTAGTACACACTGCTCACATTAAGAGGAGGCAGTATTATGAACTCATCACACAACATTTTCAGAGAAAAGAGCACAGAGCACAGGATCCTGGATAAGCTGTTTTAGTAGTAAGATATAAAGTACTTAAAAACATTTGCTAACATTTGAAATTAATTCTTTCAACAGAATTCAAGAGCCAACTGAAGAAAAAAAAACAATCAAACAAAAACAGCCAACCAAACACCTGTGCAAAGAATAACTGAGACAAATGTAGGATTCTGCTCCAAAGGGACCCCTCATACACACTCGAGTGCAGAGTGCTACTGAGCTATGCAGCCACTAGGTGTCTGCTTAGCGTGAGCTGAATCACTCTGACACACTGACTCAACCTCCACAAAACTAAGACTGAATATGCAGCTCCTGTGTGGACATAAAACTCAGGGCCTAAGCAGGATTGAAATCCTATATGCTATTCAAATAGTGCAGAACATCTCTGAGACCAATAATGAACCTGTTTAAGTGGGACACGCAGACCCATCTAAGAAAACTTATTTTATCACAATTCTTAAATTATCTCATGCTCTCTGCTCTCTAAAAAGTACAAACTTCAGGGCTACTACTGTGAAACTCATATTCTGAACACAAAATTAAAGCATAGCCAGGCAAGTTAAAGTTTTTAATTATAAGTATAAATGCAAATTTTAAGAAGTTTAACTATTAAATCCTAAAACATACATTACAAGACAGAAAGAACTCCTGGTGTAGAAGTTCTAGACGAAAAATATTTATTAAAAATATAATTAGGAAGCTCTAGGTAAAGTGTTATGAGTTTGTATACTTTCAAATCCTTTTCCAATAGTGAATATCAGTATTTACCAAGAACACAGTAACAGAACTCACACTAGAAACAAGCTGCCTGATTACAGCAGTTATATAAACAAGGCTTGGTTTGTTTTATATAAAGAAAAAAAGTAAAACATCTTTCTCAATGCAGATATGGCAAGCTGATGTTTGTTTTTTGACCTACCCTTTTTATATGGCTTTGGTGGCACAACAGGACCAGGCTCTATGTTATCGTAGAAGTTACATGTGGCTTTCGGATCAAAGTTCCCTGTTAGAAAAGATAAGTAAGAAATTATAATTTAAACATCACTTACACGTCTAACCAGTGCCAGGAATATCTAGAGTCTGCAGATCTTACACATCTTTTTTACTATTACATGTTATTCTCGCTTTTTCCCCCAAACATATTTTGTCACATATGTCCAGTTTTGTGTTGATTCTACTAATTTTTGGCAAGCTAATCCCATACTGAACGATAATTCCAGTTCAACATTCTGCAGTGTTTTAAAACCTGGGACATTTCAAATCTTTCTGTATGATAGCCTTAGTTAAAAAGAGAGAAGGAAAAAAAAAAAGGAGGACTATGCATTTTGGATCTATTTGATTGTATTTATGTCAAGTTTTGGTCACAGAAAGGGTTTTAAATATCTAAATAGAATTGCCAGCTTCTCAGTGGCTACCTGTGTTTCTGATTTGTATCACTTCGTCAGAGGTAATTTAAAAACATTAAGTAAAGAACCTTCAGCTAGGGATTATTAATATTCACTTCACTCTTGACAAGGTCACTGTCTACTTGGTAATGTAATGTACCAACAGAGAAATTTGCAAGTCAAGTTTACCAGGTTGAAACTGAGAATAAGTTAATTAAAACAGAACATTATATTTGTATTTGAGTCCAAGAATATCCATATTTAAATATACACTACATTTAAATTATGTTTCTCAAAAACCATCAGTTCTGTACCTCTAGACTGAAGGAGATCAACTTCTTTCAGTGTACAATCAACATTTATCTGGAGCTGTCTGTTGAGGCTTCTCAATTTGGTCATTTCCTCAGGCTAAGGAAAAATAACCCAAGACAGCAATTGCAGGAGAGTCAGCATCTTATCGAACATATAGATAACAGCGCAATATCTATGTTAACAGCTTTATTGGAAACTGAGTATAGAGAAGGTGCTGAACAAAACAACCAAGATTACACTGTCGTCCCCTTCCTGCCACTCAATTTCTTTCCTTAAGAAACATTCTCCAACTGGCACTTGAAGCAGTGATAAGAAAAAACAAAAACAAGCCAACGAAAATGAACAAGTTAATACTAAAATCCATTCATAAAAGGCATTGCCTTACACAAGTCTACAAAATCACACTCTTTACTAAAATCTGTATAAAATGATGACTTGCTACATCAGTTTACATTGCAAATATCTGGAAAAGGAACATGAACTGCACTTCACTTAAACTTCTGATCTTTGACATCCCTGGCCAGATCCAGTACAGGGCAAGTCGGGCTTTGGTTTTCCTAACATCATTCCTGTATGTTCAGACAGTGTCTTCTGTACTCCTGCCTGGACCATACCTGCCAGATGCCACTCTAAACACCTAAGACAGATGAGACACACAGCAGCTACATACTTCAGCAGCTAACTGCCTATGTATTGTTCCCAAAGCATAGTATGCTTTCCCGCCTACATCTGTCTGCACTGTTTATGAGAGCACAGCGAACAAGACTGAAGTGATTTGGCTAACAACTACATAAATCGAAGGCTATTTTTCAGTCAGATGAGTTCTCTTATCAAGGTCATACAGATATCCAGGCTAGAGTCACTAGTGGTTAAAAGACACAGAGATAGGAAGAAGTAACAGGGAAAGGTGGAGTGAGGTACAGGCTATTTCAGTCAACACCACTAGTGAACTGTTACATACACCAAATGAGAAATGGAACGTCTAAGAGATGCGGCTACCCAAACAGCAAAATACCTTGATACAATGAAAAACCATTCAAAATTACATCAACAACCAAGCTGGATATGGCTCAGACTCTATAAACAGACTTGGATGTACACTGTCATAGGTTGTTATGAAAGTAACTATCTGTTCCATGGCCCAAAAAAGCACACAGTTCTCAAAAATTCTGTTCTGAAACCTAAGAAAGCTGGATGCACATTTCTTAAATTACAAGAAGTGGCTCCCTACAAGCCAAGAACTTAGAGAAAAACCATTTCCAAACACTGAAGATTTTGGAGGTATGTTATACTTTAGCTTATGAAAGGATAAGAAATAAATTTATATCTTGAATTAAAATACTAACAAATCGCTTACTGTTGGAATTGCAGTTGTACAGCTAACTCTTCGAAGTCGTCTCTGCATTAGATCATGCTCCATACCATTGACTTCAGCTTTCAGGCGTTCAAGCTCTTCTTTCTCAAGCTTCAGTTCCTTTGCTAATCTCTCCATCCTTGCTCGCTGATGTAATAGCAAGGCTAATTTTTCACATGGAAGAAATAATTACTGACAAAAAAAAATACTGGAACACCAAACTCTTAGTTTATATATAATATTCACAAGTGATCGTTCTGGAAAAAAAAAAGTGATCATAAACATGCAATCAAATACCAGTGTGAAGATGCTTTCATGCCAAATGAACTACAGTTTTGGATAAGATTCTTCCGGAATAAAAATACATTTTAGTAACTCAAAGTTGATATTACCATTTTGGTCAATGCTTCTTTTTTTGCATTTGGTCTTTCTCATCTCAAAAATACAAAGGCACCTGCACAAGGAGAAAGCTTCTCAGGATGAAACAGCAATCTAGTTATGTTAATGCTATACTGACTGAAAATCAAATACCAGATGTAAGATCAGAAGATAACACGTTTCATAGCCGGCGTTCAGTAGCGTCAGACAGCAGCCTTAAGACATCAGCCAAATGTCAGTCCTGAATAGCTGTGGGTTTTTTTTCTTTCAGTACCATTACAGACCATACAATATTATCTTGTAGTATTTTTAGCTTTTCAGAGTGTACTAAGTTTCTCAATCCTACAAGTTCATCACCGTTCAAAGGCAGACCTTCAGAACTTCAATAAAACTGACTAGACGTGAATCCTGAAGGGGAAACAAAGAAAAAAAAATGTAGCTGGGGGCAGAGCTGAGGTCCTTCAAAGTCATTAATTCTACAATTTGCTGCCCTCTCATCTCTCTCTGCTGAAATAAAAGAGTTCTGACTACCTAGAAAATGATATGAATTTTTGCATGTAAATATTCCTCAGTATTCCATCATGACATAAAATTGGACAAGTTAATTAGTGCAATGCTTAGCACTCTCCGATCCATGTATTTTTACCTGATGAAAGTCTACCAGGACAGAGAAAAATAAGAGAAATTTGCTGCCAGTATTCAAGCAGGTATGCTACTAAAGTAACAATCATCAAACTGCTCAATTATACAAAGGCACCATAGAATCTGAAAAATGCTACTTCATATTAAGTTCTGGCCAGCACTTGTCCATTTCTTCACTTCTATGCTGGCAAATAAAAAAAAAGAAATACTTGCATACTAGATGAGGGGAAAAAAAAAGAGAAATAAAAAGATAAAAAAATAAGCAACAGTATGATGCAGATTACCAGAAGAGGATAAAAAAAAAAGCCGGGGCATAAAATGACAGTACTTTTATCAGTTGTCAGTACTCAGTGCAAAACAAGAGCACCTTACTTTTGACTTGTATGGATCCAGCAATTCAAAGTCAAAGAATAAACACTATAAATCTTCTTGAAGAATAACATCAGATATTTTTATAATACACGCTCCAATATTACTAAACAAAATCGTTCTCATCTTGACTAAGTTAAATGTATGTTAGTCATTCAAGAGATAGAGTTTGGGAGACAATGTTTTTAAAAAGAAATTCAGATATCAGCTGTAAGATTTGTCACTGTTAAAATCATATCCTGCTTTCCCATGACTTTCCTGATTAAATTAATCCAATAGTGGATATGGCTTCATTACATAGCTTGGCATTATGCTTTAGTACAACTGATCAAACTTGACTCTTGCTGCAAAGAAACAGTTCAAGTACAGACACCAGAATGGCTTTTTGGTAACAGTTTTCACAATGGTTCTATCCAGACGGAAATTAAGATATCTTGTTCCCTATATTAACCTTTCAAGGATACTCCTCTTAAGGCCTCTAAGTGGTAGTGAAGAGTATTAATGATAGCTCTGTCGACAAGCTAAAATAGCTGAACAGACACAAAGCAAAATAAGAAATCAAGAACTACAGCACAGGATTACAAGCATTGCTTCAGATCTCCCAAATTGAGATGGTGGCTGAAAAGAGAAATATAGGAAGCAATTCTTTTTCAAATGTCGATTTAGAAACAGAACACATTCTTTAAATTTCCTGCTGATAATCACTGTGTCATTAACCCAACTGATTTGTTTGAATGCTTGCAGTCTGATTCATTTAATTCCACTTCATTTAATTCCACTTTTCTCACGGTAACTTGCTTTCTAGATTTGAAATTTGAAATCCATTTCAAATCTAGAAAGCAAGTTACCATGAGAAAAGTCGTTTTCAGCTAAAGGTTAAACTTCATTACTTCTTGTTTTTCAACTACATTTTTAATTCTTTACTCATGTATGGCATTAAAACTAACTACACTCTGTCCCTATGCAGAATACACACCCTAAAGCCTGTCTGCCAAGCTATTTCTTTGAAAATTCTAAGTGCAAGAAGTTCTTGAAAATAATTATATTTCCTGTTTAAAAAAAAAAACAAAAGGATTTGTATTGACATGAAGTAATTTTAGTTGCAATTCTCCCTCTTTCATTTAATACTCCTTCAATCTAAACCAAATAAATTGGATTAAAATTCCTTACAAAAGTTTTGATTCAGCTTTTACAACAGACCTAGTACTGAACAAATCTACGTGCTGCAAAGTTCTTCAAACAAACAAAACCGTATAAACTATATAATAAATAATATAACAATAACATAGTTCTTAAATGCAGAAGTTCCAAACCAGACATGCAGCATATGTTAGCTGTAGCATTCTCTTCAGAAAACCTATTTTGTTAAAAGCACAGCAACTTTCTGAGCTTCAAAAATTCTTTACGTTTAGATCAATATTTGGTACAATCTTTTAAAGAAAGAATATAAACTAATTAGATTATTTTTGTTGTTATTTTTGTTCTTCTCTGTATCGGTTTGGTATTTCCCACTTAATAAGTAACAAAATCAAGCTGAAAATGCATTTCACAGACAGCAACGTGCACAGTAAAATGATTACCTTGAGTGTAAGCATAGTCATCCGATCCAGAACTAGAACTTCTCTGATACTTATGGCTTCCCTTTTCTCCTCCAGATCCTGGGATTACAGAAATAGGCTGAATAGGTTCTGGTGCTGCAGTACGCTCTTCTTGGTCCACTAAATTTAAAAGATTCTCAGTCGGTGCTCGACCTACTGTGATTTTAAAAATAGTTGGGTTTGGCTGAGATACCATTACCCGAGGAGACTGTGTTGGTGCACCTGTAGGTCCAGTTGGTTGAGTGTAGGTAATATATACTGGATTAACACTAAATGGAGGTTTGGGTTGACCCGACATACCTCTTGATGGAGAGCTTGAAGGAGGAGTAGTGGCTGCATACAGTGGGTGCTGGTTTCGTTGAGATGGTTGATTACTTATTGGTGAAGGGCTTCTGTTCATTGCAGTCCCAGGTCTTTGCGGTGGTTCAACTGTAATTTCTATTTTATTCATGGAACCTTTGGATAAACTAGGTCCAGCAAAAGGAGGAAGATACGATACAGAGTGACTGCCTTGTTTTTGAAAAGTCTGCGATGCTTGCTGATATGGATGAGGAGGGACATTTGAGGGACTAGGGGGCATAAAAACATGTGAACTCTGATGACTCAGCTGAGGCTGAACCTGGTGCTGAGGAGAGCCAAAGGGAGAGGGGCACTGGGATGCCGGCGGTGATCTGAAGGCTGATTGAGGGATCTGAGGTTGTTTAGGAGAATACTGAGAAGGTTGGTAGTTCTGTTGATGTGGATACACAGGTAGAGGACGGGGAGTATAATGTGGAACTGGGCCCTGTGGCGACGAATGCCACGGTGTATTCTGAGGAGTCTGTCGTCCTGAAGAACTTTGAGATGTTTGTCTAATATAAATAGAGCCAGGAGTCCCATAAAGATTGCTTGGAATCTGTGGAAGAATTTGTAGAGCTCTGGGTACACTCTGTCCAGAGGGGAGGTTTTGTGATACTGTAACAGTAATGGGATTTGTACTGTACCGAGGTATGTGCATATACGTGGGAGGAGGGCCTTGCATAGCAGACGTGTTCATTCCTGGTTGTATGGAAGATGGCTGTGGAGGTGGCTGTGGAGGAGGAGTAGCTGCATTTCTATTCTGGTCATTCATGAAAAATGGATTGTAATTAGGAGAAGCTGCCACAACAGCGGGAGCAGAATGTGGTTCTTGAACTAAGCATATCAGCTGTTTACCTGCTGTGCGTTGTGGATCAATGTGTCCATCACTTGAACTATGTACCAGTGTACGACCACCATTAAGTTGAGCTCCATCCCCTGCATGATAGCTGGTATGAGGATGAATACCCAGATTAATGTGCAAAAGGCTATTTCTATTCATTCTGGTGTCATCAGGGCTATGGTACTCCATGTATAAGTACTTGTTGCTCTCCTGTGCGAGGGCTCGACAACAGGCATCTAGGTTGTTGTTGTTCTACAAATAAGAAGGGACAACTATTACCGCTTAATAGCGAAGAAACAAAACAAACTGTTCAAAGTTCAATACGCATTCAACTGGAGCTGCAATCAAGTCCAGTATAGGCATAATGTTTCACTGTAGATGACACAGAGAAGACTTTTGAAACAAAAATAATACCTACTAGGTCATAGTCTGCAAGTAGTATATAGCTCGCATTATACCTAGCAAAAGGGTAGATGCAGTAACATTGCCTACAGTATGTCATTTAAGTATCAAATCAAGTCCACTTTGGGGGAAGACAAAGAACAGGAATATATAATAAACTGTTTCTAACAACACAGAATTAAATTAGACTAAAACTGCAAACTCTGGGTAGTCCAAACAAAGACACAGGTAAACAGTAAAATGTTATCTAAGTACCTCTATGTACCTGAAAGTTTAGAACTAACATTTTAAGTCAGCTTCTCTATATAAAATTAGCGTTGCTTGAAAACATATTGGTAATTCCCTAAGGCCCCTTACAATTGTGACATAAATTTCAACAGTCTTGAAACCAAATAACCCTTGTAAGGGTTTGATTTGTTCTGTGGTGCCAGCAATTGAATATACAACAATTAAATCATGAATCAAATCAAATGTAAAATGGGACACTCCCTTTCCTTTCTTCCCCTCTCTACTCATATTAGCATACTCATATTATTGAACTCTTAATCCTACAGTGAGGATGACACAATGAAATCCTGTGAAGTTTTGACTGTCTGACTAACACAGACATTCAGTATCTATTCAGATAAAAATATACTATTAAATACAACAAGAAAGAACAGTCTAGCTTTTAATTTTGTATGACTTTCACTGTACAGATACTTCTAGTAACTTATTTCTCCTCCACACCAAGCTGCCCGGCCAGAATCCAGCAGTTGATGGGAATACTCAGATGTATCACACACATTTAAAAACAGAACATTTGGCACCAGTGCATCAAGGCATCAGCCTCAAAAAAAAAAAAAAAGGCTAATTGCTACACCATCAGCTGCGTGCCATCTGAAGGACTACATAATTAGAGGAATTCATCATCACTGAGGACAAAAATAGCCTTACCCCCTAGGTAAAGCCAGTAAGCCAGTTCCTTATTATGGAAGAAGAAGCCCATCACAAATGTAATGAAAAATGGTAACATCTATGCGTCTAAAAAAAGTAAACAGCAGAGTCTTCCATCACTTCAAAATAAAACCAAAGGGATGAAAATTGATGGTCTAAGTAGCCTACTATGAAGGTTTCAATAATAAACTACAGAGACTCCTTTAAATTCTGCACCATACCTGCAGCATGCACTGAGATACCACCCCTTCAGGGATCTCAGGGAAACGTTGTCGGAGATCATGGAGTACCTGCACGTCGAGTTGTTGACTGCCCTGAGCCATGCTAGACAGATGATGTTCTAGATTATCAACAAATGGAAGTCAACAGACCTTCCAATGGTTATGATCTTCTGAGGCTTCCGGCATTTTCTGTAAGAAAGAAAATAGATATTTTTAAGCTAGGACAACAGTTTTCCTTCCTTTCCCCAGTTGCATGTATAAATAAAGGACTAGCACTTTTATAGATTCAGATATAAAGAAAGACAACAGCTTAAGATTAATGGTGGGAATCATCATTTCTCAAATTCTAATCACAAAACACTTAACATAGCATAGGTTTGACTACGTGACATTCCACTGAAATGTTCTGGCTCAGAACATCGTGCAGCACCACACAGACATGACTTACATTAATCTGACCTGTACAAAACTGTTACAAATTTATTCCCGGTGAAAATCTGGAGACTGCAGAACATTCAAGGTTACAAAGCACTATTGTAAAGAACAAAGGCAAGATGTCAGGAAAAAAAAAAAAGCTGGAAAATTAAGTAGCACAATAATCCAAAAACATTTCTTTAGTAATGGGACTTAAACTCTTTTGCATCACTACAAATTCAAAGGGTTGGAAGTATTTTTTGCAAAACACAATAGTAGTTAAACATCTTTAATAAGTCCTTTTTAGGACTATGATAATCAAATATTTTAAGTTTTTTGTAAAGCAGTAATTATATTAATTTCTAACATGATTAGTGACAAAAGCCAACCTCTTTCTGTTTTAGGATTCTTGTATTTGAGAGCAAAAAGATACTCCAGTACCAAAGGAGCACTAGAAGGCAAAAACTATCTGAGTCAGTAAATACTTTTCTCACTCATGGCTCACCATCACAGCAGTAATCATCAGATAGTTAAAGCCTAAGTAAAAATTCACGGGATTTTGCATGAAGGGCTGCTCCATTACATCCAATACATCCTAGCATCCAGTATTATTTTTGTTATATCATACACTTCCAAGATAAATGAGAGGTTTAAAAAACACCGAGATAGCTCAATTATTCTGTTGATTTAAGATACAGTGTATGTTTATTGCAGTGTATGATCACAGTGCATCCTGTCTCCCTTCAAATGCCAAAGGAAGTGCAGCTGAAAGCCAGGGGTTCACATCATGGTGCAGACAACAGAGCTAAGACAAGAGGGACACAACAAGCTCCTGCTGAACCTCCTGAAAAGCAATTCTCCAAAGATGCTCTTTCATGGCAAAAGCACAGGCTGAGGACACGCTGAGGTACATTTCTATTTACTGAAAGTTCACAGAGCAGTTCACAAGACACAATGAAAGCAAGTCACTTCACCTTCAACTTCTAAAAGTTGAGGATACTCAAATTCTAGCAATGTGAATTTCCTTTCAGCTATGTACATGGCTGACATAAAAACAAAGGCATTAAAAGATACTGCTGTAGAACTGACCATGCTGTGGTAAAACAGAGATGACCATGGAAGCCACAAGTGAAAGTTGGGGATTATGCAAAGCACCACTCCAGTCCTATACAATTCCACCTATCAGTTTTTTAACTTTTAACTTTAACTTTTACTCTTTAACTTTTTTTTTTTTCCCAAAGCTATCCTAAACTAACTTCAGAGCACGAGTTGTGCTACATGAGGGACCTCATGTGCAGCAGAGGCATAGAGTGAACACGGAGCAGCAGAGATAGAACGTTATGGACTGACCTGTTCCCCTGCAATGCTCAGAGGCAGGAGGCAGACAAGGGTGGATGAGGGGACAGGTGTTTTTAATTCGCTTTTAACTCTCACTGCTATTATTAATTTGCAAGAAATTAATCTTCTCCGAGGAAAGTTTGTTTTGTCCGTGATGTTAACTGTTGATTGATCTTCCAGTCCTTATCTCAACCCACAAGCTGCTCTACTGTATTCTCTCCCTTCTCCTGGGGAGAGACAGGGCAGCAGGGTGGGCAACTGGCGTCTAGCCATTAAACCCACCACAGCTTGTTAAACAGAAAAGTTGTGAGCATGTGTCACGTATCATATTCCCTCTTCTTGAGATGATTTCAATCTGTGAGATAATTTCAAACCATATTTCCATGCTTGGTCATGATAAATGAAGAACAGTTCTTGAAATTACTTTTGTCACTGCATTTTCCCTACTTACTTATTTTATTCTATCTTAAAAGTAAAATTAAAAATCAACCAACCCTCCCCTCATCTGAAATGCCTTTTAGAGGCACTCAGCATTCTTAACCCAACCACACACACACAAAAAATAGGATTATTATACTTAATTTACATGAAATTAGTATTACTAAAGTACACGGCAAGCTTCTAGCACCTTGAGTGCTTAGGAACAGAAATATACATTTAGTACAGATAAAAACATTTATAATTGTATTTAATAAGTGGCTGTTGTTTACATTCTCGTTTCAGGACTATTTCTTTCTGTATGCCTAAATTCAAGATGTCTGATGTACAGAAATAATCCTGTCTAGAAGTCATCCAGGTACTGAACCGTGGAGATCACCTTCAACAGGTTGTATGGGTAATAGATGATATGGAAAATCTGTTATCTTCCCTAAACTGAAAGACTTTATTACCATTTGAAACATTTGAGCTCCATTACCACTAACAAAGACATTTATGGTACATTAAAGAGATTAATCTACTTACTAGAAGTTTCTTTATTAAACCCTAAATCAGAAGAAAGATGGTGAAGACTTCCTGGGTGAAAAAATTCCAGTATCTCATAACGTTGAAACAACACCCATGCCAGCTTCAACACTCAAATTCAGCATCTAGAGCAAGTGAATTTTTACTATTTGGGAATAAAAACAATGGGCAAGTTCCAAGAAATTGTGCTACTGGTAAACAATTCAAAAGCTTTTATTTGCACAGACTCATAAGTAAATTGAAAACCATTAGGTGAATTACACATTTGTTACAGTTCCTTGAAAAAAGTTACCCCGTATGCAGAGTGCTTAGTGGTGGATATTAGCTTAGCTTCTAGAATAGCTGTAGGCAAATCACCAGCCCCCAGAATCATCCAGAGCTTTGATTACCATCCTTGAAGATTTACTGCTTACGAGGCAGCATGAACAAGCAGTGAGATCAGACCCACTGCACTATGTTACAACTCATCCACAACAGCTTTCTGATCATACTGGAATTAGAGAACGTGGCTGCAATACTACAGGACAGCTGACTGGCAGCTGAGCTCAGAAGGTACACTACAAGCAAGAGGTCAGAACCGAAGAAACTCTGCTTCCAACTCCAAGTCATCTCCCCGTGGTCCTCTTAATATAATTCTGTACAAAAAGTATTTCTGAAAATGACAAAGGAGCAACTGATGACAAGCAGCCAGCTCTGTACTACTGACATGATTATACTTGTTCTTTCTTCATCTGTGTTACCACATTGGTTATGTGCTTCCAAAGGCTAAAATACTCTCCAGACACTGCATGCCAATAGTAAATCATGAGAAGACAAGGAGGGAATTAGCTCACCTAACAGATTTAGAAAGCAGTGAATTAGATGAGGATTTAATACATCTTGGTCTTTACCTAACAAATAAACGGTGTTAACAAAAGAACGTGGTTTGGCCAGTGAATTCTACAATGGTATGCAATCACATCCCAATTTCACTTCTGTATTTCAATACTCAAGCAGATGCTGAGGTGTATAATTACAGTGGTGCTTCCAACGATGACACACTGTAGAAAAGCTGTCAAGCAGCAACATTTTTTTTTCTTTTCCAATAAGTAACACACTGCATAAGTAAAGACCATAACATTTTAACATCATTCAAGCTGAGTTTCTTTACAAGGATCAACTTAACAAAAACATCTTTATTTTGAAAGCATCCCATCCCACACATACCTACTGTTCAACAGGCATCTGCACACAATTATAGCCTTGTAAACAGGCCTGGCACGTGACCCCACTAGAGATGCAATCATGTAATCACACCTCTAATCCTTGAGCAGCCTCTGGAAGCAGTTACCTTCAAATCAAAAAAAGGTTTTTTTTTTCCATTTAACTATCCTATTAAACAAAAACAAATAACTAATCCCACAGCTGTCACCAATCTAGCTAAGGCTTTCGACTGCCCCTCAGTAGAGCAAGACGAGTACTTTTATGGGAACATGACAACTTCATGAAGATTTACCAGCTTAAAATCTCAGAAATGCAAAAAAAAAAAACAGTTAAAGCACTGCCAAGACAGCAGTTTTTCCTGTACAGGGACACAGTCACACTGTTTAACCATACTGCATCACAAAAAACAAGAATCGCTTTTCTCCATAACAGTCCAGCTAAAATAACTCTTAGGATTACATATATTCTGAGAACTTCTCTCACACCTCACAAATCAGAACGATCATTAGTAACAGAGGCGCTTTCTATTTACAGTGTGACACACCACAGCTCTTGGAGTATGTTGCTTCGCGGCCTGGAAGCAGAGCTGGATATAAATATAAAGCAGAACTTCAAGACATTTTGTCAGTTCACACAGACATATTAAGCTCAACAAAGCAAAAGAAAAGCAGTCAGTGTTCAAAGCTGAGCTCAGCTTGCTGCAGCCACTTGATCTGAAGTGACTGGCTAAGTTACTAAAACCACTACTGAGGAGTTTGGCAAGCTGTCTTATGAACATTCATTCACTTGTATAAAAGATCAACAGAGTGAAAAGCTCCTGGGTAGCAGGAAGGTGGTGGGAAATACAAAGGAGTATATGGCAAAAGAAAACAGCTGACAAATTGCTGACCAGTTGGTTTCTTACACAGTGGTAAAGTTGTGCAAGCTCACTTGCCAATTATTGGTTTTGTTTCCCTGTGTAGTTACACAGGTGTGACACCTGACAGACTACCACAGCCCCACGTACCAACACAGAACATAACTCATTAAAGCAAGCATGGCAACAGTACTGCTAGCTCACATTCATGAACCAGGAGCGTAAAGCAACGATCAATGGTTAACCATGCTCGAAAACAATTTTAGCAGTTTCTGTAGATGAGGAACATACAGATACAATGTGGTTTGTCTTCACCTCACAAAAGGCAACATATAATCCCAATGTAGGAGAAACCAGGATAGAGGAAATCCTTTATATACACCAGTGAGACTGCCTGGAAATAACACTGAAGCATAATGCATGGGCAAGCACATTAACAATATCTGCTGCTAGATAAAAAAGCAGGAGCTACAATCAGTGCTATTTCCTTTTAGATGCACATCTAGTGCTGCTCTGTGCGCTCTGGTATTTGCTTTGCTTTATTATTTTCTCTTTATTATGGTCTGCCATCCTTGTAAACCACCAGATAACACGAGACCATTTAGATGCTATCTACTGTTCTTCCTCTTCCATCACTGCCAGAAGGCATAAGAAAAAACCCACCACGGTGTTTGCAAAGAAGAAACAAAACCAACAGGTACCACATTAAAAGTAGAACTAAAAACTTAATTGTTCCACTCCTTTGCAACAAAAAGGAGTCAAAAATCTCGCTACAAAAAAGTCAAATCTCCATAATCTGGAGTACACTTATGGGTACTCCACAAAACATTACAGCAAGAGATACTAAAAACTGACTGACAATGGGAAGACTACGTAACTGTTAAAATGATAAGCCTTTTAGCAAGCATCCTTTAAGTAAGCTGTTAATAGGGTGACTAGCCAAGATGTTAAGTATTAGTAAATACTTTATTAGATATTTACGGTTCTCTTGCTCTACTACACAATTGGATGCAGCTCTCGCCATGTAACAGTTATAACACAGCAAATTCTCAATGCATTGATACAGTTCAGGAACATTATGACTAAGTAGCAAGTGCTAACTTCCCAGAAGTGTTCTGCACAATACCAAGTGAAACTAAAAGCAGTAAGCACAACTGAGTTTGTATGCCAAAAAAGATAACCTTGAGATTTATCATAATTATGAGGTCGGTATCAAAAGCCAGGAGGACGATGAACTGACATTCTTGCCAGCAAATAACACCTGTGATTACTGACTGAATATCTGTGAACTATAGGCTGGCTGTGGGTGGAAAAAACCTCGAGGTAAACCAGACCACAGCCAGATTTCCTAATTCTGAAACTCCAAACATTGGCCCTGCTACAAGCAGTTTTATAATCCTATATCTACCTATATATATATAGCATATAAATATTACGTATAATGTTTTATACATATAATATACACACACACCTGTGGTTACATCCTATTTTAGAAGTCAAAGAGAGTCAGAAGGAATACATATTCCCTTAAGAGACTATATTAAATCAAACATATACTGATGAGTATGGGAAAAGGCATATTACAAATCCATCTGTCCACTGAAGTACACTTTGCTACTCCTACTTCCAAGTTTAACAGCTACTAAAAGCCAAGATTTATACTAGTGAGAAACTTTGCTGGTAAACTGCAAAAATACTGGAATATTGTTTAAGACACAGTAACTCCAGAAAGTGCTTCCTTCTCAAAAGTGTCATTAAATTTTCTCACAGATTATATGCTTTTGAGTACTGCAATGAAGGGAGAATTACCTACAGCTTACGGATTTGACTCTCAACCAGCATTCCTCTCAGAGGGATTTAATTCTGTCCCACTCAAAGAGATGCTCAAAAGGATAAGTGATTTTCAGCATCTACCCCTGTTTCTACATCACAAATTGACTGCCACACTTTGAATTCGCTCGTAAGACATTCAAGAATGGGTTTTGATGTAAGAAGCATTTACACCTGTCAAAACATGAGGCCTCCTGCAAGACTTCCACAAAATGAAAACTCCTCTTTCTGCAGGAGCTCATAGTAAGCATTCAATGAAGCCAGGTGTTTGAAGAAGCCTGAAGACAAGAGCCATGATTTTAAAATACCATGGTGTCACTTTGTCACAAAAAAGCTGTACGATTTTAGAGTTAACCACATTCAGAAATCAACTGCTTCACGTGCAAATTGGTATTCAAACAATTAACCTAAATGTTTAATTCTTCTACACCTTCGCTGTTGTTCGGCCTCTGCCGTATTAAAACATTTTCTCTATGTAAATGAGTTGCTATCAATAAATCTGAAAGAAGCCACTGCCCATCTGCAGAGTAGAAGCAGCACAATCAGGTCAGATTGTGTCTCAGATTGCTTGCATTTCCACAAAGGCACACAGCTGCACTTCATGCATTCAGTGGTATAGCATCAGTTATTCAATTTATTTGGGTGGCCCACAGCAAAAAACTTCACAATGAAGTTAAGAGTACAGCCACTTTCTTTTCTTTCTACCTTAAAAAAAAATTTGTTTCAACTCAATCATCAGCTTCTGAAATAGCCATAATTAAATTCTGACGGATGTAATAGCAATAATGTCATAAATTATAGTTAAAAATAACCAGATGAGCAGAATTCCTCTGATTAGTATTCCACAGGTTTTTATATGACAAATCTTGAATATATTCTGTGTTAGGTACACTAACTGAACTCAAAGACTTCTATCCTGTGGAAAACTGCCTATACACAAGAGCACTACAGGATACAGTGCAGACAATTTCCGTAACAGCACCGGCCTCAAACTTTTTCATTCTACCACACCACAAAGAAATTGATCGCAAAACGTATTTACACTGGTGGAGAATATTCCTTTTCATGCAAAGATAAAACAAGCATTAATTTCAACTTAAATGATTTGTCTGCTCATATAACTGACAATAATGTCAAAAGCAACGTGTTTTATAAAGGCTGCCCGTATATTGTATTTGGCATAACTCTTATACCCAGAGGACCAGTTCAAAGATCACAAAGCAAAGAAAGTGGTGCAAACACCTGTGCATCACTGTTTCCGGCCTGACTGCTGCTAACCCTGCCTCACTCTGGTCACCTTTAACTAAATGAAAAACCTTGGATTAGAAAAACGCATAGTCAAGTGAGAAGATGAGAAAAATCTCCTTTCAGGATCCATAGCAAACACACGCTAATGGAGGATATGACTCTACACAGAGGAAACAGAGGAGGGAAGTGGAGAAGCACACACAAACAGGAACAAAAAATAAGACAGAAATAGGGAGGGGGCAGACAAAGAAGAAACAAGGAAGCAGCTCAGTACGGAGCAGCTCAAAGATTAAGTGCAGAGAAACATGAACCAAAATACTCTCTAATCACCAGAAAACATCAATGTCCATTTCTGAAAGTTTAAGTTTCCACCGTCCAGTGGCCTGAATTTCCATGACACGTCTAATTGCTATAAAATATAGCAGACAAGTTACACAGCATGCCTGTCTTCTGCATCACTGCAGGAGAACTGGTTAAGAACCCCTATAACACAGACTTTGCCCATTTGGACAACTCTTAGCATGAATACTCCGAAACTGTCAGAAAAAGGAGGCCATGCCAGAGGTGACATAATATGTAGCACCGTATCAACGTATCTATTAATTAATTTATTTATTTGTATCATTATAATACAACAATAAATACAGGCATATGTATTGATAAGATTAAAAATACACACATATAGGAACACAGATGCTCAAGGGTATGCTGCAGATGAGGAACCGCTGTACCCAATTTGCTAGTGGAACAGAAAAGATACCTTAAAATATGGCAAGTCTGCCACCATTTATATGCCTAAATAGATATAACGATGTTGTATGTACATCATACAAAACTCCATATCAAACTTTTAAAAACATCTGCATGCAGAGATATCTCCCCAGAAAGTATGTTGGGGGATAAATAGAGATGATTTGCATCTTAAAATAACTGATGAATGTGACCCCAGCAGAAGCGTTTTCCTAAGCAAGTCCTACACCTGAGTTACCAGAGTGGGAAATCTTGGTAGTATAGGATAATGTTTGACTAATCAGCACCCAGGTAGAGCTGTAGGTGCCCTGTTTGTGGAACTGCTTCAATGGCAAAGCTCCACAAGGAAGCCTAGATACTTAAGACACTCTCGTTCCCTAATCGCAGGTCATAAACAGGAAAACCAATATAGATAATGGAAAGATCAGAACATGAATAAAATTGTTCATCTTAATGCACTAACGCGTTCCTGCCAGAAGTATTGTACAGCTTCAAAGGACTTGAACAGTATCCAACAACTTTCCTTGACACAAGCTTTGGAGTATCCTCTTCCATACAAAAAGCCTGGCACTAAATCAGGTGTTTTTTGTTTTTAATAAAAAAGGCATGCTGAGAGACTACAGATGGCAGCAGTAAAAGGACAGCGACCAACACTGAACTTTTCCCTAAATTATATTGACTTCAATTTCCCATTGTAAATAACTTCTGTGCTTTTCTGTGCACTCTGTCCAGAGCACAAGAGTGGAAAACAATTTTTCTGACATTTCCATAGCCTCCATACTAGAAGCTTTATGAATTTCAGTCACTCTGTTACATACCAGTATGAATAGATTGTAAAGACCATGCTTCGGCCCTCATTTAAAACATGTTATGACTTTGATAGGTTAAGGAAAACTACATTTGCAGTACAGTTTGATTATTCCCCAACATTGTATGCAAAGACAGGTTGTCAGCAGGCAGGCCTCACTTGTTTGTTTCTGTTGGGCTGGTAGCAGGCCAGAAAATCTCAGAGCCAGAAGATAAGATTAACACAATTCCTGGCTGAAGCATACATGACTTTATATGAATAGCTGAGTACAAAAAGAGCAATTTTCTGATGATACAGCTTAAGTCCTCTGTCTGCAATCATGAGTTTTACCACGAAAATGTTAACAAATCCACTGCTCTATAAATCTGTGCTTATAGGACAAAATGAAAAAGGAAAGAGGTCCTTTGCTAGTAGCCAGTCTTTCTCCACCTGACTCTGCATGGCTGCCTGATGGTAAAAGTTATGAGCAAATTTCACTTTCATCAAATCAAGCTACAGGGGAAAAAAAAATCTGAATACAAGGTAAATGAATGAAGTGCACTTCCTGAAACTTTCAGGAGCAGTAGAACAAGTAACTTTTCCAGACTTTTCAGGATAGACTGTGTTCACAATTTAAAATGTCTTATTTCTATTCTACACCAAGATTATTCTTCCAAATGTGAGTTAAACATGCATGTTAAACACTCAAAGCAATCACTACATCTCTAAAGGCAGAGCATTTTCATCCTGATCTGCCCTACTGTACTCCATTAAGGCTAGTAGGATAAACTGTTCTGATTTCATTTCCCTTTGAGAAAGCTATCCTTATAATCCTGCTTTAGAGAAAGAAAAGAAAAAAAAACAGGGCTCAAAGACAGTTCAAAATTAATACAGTTACTAACTCGTTCCATTCTTCAAGATGTTTTAGCAAAGTGAACTAATCCAAACAAGACAGCATCTCAAGGTAGGTGTTCTCTAAATGTGATACTCGTTTTTCTTTGTGTCAGATCTCTCCTTTCTTACATGGTAGGTTGGTGGATAACTTGGTAGAACAGCAGCAAATGAACTACTTGAAACATTCCTTACATTACTCTAAAATTTATGCTGTGCTCAGCGCTATCCACTCTCACAAGAATACAAGAGTGAAACAGATAACCAAGAGTTTGAGTAGTTGCAGATGCGAGCTACAGGAGCGCTTAAAAAGTCTTTTACTTGATACATTTTATTGGTTTCTTCACTTAAACATTGTAGCAAATAAGGAAATAGTGTCAAGCTAATTCTTTAACCAACCTCCCTATTTCTTTACTTTTCTAAAGTGGCAGCATGCATATGTTTTCCAGGGCATAACAGCACAGAACATATCCAACTGTTCACCCAGAAACAAAGGACTTGAATCTGAAACACAGGTCTCTTGGTCTAACTCCTTGGAGTCTTAGAAGAGCATAATTTACCGAGGACTCAGATGAAAAAAGTATCAGTGTCATAACTGCCCACAAATCTAGTATGGACCTGTATACAGCAGAAGCCTAAGCATCAGGAACATCTAAGGTTTAAATAATTTGCAGTCACCTCTCATCAGCCAAACACACTGCTGCCACAGTTATTCCCCCGCAGCCAAGAGCCAACAGACAATGTCTGCCACAGAAACAAGCAGCATGAATCACATAATTGCTTGGGTTGAAAGGCCACCTAGCTCCAAGCCCACTGCTGTGGGCAGAGTTGCAACTCTATAGATCAGGCTGCCCAGGGGCCCATCCAACCTGGCCTTGAACTTCAAGGGATGGGGCACCCACAGTGTCTCAGGACAACCTGTTTCACTGCTTCACCACCTGCTGGGTAAAAAATTTTCTCTCCATGTCTAATCTTAATCTACCTTCTTTTAGCTTGATACCATTTACCTCTTGTCCTATTATCACTTGCACATTTGTAGATTCCAGAAGCAGGAACTGAAAGCAAAAATACGTAAATTTAACACCGTAACCTGATGTTTTGATCCTGAAATCATAGTGTGAACAATCACACCCCCTACTTAACCAAACAGCCCCAGTGACTTCTTCAGGCACTCAGAGCCCACTAATTCTCTGCTGAGTGAGCAGCTTATCCTTCTTACCTTCTATTTCGCCTGATTTTCAAGTTAATTCAACAAATGTCACACTGATTTTGACAACATGTTAAGAAAATACAAGCAGAACTCTCTGTACATACTTGCCCAAATACAGGATACCAGTTACTTTCCCTGATAATTTGTCATGTTTCCACAACCAAACATTCACTTTAACCAGAAAAATTTTCTACATACTTAAAAATTAGAGAGACAGGAAAAAAAGTACCCCAGTGAGTCACTGTCTTAACACTCAACACATTTCCAAATATGCCTTAGAGTAAAGACATGCTTCATGCAGTTACACACACTCAGATCATCTGATTCAAACAAAACACAGAACGTACAAAGAAGAAAGAGCATATGTTTCAGCTCAACCACCACACTATGGACTACTCCTTTATACCAAAATATTTACTACATACGTAACAGTTGTCAAAAACTGAACACTGTCAAGAATCACAACATGCTTTTTCAAGTAGGATTCAGGGTGAGAATTTTTTAATAACATGAATAATTTTAATACCATAATACAGCAAATAACTACTAAAATTCTTGACTTTCAAATGAAAGGAATACTGAACATCCAAAAGGGTTTTATTTTCTCTCTCTAGCATGGGTTATCACAACTGAGAACAAAAAATGAACAAACAATAAAAACTCCAAAACAAAACCCCAGAAAAGGAGATGGGCTTTTGCTGTTGTTGAACTCTAGAAACATTAAACATTAAAAGAAGTGAGCAATAGCTACAAAACAATATTTAATTTGAGTAATCAAGTTTTGGAATGAAAAAACCCTTTGTCTCAGCAAGTATTTATCAGCATAAAATGCTATAGCACAAACTACTAACTGAAGTGGGTGCTTGCACAAGAGCTAACTATCACATAGGAAGTCTGGTCTGACTGTTTCATAACAACTTGAATACAACAATTCTGGGATGAGAATTTGCTTCTCCTTTTTCCCTGTATGCTTGCTCCTCCCAGTTCTGAGGTTCAAATAGCGAACTGATTGCTACAGCAAAGCTTTCATTTACAAACACCAAACCCTAGGTGGATCGGCTCCTTCATTCATCTCAAAAAGATATGAAATGTTGTGCAAGAATAGATACAAAATGTTGGGCCACAGGCAGGCAGCCATGTGCGAGAGGAGTGCCAGACCAAAGCGATCACAAGGAGATCTGGCTAGGAGGATCTCAGAAGCAGACTCCTCCTTTAGGTAAGACAGAAAGCAGGGCAACAAAAGAGACTATTTCATTATTAGATCCGCAAAAGCCACCCAGCTCTGACCCCTTGTAGCAGCCCTCTGTCTATTTGGGATACAGCCACCTCACAGCTGCTGTAGGCTTTGAAGGGACTGATGTGACTGATTGGCTATAATGGTGGTTTAGACCCTAAAGAAAACTGATAACTAAAAATCTTATTTACAAGGTTAAGTGAAAGAGCAGTCAGTATCCTGTGACATCCAAATGACCTACATTCAAGAAAGCCAGGAACCCAAGCTTGTAGAGGGGCTGATTGCTTCCGGCTTCCCTGAAAACTTTCTGTTCCAAGTGATCATTTCCTTTTGTTTGCAAGAATCAGGAAGAGCTATGACCACGTTAAAAACAAAGCTAAGAGCTATCTACCCAGGTGAGTTGAGAAGGAAGTAAGCAAAAAATCACTGAACAGAAGATAGTTTACATCGGGGGACAAACTATACAAATTACTTATATATTGCCAGAAAAACTTTACCATTTTTATGAGGTATGCAGAAGTGACGTGAGTTTAATCTGCAGTCATGAAAGAATTTAACACCTGGAACATGTTTGCCAGTCTCACACATCACTGGTGAAAAGGTGCTCAATAGCAAATGTTAAAATTACATTAAAATATTCAAGAATCATCCATCACATCCAACTTATTTCATAAAACTAACAAAGTACAGATGTTTAATAATCCACTATAATTCAACCTTCAAGATTGTGTCTCAGTAAACTCATTCCACATTCGAGCATTTTTTTTTCCCATAGTCACCAATTCAAGTAACAGCCACAGGAACTCCAGTTGAACAATGTTTAATACACTTGCAATTTAACCATTTTACTGCTTTCTTAAAATACTGCTGGAATAACCACAACAGTTCCAAGAAATGAGTACTTGTCTACTGAACAGCCATTCTGTCACGCTGTATGCATACACTCTCAGGTAACCAAGCAACCAGGGTATTCAAACTAGGTAACAGAAGGCCATCACTACTTACAAACAAATACTCAAAAGCATCACGGTTGTTTTTTGTTTTGATTACCCGCAATTTCTTACAGTTTAATAATAATTAAGATTATTTACAATTATTTAGATGAGGTGCTAAGGGATTTGATTTAGTAGTTCAGTGGGTAGGGATGGTGATAGGAGGATGGTTGGACTAGATGATCTTGTAGGTCCTTTCCAACCTAATGTATCTATGAATCTATATAACATGTTTACATAATTCACATATTTTACAATACTCAGAAATAATTTGCCCAGCACATTTAACATAAAAAAAAAAGAATAAGACTCCAGAAAAGAAAAACACACAAAAAAAAACCCAACCCGCCAACAAGAAAATAAACAGGAAAAGAGACCAAAAGTCTCTTTGCGAGTCGACATGGATTCTCCCCCAGAGCATGTGGAAATTTCATTTTCTGAACAGACTAAATAGCCTGTGCCATAAATAGTTTCACTTAAAAATGAGTGCAGCTTATGTAAGCATGTGGCACTCACCATAAGCATTTTTACAGATAGCAACAACAGTGGACAAAAAAAGTATATAAACACAGCTCAGAAAATAGCATCTAAAAAATAACTCAAAATACCAGGAGGATTTACTATACACTGCTACTGACAAATCTTAAATATTCTGCTAATGGACAAGAGGATACAGTTACCAACAGCTACACCAATGATAACGCTCAAGCAAACTTATGCCGAGTAACCCCAAAACAGAAATTGGTCACTTTTATCTTAATAATGAAAGCTGTTATTTCTTATGTCTGTACTCCATGGATCTTCTACCCTACCATATAATGAAAGAATAAGAACAAGAGATACTAAAAGGTTTGAGTCAGAACTACTTTTCCACCTTCCTCAATCAAAGATCATGATAAATACTTAAGCTCTTTTTCCTCCTTCTAGCTATTAGGGGACTAAAAGCATCATGTAGACTTTAAAAAGAATGTAGTGGGGAAAAAAAAAACCAACAAAAAAACTAAGGACTTAGTTTTGTTTTAGATAGAATTCATGCAAGAATAGAGTTGCAAATTCTTTTGATACTTTCCTATCAATTCCTTAACACCACCTCCCCTCCATCCAGTTCTTATAAATATTAACTCCATAAACAGCAATCCCACCAGGACTGTCTCAATGAGTCCAAGACTGGCAATTAAAAAAAAGGAAATAAGCTTTTTCTCTCAGTCTTGAAAAAGAAATAAGCATGCAGAACATTCCCCTGGAGAAGATAAAAATCACTTAAAATATGAGAAAAGGAGAAGCATTTCTGCTATCTTTTCGGTTGCTTCCAACAGGGGAATCGTCCATCAGACACTAGCAACCTGGCAATGGATGCTAATTCTTGACCTCCTGCTCACAGCCATACATGAGAACAAAGTGCACCAGGACTTCTGCAAATGACACAGACCTGAGTTGTGCACACACTGTAAGCTGTCATGTTCCTGCCCTGATCACATCTTGGGTAACATATGCTCTTCAGAGACCTGCCAGGCATTTTTGTTACAACTTTTACAGGAAGCAGTCTCAGTTTGGGAAAAGCAGCTCTCAAGTGACTGGGTGTTCCTCCAGAAACAGAAGTGCTGCTTGTCACAGTACTAGCAGTGTCTATGTTGTTGGTTCTAGCAACTTGCTGAGTAATGACAGGAAAGAGAGCGGTGAAAATCCCTCAACATCCACACATCAGTACAGGGAGATGTTACCCACTCAGTGGCACTAAAAACAGCAAGTTTGGAGCAATCCTTGATAAGGGCAACATTCAGGGCAGTTAGTAAACTTGATGAATTAGTGACTTCAGTAAAGGATGACTTTATCTACCCATCATGGAACTTTTCCTCCTAGACCGAACTCTGGTTTCAGCACAGCTTTGCTGGCTTTCTGATGCTTTAATTTCTCTTTGTCTCCACTTTTCTCAAATAGAGTAGAAGGTCACTTCAGAAGACTGATAAAAAACTGATCTTATTCAGGTCTCCTAGGTCTAAGGCAACCTTCAGCCTCGTTCACCTCAGCTCCCATCTGAAAAGGGATTGGCAAGTGGAACATTTACTTGCCTTGGAACTTTCTTTAAAGCAAAAGAAGTATTTGCTCTATCTAGCAAGGGCTTCGAAAGCAAAGAGGCAGATTTCATTTTAGAGGGTCACTCTGACATTTTAGAAGTTATTCCATTGCAAAAGATAAGCTAGAGACTTATTTCTTCTGGTCCTCTCTTCCTTTATACTGGATATTCCAAGAAAGGAAAAGAAAAAAAGAGAAAAAAACTTAAGCATAAAAGGAATCTAGACATGAAGAGAGACTCAGCCCACTGTTGCTACCTGCTAGTGGAATGGGTACACACTGAAGGTTAATATCTCCAATACAGAAGTAAAAGAAACACAAAACTGCATACGTCACCCTAACAAGTTACTCAAAAGCTCAAACTCAGAAGGCACAAAACGCTTGCAGACAGTGAGATTTGTTTTGAAATACCTGCACAGATCACTGCTGCATATGAGAAAAAAAAGAACAGTAAGCAATTCTATGATCCCCTTTTTCACAGTGTTGTCATAACAGCAGGAAACAAAGCAGAGATCCTCACTAAAAGAACTGTTGCCCAATACTGCCCACTTGAAACTTTACAGTGAGCTACAAACTCACGCCAACCTACAAAAGCATTAAAATATTTCTTGTTAAAATCTAAGTGACCTGAGTTGAATTAAAACACGTAGTCAACAACCCCCAGGTTACTAAAGTCATATCTGTACACCATCAGATCACCCAGAAGCAAAAGACTGATTTTGTACAAGTGGCATTTTTGTAAAATTGCTATGGAAAAAAAAATAATAATAAAAAAAGAGGTTTTAATGCCTTCAAAGCATCAGTGGGAAGAAAGATTATATTTGACATAGAAATGCTTGTTAGTAAAAATTACCCTGTTAACTTTTTTTTTTTTTTTGAACAATTGGGAAAGAACGGTGAAACTGTACAGAATGAACACTTTGCCTTAACTATATTTGTTTCCACTGTTGATCTGATGATAGCAGTGTTACAGTGAGAATCACTACTGCATCGGGACAATCTTAAGAGTTTCAGGAAAGAAAAACATGCCCATTTCAACAGCAGTGTTCCAGTACCCAGCCTGCAGCTTCTGCAAGCTCATCTTCAGGTACACGCATGAGAAAAGCAAATTTGAAGTTCCTTTCAGAACTTGCACCAAATCCAGGCAAAGAAAGAACAATTCTCTACGTTTTCATGTACTATTATTTATCACATGCTCAATAAAAAAAAATAACAAGGAAGAAAACAAATCCCTGATTCCTCCAAGTGTTAGGAGTAAACATTCATGCTTGAGTTAAGCCGAAGTACACAAGCTCTCCACAGAACAGAAAGAATCATACTGGAGGTTTTATACACAGTGTGACAAATTCGATGACACACAAAGAATCAGAGAAGCCTTTCACAAGCTATTTCCAGCATTCTAAGACATTGTAAACCTGTAAAATTTATTTAACAGATGAGACTTCAGGACAAATACCTCCAAATATAACCAAGGAATGGAAGAAAAAAAAGGAAAGTTTAAAGACACAATCAGATTAAAACACTGCCACTGCTGTGGATGCCTTTATCAAATATGAACAGCCAACACTGAAAATGTTTTAGAAAAGTATCTGTATTTTTCCCTGCCATAGTACATGAGACAAATGCTGGTAGTATTAGAGATTTTTTTTCTGAAAGCATCCTTAACTCAACCATGATTTCACAGAAACCAATCCACTTTTCAAATTAATACACGCTTCAGCGGACATACAATTTTATTTGACTGCAAGCATTTCATTAAAGCGTATTGACTGTGGAACACGACTGACAGAAAATAATCAGCCAAAAAATGTTTTTAAGAAAATATTCTCAATTTTCCATCAGCAAGCAAACACATCAGTAGCAAAACGTACACTCTAGCTGTGATAGGCTACTGAACACTGCTACAGCACAATGACCTTTACCTCTGTCATTTTACTGTTTGCTTTCTGCTTTATACAATCTCTGAAAGGAGTGAAAGGAGAAGTAATTTTCCTTAAGAAAGAGTTGCGTCAGGATAGAATCTGGTAACACATTAAAGATGCTTTTCAAATACCACTACTTCAGGTGCCGAGAAAATAAAGCACACTGGAATTCAAGAACAATTGCTTCTTAATAACGAAAAGCTGTATTACATAAACTTAAGAGAAACGAAATTCTTTACTTTTGTACTTTACTGATATGCTGGTTGTTACAAAACAGCACTTGAAGCAGGAGAAACATTTGAAGTAATAATCAAGGAGATGCACTAATACTGAAACGTTAGGTCCACTGTGACATGAAACTGAGACTCACCCTGTATGATCTACGTAGCCTAAATTATCTTTAAAGAGGGAAAAAGAAAAAATACTAAGAACTCCCTGACCATCTTCATCTGTATGGTTTATTAGCAACATCACAGCTTGGCTCACCATCTTATTACACACTGAATTTTGCCAGATGATTGCAGCTTCTCATGCCAATGAAAAGGTTCAGCATCCACGAGTCTTCTGGATACTGATGATACAGTGCCATCTTTTAAGCGCTGACTGACAAAGCACAGAAGTTGCTGACTGATTATGTACCTCCACAGAATAAGAGACCATGAAGGATATTTTGTACCACAAAACCTTCTACCAGAACAGCATCAGGTCCAACAACTTGCATCTTGAGCTGTATATAATTTGCAAATTGCTTATTTACTTTGAAAGCCTTTCATCACATGGGTAACTCTGAACCATACTTCAAGGTTTGGCAGAATTTAAGAAGCTGTTCTGGAAATGTTTTAAACCAACACCTTTAACATTGGCATAAATTACTCTAAACAAATATTTCTGAACTCTTTCCATTTAGAAGAATGCTTCCCACGTGCAAACTGCCACCATGACATTAGCACACATGCAATCTCAACAATATGATAGTTGGTCTTTCACAAGCCAGTTAATAGTAACAAAATATTGTCTAAAGGGTGATATGTCTCCACAGAAACAAGTAATCAGAAAATTCACATTACATAGATAACTACCAATTCCCAGTTAAGGGTTTGTTCCCCTCTGTTTGTGTAAAGGCAACAATAAGGAGAGGAAATCACACTGCAAAACCACAAGTAGCAGATATTTCTACGTTGTAACTTGAAACACCTGCATACAAAAGCTGTGCAAAAGATGCTTATGAAAACATCTGAGGCTATACACAAACTCTTTCTTAGTTTCACTCTCAGTTTGTCATCTGCCATACAAATGCAACAAATTACAAAGTCTTCCACTATAGATATATTTACTAACATTTATACTTGTAGAGACAGCTACATAACACACCAGACACTGCACCTACTTCAGCTCACAGTAGTGGAAAGAGTGTTACGTAGACGCTCCTAGAGCAAAATGTGTCATGCTCGAGTAAAGTTGGATGACTAAGCAGACATGTTAGAAATATGCAAATCTGCATCCAACCAAGCATATTTTTGGGACTACATACCCTAATTCAAACACACACTACAGGACCAAAATTAGGAGGAAGTATTTACAGCCTACTTCAACCAAAAACTTACTTTCATTTAAGATCTATGTAGTTCTCAAGAGGCGACAGAGTCAAGCTATTGCCACATAACCCTAAGAACTGTGCATTATTCTTCTAGAAGAATACAGAAGAATCATTTACAATAAGAAATGGTTATTCCTCTGCCATTCAGCGGATTGGTATCAACACAGATGTATTTCCAAAACTAGGTAGAAAAGAAGGAAAGTTTCCACAGCAGCTATTCAACTCATCCTGTCCTCCTCAAGACAATGACTAACAGAAAAGAGCCTCAATGAGATCCAGAAAACAACAAGAAAAAATGGACACAAACCACACAATATCCTCCTTAAATTTATCTGCAGTCACCTATATTAAAAGTTATGACGTCGGCCATAATAATGATGAAAATAAACCATAAAAGTGTAGCCAATTTATAGACTACATCTATCAATCTTATTTATCTCACTGTGCTTTAGACAAAAGATTTAAGACTAAAGGCAGACAAACACCAACAGCACTCTCTTTTCCTAACATGTGTAAAAATTGATAAACTTTAGTCAGGAACTGAGACAGCCTATACACAAGCTGATACAAGTGGTTAGATTATTCTTTAGATTGCTGCCCCCAGCCAACACTAACTTGCAGGGCAGGACCAAGGGCTGATTTTAATAAGTGTTGTGAAATACTTATTTTCTAAGAACCCCGTTCCTCTCTCATTGCTAAGAGGAAATGAATTTGATGTTTCTTCTTTTTACATGAAATATGCTAACACAATATATACTTGGACAAGGGGCAGAAGAAATCAGTGCTCTTTTCTCATGAGTCTGGAAGGAAAAAAAAAAAAAAATCAAGCCTATCCAAGCAGTTATGGACCTCTGATCACACAGGCTGGTATGTTTTACACATTTTTCTACTAAGCCCTCTTAGAGCAGCACTGATCAAGTAGACCTGTTACAAGTCTATACACGAACGCTTACTACTCAAATTTCAATCACAGTAGACATCACCACTAAAAATAATGGGCACCTATCAGTATACCAACAAGAGCAGTCAGTCTATCTACTTTCAGTATCTATTTGAAATGGACAAAGAGGGGAAAAGGAAAACTGCTGCAGACCTCAAGTCAAGACTATGGACAGAGCATAGAATCATTTATGGTTGGAAAAGACCACTAAGATCATCAAGTCCAACTGTCAACCCATCATCACCAAGCCCACTGATCTGTGTCCCTCCCTGCCTCGCCTATCCCTTTCCTGAACACCGCCAGGGATGGTGATGCGGGTGGGCAGCCTCTAACAATGTCTCACCACTGTTTCTGAGAAGAAATTTTTCCTTGTATCCAACATGAACCTCCTGTGGGGCATGACTTCAGATCATACCCCTTGTCTTATCACTGTTACCCAGAAGAAGCCAACCCACACCTCACTACAATCTTCTTTCAGGTGGCTGCTAGTCTCCCCTGAGCCTCCTCTTCTCAAGGCTGAACAATCCCAGTTTCCTCAAACTCTCCCCATTAGACTCGTGCTCCAGACCCTTCACTCCCTTTCTCTGGACACGCTCCAGGGACTCAACGTCTTTCTTGTATGGAAGGGCCTAAAACTGCAAACTCAATACAGTACTCAAGACACGGCCTCACCAGTGCCCAGTACAGAGGGACGATCGCCCTCCTAGTCTTGCTGAGTACAGCTACCGTAGCACACCTATGGCCCTGCTACCTCCGGAGCCAAACCACCACAGCAGCATCATCATCCTGCAGTCAGCCCGTCCAAGAAACAGCACTATCCCTACTTTACCCGCGCTTCCATTTATTTACGCCCCTATATCCCACACCGGCAGCATCCCACCAGCCCCTCCTGGAAGCCACCCGCCCTCTAGCCCCGGCTCGAAGAGCCCCAAGAAACAAAGCGCAAAGTTTTCCCCGCCGGCCGCGTGGGTGTACGGCAGCCAACGTCGCCCCAGCGGTCACGACACGACCGCCCCGTACTCCAGCCGGGGCGGCGGTGGCGACGAGGCGCGGAGGCCTCGGCCCCGGCCCGTCCCCAGCCTGCCCTCCCTCCCGGCCGCCCCTCACCGTGTTGCGCTGGGAGCTCGGTTCCGGCGGCGGCTGCATGCCCGCCCGGCCCCTCGCTCTGCCCCGGGCCTCCGGGACGGCGGCTGCCAGAGAGGGGACGGCTGCCGCAGGAGGGGGGGCGGCCCCCCCCGCTCCTGTTGCGGGCGCGCTCTCCGGTCGGCCCCGGGTCTACCGAGCGGGGGGGAGGGGGGAGGGAGGGAGAGGGGGAGGGGGTCTGGAGCGCGGCCGCAAAGCGCTTCCGGGATGCGGGCGGCGCCGCACGCTCAGTGCGCGGCGCTGAGGCCGCCGGCCGCGCGGCGAAGGGGTGGGGCCGGGCCCGGTTCCGGCATGGCGCTCGCTCTCGCGAGACTTCGCGGCGCGGGGTGGGGGTTTGAACGCGCACGGGGATAAGTGGGTGTGGGGTGGGGCTCGTTCGTAGCCGCTGTCGGCCGCTATCGCTGCCTTCCAGACGGGGCTCTGAGGCAGCGCGGTGGGAGCCGTGAGAGGGCGGTCCTCTCCGCCGTGCACTGGCCCTTCACAGTACGAGTGCTTCTGGGCCTCTTTCATTGCCGTAGTGGCTCTACCTGGTCTCTGACTTTCTTGAAATGTAAGAAAAAGCCTCATGGGTAGCTGCTGATCCTTATTTAACTATGAGTCCGCGCCCTGGATTACATGTATTGGACCTGAATTGTTCAGCGTTTTATTTTGCCCAGTTTCTTCAAATTCACATCAGTGAAACCTCTTTGTTGCTGTTTCTCCTGTAAGCGTGCTGTACTGCAGCTCGGGGTCTGCTTTTGGCTAGCCAGGGCAGTTGGATTCATAAGCACAAGCTCTGCAGCTCCAATTCATCTTAGCAGCCACCAGTCCTTTATTTTTGTTTGAAAATGAGGATTTACCTCTGCAATGTGCTGTGATGGAAGACTGTCATCGAGCAATTGCTTGATTTATCTTTCCCTGTATAGCTTTCAAAGCAGGAGAGCTCTGGCAGAAATTGCAGAGACTTGGTATGATGTTTTCCATCAGCCTTTAGATTTGAGTGGGATTAATCAGCTTTGAAACGTTGCAATTAATCTCAGCAGATCCAGTGCTTTGCTTAAAAAAGCACTTAGTAAAAAAAATCCATATGACTCTTCGGGGTCTGATAACCCAAGAAATCAAAGATAGTGTGTGTTTTAGCTTTGCTGAACACATCTCCGAAAGGAGTTCATTTTATTTTTGATCCAGTTCTTCTGTCTCCTGCTATTACAGCTGCAACAACTGATGTTTTAAAAATGCACTATTAAGAAAGCATTTAGTGTATTTTTAGCCACTTCTAATGGGATTTAGCAGCTGGAAACAAGGAGAACTTGCACTGAGTAATCAGTGGAGTTCTTAGACAGCTGTGTGAGAATCAGTGCATCAGTGTTAAAGAAATGAATTATATGTGATGAAAAAATTGAAAAATAGGCCTCATAAGTTCATAAGTTCATAAGGTTGGAAAGGACCTATAAGATCATCTAGTCCAACCATCCTCCTATCACTATCTCTACCCAACTACTAAATTAAGTCCTTTAGCACCTCATCTAAACGCTTCTTGAACAGCGCTAGGGATGGTGCCTCACCCACCTCCCTAGGCAGGCCATTCCAGTGCCTGACCACTCTTTCAGAAAAGAAATGCTTCCTCAGGTCTAATCTAAATCTTCCCCGGCGCAACTTGTGGCCATTCCCTCTCGTCCTGTCATTACTTATCAGGGAGAAGAGGCCTACCCCCTCCTCACCACAACCCCCCTTCAGGAAGTGGTAGAGTGCAATAAGGTCTCCTCTGAGCCTCCTCTTCTCCAGACTGAACAATCCCAGCTCCCTCAGCCGCTCCTCATAAGACTTGTGCTCCAGACCCCTCACCAGTTTTGTTGCCCTTCTCTGAACACACTCCAGGGCCTCAATGTCCTTCTTGTAGTGAGGGGCCCAAAACTGAACACAGTACTCGAGGTGCGGCCGTACCAGAGCTGAGTACAGGGGGATGATCACCTCCCTGCTCCTGCTGGCTACACTATTTCTAATACAGGCCAGGATGCTGTTGGCCTTCTTAGCCACCTGGGCACACTGCCGGCTCATGTTGAGCCGAGCATCAACCAACACCCCCAGGTCCTTTTCCTCTCTACATTCTTCAAGCCATTCTGCCCCAAGCCTATAGCATTGCATGGGGTTATTGTGGCCAAAGTGCAGGACCCGGCACTTGGTCTTATTGAACCTCATCCCATTGAGCTCAGCCCAGCTGTTCAGCCTATCCAAATCCCTCTGAAGGGCCTCCCTACCCTCAGGCAGTTTGACACATCCTCCCAACTTTGTGTCATCTGCAAACTTACTGAGCATACACTCAATTCCCTCGTCTAGGTCATCAATAAAGATATTAAACAAGATGGGCCCCAAAACTGACCCTTGGGGGACACCACTCGTTACAGGACGCCAGCTGGACTTAACTCCATTAACCACTACCCTCTGGGCACGGCCCTCCAGCCAGTTCTCCACCCAGAGAAGAGTGAACCTGTCCACACCACGGGCTGCCAGTTTCCTTAGGAGAATACTGTGGGAGACCGTGTCAAAGGCCTTGCTGAAGTCCAGGTAGACTACATCAACAGCCTTTCCCTCATCTACCTGTCTGGTCACCCAGTCATAGAAGGAGATGAGGTTGGACAAGCACGACCTGCCCCTGGTGAACCCGTGCTGGCTGGGTCTGATCCCTTTATTGCCATGCACGTGTCGTGTGATCTCCCTCAATATCATCTGTTCCATAACTTTCCCTGATACCGAGGTCAGGCTGACAGGCCTGTAGTTCCCCGGGTCTTCCTTACGGCCTTTCTTGAAGATGGGAGTCACATCGGCAAGCCTCCAATCTTGTGGGACCTCTCCAGATAACCAGGAATGCTGATAGATGGCAGAAAGTGGCTCGGCAATCACCTCTGCCAGCTCCCTCAGCACCCTTGGGTGGATCCCAAGGCCTCAGTGCTTGCTGCTGCAACCATAACTCAAAGTAGAATGGAATTCATTGTTAAATTCAGTTCTGTAATAACTTGTAGATGAAAATGCCTCTTCGTTGTATGGTTTTTATTTTTATTTTGTTTGATGCTTGTGGCAGCTATTAGTAGCCATCTTCAAAAGGCCTCAAGTTGGGATTTAAAGACTGTGCTGCATTTCTTTTCAAACAGAACAAAACTATAGTTAGTTCTGCTCCTCTTTGTCTCTTTATGAACAGCTGTCTAAGAGAACAATTTTCTTATTTTGGAATGAAGCAATTTTCTGCAGTTTGTGCCTAAGAATTGCAGCCAAAAAAAGTATCTTGATAAAATGGTCCTCTAATATTCCATATTCTTCTGTCTGAGATAGTTCATCTAAAGGTGAATTCAATCCTGAAAACTGTATGTAGAACAAAATTCATCTGCTAGGTTCCAAATTTAACTAAAACTTTTGAGACCTATGCATCACCCTTTGTACTTTTCCTTTTGCACTGAAAGGATTGTTTTGACTCTTAGGTACACTGGTTGCTTTTTTATTTCAAAGGCATGTGACCCTGAGAGAACAGAAAAAAAGTGTTTGTTGTTTTCACAGTGATCATGGATGAAGGATTTCATTTCAAAGTGAAGATACTGTGGCATTAAAAAGCAAACACAGCAGTGCTCAAGTTGAGAAGTCGAAATAAACTTGTGAGAAAAGAGCACTCAAAAACTGTATTACTTTGTCTTAAAGTGTTTTTTTGATTTTTATTTTTTTTTTAATATTATGAAATACAAACCCAAGCAGCTATCACTTGTTAGTTACATCTTTTGAAAGGTTATAGCTGCCACAGTCTGGTGAACTGATGGGTGTTGGGTGTATGGTGAAATGGGGCACATTTCCAACAGACAAGAGGGAGTTATCCCTCACTTCGATAATTTCTGTGTGTCTGTTGTTCTCCACTTCTGAGGTGCAATCACAATTGCATTTACACTGGAAGTTTTTCAAGGCATGCCTCTGTATTCTCAAGTGCTGTGGCTGATTCCCAGCAGGCAGGGGCAGAATGCTGCTACTGTTCTGAGAGCATTCTTTTGTCCTAGAGCCCAACAATGACCGTGCAAAGAGCATTAGAGCTGGTGCCAGCACACACCTTTGAGTTGGCTTGCATTCTTGACAAACTGTAATTCAGCCCCCATTTTTCTCTTTGCATTTTCTGTAGGTAAGTTTTTGCTGCTTTTTAAGTTTCTAACCTGTGTCATGCAAGAAGTAGATTGTACAGAAATGCAGATTCTCTGTTTGCATGCTTAAAAACATACAGAAGTTTGAAGTGTTCCTTTATAGAGTCTTCTACAAAAGCTGCAGTTTTAGCACAGTCTTCTTCACTAGAACTATTTGGAGCAGAAACACTGAAGAGTCAAGTCGGTACTGTATACAAAATCGGTGCCATAAGGGTTTCTGACTCTGAATGGGATATAACATGAGAAAAGTGAAGAACTGTGCTTGCATATAAGTCTTCATGATCATGCATACTTTATATTAGGTTTTAATGCTGCAATTAAAAGTGAGTCTGCAGTATTTTTTTCTAAAGCTACAAGAAGACCATACTTCTCCGTTTGGTGATACATATGAATAATTCCTCTAGGGATATTTTTTCATTGCTATTAACTCTGATGCTTTGGTCAGCTTCTAAACATCTAGAGTTCCCTATGTAGTAGCAGGAATTTAAGTTAACAATGTCATTTGCTCCTTCTGTGCCAGGGCTGTTGTGCAGAACTAAAGTATTCTGTAAATTTAGCTGTCCTTCTTTATCTTAGATGTGGTTTTACTTTTGCAGTGTACACTATGACTTGTGTAAGTTCATTTTACCGACTTGCACAGCATAGATACACCCAGGCTAGTGAGTATGTGATGTCAGATTGCTGGTGAAGGATTTTGAAATTTCTACAGATAAAAGACACATCATGACAGAAGATTGCATATGTGTTTCTAGTTCATTCGACATGGGAGTAATATTTTTGCTGCCATCTGGTTGTGTCAGAGTGGTATTTCCAGTTCCCAGATTTTTCACTGGGGTGTGACATTTGAAAGGATGATAGTACCTTTGAATTGCACTGACTGCTTGTCTAAACTCATCATCACATACTGCCACTGGCCCGGTCATTGCTCAATGCCAGTTTTCCTGTGAATAAGAGCATGGGCAGATTACCACATCACATCAGATACGGTTGCTAGTAAGTGCAGTCAGAGTGATGGGGTCTGAAACACCCAGCCTGTGGCAGTGATATTCCCGTCCTTACAGGAATGCCTAAGTTCTGTGCGACATGCAGGAAGCCATTCTATCTGATAATCAGATGTTCCATATGTTTCTGCTGGCTTGGTTTCGTACTCGTATCTGTCAGACAAGAGAGACCTAAAGGGTGTCAGAGCTCTGTGTTTTGTTCTGGAGGGGAGGAGCATGTTCAGTATGTTCTGACTGTGATGCAAATGCTTCCTTTTGATATCTGTTGCTATTATTCCTTGAAGGATGCACAACTATAATAAATTATTTATTTTCAAACCATACTCTGTATTACTACTGAAAGTTACAACCATGCTGCAGAATATGAGTGAAAATGTAAGTACTAATATGAGGTTTGGGGGGGTTGATCTTGCTCAGATATCATATCTGTGATGTGGTGATTACTTTGATCCTGGTTTACAGTCTGCTGTGGAATGTTTTGGTTTCATCACTACAAAAATATTATAGGGCAGCACTGACAATACATTAATAGGGCATTAGATGTCTAGAAAACACATTTAGCATTCAACTATTTGAGCTGGCACTTACAATATCTTTAAAAAGTAAATGAAAACAATTGAGTATAACTAAGCTAGTTTTAAAATAGCTAGCATGCAGTTCAGCAGTCATTACTATAGGCTTCAGTGGGGGTTCACAACCATCACACGTGTACATGCGGGATTTGCATCAGGTTTATACAAGTCCTTAAATTGTGTGCTGCTGTGTGTGCGTTACTCCTGGAAGTTAAAGCCAAGGTGTGCATTGTCAAGGGCACTGTCACCAATTGTGCCGTATAGACATCCATGCAGAGGCTGCAGTGATGGTGTCAGAACACGGCCTGGGTTGGTAGACAGAGGTGAATTTAATTTATGACCTGCATGTGTTGCTGGGTAGTATGGAGATTTCTGTCTCAAGTTACTGGACAAAGTTTATAAATTCTTGGACCTTGGAAAGGACAACTCAAGGTAGACCCTCGTAACTGAATAGTTAAAAAGGTCATGAACATTGATTTCAGTTCATTATTGCCTTTTTGTCTTTAAGACCTTACAGCCAGAGTAGTTCTGAACACCAGTAGGACTGCTTGTAGGGGAAGGCTGGGGTAGTTTAATACTTAACTGGTAGTTCCAGAGGAGTTGCTGCAGTACTTAATTTAAATTGTTCTCTTGATTCTGAAGAATACTTCACAGATGTGAAGACTTCTGTAACTGTTCCCTATTCCAGTCTTCCAACCCAGAAGAGCATTTAGTAAAGCACCAAGCTCCCAGCAGCCTTGTACAGCTGCAAATATTGTAAATGACTAATGACTATCTAAGGTAAGAGCAGAGCACGAGACAGCTCTGCTGATTCTTAAGGACTGCAAGTAGTATGACCTCTGTGCTTATAACACTGTGTCCTTCCATGGCCTTGGCATTACAGACTAGTATGTGACAGCGAGAATTTTGCAGTCACTTGTGATCTTGTCTTGTGTAGAGCTGAAAGCATGTAGTTTCTATTTGTCTAAGCAATATCAGGTCATACATTGCATTTGACTTGTTAGCAGACTTGCTTGCTGAGTTGCATTTGTTTCCAAGTGGGATGCCTTTCATCCCTTGCCAGCTGAAAAGTATTGTCATTTTTTTTTCTTCCTGATTCTGGTCGGTAGCAGCAGGTATTTCCACCATTGGTTCACTCTAATTGAAGTGACTGTGAAGACAGCCAATGCAGAAGCCATCTCCACTTCTCCATCTTTCAGATGAGGTCCTTTCAATAGCTGTTACATGTTTCTTGGTCATAATTTCAAAGCATTTAATGAGTCAAGCAACTATGATTGTGTTTTGATCCGTGAACCACTGTTATCTTGGGAAAAGCTGTTTGCAGGACCTGATACGAAAGATAGAAACCAACACTGCTGTCACAGTGTCTTCACTGAGACACTTGTAATAAAGATGTTTATCTCCTTCCCCTCTCTAAAGCAAAATGCTCCTCAGACTCAGCCATTTTTCTCCTTAATGAAAGGAAGCAAAATCTCTCAAGATAGAGAACTTTCTGCTAACAGTTTGGTACGGAAGAGTCAGATTTTATGGAATTGGGCAGCTTTTCTCTAATATGTAGCTTGGATGCAAATCTAGTGTTCTATTCAAGGCTGTCACAGCTGAGCCTTGTGTATTTTTCTCTACAAGTTATCAGAGTGTAGAAACTAGTTCCAATTAACCTTCTGTCATGTACTCCAGGAATAAGAGCAAGCAAAAGAAAGAGAATTGTAACAGTTCTCTTGAGTTGTACAACCAGCCAAAATTAAATGGTTTCTTTCATGCTGGCAGTTTCAAAACCTAAGGAAAGTTCATGGGCGGGGCAGAGTGGGAAGATGAGTATTGAGTATCAGAGAGACATAATTCAGGAAAGGAATACCTTTTAAGTAACCTTTTAATCTGGCATGCAGCTTTCCACTGGAAACTGGGATGTCCTTCCAAGCAATATATTTTCGCTTGTGTCAATATCCATGCCAACGCAATAGTAAACACAGTGAATGCAAATTAAAAGAATGAAAATGTTTACTATTTCTTTGTAGTTAATAAGAAAGTCAATACTCTGTATTCAGACAAATAATATCAGAAAAGTAAGTGAAACAGTAAACAAATTAGAGTAAATCAGAGTAAATTTCACTTGTCACTAATGATAGGGTTGCTGTAATGAATCACATATTTCAACCCTTCCCTGGAATTGCTTTCTCCACACACAATTTCAATTTTGTGTAAAATGAGGTGGCTACTCATTTCCAAACACAGAAACCTGTGCATTGTTGATATGCACTGCCACAGGGGAGAGACGTTTCTTTATTTCATTCAAACCCCAAATAATATTCTGGACATGGGTTACAGTTTTCACCGTAGAAAGTGGCCAATAGCACCACCATTGAGTACAGTGGTTCAAATGGACTTTGAGTATGGAATCGTGGAATTGCTCAGGTTGGAAAAGACCTTCAAGATCATCAAGTCCAACCACAATCAAACCATACTACCCAAACTCTAACAACCCACCACTAAATCATACCCCTGAGCACCACATCCAAATAGATACTACATACATTCAGGAGTGTTACTTTTCTGTCTACTTTGTTCCTAAGAAAAAGCTCTGTTTGTTTCACAGTCTACTTACAACTTTGGAAGTGTACCTCGAGCCATATAATGGCTGCAACTACGTTGTGTTTGTGAACTGGCACCCAGCTCCAAAAGTGTCACAGGAGTCAGCAGGCTGTACTGGGTCTGGTTTTGAGTGCAGCCATTCCTTTTTACAGTAATGAGTAGTATACTGAAGTTAAAAGAAACTTTGAAGTATATAACCATTAAAAGGAAGATAGATAGGAAAAGATTTAAACAGTCTGAAGTGAGAACATCAGAGCTAACGCTCTTGTCTTTACGACAGGAAACTCTGAAACTGACCATATTTGTTAGGTCTCAGGTAAAAGCTCCTAAATAGCTGCTTTTTAAAATTACCTTTCAATCCGCACAGAGGCTCTGACATTTGTTAACATTCAAGTCAAGACAAAATTATTTGTGCTTACTTTGGCGCAGGAGCTAATCCTCATGCATCATTTGCATGGGAAGGCAGCCAGCTGCAGAGTGTAGACAAAACTCCCCCCGTCTCCCTGGAGCTGAGGCTCTGCAGGACTCCTGGCCCTGGACCTCTCATAGCAACACCATAAATCATCAGGGATCCGCCAGTGGAAGGGAGGCTGGGGCTGATTTTTACCTCTTCTGTTTCCTATCTTGTTGCAGTCTTGTGGCCAGCAGATGTGCCTGCCAAGGTATACAGAGAGAGACTGGGATAACTCCAGGAGTGAATTTGTCCAATTGAATTCTGTCAGCCCTGCGGCTTCACTCAGACAGCTGCGCTGCCAGAGTCAGTGAGCTTGCAAGGACTTGCAGGAGCTGTGGGATTTGTTGTTTTAATGTGTCTAAGGATGAAGAAGATTTTAAGACAATAATTAAATGGGAACAGCATTGATTATTTTTTATCTTTAATGTAACTATAGAAAAAAAATTCATAGTCTCTAGAACTTAACTATTACACCTGTCACCTATGAGCTTACTTTTAGACTTCTATGGAGCACATTTAAACCTGACACGACTGGATAATTTCCCACTGAGCAGGTGTATGTAGACTCACAGATTCTCACAATCTAAGGAGAGAATCAAGAGCAAGCATGCTCGCTTGAAAGCGTATAAACATGCATACCTTTCTTCCTTAAATTACTTCTTTCTGTGCTTTACCTTCCATGAGTTATGACAATGTGCAAATTTCTATTGCTGTGTGGCTTTTATTTTTTCAGTGTCAGGATCCCCAGCCATCGGGGAAACCTGTGCCACCAGTTTCCATTTCTGTGCTCTTGGGAAGAGCTGTCAGTCCACTGAGCCTAGGTTTTATTAGATGGCAGGTTAGCTCTTACTAGATTTGTCAAGATTTTATGAAGGCAAGCCAATGCTCTTAATACCAAGTGACCACCCAGACACTCTTACAAGAACAAAACACTCATTAAAGATCATTAATAGGGCAAAACAGCATCTTCTTTTCAGGTCAAGGTGCCCAGAGGTTATATTATTTGAACTTTTATTCCATGTAGCCTAAGAACAGGAAAAGTCTCCATAATGAGGTCTGCTTAGGTCACTGGCCTTTTGCCATCACGCATGCAGAGCTGCAACCTGGAGTGCTGGCTGAAATGATGGTTTTGTCACCTCCATTTAAGTTTGTGTTTACAGGATGAGCTTTGTCATTAAAATTATCTTACACCTTTTTGTATGTGAAACATTTTCCAGACTTTTTTTTTTTTCTCCTGAATTTTGCCTTCTTTTGTCTCACCTTTGACCATTTCCCATGCTACACTATCAGAACAGTACAAGAATCACCTCTCCTGTGTGCTCTGTTTTGGACAGCCCTTGCTGCTGTTGGTGAGCCTTAGCACCTCAATGGGTTTTGTTAAGTCCCAAATCTGTTATGCAACTATTTCCAAGATGAAGATAAGGATATAATAATGCTGATGTCTACCTGATGTGGAGCTGTGTTTGCATGTGAGTACTTGCTGCCTTGAACCGTATCTTTATCAAGAATCATAAAACTTTGAGTTGCAAGAAACCCTTAAAGGTATCTGGTCCAATTCCTGTGCAACCAACAGGGACACCTACAGCCACATCAGGGTGCGCAGAGCCCCATCCAGCCTGAGCTTGAGTGTCTCCAGGAATGGGGCATCCACCCTATCAACTACAATGCAACTTCAATGGTGCGAGAGCATTTGAAACATATGTCACTGAGTCCAGAACTTGACGTACAAATTGTGAGCCAGTTTGAATTTTGTCAGACATAGGATTTTGCTGGTACAGTCATAAGGTAGCTGTAGTTTTTTTCATGAAGATGCAAAACACCCTTGTGTTGCTCTCCAAGTGTTCATTTAAAATAGATAATTTAGCTCATAGACTGCAATTGCTTCCTGAACAACGCACAGCAGAAAAATAGTTCCTAACCGATCTCCTATGAGTTAATTTTCCCCTAAGTATTTTAAAAAGATAATTAATGCTGGGTGATTAAAAGCATCTTTGGTCTGTGTAATTCTACAGCCTATTATTTTTTTCAGAATAACTAGATTCATTTTATCTAAAGTTGTTCAACACATATCTTCATAACAATTTAATTTGCATGCCTTGTTGGTACCTCCTTCTCTCAGTTGCTTTCGTTTTATAAGACACTCAATTAGCCACATAAGGCAATATGGAAAGGTCCAAGCAGATTCAAAACTTTATTTATGTATCCTTTACTCACTGAAATCCTTTATAGCACATCAGAAATGCACCAAATGTTAGGGCCAAACCTGCAGTGCAGCAACACAGCTATCAGCTTGTACATGGCACACCAAAGCGGAGCAATTCCAGGGGAACTATGTATCAAAAACAAGTGTCCGTGAAGAGGGAAGAATGCTGGCTATGTGCATCTTTTTCAACAGCTTTACAGAACATGCAGAGTATCAACAGTGCCATTCTCCCCACTGTGGGTTTCTGTTATTCAAGGAATTCACTTCTACTATGGGGTGGTGGAGCAGTGGTGGTGGTATTGCTGGTGCTGCTCCAGTCTCAAGAAGAGGGCAGGCTTTGCTCAGAAGTGTTGACTTCAAAGTAATGAGCAGCCACTATGTTCTGCTATGCATAGAGATATTATATGAAAACAAAGAAATCAGTTTTGTCACTGCTGTTAAAATGTTTTGCAAGTAAGCAACTTAGCACCCATTTTCTCATATGATTAAGGTGAACTCAGTCATAATGTAGTTCTTGTATTAGCATATTTATGTTGTTGTTGCCATAATATTATTTTTTAACAAATATTCCCAATAAGAACAATTTCCTAAACAAACATCAGCTTGGTTAGCTATTCTAGAGTCCAAGTAGAAGAATGGGTCATATTTTGTGTTTAGCTTTGCAAGAAGTTCCCACAGAGAGTAAAATGAACAAAAGTAATTTCATGCTGTCTCTATGTTGTCTGAATTTTGGGTTTGATTGGGTCTGCGTGCTTCAGACCAAAGAGCTCAAGGGTTTAGAGTCATAACTATAGAAAATTCAGGGTCCATGTAAAGAGAAGTAAAACTCAGCAGAGCTTGACACTAACGAAAAATGCTTTTGCGACAGAGTCAAAATCACTTTGGGTTATGTTTTGATAACTTATTGAGGTGAACCATGTTGCCCAGAAGGGGAGAAAGGGCCATTTATGCTTGAAAAACAAAATTGTTTTAGCCCTGACTCTCCACTCTGCCAGCTCATGGAATGCGAGATGATTCCCCATGCCTCTGATGCTGACTGATTGTTGCAGTAAACCTTATTCTTCTTGGCTTTACTCAATTTTTCTGTTGTATGATAGATGTTGTGCCATTTTGTTGCCCTATCATCATTTTCTCTCTGCTTTAGGATAGTGGTGAATTTGGTTTTCTCTTCTGTTAGATTGTGTAGTGAAGTGATTGAATCTTTGTCCAGCATCATAATTACATCTTTTCTAAGATCCTGCCACATTACTTTCTACATACACATTTCTTTCCCTTTTTTTTTTTTTTTTTTTTTCAATCCAAAGTATCTGAATGGCCAAAAAGAAGAAGTACCTGTCAGGAAGTTGTTAGAAGGATTAAGCAGAAAAATAGCATAGAAGTATGCTATGTTTCTAGTGGACAGAAAAAGGTTGAAATGCCAGTCTTAGTACATTGTCATAGAGAGAGAATTTTCCTAGTGATTTTAAATGTTTGTATGGAGGAAGGATTGATCTTTGTTTACTTGTCTTCGCCTAGAGTCTCTTGGCAACTAAATTCCTTTATTTTGACTTTAGCAACCTGTAACTTTTCCAACAAAGAGGAAGACTGGAAACAGTGATAACAGAAGTTAGGTTTTCCTTTGCAGTGCATTTCATTCACATGAAAGGGGTCATTTGGCTGTGAACTGCAAGCCCTCAGGCTAACTATGGACAATTTTGCAAGAAATTTGTGTGAAGAGCAAGGAGCAGGATCAGTACAGAGTTTCTTTGTCTTCCTCTTCCTTTTGTGAAATTTTCAGCTGATAGAGATAGAAAAAAAAAAAAAAAAGGAAGATAAATGTAAATGGCTGAAATGTACATTTTCCCAATCCAGGTTGTGAGGCTTTGCTGAATCAGAGAATGTGGGTTTGTAGTCTGTGATACAGAGAGAATTTAACAGAGCTTTTTTACTGCCAAGTACTGATAATACTTCTAATAATAAATATATATTTATATATATAAATCAGCGCATCTTTCAGTGATGTAGCACTCCCACCAAAATTAAACCAGCTGTCTAAGACAGCACATCTAAATGGTGTAACTTGCATGTGCCTAATTGTTGATAGATTTGAGTGCAATTTGGATCTGTTACCCAGGTGAACTTAGAAACCCATCTCTGCCTTCGTACATATGTTTCTGGCCCTTTCCTACTATCAGCCCCTGCTATACCAGCAGCAGGTAAGAAGATTGCTTCCTGCTGTAGGAGGACCTTCCTCTGTGGCATCCTGGCAGCTCTCAGTGAGCAGGCCTGCAGTGATCAGCTGAGTCTGCTCTGATTTGTTCATTGATCCTGCAGCCACTGCACATGGCATCACTCTCACATGACAAATCTGAAACAGAGCTGGCTTCCCAGCTATCATTAACTTTCGTTCATCACGGTGCTTCAGCAGCCTGCCAAGCTCTCCAGTAGTAATGAGATAAATATAACTGACTGAAGCAGTGACACGGGTGTAGGCAGGACTTTATCTTGCCTTTTCCACCTCACGCTTGGAAAAAGGAGTGACTATTCCAAACAACTATCACAGTGGTATCACAGTGGCTGTTGATAATAGCCTGAGCCATTGATGCAGACAGGGTTTCCAAAGGGGACTTAAAATGTCCCAGTGGATTCACATATTATATATGTCAGCTTATAAATGGGTGGAACTTCCTTTTGGCATTACAAGGGATCAGCAGTAAAGGAGCTGCATAGGCTAAATTCTCTCTTGCTATAATTGATGCAATTGACTTTTCAGAAGATCTTGCCCCAAGTACACACTTTATCCTTTCAAAGCTTGGAGTTTTTAAATTATTATTTATGTTAGCGAAACAGCTTTTCCAGGTTTGCCCTGGATTTATATTGATATAAATATACAAAGAATACAAAATCAGATTCTTAAAGTCTTCATCAAAGTACTTACTGCTGTATAGGGAAGGCTAAATACTTCTCTCATCAACACTGTTATAAATCCAAAGAAACATTGACAAATCAAAATAATTTAGTTCGATGGAGAGGAAAATTCAGTACCTGCTACAGAATGTATATATAGCCCTTAGCACACATTGTGGTGGTAGATCTGTGCTAGCAAGCAGTCCACCTGCATTGCTCAGACACTACGGTAAAAAAAGATTAATGCAACACACAAGGGGAAAAAAAGACAGAACGGTTCTAACTCAGTATCAGCTTTCCTGCTGAGCAGAGGCAAGTGACCTAAGGGAGCTTCTAGTCTATCTTGTCCCTGTGTGTGGTATATGTACAGGCAACTCTACAAACATCACTAATGTAACAGAGCAAAACATGTCCAGTACACCTTTAAAATAAACTAGGAATTTTAGGAAAGCAAATGAGCCTTAGTGTGTGTTTGTAATGAATCTGCAGTCTATCTGTCATGTGAATCTGACTTTTTAACATCCTGCTTATAAGAGTGCAGTAGCAGGTAATGTCAGTAAATCCATGATTCACATTATTCATTCAAGGATGACACCTTCTATGTTATGCTTGTTAGTGTAACACATTAATCTTCTTTGCCGTTTTATGTCAAATACCCTTTTGAAATCCAAGAAGATTATGTCCTTTAATCACTTTGCCCAGTCTGTGTTCCTTGTGATCTCATCTCTTATTAATATCTTTAGGATCCTGCCTACCACCAAGGTCAAACTGGTCTATAATACCATAGCTCCACCCTAGGCCTTTCTAGAGAGGGTTATGTTAGCGTAATTCTGATCCTCCAGTAGCAGCCTTGCATCCAGAAGACTGTGAAGACTCTTTTGATAGTTTTGGATGCATTTATATTCTAAAGGTCTATAGAAATCCTGAAAATGCTACTTTGTGTGTTCTGATCTACCCCAGTGTTAAAAGTATACATCCAGACTCCTTACTGCTAGTTTTCTTTTTCCATGTTTGGCATCATCTCTTCTTCCTACATAAAAAGTAGCTCACTTTGTTTTTCATTTATTTCCTGCTAATGTACAAATACTCTTCTCATCTGGAATCAAAGCCGTCATTGTTTCCTCACTTTTGTGAATATAATGAATCTTTTACCACCGGAGTGTGGGAGAATACAGGACTGCTTGGATTATAGAAATAGTCTTCATTGATTAGCTTCTACTTCCACAAATGGAAATCCAAAATAATTGCTAGGAAAACAGTAAATATTTTTGTACTTACCTAATTGAGAACAGAATCATACCTACAAGCAGTTCCCACTGTATCCTCTCATCTCTACATATCCATCACAGCAGAAGATCTTTAGAGGCAGGACCATTTGATCTCAGAAATAATGCTTTTAAAAATATGTTTAAAATCCTGTGTGTCCGTACTTGGTCCAGATTAAATTAATCATGTTTGCATGGATGAAAACGAACTGCAGAAAGTTAATTAAACAAGAAGCATCTTTGCCAGCGACTTCAACGGAAATGCAAATAGGCAAAAAGTCCTATCCATCAGCAAAGGCTATGCTGGTCACAATTAGAACTGGTACTTTTGGTAGTGCTCGACTGCAATAATGAGTCACTGGAAGGGATGTTGACTTTGTATTGTCAAGTCTATGTGTTTTTTTCATTTTGAAGGTACTCCTCTCACCATTTTTATCTGAAATAGTTTTTGTCAAAATTGTAACTAGATGTATTTTTACTTCTTTTTGATTTGAACTTTCTTTTCTAGATATCTTTTATAGATTATCTTTCTATCGTTTTGTATACAAAGCACAGCAGATAAGGGCACAGAACACGCTGCTTACACAGTGTCAGCATGCTCAGTGCGTAGCATGTAGCATAGCTCCAAGGGCATGTCACAAATTGAGATCATGTTTAAAATAATAAGATTGGAGGCAAATTTCATTTTGTGTCCAGCATCTTCATGGTGAAGCATACACACATAATTTTGCCAAGGGTACGGCATAACATGTTCTTGAAAAAAAAACCACAAAAACCATTTCCTTTTATTTTTTTTTCCAGTAGTCATTAGCAGTATGGCATGGGATGGGACACAGATGGTGTTCTCAGCCCTGCCAGTGAGAGTAGGCAGAAGTGGGTACATTCAGTGGATGAACACTTGGTGCGTGGCTGGAATTGCAGCCAGGAGTTTGTCTTCTGTATACAGAAAAACATTCTGGAGGAGCAAGAACTTCAAAGCAGGAACAGAACCATCTGATGAAGTGTGGCAAGTGTCTTTGCCAGGCTTCCAACACAGTGAGGAGGACTTCAAAGCTGAGGAATGCTAATGAGAACTTCTAGAGGAGTGAAGGCACAGGGAGCAAGGAAGAAGTGACAGCCCAATAGGGAGAACCTTGTGAAAAACTTGTGAAAGATGGGGAGCCTCTCAGCAAAAGCAGTGAGACTGAGGCTACATTTGAAGTACCTGTATGTGAGTATGCAGGGGAAGGAGAGAACAAATTAAAAGTTTTTGCAGGCTGCATTGGTATGCAGCACTGAGACATATGTGGTGTCACATATGACACAGCGAGCTTCTGAAGTGCACTGAAGGAAGATTGGTGCAGCAGCCATGAGACTGCAGGAGTTAAATCTCTCAGGATTTTGAGAGAAGCATTTTGAGGATTTGCTTGAGCACAGAGGGAGGGAAATAAGAACTCTAAGCTCATCTGGTAATGAAAATTGGAGCAGATCTGACTGGCAACAGGAAGAGCTTTGAAAAGTGCATTGACATTAAAGGCAAGGCTAAGAGAAGTGTGAGCCCACTGCTCCATGTGGTAGGACAACTAGTGACAAGAGACACGGAAAAGTCTGAGGCATTCAGTGCCTTGCTTACCTTAGTTTTAACTGATAAGGTCCACCCTCAGACATCCTGCTTTCCCAACCCTTCCAGCATTAGAAGAAAATCTGTAGGAAAAAAAAATCCACTTAGGAAGTACTTAACCCAACTCAACATATCCAGGTTCACTGGACCAGATGAGATGCTTCCAAGGCTGCTGAAGAATTACACTGATGACTCTGCAAGGCTGTTTTAAAGGAGATGTTTGGAAGTAGTGGAAAATGGCAAATGTCACACGTATTCAAGAAGGGCAGAAGGGGAATCCTGAGAGCTAAAGACTCATCAGCCTGACCTCAATCCTTGGAAACATTAACAAGTAAATCCTCCTCAGATTGATTGAGACCATTTCCATCCACAAGAAAGGCAAGATAATGATTGAGAACAGCCTCTACAGTAAACTGTACCTAACCCGCCTGATTACTGTGTCTGAGATGATTGGTAGTGTGGAATAGGACAAAGATATTAATACATTTACTTGTTTGTTTTATCCTTATAGTCATAAGGATGAGTTATGGACTGGGTAACTGCCAGGCAGTATGAGTGGAATACAGGTTGGTCAGCTTGGTTTAGTAAGTTGTGACTAGCAGTATAAAGCCCAAGTTATGACAGGTCAAAGGCAGTATCAGTGATCTTACTGTGACCATTAGTGCTCAACATCTTTATGAAAGACCTGGATGAAATGGTCGAGCATAATCTCAGCATACTTGTTGGTGGCACCAAATTGAAGGTGCTAGTTAATAAACCTGGGGCAAATCTAGTAAACTGGACAGTGAGGTGGGCTGAAAACTGCCAAACTACTGAGCTTAGGGTGCTGTGATTAGTGGCATGAAGTACAGCCCCCTAGGTGTAGCCCATGCCAATGGGAGAATGATTCTTTGTTTGGCACTTGTCAGATGATATTTGGAACACAGTGGCTGCTTTTCAGGTCCTCAATACAAGAACAACATTATGTACTTTATCTAGCAGTGCACCTGATAGATAAGGAGGGAAGGGTGTGAGAGAGCAGAGTTTGTCCAGCCTTAAACAGAAGGCTCAAGGGAGATCTTCTTGCTTCCTTCAGATACCTAGTGGCAAGGTATACAGAAGAAAGATTGTACTCAGAGGTACACAGTGGGGACAAAGAAGATGAGAAATTTCTGTTAGACATAGGTAAAAACTTTTGCACTGTGAGGGTGGTAAAACACCAGAAGAAGTAACTGGATTGGTGGTGTGATCTCCATTCTAGGAAGTACTCAAAACTCCACTGGGCCATTTTGGACCTGCATCAAGCACGGGTTTAGACAAGATGGCCTCCATAAGCTATTCTGTGAATAAGTAGGCAGAAAGCATACAGAGTTTTTCCTCGTGGTACTCCTACGTTTAAATCTGAGAGAACACTCTATTCTTTAAGTTGAAGTACGAACAAGAAATGTGTTGAAGCTGAAATCTTATACCCCTTATCTATTTTATTTTTTCTGTTAAGAGAAAAAGTGGACATATATATTTCAATCGCAAATACAGATAATCAAATGAGATAGAGGGCATAAATAGTAGTAGTCGCTTGAGAAAGAAGGGGTTACATTTTTCTCCTTCAATCAACCACAAAACTTACAGATAGTAAACTCCTGGATTTGCTGTGACATCGCATCCAGCAGAGGGCAGGAGATACTACAGAACAGGCTGCACACGCTGATAGGGGCTTCAAATTCTGTACCAAAAAAACATACTGAAGGATAGAAGCAATCTGGACTTTACAAATAGTTCTAGAAAGAATGGATAAAATAGGCAGATTAGTGGCTAACTTTTATAATCTTGAAGCAGTCTAGCACAACTGTAAGCACAATAATTCTAAGCAGCACAATGTAATACAAATTGCCTACTGGTGACAATACATATTATGAATGTGGTAATCGCAGCATTAGTGGTGAGGAAATAAAGCTGCATTAATATAATGAGAATATAAATATGCATTATAATTCCCATCGTGGTAAGAAGAAGGCCAGACTACTCAGGAAATTAGTGTTTGGTAGTATGGAATTTTGGATAACACTTTCAAATTACAAGGAGAAAAATGTTTTGCAGTTTGCAACAGGGAAATAGAGCTTTCTATTGACATTTAATTCCAATAGCACCTCATTTCAAATACAAGGTCTATTCCCCAGTTTACAGCAATGTAAGCCTACCCAACACTAATGCATTTCCAGAGATTGCATCCACAGTAATAAGTGAATGACACTCAGAAGCAATAACAAGCTACAATTAACATGGGATGCAGAGAAGATTATCAGCATAAAGAACTCTGGAAATGTCTATTAAGTTGTATAGTAGGACTGAAATTAGTGACAACAGTTCTTATCTGTGGGTGACATCTTGAATTGTTAGGAGTAGCAAATGAGTATAAATAAATTCTTTTCTTTTGCTACTTATCAAAGTCACTAACAATATTTTAAAGTACCCAATATAATTGTCAGAAGATAAATGAAACCATTAGGGTTCCTGTGAAATAAACACAAAAAGTATTTCACCAGGTATAAGGGGGTGTAGTCAACAAAATGAATAATACCAAGTAGCATTATTAGCCAATGGTGTAATTTGAAAGATTATCAGGATGGAAAAGAGACAAACAATATAAAGAGAAATGCTCACCAATCTCCAAGGGTCAAGGCTCACAGAGGAAAAACTACAAAGAGGGATCTCCAACAAGAGATCCTTCCCCAGTGGTGGTCAGCCCTGAAATGGGGTCTGGGAGAGGTGGAGCCAGACTGCACCCCTTCCGGTCACACAGTGCATTGCCTTCACCTGTGCTCCTGCGGCTGACTCAGTGCTCACCTCAGCTGATCCAGCAGTGGCTCAGGCTGTGGTTCAACACTTCCCATACATCAAGTAAAACGTTGATGCTGTGCCAAAGAAGGACCCTTGCAGAGTAGGCTTTAACAGGCTAGAAGCAAGAATGGAGTTTACCTCTGTGGAGCTGTACAGCACTTTGCACAGCTAGCTTATCCCATCATAGGAAATTCATGCAAATTCTCATCCAGATCTCTTCTTTGCCATCCAAGGAGTGTATGGTTCATAGTACACACAGGCAGACTCCTGGTAATGACACAGATACCTGTTCAAACAGCTCTGAAGACATGGAAAACAGTCAGCTGAAATCATTCAGCCAGCCCACTCCTCACCTCACCTTTGCTACTGTTCCAGAGCAAAACCACAAATGGTAGTGCGAGAAGAAAGCATCATCTGCCCCTTCTCCTGAGATGGAAAAGGTCTGACTGCAGAGAGTTTCCAGTCTAAAATGTTTCAGGAGCACAAGGCTCACTTATGGCTTAGCTGACCTCGTCCCTTTTGAATACCACATCTGTCATCTCATAGCTGTTTGTGTAGGATCAGACACGGGAATTCACCCTTACATCACAGGCAGTGCCGCAAAGATCTCCCAAGCTAAGAAAAATAATTTGTTGTGATAAGAGGCAAGGATCCTGGGAAAAACACTGAAGCATCTCTGCTGTAGAATTCTGAATTGTGCTTTTTCTCTGGATTCAAGACCTACCTTTGTGACTCCTACCTTTGTGACCTATTGTAGGTGGTACCTTCTTTGGCAGGGGGGTTGGACTTGATCTCTTGAGGTCCCTTCCAACCCCTACAATTCTGTGATTCTGTGATTCTGTGTTTTTTATATATATTCTTATATACATGTATATGTAAGGAATGTTTAATACCTCGAGTGGAGGCAGAAGTGAAGTGCATCTAAACTCAGTTTGGCAAATACTGGGTTTCCTGCAATGCTCTTCAGTGCTGGATAAGCTGTCCAGATCTTCTGAATTCAGAAGTGTGCAGGATTCTGCTTCTGGAAAAGTCAGGTGCTTGTAATTCACTTCTTCCTATTGCTGGGTTCAGGGAAATCTAGTTGGTAGTTGTCACTCATAAAAGCAAGATCCAGCTAGAAGATGCAGCCAACAAATGGTTAATTCAGATTATCTGAAGCCTATTCCCCTCACACACTGGTAGATCTTGCTGCTTTGAATATTCATTCCCTTCATTTTCAGCCCTGAGTAAATTAATACATCAGTTTTCACTCTTGTTAATTTATGTAATTACTCCTGTCATTTGCATAAGATTTATGCAGATAAAAAGATTGGAGTAGATAGGAGATATTTTTTCTCCATACATTTTTAACAGTGAAAGTAAAACTGTAGTTTTGGTAAAGGAAAACAAGAAACATGCTTTGCCACACTTGGGGGCAGCTGCAGCAGTACCTGTTACTGATGCCTATGAGCAAACCTAACAGGCAGGACATCTTCCTTTCTGTCACCAGGCAGCAGAAGTGGGAGTGCAGGTTTGTTTGTTTTTTTTTTGTCCTTGGAGACAGAAAACACAAGTTATTTCTATTTAGATTATAATTTCGTTTTTTTCTCAGAGAGGGCTCTGGAAGATAAGTAGGAAGCAGACTTTGGGAGAAAGCTTCTAGTCCATAATTACAGATAAGATTTGAGCAGCTAATATTGGTGAAGCATCTACAGTATGTTCCACATTGGACTGACATCTTTTGCATCATGTGCTGATTTTGCATGCTTCTGGGCTTACCTTGAGGCAGCACTGTCAACTCTTTTTCAGGCCCTCTCAAGGAGCAGTCAGGCTGGATGGGGCTCTGAGCACCCTGATGTAGCTGTAGGTGTCCCTGTTCATTGCAGAAGAGTTGGACCAGATTGCCTTTAAGGGTCCCCTCCAACTCAATTCTATGTTTTCACAGCCATTCAATCAGTCTGTGCTTTGCTCCCATTTCCTTTGCATACCACAAGAACTCTTGGCTTCACCAATGCTTCTGTCTGAGAATCCAGCATGCAGTTTGCCTTATTCAGGTCTTGGTCATCATAAAATTGAGCATGAAATGGTAAACACTGGTGCTCCTCCTATCAGTGATTATTCAGTGAATATCACTGAATTCCTATCAGTGCCTCATAACTTAGCTGTATTTTTTTGCAATAAAAATTTACCAGTCACTTTTAAATACTTTTTTTTTTTTTAATACACTGAATTCTTTGTATGAAAAACATCAGTCTGCATTAGGAAAACGTGCCTTTGATTTCTTCAGGATGATATGAAAAGGAGTTGTAGGACACTGCAGATCATTTGGAGGCTGAAAGTGAAAAATAGAGTGAGACATCACTGGAGGTAACACAGGTTTTAGGGAACCAATAGGTCTGCAGGCACAAACAATGCAGCTGCCTTTTGTCTCAGGCTCTCAGATGCAGGATTTTAAACATGAATACTGTTCATGACGCAGAAGGGAACAGGTCAGTTCTTTTCTGTAATGTTTGTTCTCTGTGTCCTACACAGGGAAATATTCCTACTGATTCCTCAGTTGTACATTCACTATACAGCGTCACATCAGGGAGTTCACACGTGAGACTCACAGGTTCAAACTATGCTTCTGTTCATAAACTGTTCAGCTGAAGTTTCCTGGGAGTGCCACTGTATTATGTTGTCTCCCTCTAGTGACTGCTACTGCATCTCAGTTATATCCTGAAAGGTCAACGTTTTGAGCTGCGTGTCCTGCAGGCTCCTGGCAGAGAGAGGTCAGGAGGAACCCAGCAGTGGGAGGGGACTGTGTTGACGGCCCGTGTGCTTTTCAGGAACTGCCCTTTATGAGCCCGACTGTGTGCAAATCAAGCAAGAAAATGGAGAGCAAGGCAGAAGGCATCGGGTTAGCCAGTCACATACTGCTGATCTCTGCTGAGAGACTGCCTCTGGGTATTGGAAAAGGAGAAAAATAAATGTCAGGTCTTGGGAAAGAATGTTCAAGCCTTCACTTTAGGAAGTTCATTGTAATAAATGGAGTCATGAATGGAAAGGCATTAAAACTGGTGGATGATTCTGCTGCCCAAAGTCTCACAGATCAAGCATCTCTGGCAGTGGAGGTGCTGGGGTGCTGCAGCCATGGTTCCTGGAATCACTGAATGACAGAATGGCTTAGATTAGAAGAGACCTCAAAGCCCACCCTCCCCAACCTATGCTGCGGGCAGGGCTGCCCTCCACCAGCTCAGGCTGCCAGAGCTCCATCCAACCTGGCTTTGAACAGCTCCAGGGATGGGGCACCACAGCTTCTCTGGGCAGCTGTGCCAGGGCTCCCCACCCTCTGGGGAAATAATTTCTTCCTGACTTAAATCTCATTCCTTTTAGTTTAAACACATTCCTCTTTGTCCTACCACTATAATACCATGCAAAAAATTGGTCTCCCTCTTATTTATATTCTTCCTTCAAGTACAGGAAGACCACAGTGAGGTCTCCTCAGAGCCCTTTCTTTTCCAGGCTAAACAAGCCCAACTCCCTCATCCTGTTTTCATAGGATATATACTCTAGGTCTCTGATCATTTTCATGGCCTTTCTCTGGACCCACTCTACTACTCACTTTGAATGTATGTCAACACAGCAACATGAATGTTGAAGCTTCATGTATGCCATCCTTCCTTCTACCACATGTGTGTTTCTGAGGGGTCTGTTCAACACTTGTGGCATGTAGTGACATTCTTCAGACACTTCCAGTAGTGGCGTATAAAAGTGTGTGTCTTTTCTTTCAGTAGAAGATTAAGAGAAGAGCCCTAATGCAAGATGTGTATTTTTTTTTCCTGCAAGCTTCTGGTTTCCTTACATGAGCAGCTGAAATTAAACACATCTTAACTTCCTAGCGTGTTTCCAAATCTGAGCATGTGGAGGCAGAGTAGTACTGGTGCCCCTGTGTTTATGTGACAGGTTCCCCAGTTGAGGTACACCAGAAATAGTAACAATAACTCGCTCTTCCACTAGAATTTCCTCAGGAAAGCCCTTTGCTAAAATATAGTATTACTACCATTTTGTGGGTGAGCAAACAAGGCAGCTAGCTTCAGCTTGAGCAGTGAGGAGGTGGTGAGGGCACCCTCGGCCTCTTCAGGCAAGTGTGAGAACCACTCTCCAGGTCCATCACATCCTGTTTGTTTTCCTATGGAAAGGTGCTGGCAGTGCCTTTCGTGCTGCACAGGTCTGAGGGGTGACTGGGAAGCTTCACATCGGCTGTGTTGTAATTTAAGCCATTGCTGGCAGCGTCACGATGTGTGGGCAGATCTCAGACTCAGTGCTTCACCTCCTTGTGCTGACCCTTCTCCCTTGCAGGAAAAGGGAATGGTGACCTGACCTCAGCTGTAAAGTGCTTTGATCCAGCAATGTCAAGTGCTACAAAAGAGCAAGACAATTAATATTAGCAAGAAAGTATTCTACCTTGGCATACCAAGGTCTTAAGCCTCAGTGTGTCCTAGTTTGCAGCTGGCAACCTCAAAGGCTGATCCAGGCTCTTTGAAGTTCACAGTTAATTACAGGGCAGATTAGGGGTTCTGCTGAGGCAGGATGTTGCTTCCAATATACAGAGATTTAATTCTGCATAAGCAAGCTTTGCTTTTTACTAGCACAGGAATCTTCCTCCTGTTTAGGGAGAAATGCAAATCGATGGACTTTTCTCATCAAAATAATAGTCATGATTCTCGAAAAGCAATTCTCCCACTCAATCCCCCAGTGCCCACCTGCTCAACAAGAACTGGAATAATGAAGCTATTTTCCAGTATCTCCAAAAAGTGTTTTCAGAATACCAGCTCTGAAAGTGCATATCACAGTTTTCAGCTCCCACGTGTTTTTGCAGATAACAGGTTGCCATGTTTATGATCAGATCTCATTTAAAGGAACGCTTATCCAGAACTGACTTAATAGGGAAGCTCTCTAAAACTGGGATGAGCATCCCATTGGCAGCGATCAGTAAGATTTCAGAAGTGGAGACGATGGTGTTGGTAGTAACTGAAATTGCTCAATAGTCCCAAAAAACCTTCCTTCAGGTGCCCCCTCTCTTCAAAGCCATTTGCCCTTCCCCGAGTCTCTGTCACTCAGAGGAGTGACCCTTGGTTTCCCCTTAATCCCTCAGTGTCAGCAGAGGCACAAAGGGCGCTGCTCGGCAGCTGGAGGGAAGATGATTATCTGAGCATTGGAGGTGCCTCTCTGCATTTGATATGGATCCCTAACAAATCTACCAACACTAAGCAAACTCAGCTTGTCACCTAAGATGCTTGAGCAGATAGACATTCCTGGCAATGATGAGGACACACTGCTGACACCAGCATGACCCTCTCTGTCATACTTCATTTTTCCAATATATGCTCTTTCTTTTAACTCTCTGGAACAGCTGGATCACCATGGCTTACACTTAAAACCAAGACACAACTCAAAGCAAGCCTCCAGCCTGGAAAAATTTGGTACATGTGTTGAAGCTTGCTGAATCATAAGCATCTGAAAACAAGACATGTAAATCTTAGCTACTGGAAGGACTACCAGGCACAACTGTGACATGGGACTTCAGTGCCCAGCTCCTCCTTAAAAATAGAAACTGAGATGAACTTCTGCTAAAAACAGACATCAACTGGCCTATTCATTACTGCTCTTCAGAAAACAGCTGGGGCAGAATGAAATGGGCAAATCCAAAGAAGGACAATAAACCAGACAGTGAAGAACTGTTCCTGAGATTTTGGGTCCCCACTGAATGATCTTTTCACAGGGAAAAGGTGTTTTTGTTTTGTTTTGTATTGTTTTTGTTCTTTTATTTTTACGTAAATATATTAAAATGGAGAAGTAGAGCTTGCCATTTTGTATAAGGATGAGTATTCTTGGATATGCAAGCTAAACCAGAGTCAAACATCTGATTAGACAGAGCTCTGGACGAGACCACTGTGACTACCTGAGCACAAGGGGAATAAATCAAGCTTCCTCAGGCAGCCACAGTAAATATGAATTTATGCATAGATTGGTGTTAGTGATTGATGTGGCTGCCCTTTTCCTTTAAGTCCTTTTCTCTGGGATTAACTCTTAATTTCTAAGGACCTCAGCACATTGAAGTAGCCTCTCTTCATTACTAATTTTACATTTTTTCTTTCTCTCTTTCCAGCCCCTTTTCTCCACACCTAAAAAGGCAATATTCAGTTTGTCACTATTCAAATATATACAATTCATTGCATTCCAAACACAAAGTTTGAAATATAACTCAATACCATGAAAATAGGGATACTCTCATCTTCTCACTGTACTGTATGGCATTCATACTGTAATGTATGGCACTTATTTCTACATCTAAAAAATTCAGCATAGTTCTTGCGCATGAAAAAGCTGTTTCTGTCTCTTTTTGTTTTCCTGGAGCCTTATAAGTCTGGATTCAGAAAGTGAAGGCTTTTTAAGGCTGGGGCCTTGCTGTCCTGTGAGCTGTGGTAGAATATCTGAATCACAGAATGGCTTGGGTTGGAAAAGACCTTATAGACATGGTTCGTGTCTCTAGTTCATTTTAGTAAATAGAGTCATGAATGGAAAGGCATTAAAACTGGTGGAAGGTTCTGCTGCCCAAAGTCTCACAGATCAAGCATCTCTGGCAGTGGTGTGCTGGGGTGCTGCAGCCATGAGAACAGGATTCCCAGAATCACAAAATGACAGAATGGCTTAGATTAGAAGAGACCTCAAAGCCTGCCCTCCCCAGCCTCTGCTGTGGGCAGAGCTGCCCCCCACCAACTCAGGCTGCCCAGGACTCCATCCAACCTGGCTTTGAACATCTGCAGGGATGAGGGGCACCCAAAAGCTCTAAGCAGCTGTGTCAGGGTACACCACCCTCTGAGTAAAAAATCTCTTTCTAATATCTAATCTAAATCACCTCTCTTTTGATTTATAACCATTCCTCCTTGTTCTATCACTATCAGACTGCATAAAAAAAGTTGGTCTCGCTCCTGGTTACAAGCTCCTTTTAAGAACTGGAAGGCCACAATGAGGTCTGTCCAGAGCTTTCTCCAAGCTAAACAAGCCCAGCTCCCTCAGTTTGTAAGAGAGGTGCTCAAGCCATCCAGTCATCACTGTGACCCTCCTCTGGATCCACTCCAACAGCTCCACATCTTTCTTATGCTGGAGGCCACAGTATCCAACTCTCAATCGAGCTGCCTGCTCCTGGCCAGACATCTGCTCGTGGCACCAGGGGTCAGATGCAGGTGGACAGACGTGAGGTTGCCTCCCTTTGTCAGTCTGGCCCAGTGCTTCCAGCTATAGCATCACAGGGCACCAGCTGGTATGTGGCTTTCCATCACTGAGATATCCTTTCTTGGACACCCTCCCCGGGCACTTCACATAGGATGGAATAGTGTGGCTAAGGACAACTGAAATCATCTTCTGTCTGGGTAAAGAGAGCAGATTGCTTCAGTAATAATTTTGAAACATTCTTAGCTCCTTGCACTTTGATTTGCTACCTCTTCTTTGTGGTTTCCAGGGTTGTGATATCGAAAACATCTGAACCAGACACATAATCATGGCACACTGTTGCTACATGGTGCCTCTTGGCTAGCACTGAGATGAGGGCATCACATAAATACCCAGGAAGAGTACATAAAAATTTTATTGGCACTAATTTGAGATGGCCTGTATGCTGTATTTTCTTGCTGTGCTGTTCCGAGTGAGCTCCTATAACAACTTTATGTCCTCCCATCCCTTCAAGCTTTGGATAAATATTTGCAGCTTAAGTAGAGGAACTAAGTGGCAGCAGTACAGAAGGAGCAAGGATCACACTGTTAAGAACTCCTAAGATGCTGATTTGTTGTCCACTTCAATCTACATTCCTTCCCTGCTTTTAGCCTGAACGATGTTTACCCTATAGGGATTTTTCTGTGTAGTATCAGTGAGACTGTGGACTTTACATCCGTGACCTGGAATTCCTCTGCTGCTCAGTAGGTTATATTGGGTTTGCCCTCGTTGCTTTTCCAGTATTAATGAGTAATTTTTGTTTGAATAAGCATAGCTTTTCATGAGATGTGTCAAAAGGCAAGATGGCGCAGTTCAGCTACCCTAAGGAAATATCTGGAGATTACAGATTCAGAAGGGCCCACCATCAGCCCTGCAAAACGCTCCGTGGGCTGCAACTGGGTGACATGCGTACATTTTGTTGCAAACACCGAGGCACTGCTGGACACAAAGTATTTGCCAGCGCATCTCATAGAGTCAGAGCTGAAATATGAGCAAGGCAGGGACGACGTGTCTCGTAAAAAAAGCAGATGGTCACTAGGTACGTGCTGTAGCAAGAGGTGATTTAGATGATGCTGGAGACCTGCAGAGGTAGAGACTCCTCCTGCTCCAAAAAAAAAAAGAAGCAACACCTCTCTCATATAAAAACTTTCTCAGGCAATTTTGGGTATGCGAATCTCTTCTATCCTACCCATATCGAAGTTGATATGTTACCTGCATTTTGGGGCATTTGATCTAACTCCTTCAGTAAGCGTTGGCCATATGGTGGCTGGTCATCTACTGGTGCATCACAGCCACCAGCAGAGCACCTCAGAGCTTGTGCAGCACAAGCAGCACTGAGTTGTGAGTGCTTTGAGAGCAATGCTTACTGCCTTGGGGCTTCCTAAATTTCAGTTAGTGTTCGGAATTCTCTTCCTTCTTTATTTATGCTAACTTCAATAAACAGTGATTCAGTAGGAGCTGCTTCTTGTGACCTATATTGATTAACATAAAGTTTATGCTATGTACAGTGCTAAATAATCATTTGGTTTGTAATTTAATACAAGATTGCAATAAAAAGTGATCAGGTCGTTTAGAAGGGTTTATAACACAAACACCGTGAAGAATACAAACATTTTCCTTTTGCCTCAGTTTATTGAGTCCTAGAGACTAACTTGAGAGTAGTATTTTCATACCTTCAGAAAAGGCAAATATTGATGAAACAAAGCAAGCATATTTTCACATCTTCATAACATATAACTGTGGAATCTGATTGTTGAGCTGAGAATACAGTAGTTGTTTACATTTATCTGCAGAGAAAGTGATTTCAACAAACCTGATTACACTTATTTTATGTAAATAGCAAAATAATACAAGTTCAGTTTAGGACTGCTCCTATGACTTTCCTTTGTCTTTTCAGTTAAAATGAGAAAAATGAAAAGCAAAAAAAACCAAGCAAACAAAAACAAAAACCGCAAACAACAACAACAAAACAACCATAGCAACACAGGCTAATTCAAATTAGAAAGAGGACACATTTCCTAGACTGACATTTTTTGACTTGTTTTCAAGCACATTTTGAAATCTTAGAGAGTTTTTACGTAGCACTGTAGCAGGGGACCAGAAAAAATTGCTTAAAAAACCATTTGAAAAATAAGATATGTGATGGAAATTCTAAGAAAGTTTTAATTTCCTAATCACTGTAGTTTTAAGACATTTTGCAGCTGGCATAAGTGCAGAAGTTTAACTCCACGTGGCTGTTGCTGATTGTGTTGGCAGATATGGCTCAAGGATCTGGTGGCGCACTGAAGCCATTTCCTGAGCACTGAAGTCTGTGCTGTATCTCTGAAGTGTTGACTTCAGCTAAATTCACTCAGGTAAATAATTTACATTGCAGGTCTGCTATTATTTTAGCCTCGGAGTGTTGCACATGGGTTTATCATCAGCCATGGGAACTGTCTAAGAGACTTTTCAGTCCTTTGAGTTCTTTCAGGCCAGTGCAAGAAATGATTATTATTGAATTTCACTGTGGAAAACTCACAGAATGAAAGCCCTAAGGTAGAGTAAAAGGAGAGTTTAGACTGTAGAGGCTTCGTTCCTCTCTCCTGAGCCAACCACCAGACTGCTCGTTTCTGGGATATACTCTACTGCCTCACAAAAAAGGTTCTGTTAGCCACATTTCCTCTGCTCTCACAATGATATTATCATTACCTATGAATAAACTAAGAACCTGAGCAGCTGCCATCTGAAGCTAATGGGAACCCCTTGTCCAGCCCTGGTGGTTTCTCATCAGGTTCTTGTGGATCTATCTTCACCACAGCAGTCAGACCCACTGAAGGCAGGACTTACCTTTACTCTTGTTTCAGCAGTGAATACAGTCATTTCCCCTAATTCTTTTTCTTGTGGTAAGAGTAGTGTCCTCAAACAGCTAAATAAACAGCAGTGTGGTTTCATGTCATTCCACTTCTGCAGCATCCACAGTGGTTGAAATTGAATTTATTATTCAGATGTATTCAGAATTCTTCTTACCTCATAGTGAATTATTTGGCTGGAGAAGAATGGATAGCTAAGGCAATTTTCCCAGATGCTAGGAAAAGAAACCAAACAAAGCAACATATTTTGTCACGATACTCTACCACTGATGAAACCCTAGTAGCAGCTCCTCCTCAGTGCTTTGACCAGACGTTCCTTGCTCATTGCCAAACTCAGCTTTTCTGGGCAGACCAGCTGCAAAGGTGCCAGCTGGGGGAAGGTGATGCCTCTGCCCTGCTTTCCTCCTCATAGACTGCACCTGCAGAGGTCAGTGGATGTCACCACTGGAAAAAGAAACAGTGATTTTGATGCTTTAAGCATTTGTAAGGGCATTCCATGAAATTTTAATGGATGGACTGACAACAGATAGGCTCGAGATTCTGGTGACTGGATGGCCGACTAGATCTGAGGAAAGCAAAACCCTAGGCCCTAGTTGCCTCCCCAGCACCAGAAGAGCTACCAGAGGCAACAGGTAACTTAATTTCTTCACCTCTCAAGTGAGCGGGGATGAAGGGTTAATGTTAGGAAGCTCATGTCTAGCACTGAAGGGACATTATTTGATTTGTTTTCATTATGCATATAAATGACTACCTGTAAACTGGACTGGAGTATGTTATGTTGGAGTAATCCTCCTGATGTTATGCCCTTGATCTTGCAGATCAAGCCTCACAGATGTGGGCAGCAATACTTCAGCATCACATTGTTCTGGACTACCTGCTAGCTGAAGAAGGGGGTGTCTGTGGCAAATTAAATGATTCTACTTGTTGTCTAAAGACTGATAATTGCTGCAAATGAATTGCTCAAGGTATATGAAAGATAGCACATGTTCCTGACCGAACCTGGAAAAGCCCAGACCTTGACCTCTTTTCCTGGCTCCCAAGTGGTCCATGGGCAAACGTATCTTGTTTTATTTATTGTGTGTTATTGCAACTCTTATGTTTGTTCCTTGTATGATACCATGTTTTATTCAACTAATACAACATGTGGTATCTTCTATCTACTTTATAACCTCCTCTGCTGATGAAGTGAAACATATCAGGGCGACAATTGCAACCAAGACTAAAGAATCTTTTGTAACAATTATATGAAATTTGATTCCCTGCCTCCTCCCTCCTTTCTACCCTTCTGCTTCCTATCTTTTTCTCACCATCATGGATCACCACTGTCCAATTTTTAAGCAACCTTTGAGTCACGGGGTGGTGTAAGAGACTAATATTTTATACCATTGCCTCAAAGTTTGCTGATGAACATGTCCGAATATGTCCAAGCTAGTCCTGGGCAAGGGTTGCGAAATCCTTTGTCTAAGGGACAAGCAGATGGGCATGTCCTGGGGCAACGAAGGAGAGATAAGCTGCAGCTCAGTGGCCGCTGAACACTCTTTTGTGTGGTACTCATCTCTGTGGGGAGACAGCCATCTCAGGAGATGCTTGCCTGGCATCCTAGCATGGGATTTGCCACATAGGCAGGAAAAATGGAGGATAAAAGAGGGATTGACCATCATGAAAGGGGGTGTTCTTCCATCAGAAACCTCATGAGCTGATCCCTGCTGCTGAACTCCCTCCTGGGCCTGCTGCCTGAGACATGCTGCTTTCTCCTGCACCTCGCTGCTCCTTCAAGTTGTTCTACCATCTGAACCCTCACGAGCTGATCACTGTTCGCTGCTTCTCCGGTGCTGACTGACGCTGTTCCTGGACTTTCCCCATGCTGCTTCTCCCGTGCTGACCCGGTGCCGCTTCTCCAGGACAGCTGCTTGCTGCTCAGGGCTGCCCGTCGCTGCTGCTGTTCTCCCCGCTTCTGCCGCCCCTGCTCTTCTGCCTCGGACCGTCGGAGCCGCTTGCAACCGGACCGCCCCTGGGATCCTGGCTGCTGACTTTCCCTTGTACAAACCCTTGCTTCTTTCCTATCTTTCCTATCGCTCGCCTTCCCTTCCCCATCACCCTTAACAGTGTCTGCCTTCCCCATCTCCCTGGTCAGTATTGGTAATAAACTGGTCGGACCAACATTTGAACCGTTGTTTCTTAATCTCACGCCGGGTGTGCACATAAGCTAAGGACCTGGTCTCCCTCCTTTATATTGGAGCATGACAGCATAGAAACTTGCCATGCAGTTCATGTAGTTCTATGTAATCTCTGCCCTGATCAGTGCATCACCATGTCCGTGCAAAAAGAAAGTCAGCAAACATTCAGTCTGGCCTGCCTGAGCTTTAGATGATGGCACTGCTGGAGTGCCTGACACTGGGCCATCGCTTCTGCCCCCATGGACACACACAGGACCCTGATCAGAAAACAGGCAGGTGAGATTGTACCGAGCCTTATCAGAATGGCTGCCACTTCCAAGCAACAGGATCCTTGGCTGATTTCTGTTAGTGCCCTCTCATGAAGGGGATCACTCAGCTGGATGCGGAACAAATCAAGTGGCACTGAAACCTTTGAAAATGGTAAATCCTGCACGGCAAGGCACTTAAAGGCATCTGAAAGTGGGACACATTTTGACATGATTGCTTTTCATCTTAAAATGGTTTATTTCTAAACAAAGATTTGCTTCTTTTATTAAGTTAATATAACTGAACTGTGTTCATACAAAATGCATAATGATCACTATTTTTTCCTTCCAAGCGGCTGCCGTAGCTTCTGTTTTATGTTTGATTACCGTGCCTGCTTCTCTGAGGTAATGTTTAATAATTTTAGCATTAAATTTCATTATCAATAGCCCAAAAAATGTTGATAGGCATGTGGACATAAAAATGCGGACTCTTTCTTTTTCTCACAATCTTTTCCATATTCTTTGCCAGCTCTTCAACAATATTACTTTATTTAAATAAATGCTAAGCACCTGTTGCAGCACTTGTGTTCTTCCTCAATTCTTCCCCAATTTCAGTGGAACAAATCTGTTCCCTGTAGCCAGGGGCTCCATTTGCTTTATCAGGGCTCAAAACATGCATTGGCATTTTGTTGTACTTTGAATGGGGACTCTGTGCACATGATCTCTGTTTTCCTTTCAAGGTGGTGTCTTTCCCAGCCATCCCCAGCCAGCACTGATCTGCCCATTCCCATGCTGCTGCCATGAGGTGATGGAGACTTTGCTGTCATTGCAGATAAGTTTCACCCTGAGCTCACTGATCAGGGTTTATCTGTGAATAAAGCATCTTCACTACAAATCCACTGAGGTTTATTGCTTAGATTTTGTTGTCCAGAGTTCCCTTTGATGCACAGAGAAGTTCCAGGTTTTTAAACTTTCAACAGCAACAGCTGGCTGTGGGTTTTCCATGTGGCAGGCCTGTGGGCTGCCGATGGATGCATGGGTTTGTAATGTCTGCAGAGCCAGAAGCACAGTTGAGCAGAACTGAAGCATCTGTCCCTGATTTTCAGCAAATGCAATGAAAAAATATGAAAGTCTGCGTTTTGTTTTGGTTTTGTTTGTTTGTTTGTTTTTCAAGAAGTGGTTTTAAAATTATTCATCACCTGAGGAATCATAAAGGTAATCTTTGAAACACAGAATAAAACAAAAATATAAAATAAAACATAAGAAACATCTTGGACAAATAGTTTGTGATTTGCAGGGACTGGGTGGGCTAGCAACAGTGCCTCCAAGGAGAAAGCAGTCTCTTAATCAGCATGTGCACAAGGCTCTGCCGAGCACCTGAAGGCTGCATCATAGCAAGAAGCAGCAGAGAGCAACGGGAGCAAAAGGGAATCTGCAATGTGGTGCCTTCTGTAATTGCTAGAATGAGAATTTTTTAAAGCAATGTCTACTTGCTAGAACATTTGGTGGGGTGTGTGCCACCTTTTATTCTTCTCATTAAATGTACTGTGATTTTTCTGTCCATTCTCCGAAGGTCCTGGCCTGCTTGCCTGTCCCCTGCAATTCCTAAAGCCGTGGGGCAGCTGCCCCATCTCAGCACTGAGTGAAGTTACTGCCTCAGGCATCCACGGGGCAGAGCGGAGTGGAGCAACTTTATTAGATGTGACAAAAACTGATGAGACATGTGGATGTGGATGTGCATGTGCAGATGAGTCCACCACAGGTGGGTCACTGCCATGCTAATTGGTGTTATCAGGAGTGGGGTTGGGCAGGCAGAACTGCTGCGTAGTTGTGTCTGCAGGGCCAGTCTGCTGCTCCTACCTAATTACTGTGCAAAGCAGTAATAGCCTCGTGCACCCAGGAGTTTAAGAACGAGTGAATTCCTTATGTGAGAATTGGATTGGTTCACTTGGGGATTTAATGACTATATATCCAAACGCGGTGCATAATGAATTATTGATTCCCACCTTGGACATGCTCTTTATCACGCACACAAGCAAAGAACCCAATTCAACGAGCAGTCAGGGCAGGGAGAATAATTATACAGCCCCTTTTTAAGCCAAAAGTTATTTCTGTAGGGAAATAACAAAGATAATGCCTTAAGGAAATAAAATGTCATCAATAACGTATGCTTTGGGGAAACGTTGTATATGACCTGTGGAAACTAAGTGATGTGAAAGATCTATAGATGTCACCTTGCTCTAGTCACAAATAATGTAATGGGATAATGTAATGTAAGCTTATCTTCTTTAGATAAAATATTTCTATATATAAAATATATCACAAAAGAAGTGAAATAAAAAGCATACAAAAACCCAAAGATTAATTGGTTTTAGGATCTGTGGAAAGCAAACAAAAGCCGTATGTAGTAAGTGCTATTCCAAGTTGATTGGGAGAAACAGTTACTCTGACACAGGCTGTTACATCTCTCTTGGGAAGGAGAATCTGAAACACCTCAGTGTCTTTCCCTGCTTCCCTGCAGGACTCATTCGTGTCAATGTTCCTACAGTGATGCTGGAGGCAACATGCCTGCAGCTCCAACATCCATGCAGGCACTGAACCTGATCTCAGCCACCGGCATCCCTTACAGAGGCTGCCTGGACAAACCTACTCAGACGACTAGAGTTTCTGAATTTTAATACTCCATCTGAGTGACAAGTGTGATGTGACACTGAACCCTCTCTGACGCTCCCTGCCCAGCGGCCTGACAGAGCCCTGATGGAGACTGACAGCTACAAGTCCTACAAAGAGCAGTGGAAAAGTCCAGTGTGTGTGTGTGTGCAGCCTCGCAAGGCCTGGCAGGGCTCCATTGAGCTGGAGCACAAGGCAGGGCTGGGAGGCAGGTCAGGCAGATGGCAGCAGGCCTCACAGCAGGCCAGGAGTGCTGGGCATCCCCTGCTAGGGCCCTCGCCCCTGCCAGGTCTGTCTCAGACAGAACTTAGAGAGTACAAGCACAAACATGGCGTGACTGTATGCTAATGCCTACCAGGAAAAAGTATCACAGAATCACATGATTATAGGGGTTGGAAGGGATCTCTAGTCCAACCCCCCTGCCAAAGCAGCTCCCTAGACCAGGTTACACAGGTAGGTGTCCAGGCGGGTCTTGAGCGTCTGCAGAGGAGACTTCCTTCACTCTAGAAAACTATACTGAAGAACTGCAACAACACAGACAGACACAGTTTACTGCAGCACTTCTCAGAAGCTGCAGCAACAAAAGATGTTTTTCAGTTGTCACTATTTGAACACAGTGACAATCTAGAATGGCACACATACTGCACAGAGGGCTCCTTTTTTTGCCCTTCTGAGGGATTTGCACAGGAACTGATTCCACCCTCTTTTTATCACTAGGTGTATGCAACTCAGCAAAAGATTGCCAGCGGGTTGGAATAACATGACCTCAGAAACTGTTTCCCAGGAATTATAATAGAGGGTTTTAATTAATTGTGAGCTCTAAAGAGGGACACATGCAGCTACAGTAAGAGTGCAACCTGGTCATTCTGCCTATTAAATGCATTTCCAAGTGGGCAGAGAGCAGGAAGAAGGAGGAACTGTTTCTTTGGAAACAGAAAGGGCCACAGGGCCCCATCCTGATCAGATGTGAAGAAAACTTGTCTGCTGGTGTCTATTGACACTGACCCACATAGAAATCAGAAACACTAGGGCTCATTGCCTGCTTCTTCTGTGGATAGCAGCAGTCCTCAGATTGAGAAAGTTTTAAAACATATTAAGAGATTTTTTTTCCCGTTTTTTCATTCTTCTTATTCAGCTGTCCAGTGCTCCAATTTATTCTCTCACTGCAAAGAAAAATCACACACTTTCTCTGTATGTGCCAAAATGTGTATGGTATTGTAAAAGAGTGCTTTGACCTGCAATGGGTGCAACACCTTAAAATGCCCAGACCAAGGCTCCCTTTGGCTGCCAGAATCAAAATTTGTCTGTGGATGGCAAAGCATGACAGTATCCTTTGTGATGCATAATAGGGAACATATAACAGTTTCTCACCCTTTGTGGATGAAAGAAAGGAGAGGAGATATGCATCTTACATTGGTCACTGGGGATTACATAGCCTTTTCACAAAAAAAAAAGCCAACATTGCAGTGACTTTATTGCACCAACATAGCAGTCACTTCCTCTGCTCACGTAAAAGGGTTCTTGGAAGTCAGCATAGTGTTGAAACAGAGAGGAGCCTTTTATGTCTGATGAAGAAGAGAATTGGCGCTGAATATGTTTGGACTTCTTTCTCTCAGGATTGTTGTCTGCATAAAAAATGCTTTTTTCTTATATCAGCTGGAGAGTCCTTTTTAAAAGTAAAGATAACATTTTAATGAAGCAGCTGCTAATGAGAGCTCTGTCAAAACCTGCCAATTATTACCACAATATTCCTTGACGTTTACCTCCTGATTGTAAAGAGGATCCCTGTAGAAGAATGAGAGTAAAAAAAGAGAAGCTTTTGGACTCCAGTGTTACAACAGGGAAGAAAGCTCTGAAAGTCATCAGGACAATACAAAAAAATTTCTTCTGCAGAGAAGTGAAAGCAATTGGATTAACAAAATACTTTCATATCCAGTGCTGAAGTCAAAGTGAGTTGTCCTCTTGCAGTAGAAAAATCTATGTGTGAAATCTAGATAAGGAATAACATGCTGCTTTTTGCCCTCTATACATGCCTCTGGGCACCCTCAATGTAGTTGCAGTCCATAAATTCTTCTGTATGCCATACTGCCAACAAACAGCTTTTGAGAGGAGCTGTTTTCAGTCAGTTTTGTGTTGTTTTTTTTTTTTAATCAGACAGAAGCTGAGAGAACCTGGTACATCTTCCAGAAGTTTGGGGATAGTGGGATTACTCCAGTTCTGACATCAGAAGTTGTAATGACTGCTTCAGTGTTCCATGAAAGGAATAAATTGTCTGAGAATGAGTAACACTCACTGAAAAAATAAAAACCTGAGAGCAGAAGTCTAAACTGATGAAATTAGATGATGTACTTATGCCTAGAAAAGTACTGTGACAGATAGTCCATAAAAATGTGTAACAAAGTTGTCATTGACTTGCCTAATCTATAAATGTCAAGTTTAATTCATTTATTTCACATAGTTAAGAGCCTGTGTACACTGTAATCTACATATAAATTCTAGGACAAACAGAAATCTATACCTCAGCTCTACCTGACATTTCTAGAGGTGTGCAGTAGAGGTGCATTTCTCCCCTTGAACAAGGCAAGACCCATAATCACTGCCTGGTTGTGCTGATGGCACGAGACACTGGTTGTTGTCAGTTTGAAATCTGAAAGAAAACATCTCTAAGCAGAGACTTGAATCCCATTTAACTGTGATGAAGAGTTCTGTGGTCTTAACTTTCACAGATATAAAAGGTAAAAGTACTTACTATGGGGACAGCATGAAGTAGGGTAAGAAGACAGAAAGTCAAGAGCAATGCATAGAGATATTGAGCATATCACCTCTCTCACAACTCTGTGCACAAACAAGGAGATAGAATTTTGCTATATTTAGGCTTCTTATGCCAGTTAATTGCAGAAGCCCAGAATGGCTGAGGAAGGCAAAGACCTATGGCCCAAATCCTGCTCAAGCACAGACACCCACAGCAGGGTGCCCAGGACCATGTTCAGGCGGCTTCTGAAGGTCTCTGAGGAGACTCAACAACCTCTCTAGGCATCCTGTGCCAGTGCTCTGTCATCTGCACAGCACAGAGTTGCTTCTTGGTGTACAGAGGGAACAACCTGTGCTGCAGTTTGTGCCCACTACTCTTGTCCTGGTGCTGAGCACCACTGAAAAGAGGTTGGCTCCATCCTCTTCACACCTTCCCCTCAGGAATTTATACACATTGACAAGATCCCCCTGAACTTTCTGTTCTCCAGTGTGAACAGCCCCAGCTCTCAACACATCTCCGTAAAAGAGAGGTGCTCCAGTCCCTTTATCACCTTGGTGAAGATGGGACTCTACTTACCGGACTCTGCATATCAAAGTTTACAGATAACAGAGAGCTCTAAAAAGATACCACATGCCTCGAAGGAGTGACAGAATGAAAACTTCCAGCAGTGTGAACTAGACTCCCATCATGCTGGGAAAGGGTTGAGCTTTCCATTATGCCTCAGGAAATCTGATGAAATAAACTCTTAACAACTGGATTGCTGCCTGCCCAAGTGAGAGCAGTCCTTGTGTCAGCAGTGCCTCACTACTGGTCATGAAACAGCCTCTGGATAGGTCTACATTTGAACAAGCTATGTCTCAAGAGTTATGAATGGGCTGTACTGATCTAGTTTGTAGTGTGAGAAATAGTACAGTTCAGAAAACTCCCTCTCAAACTGTCAGAAGTTTATGTGAGCCATTTGAACTTCACGAGTAACACACTTGGAGAAAAAAAATAGTGTTTTTCCATGTTGTTTCACTTGTCTGTAGCTTTCTGCCTGAAATACCTCATTTATCTCTCACTGAAGCTGACGGGAATGCTCTTTCCACACTCTGACTGGAAAATAATGTCTCATTCATTTCTACTACTTATGTTTCTGTGGAAAAGAGTAAGAAGGGTGTTTGTCAGTGACCTGTTAAAGTGGCCATCATTTCAGCAGGACTAGCTGGCTACTCTCTGACAATGAGGTCCGTTCATGCAGAAAAGTCTGAATGCACAGTTGGTCTTTCCCTCCTGAGGAGGGCAGCCCTACACAAAGTGTGCCATGGGATGATCCTTGAGCTGTGCTAATTCCTAGCCTGCGGACAGGGACTGTTATGAAGAATAGAAATTACCCTGAGCCAAAACTGTCCCAGGGATTTCTGCAGTGGTTTAAAAGTACACCTGACCAGGTTGCTATGCTGCAAAACGCTTTATGGTATTATAGTGTTGAATGTTACAGATATACCCACAGTGTGGGTCTGCTTAAAGCAAGCCTCAAACCTATGCACTGAATAAAGGCCTAACTGATGATCTTCCAGGGAAAAAAAAGAAAAAAAAAAAGGAAGGCACAAAACCATACCACAGTAATCATTGTGCTATAGTAAAGTTAATTAAAATACAATAATGAACATAATAATGTAGCCTTTAATGGAAAAAAAAATCACATATTCATGTGGATTATCTTTCCATACTCAAGAGAAATATTCCAATGAAACACACTATGATGAACATCATACTAAACATTCTTAATGTAATGCGAGATAGAAATAAGTCAGAGGAGAAACTATAATGGAAAAATAGTCCAGAATGCTGACCAGAATGTTCAAAAGCTGCTTTGCTTGATACTTTGAATACACAAATCTTCAAACACACAGTCAGCAAAAGCCAGTCATCCCGAATCTTTTTGAGTTGCACTTCCAAGTGAAGAGCCCATCAAATCCACTCTTGCCAAAGGCAGGGCATCTAGGAGGCTTCTTCCAGGATCAACACCTCCTATTAATCACTTCTGGTACAATAATGACAACAGGTCTCCAGGGCAGGCCAGGGACCTTGATTGAGTTTTGGCCCCCTGAGGTGAGTTGCTGGTCTAGAGGGAGGAGTCCCTGCCTATAGCAGAGGGGATGAAACAAGATGACCTTAAAGGTCCTTTCCAACCCAAACCATTCTATGATTCTATGGCTGCCAAAGACGTTACACACCTAAGATCCTGGCAAGGTCCAGTGAAGAATTCTTCAATCTGTATACAAGACAATTGTGATAGGTGTGGTGAAACATCTTAAGGTTTTTATCTGCAGTCCTTAGTTTCTACTGAAAGATAACAGATGTCTAAGTCACTTCCAAAGACTTCTGAAAATTGTCTAGAAATGGAACACACACAAACACGCTAATGATAAACTTAGTTACAAGAGTTAATTTTATAGTTTCTGAGAGCTGAATTTAAGTTTTCATTCGAAAATCCATCTCTAAGACATAGCAAAAAATATCAAAAGGTTAAATTCTTATACTCAGTCGGCTCATTCTGAGCGTGTAAATTATTTATAGCATCAGAAATTCAGGTGCAGAATATTTTCACGTTCTTGAACCTCACAATAAAATTTGGAAAATGTTATCAGCATTAAAGGGCTTTAGTGTTCTTAAGACCAGATAAAAATGTGCCACGAGCCTTACTGGACTTGCATCAGCGCTTGTGAGTGATCAAGAGACCAGTGCCAGCATCTTTTGCTCAATTTGCTGAAGCCTTTCAGCCTGTTGGGATTGTTAGCTGATACCCCTTATGGTGGGTAGTAGGTGGAAAGCCTCTGTTAACAGGCTGCCAAGTTTATTCGGACTGCTTGGTAAATACACTGTTATTAAATAAGGATGTGTTTCTGTGTTGTGTTGAACTGTACTCCTTGGGCTGGCTTGGGACTTCAGCAGCTCAGAACTTCTCAGGATAAAACCCAAGGTGCCCGCTGTTCCTCTCACCAAATACAATTGCAATTTCATCACTGATGCTACCGCCATCAGGACTAAGCTTTAAAACTTGTAGAAGGCTTTTGAGCCCTGTTTGATCAATGTGTGGCATAGCAGCAAGGCTCTCCAACACTATTAAGCACATATTGGGAAGTTAGATTGCATTTGCTGATCCAGACTGTGACAACGCAGCCAAATGAGCCCTGCTGCTGAGTGTTTGTTTTCTCAAATCCCTGGAGGTGAGTGACTATGGGCAAATCTTGAGTTCATTAAAATCAAATACACTCCTGGTGTGCGTGATTGCCAAGGAAGGTGACGTAAGTGTTCCCTGGGCAGAGAGCAAGCAGTATGTATGAGTGCCTATGTGATAATTTGCCCACTGTGATTTTTGAGAAAATTTAATGAATTCCAAAGGCCTGACTTCATGATTTCTGAATGTAATCATGCAATAATATGTGGTTGTTTGTTTGTAGGTATATTTCACCGGTACCTGAAGCATAATTTTTTAGGAGATGATGACAAAAATTTAATGACAAAAATTGTGCTATCAAGTGGAAGTGTGTGGGAATACATGAAAGACTATCCAGAGGAGAAGCTGTGAAGCAAGATAAACAGCAGGAGAAATCAAGGCTGAGAACCAAGGACAGCTCCGGGAGAAAACCAAAGTCAGATCATCATGATGACACTGATTGGAGGAAGAGAGCATGGCTAGCAGCGACTCATGACTCTGACTGGATAAGTGCCTGCATTCATGGTTAAGCAGCGTTTGCGGAATGTTTTGTTGACTTGTAAAAGTGGGTGGGAAAGTTAAAAGAGAAAACTTGTGAATGTATATAAGGGATGTTGGAACCTGCAATAAATGATTCGGATTGTTCACATCTGAGATTGTGTCTCAGATTCTGCAGAAGTGCTGATATTGATTCCGTAAGCTAGCCCACCTGCTTGCTCTGATTGTCCTACCTCGCATATAGATGTAATATCAACCATATTGAAGAAGTGTCAATATACCCTCCTGGTAGTGATAAATGCTCTCCACTCTAAACAGGCAGCTACTTGGGGAGGGTAAGGAATAAATTTCAGGCTTACACAGAGAGAGGAAATTCCTGTCCCAGAACCAGCCCTGCTCCAGCTCCGCAACCCTCAGGGATCTCCCAGCTGAAGGTTCTCATCTCACAAGACTCTGGTTCAGATAAGCTGAGCAAGGGAAAGACTATCTGATTTCTAGCCATAACACTGCATTTTGTGTTGCTTTTCTTTCATAGATTTGCTAAAAAAGCCACGTCCAAAAATTGCAGTCTGCTTTGTACACCTCAAGTGCAAGTCACTTCACAGCTCATTTGACTTGGTTTCCCAACAGGTAATAAGAAGAAACACTGCATTTTTAATACATGCACGTTTGCTAGTAAAAAAGTAGCTACTTCAGCCACAACGGCTCAGATTTAGCACCATCAGTTTGTAGTGTTGCACATAAACTTTCAGACCACCACTTCTAGACAGGAAGATTCCAGCTGGCGGCAGCCATACAGGTAAAGGAGACACTTGACAACTTTATGCCTTCTTCAATCACAGTCTCGAGTCACTTGCTCGTATCTCACGTCTTTCAAACATCTTTACTCCAGATACTGACTACAGGAGATGAATCCAAACTTCCAAAGTGATTGCTGCTCTCTGGCTAAGAACGCACTTGTTCCATGAGTGCGTCGTATTCACAGTGCACTGAGCTCAGAAATAAATCTCTCATCGCTTTACATCTCCTGTGCTAGAGTGTGGGGAAAATGGAATTGCATGCTGAGCTAAGATTACATGATCAAATTACTGTATAGAGACTGAGAAGCAATGAAAATAGCAGCATGGTCCTGTCAGGCTCCACGGCTGAAGCAAGGCCAGCTTGCAGGCTCCTTTGCGACTTGCTGCAAGTAAAAAGCTGGCACCCCAGGGGACATTAGGAAACTGCCTGTGACAGGCCCCAAAGCCATAGGTAGGACTGCAGCTAATTCCAAGGTTGGCCTTACACTTATGGTACAGTTCTAATGTTTGGGGGAATGGCCTTGCAATCAGTGAAAGTATATTTAACAAACCACATTTCAACACCAGACATACTTTTATGATTTTATTTTAGTTTTTGATTTGTTTTAATATAAATAAAAATTACTACTTGTGCAGAAACAAGTATGTTCTTTGTTGTATAAAACAGAAAAGGACACACTGTGTCCTGCAAAGTTCAAGGGGACCTGAAACTGCTGAACCCTTGACAATAGTGGACCAGAAGATTCCTTACACATGCAGCTGTCTCCAGATGTTTCAGTAGGATCTCTCTTCACAGAAGTCTCCCTTTCCTGGAGGGCAGAGCCGATGCCACCTTCTCACCTGCTTTGCTCAGCCATCCAATGCAAAAGTTAGACCGGAACCCAGGCACTTCTTGACCATAATGAACTGTATTGCACATGCTGCTGGAAAGACAAAAACAATGCAGAACCAACTTTGCCCCAAAATGAACTGTATTTTAAATGAGTATTAACAGAACTAATTAATTATTTCTGATTTGCTGGATTTAATCCAATAAATTTGGCAAGTCATTGAATATATTCTTTCCAGGATCAAATAAGCATCCATCATCCAAACTAGGTGCAATTGACAGTTCAATATATCTAAGTGACTACTACTGATTAGCAAACCCTAGGCCAAGAGTTTGTGAAACTCTAAAATTCATCACCTGGCTTTCAGAGGGACCAGGTAGTCAGCCCTGTTAGCCTCAGGGGAGCCTGGCAGCAGCTTTGCACTTCCCAGACTCAAGCCATTTCCTCAACTGGGTAAGTGTAGATTTATATACCTATATTTCTATTTAAAATTGCAACACGCTTGCTAAATCCATGCCATTTCAAGAAAATGAAAGATCAAAACCATGAGGTAGGCTAATGGACTTTAGAGAACTGTGCTCAGCACATTTTTCATGTTGCTTTTCTAATCTCAGTCTCCCTGTGGTCTCCTTTACAAGGTAGATCTGTCAAACCTGGGCAGAAAAACAAATCTGCATGGAGGGAGGTGGAGGCCAGCAAGGTGGGGGCTGCACCCACACTAGGACAGCTGGCCCCAGGGCACTTCCTGCTCTCCTTTCTCTCTCCTCAAAGAAACCCCAGAGCGGCCTCCCCACACTCAAACAGGAGAGTGGGGAGAGTCAAACAGGCAGCATTAAAGGGGAGAAACTACATTATTTCACCTCATCTATGCTGTCACTGTGAGTTCAGGCAATGTGCCAGGTGCCAGCGCTCACTCACACAGCAGGGGAACAGGTTGTAGGGAAGGCTGTAGGTGCAGCTGAGGCCAAAGAATCACAACACAGCCCAGATCAGAAAGGGGTCTCAAGATATCACTAGCTCCAACCTTCTGTGGGAAAAGGGAGCTAAATGAGTTTATCAATCAACCTATTCAATCACATCTTGAACACGTCCAGTGACAGGGACTCCACCACATATCTGGGGACATTGTTCCAGGGATCAACTGTTCTCTCAGTAAGAAAAAAAAAATCTTTCTTACATCAAGAAAGAATTGCTCTCTAGGTATAATGAGTGGAAAGTTAACATCTCTCTCTCTCTGCCAGCAATTATCCTGTTAATCTCCATGCAGGAGGGTAGTCATTTGCCTCAAACCCCACCCCTGAGCCCTCACATTAGGCTCAGTGGGTACATAAGGTGGGAGGGCAGCGAACAGACATCTCAGGATGAGGTGTGTGGCCACTGCATACCTGGAGAAGTAGAATCACCAAGGTTGGAAAAAACCTACACGATCATCCATTCCAACCGTCCACCTATCACTAATAGTTCTCTTCCAACCATGTCCCTCAATACAATGTCTAAATGGTGTTTAAGTACCTCCAGGGTTGGTGACTCCACAAACTCCCCGGGCAGCCAGCACCTGACCACTCCAATTCCTTCCATCGACTGCCCCGAACTCCAAAGGGAAGCAATCAAACTACACATCTTCTTTACTGAGGAAAAGGAAGCTAGATCAGAAAAACTGATATTTTTTACCAATAAAACCTGACAAAGAATATGACTGTCTCCCCAGGGCAAATATGATCTCCCATTGACAGAAAAAGAAAAATTATGCTAACTCTGATGTCATTAACGCTCATTTAGCTCACTCTGTTATGAAGATGATACTGTACCAGTGCTGCCATCCGTGGCTCCACCTTCTGCTTGTGAATTTCTCTGCTTTCAAAAAGTGCTGCCAGAAGTGATACTGACAAAAACAAGCTGGTGTTAAGACAGCTTTTCCCCTTTTCTGTGACCATGGTGGTAATTGTCTTGCTCTCACAGGAAAAAAAGCTTGAAGCATGAATAGGACCTCCTGGCCTACCCAATGATTTATGGGTCAAGTCTCCAGTTGTCCACAGACAAAATTTTTACATCTCTGGTTAAGAAGCCCTGTTGATTTAAGGATCTCACAAGAAATGCGTGCATAATATTTATCTGAAGATTAGAATTTAAATTGATCCTTGATGATTCATATCATCTTCCTCTATTAAATAACAATATTAGAAGTCTAATTAGGGCAACACAGGCTGACAAGTTGTGACATTATGCCATATATGGCAGGTCGGCAGGGTAGCAAATTTGGGTAAGCAGTGTTTGGTACCAATTTGAGATGTCAGCATAAAACAGGGGCTTGAGGAGATACAAGAGCTAAATGGGCAGCATTATGGGATAAATCATCCCCAACATCTCAAATTTTTAACTCTTGTGGGTCTGAATCTGTGTTAATTTCTTTCCTTATTTGAGTAAAATTTTCCAGCAAGCTGTCAGCAGTAACGCCCCTGCTCCCAGTGTAACAAACTCTCCCTGCCTGACCTCGCTTAGGAAAAACTGAGGGCTAGTTGATGTCACCAAAATATACATGGGGTGAATGACATGTGTAAAAGACAGAAACTGTTTTTCCTTTCTTTTGTCTCAAAGTTTGCTTCGTAAGGCCTTTTCTGGTGACAAGACTCTGACTGATAACTGCCGGTTATCTGGATGGGTGTTATGGTGCCATTGTCTCTGCTTACGGTTGTAAAGATAAGCAGAAATAGGTGCAAATAGTCTTTCCCGTGGGAGTACAGCTTGGAGAAGCTTACCACCACAAAGACAATGCTCCTGCATGGCAATGAAGGCGACATCCGCTGCTGGCTTATCTGTTGGGCCAGACATGTCACACACAAATAAACTCCTGAGAAATGGGGATAAAAGGCCTTCACTGAACTAAGGATTTTGGAGAAGAACTCCCAAAGAAGAAATCTTTGAGGAGAACTCCCGAAGAGACTTAGGACGGACCCTGAGGCCTGCTTGCTGCCATCTCCCATCCCCCGCGGTGACCGGACAGGTTCCTGAGATCAACGGACCTACTACGAACCTCGCTGGATCCACGGTGGTGATTATATCTCTCTTGCTTTCTGCCAAGTCTCCTTGCTTTTCATCTCTTTTCTATCGCACACCTTCCCTTCCCCATATCCCTAAGCAACTAGTATTTGTAATAAACTGGTTGGGCTAACATTTGACCCGTTGTGTCTTAATCTCGCCCTCGGGTATACATATACATATAAAGAACCTCGTCTCCCTCCTTTATATTGGAGCGTGACATTTTTAATGGCGTAGTCGGCAGGATAACCGACAGTGAGAGTGTTGTCCTTCCAGGTATAGTTGATGTGTGTACCTTCTGGAGTTGCCCGGAGTGATATTTTTGATAATCTAGATGTGAGTGCCTCTCCAGAAAGAATCACTCCGCATATTGAGTTTTAAGTGTGAAATTTGAGCTTTTTTCCCGTGTGTGCCTCCTGGAGTTGTAAGGAGTGATAATTGTGATAATTTAGACGTGTGTACCTCTCCAGGAAGAATCACTCCGCATATTGAAACTTAACTGTGTCTTTGGAACTGTTTGTGTGTATGCCTCTCGGGAACCTATTAAGTAATTTTGAGTCCCGTGAAGATTATTGTGCATTCTCGAAATGTAAGGGTTCCTCCTAACTTAGGTGTGGGGTTTGAAGTTTTTTTTTCTCTGTGTGGTTTCACAGGGAAGTGAGAAGCGATTTACGTATTTTGCATTTTCTTTGATCTTCTTTGACTTTTGCATGCTCCTCTCAGTAAACAGAGGAGTGATTTGAGCAATTGCATTTGTTTGACTCGAAGTTTTGGATACTGTTCCCTCCCTCTTTCTACGTGTAGATTTTTCTGCACATTGAGAAATGAGCGACAGGATAGTCACAATGAAAGGTGAAGATGTGTTATTTGACCTTTTAGAAAAGCACGGTGCCAGACCCTCGTTAACAGGGGTAGACTGGGCACGGCAGAACTGGCATAACTTGCAGAGTGTTTCAGACCGTATTAATGTTCTGCAAAAGAACGCTCGTACCCGAGCTGGAAAAGGAAAGGCATTTATTTGTGCGGTATTGGGTTCAGCTCTGGTTGCAGCCATAGAATTCCGCGACCAGCAGCTTAAAGCAGAGAGCGAAGCTCTACAAGCACTGCAGGAATCGGTTAAAGTAAGTCAGGAGCTGATAAAATCTCTGCAAAATCAAATCGCAAACCTAGAGAAGCAGTTAGAAAGGGAAAAACATAATTCTGATCTGTTGCAAATGGTCTTAAGGGAAGTGTTAACGGGTAAGGATGCTAGTGATACTATTGCACCTCAAGAGAAAACTTATCCAAGGGAGGAATTGCAAAGTTTAAAGGCAAATATTGACAAATTAGAAGCTCCCCCAGCTCAGTTGCGTCCTTTAATAAAAACTGAGTATTCATACGATAATGGTGAGGATTTAGATCCTCAAATGAACATTAAAGAAACCCCTTTTTCTGCTACTGAGCTAGCAAAATTGAAAAGAGATTTTGGCCACTCTCCTAAAGAATCAGAAACAGAGTACGTATGGAGGGTCAGCCTCAGTGGTGGAGATCAGATACTTCTAACTGAAAAGGAGGCTGAAGGTTATTGGGGACCAGGAGTAATTTTAAAGACTGGTAACAATCGTGCTCCCTGGTCCCTAACACAGAGAGCTGCCTATTGGGCAGGTGGTCTTAACCCTCTAGAAAGGGGAGACCCCTTTGCCATTACTGGGACAGTTGATCAGTTAGTAGAAAGTGTTCAAAAGGCTGCTTGTCTGCAAATGATGTATGATAGGAAGCTGCAGCCACACCATGAATCCCCTATGATGATGCCTGTTGATCCTGAGAGGATGACTCCTTTAATTAGGGTGCTTCCTGAATCATTAAAACCTATAGGTATACAACTACAAGGAAAAATACAGGCTATGCCTCAGGGAGAAAGAATTCAGGCAGCGTTAGAAGGTGCTGCAGCCTCTAACCATCAGCAGTCAGGATATAAAGTATGGACGTGGGGGGAGGTTGCCCAAGAATTAATTAACTATGGGAGAAAATATGGACCAGTGACTTCCTTCAACAGTAAATTTGAGATAAAGGCAGTGAGGCGTGCAGTGGCCAATTCGACCCCTCCCCTATCTAACCGGGACCCCCACAGATCTAAAAGGTTCTCATTTTCAGTGAAACCAAGTGGGCGAAATATAAATCATAAACGTAATAGTTTTTGGATGCTGGGCCGGCAGAAGGGCATTCCGCGAGAACTAATGGATGGATTGCCTACAGACAGATTAGAGAAGTTAGTTAATGGCTGGCCAAAACAAAAGTCTGAAAGACGTGACACTCCACCTCCGAGTGTCCCCAACTTTGGAATCAGTACGGGCACTAGGACCGCAGGAAAACTAAGGCTCTCGCCCCTCTCAAGTGAGTGGGGGGGAGGAGGGTGGATGTACATTAGAAAACTTACAACAAAAGGAAACGACCTGTTAAATACTCTTAGAAGGCTAGGGATGCCTGGGAAAAGGAATACCAAAGTACCACTCACAGGATTATTCCCTCATCTTAACCATATTAACAAGCCCCAAAAGGGCAAGCCGATGTCCTCTTTTGTTTTACAGAAGACCCCCGTTGGACCTCGACTGAACACAGAAAGGCAGACAGCTGACTTTAATCTTTTGTGTTTTGGGACAAATGCTGAAGACTTGATCATACTAGAACGCTGACTATACCTCTTGATTACACTGTAGTACATTGTATTTCGGTTGCATAGTATTGTGTTTCAGGTTGTTGTGGGTGTGGGTGTTGTCTTTACGTCTGTTAAACTTCACACTTGGGTTTGAGTTTTCACAGGTTTTGTGACTTACTGGCTACTCCCTGCACAGTACTGCCGTTTCTTTTGATCCCTTCTTCTACCTCTTTTTATCAAACTGACTATGATTTGCATGTAACTCTGCTATGGTGTTTCCAACTTCCTAATAAATTTGGAAATGAACCAAAGGACCCATCTAGTGTCTGTCAGATGTGGCCACAAAAAAGAAACCCATTATGTTGTTTATTGTAACACCAGTCCAGGAGTTCCATCCAAAACATGGTTGTTGGAAAGTGTTTATGTTTTGTTGAGTAAGGTGTATGTTTCTGTGATGTTTCTGTGTATGTTTCTCTAATGTTTTATATTATGGGATATGCTAAACACACTATCCTGCGAAAGTTCTATGATTATAACAATACTTGAACTTGCCAAACTAGTATATATCTCTCTCAGCATTTCAATCGCTTTTGAGATGCTTAAATGACAATTCTGTTCATATTTAACCTTGAAGCAACATGCAGTATTGCAGTGTGGTGAAGTTATACCTTCACTCAGCCTATTAGAAAACATGTTTGTTCCATCTATGATCTTTGAAAACATTACATGGCAAATCCACGTATTGTTGAATTAGACTAGATATGCATTCTGAGAATTAAAATCACCAATGCAAGAAGTACTGATAATGCATTGCAAAACCAGTTAGTGCTTGGTATGTTGTTAAGGAATAGGTTGTTCGTGGCAAAGTGAATAACTCTAGTTGTTGTCTAAAATTGATGATAATGGTAAAGTTGTTAAACAGATTGTCCATGTTCCCTCCCAAACCTGGAAAGGCCTAGATACTGATCTTATTTTTCCTGGCCTCCGGGTGGCCATTGGTGAAACGTATTCTATTTTATCTATTGTGTGTTATTGCAATGCTTCTGTTTATTCCTTGCATGATTCCCTGTTATATTCAATTTATTCAATATGTTGTATCTTCAGTGCACACTGTAACTGCTTATTTGTAACTAAGCCCAAGAAATCTATTATAGCAATTTTGTAACATTTAACTCCCCATTACTTCCTACCCTCTTTTCCCTTATGCTTGTTTTTTGTTTTCTTTTTCCTCTCCTTCACCACCGTGGACAGATGTTTGCGCATCAGTTTCAAGCAATCTTTGAGCCACCGGGTGGTGTAAAAGACAGAAACTGTTTTTCCTTTCTTTTGTCTCAAAGTTTGCTTCGTAAGGCCTTTTCTGGTGACAAGACTCTGACTGATAACTGCCGGTTATCTGGATGGGTGTTATGGTGCCATTGTCTCTGCTTACGGTTGTAAAGATAAGCAGAAATAGGTGCAAATAGTCTTTCCCGTGGGAGTACAGCTTGGAGAAGCTTACCACCACAAAGACAATGCTCCTGCATGGCAATGAAGGCGACATCCGCTGCTGGCTTATCTGTTGGGCCAGACATGTCACACACAAATAAACTCCTGAGAAATGGGGATAAAAGGCCTTCACTGAACTAAGGATTTTGGAGAAGAACTCCCAAAGAAGAAATCTTTGAGGAGAACTCCCGAAGAGACTTAGGACGGACCCTGAGGCCTGCTTGCTGCCATCTCCCATCCCCCGCGGTGACCGGACAGGTTCCTGAGATCAACGGACCTACTACGAACCTCGCTGGATCCACGGTGGTGATTATATCTCTCTTGCTTTCTGCCAAGTCTCCTTGCTTTTCATCTCTTTTCTATCGCACACCTTCCCTTCCCCATATCCCTAAGCAACTAGTATTTGTAATAAACTGGTTGGGCTAACATTTGACCCGTTGTGTCTTAATCTCGCCCTCGGGTATACATATACATATAAAGAACCTCGTCTCCCTCCTTTATATTGGAGCGTGACAACATGATACAAGCACATGAAAAAAGGCATGGTAAAGTGAATACTGTTTTTGCATTTGGGGTTAATCTTCTATTAGCAAAGGCTTACTGCATCTCCAATTGACAGGATTAGGGACCTGGAAATACCTGCTATGTCCTGTGCCCTCCAAAAGGGCTGTCTAGCAAATCAAGGCTATAGACAGCACCTGTATGTCATGGTATGACAGTAGAAAGAAGCACAGACAGCTTGAGGAGTGGGAACTGCAAAATGCAAAGAAAAACAAATGCACACACAAAAAAGAGCAAATTACAGCAGATTCTTTCATTGGCTAAGTGTCACATTGCATTTTTTTCCAAGTAGATGCATGATAGCAATCTCAGCCTCTGCACATGACATATATCAGGAGACAATTCAAACATGTAATAACCTACTTTTAATCTTGCCATGGTTTTATTATTTTTGTTATTGGTATTCCACATCATAACATCATGTAAGGCACTGAGAATTAAAGAGTAAATGCTCCAGTTCCGTGGACTGACAAATTTCTCAGAAGAGAATAAGAACTACGTACCCCAGAGGACTTTGTGTTCCCATATTCCACTCAGAGGGAAGGATAAAACTGCATGCAAGTCCCGAGACTTCCCTCTTTTGCTGGCCATCCCAGCAATGGAGGTTCCCTAGCCATTTCAACTTCAGCTTCGGAGTAAACCTTTGATTTCAGACACCTTCACTTTACTTGATTTATTAACTTCAATTCCAATTATATTGTAATACGTTGTGTTACTTTGCATACTTAGTAAGTTAGTTTTCCTCCTCAGGTCATTGCTGCTGTTTTGTTCTTAGACCCATCTCCCTACACTTTCCCTTTTCCCCCTTTCCCAGGCTGTGGCTCTATCACGGAACCTGGCTGAACCGTCCCGTAAACTGTCGACCATCCTTTACCTCAGCATATCCCCATAAAATGGCTCTGCTTGTTTCTGTTCATGCTTCGTAAGCTGACAGGACTTCGTCAGTGTTGATTCCAGGAATCCCTTTTCCTACCTGGGCTGTGCCTCCACGTGTGCTTCTGTGTACCTCTTGCAGAGCACGTGAGAAGCTGCCTCAGGTTGTGGAGGCTGTGCAGGGCCTGTCCAGGGACCCCAGGACCCAGGTGAGCTCGTTTGGGAAGGAATTGTCCATCAGGTATTGATGTGATAGATGCTGTCCATCAGGAACTGACGTGATGGTTTTTCCCATGTTCATCAGCAGTCAGTGTGAGGGTTGAAGGCAGTCTTTACAATCACATGTACTTGCCCTGCTACTGGAAAGTTACCTAGGAGCGGCTGTCCTGGAAAACAGAGTGAATTTACAGGATCTTCAGGTTGTGTTTTTCCAGGAAGTAAGAATGGGGCTTCAGGGCAGAATGCAGTGGGCCATGGGGACCCATTCATTCCCCAGTGACTCCTGACCTTTGTTACTGCATCTGTCACCAGTTGTGCCTGTCTTGACTCTTGGGTTCCAGTGTCCATTTCAAGAGGCCATTAGTACGTTTAACAACACCTGATGGTAGTACTGTGGGGTGTGGAAAATCCAAAGGATTCCTTCATACCATGCCCATGCTTGAAACACCTCAGCAGTGCAATGGTTTCCAGTATATGATTACTCCTTGTCCTATTGCTACACACCACCAAGAAGAGCCTGGCCTCTTCCATTTGCCTCCCAACTCTCTTGAGGTTCTCAAACATTTACGTGATCCCCCTCAATCCTCTTTTCCCCAGGCTGAACAGACCCAGATTACTCAGCCTTTATTCACAGAGTCCTAGAATCACAGAAGGGATCGGATTGAAAGGGACCCTGAGAACCATCAAGTTCCAACCTCCCTGCCCCAGGTAGGGCCACCGACCTCCAGATCCAGTTCTAGACCAGGTTGCCCAGACCCCATGCATTTGATCTAGAACACTTGCAGGGATGGAGCACCCCACAGCGTTTCTGGGCAGTCTGTTCAGAACCTCAGCTCTCTCATTGAGAAGAACTTCCCCGACAGCCAATCCTTCCTTCAGCTTAAAACCATTCACCCTTGTCCTCTCATTATCTACCTGAGTAAAAAGTTGATTCTCCTCCTTTTTATAATCCCTTTTAGATACTGAAAGGCTGCCATGAGGTCTCCTCACAGCCTTCTCTTCTCCTGAATGAGCCTAGCTCCTTCAGCCCGTCTTCACAGGACAGGTGCTCTGGCCCTCTCATCATCTTCAGGGCCCTCCTCTGGACCCTTTCCAACACATCTCTCCACATTTTTACTGCACTGGCAGCCCCAGATCTGGACGCAGTAATCCAGACGGAGCCTCACGAGGGCAGAGTAGAGAGGGACAATCACCTCCCAGTCTCTGCTGGCCATCCCTCTTCTGGCAGAGCCCGGAATATCATTGGCCTTCCCAGCTGCAAGAGCACACTGCTGGCTCACATTCAGTTTTTCAGCCACCAGGCCCCCCAGGTCCTTCTCTGCAGGGCTGCTTTCAAGGAGTTCTCCCAGTCTGTATACGTATCTGGGATTACTCCAACCCAAGTGCAAAACCTTGCACTTTGCTGTGTTGAACCTCATGAGGTTCACATCTTTTGAGTTTGACGAGGTCCCTCTGGATGGCGTCCCTTCCTTCTAATGTGTCAGCTGCACCATTCAGCCTTGTGTCATCAGCAAACTTGTTGAGGATGCACTTGAGCCTGTCGTTGATGACACTTGATGAAGATGTTGAACAGCACCGGACACAAGACAGGCCCATGGGGGACACCGCTTGATTCTGGCCTCCACCTGGACACAGTGGCATTCACCACAGCCCTCTGTCTATGGCCTTCCAAAGAAATCCTTATCCACCAAAGATTTCACTCCTTAAATTTGTACCTCTCCAGTGTAGGGATAAGGTTCCGGAGGGGGACCATCTCAAAGGCCTTGCACAAGTCCAGGTAGATATCAGTTGCCTTCCCTTTGTCCAACAATGTTGTCACTCCACAATGGATTGGTCAGGCGCAGCCTTCCCTTGGTAAAGCCATACTGGCTGTCTCTGACCACCCACTTATCCCTCATGTGCCTTAACACATCTTCTAGGAGGATCCATTCCATGATCTTCTCAGGCATTGAGGGGAAGCTCAGTGGCCTAGAGTTCCCCGGGTCCTACTTCCTCCCTTTCTTGTAAACGAGAGTGATGTTTTCTTTTTTCCAGTTCCCAGGGACTTTGCCTGACAGCCACGCCTCTTCTAATACAGTGGAGAGCGGCTCAGCAACCACATCAGCCAGCTCCTTTAGGAGTTCATGTCATCCAATTAGGATCCTTTAGGAGTGCATCCTCTTCCAATTGCGTGGAGAGGGCATCCAGAAAAAGTTGTTTCTTCACCTTTCCAGGCACAGAGGGTTCCTAGCCTGTAGTTCCCCGGATCCACTTTCTTGACCTTTTACAGACTGGAGTGACACTGGCTATCCTCAGTCTTGAGGCATCTCTCCCATTTTCCAAGACCTTCTAAAGGTGAAAGAGTGTGGTTGAGCAGTCAGCTCTTCCAGTTCTCTTGGCAGTCATGGGTGCACCCCATCAGGCCCATGGATTTGCGTGCATTAATTTTGTCTAGATGCTCACTGGCCCATCGTCTTTGACTAAGGGGAAGCCTTCCCCTGAAGATAACCCAGAAGCAAGCCAGACAGGGCCGGGAGGGAGCAAAGCGTCACTGGGGCCCATCTCCTGGGGATGGGAGGCTTCACCACCACCACTGCGTGGCTCTGAGTGCCTGAGGAACTCTGTGCTAACAACCAGGGGGACCACATCCAGTTGCACCTGATGGGGGAGAAGAGGGCTGCTGGGTGGGAAATGCCCACAAACCATGCCCAGATAGGGCTTGTTTCAGAGCAGAGAGACCCTCCTGGTGCTGCTGGGAGGGGGAGATAAAGGTAAGTAAGATAAGTAAGCACAGGTAAGTAAGAAACCCAAGAAGGAAAGGGGTTTCTGCTCTTCAGGCCCAGGGGTGAAGATTATTATCTTAGATATTAGACTGAAATATTTCCAGACGTGACTGGAGAGAGGTGGCGACACAGCCCAGAGGCAGGCTTCTTCTGTCTGACTGCAGAATGGATGTCTCATCGCTAAGCGGAGATCCCGGGCACTGGGTTTCCATTCTGTGGGGGGAGGTGGGACTGTGCTACATCTGCAGCTGGTTCCTAACGGCTCGATGTCTCTTTCAAAATGCTGAACAGCTGCCCTTGTACTATGTCTTTACTAATTACCAGTATCCCACATCATACGATATCAAAAGTAACAAAACTTGTTTTCTTTTTAATTCTTAGCCCTGAACTTTCCTCCCCGAGTCTCCCTCAGAGCTGCGCCGGAACACGGCCCGCCCCTCAGGATCGCCCGTGAGCACAGGGACGTCACACGCAAGTCGGATCCAGCGCGCCCCGGCACGCCCGAGCGAGAGCAGCCCACCCCGCCCCCACACGGAACGCGGGCGGAGCCGGCAATGAGGGCGGGCAGGGCCACGACGGATGGGGAGCGTTCCCAGGCGTCAATGCACGCAGTTTCATAAACCAGCAGGAGAAGTTGGAAGCGGCTGTGCTGCTGTAAAACTACGATGTTGGTTGCCGTCACCAAAAGCTGATGGGATGATTCCCGTGACTGGAATGTGACTATTGATGGCTAGGACAGGGCTTGCTGTGGGATGTATAATAGAACGTCTTGGGATCACTCACGATCTGAAGGAGGAACCGGAGGTTGGAGAGGAGATGGATCAAGGTGGTTTGGGGAGGAATATGTGAAAAAAAAAAAAAAAAAGAGGGAAAAAATGGATAAAAGGGGGAAGTTGTGTCTATTTAAGTTCCTGGTCACTGCTCTTGTCTGGCCGCACTCTGCACTTTATCAGTGCAGGCTGTCCTGTGTTCTCAGCAGTCTCAGTTCCTAGCCATTTTCCTGGAGGTCACCTGAGAAGCCCATGTGTGTGCACACATGAGTGCGTGTGCCCGGTGGCATCATGACTCAGTCTTGCTCCCAGCTGTATGGGGGCAAGCAGCCCCTTAATGCTAGCATCTATGTGAGGCTGAGTGCTGCTGTGACTAATTCTGCATCCGTGAGTGTGACGGGGACAGAGCTGGAATGTTGCTGGGAGCTCTCCGAGCTCTGCACATTCTGTCTGAAATGGAGGAAGGCTTAGATGCAGGCTGTCAGACTTAAGAGAAATCCTGCTCCAGCTCACCTGGAAAACATAGTTCCATGCAGTAAAGCTATAATCCCTGTTGAAACCTCTTCACAAGAGGGAAAAAAAAAAAGGAAAGCCATAACATAAGTCAGCATGCTATTGCTTGGTACTGCATATTGACTTTCTTTGCAGAAAAAAACATGTTTGTGATCAATAGCTTTGAATTCTATTTTTTGCCTAGGTCCTATGGCCTCTTTGCTTGACAGATAACTAAGATCACAGTTTTGGACCGAAGCCATGAGAAAAAGTCATGAATAGCTTGCAACACTCAATCTCTGTGCCCTTGGATTACGATTTTTATATAGCGTGCCTCGGTGTTCGGACTACTAACTCGTGAAATCAGCCGTTTCACATACACAGCAGAAGAGGGAGAGATTTCCCCTCAAGGGAGTTCAAAGAAAATAGACGTTGAGCTGCAGCCTCAGGGATTTGTCATGCAAAAAGGCCACTGGAGTTTGCACTTCTAATAAAGTGAGCAGAAAATAAATAAATGCACTTACTGCAGTAAAGGGCATGTTAGAAGTAGGTGGCTTAGAAACCCCTCAGGCTTCCTAACCAAAAGGATTACCTTTTTTAGAGAGTGGGAGGGGGGGTCTCCCAAGCCTCCAAGAACAGGGAAGGTAAGCTCTAACATGGCAGAAGCAAAAACCTCACCTAGTTCTACTCAGACCTTTCTGGGTTGCAGCGAAAAGGAAGAAGGGATCTAGGGTGCTGCAGTTCTGTTGTCGGTAGCTCCTGGCCCCTCATGTGCTTGGCTGGGAGCAGTGAGCCTGTCTGAAAGAGGTGGCCAGTGCCAGTGAGACGTGCACAGCGAGCTGCCAGGACAGCTGCTCCTTCTGTATTCATTCTGTTCTTTTCTTGTTTTTCTTCTTTGTCTTTCTCTTCGTGTTTTTGTTCTTCCCCATTATTGCTTCACTCCTTTCTTCACTCTATTGTCCACTCCACCTGCATCTCCATCATCTCCCAAGCCTCAGCCGTCTCCCCATCCATGCTGTGTCTCATTCCATTCCCCACCTGACCTTGTTGTCCCTTTCCCCCCATACCAGTCCTCTTGTTACAGTATGCTGACACACAGCATGGTCATTTTCTGACTGGAAGTAGTATTTCCCCAAGCAAATCTCTCTCCCCATGTCCCTCGGTGTCCCTCTGTGCGCTAGTGCATTAAGTCGAATGAAACATCAGAAACAGCTGCTTTGCTCTTATGTCCTTTTGCTCTCCCTTCTCCTCCTCCCTCCTCTTTTTTCCCCCTGTATCCTTCATATTTTGTATGTACTTGAGCAGTGTCATACCCTCACTCTGATTAAAAATTAGCATGGCAGCACTGAAGCTGGCGGACAGGGTTGAATTAAAGGTTTGTATCACAGAGTGGAAAGGGAAGACATTTTTTCTTTTAGAAGAAGACAGTCTTGATGCAGAATGATGAAAAAGTAGATTAGATTAATAACAAGAACAAGGAAATGGCAGCAGGAGTGCACTTCATAAGCCTACCACTCTCCCATAGCTGTTCTGCATTTCAATAATATTTACTAGAATAATAGAAAGGAGCAGCTGCAGGCAAAGGCGGAGACAAATTACGACTCCCTAGTAATACCTGTATTCAGGACAGCTCTGAATTGTATTCGGATGCTGTCCCGTGAGATATTAAACGATACTGTTATTGCATTAACCTATGGTTAGTTACCTGTCTGCTGCAAACGCGCAGCGTGATTTTGGGCATTGCACGAGGCTTTCTAGGATGGTAGGGATCTGAATGAGTTCAGACACATCAGTATGACTGGACAGAGACAGAGTAGTGCTCCTCCAGCCGTGCTCAGAGTAGATGAGGCAGACCAGCAGCCACCCCAGGGCCATATGTCTTTATTAGTGTGACACCATTGCAAAGGGAATATGCAACCGGACAGTGCAAGGGCAGGAGCAGCTGAGCGTGTGTGTGCAGCCATGCACTGCAGCCCCTGAAAGCAGATCTTGGCTGAAAGGAGCTTCCTGGCTCCCGTGTGAGGGCATCTGTGTGTCTTTGTATAGGTATGCATGTGTATAAACACAACATCTTTGTACCTTTACAAGCATATACAATATGCTAAAATATTTTCTGTGTGTGTGTAGTATACATTTAAGTTAAAAAAAAATCTGTTTCTGAATCAGGACATACCTTTTAAATAGTGAGGGTTTATGTTTTCTTGGAGAAAAGCCTAGGTAGTGATTAAGAGACATCTTTCACAGCTCAGAGCACTGCAGAAGTGCTGTTTTGCAAAATTGATTTTTTTTTTCTTATGGATTTGGAGTGAAGACTGCAGTTCCCTTTTCTCCTTTCCACTCCTTTCCTGATTGCATCCTGTACACACGCCTCCTGGCTGATGGAGGTCCTTGGATGGCTCCCCTCTTCCCTCCAGATCAAGCAGCAGTCGTACCATGGGCTTGGCAAGCCATCAGACCTGGTCCTCACATTGGAAAGTGTGCACTTAAGTGTATAAATTGCATGCACTCTTATGCCAGCATAGAGACTTTAGGACACCACACTCTTTTGAACACGTTGCCTTCAGTCTGCTTCATATCTCTGCCTGGGAGACGAACCTGTGACCAGTCCAGCTGTGGAGGCAGTAGGAGCAGCTGCAATCACTGGCAAACAATGCGTGGAGAGGGAGCACCCCGAGGCACCAGCCTGTGGGATTTGTCCATCTTCCCTTCCCAGCCTCAAATCCCTGGAGAAGAAGGCAGCAGCAACCAGAGGCAGCAGGGAGCGGTCTGGGAGCTGTCCTCTGCTGTCTTAGGTACAAAGTCTGTTGACGTCAATCAGCAATGCGGTGCAGCACTCAGAGCAGTGTCCTTTGGGGAGTTCTGAAATCAGAATCGCGTTTCGTGGCCAAGGTTGCAGCAAGCTTACATATGCTTGAAGTGTCTCTTTACACAATCGGAAGAGTTGAATCTTCTTTTATTCTTTTTTCCTTAGCCGTGCAGCCCTCATCTCCTCTCACTCTCTTTCGTTTCTTTCTTCACATCTTTTTTTTTTTTCCCTTTTTTCTTCCCCCTGACTGCCCTCTAAATGTAAAAAGCAAAGAGGATGTCAACATCAAGCGCTCTGTAAGGTGCTCGCCTGTATCGTGGTTCACTTTGTCGCTCGCAGCCAGTAGGTGGAGCACATCCACTGTTGCAAGTGCCGTCTGGAGTTTTTATTTTATCATCTCCTTCTCCTCTTCCTGTAAAACGATTTATCATTTCTACTGCAGTGAATCAGTAGTTGCAAGGTAGTGCAACACTATACAAAGCAGCTAATCTTGGCTGGACCTCAGCACTATGCCGTTGTGACTCATGTCAGACCACACGGGGCCAAACACTGGTGGATCTAGATGAGAGAGAAAATCTGATAAAGAGCAGGCGTTTAACAGTTTCCAGCTTTCTGCAGTGTTCTTTTTCTTTATTATTTTTATTTATATCTATATATATCTATTTATATATATTTATATCGCTCCACAAGTGAGTGCAAGTCTCGGGGCTGGAGTGGCCAGGCTCTCCTGCCTTGCAGGGCTGGGGATGCAGCCGTGCTGACCCTTGCCTCTCTCAGGTCTGACACCTCTGAGGCTGAAATGCTGGCCAAAGGGCTCTCACACTTCTGAAATGGAGTGCAAGCGTTCTGATCAGCCCTTGGGCAGCAGCAGGGCCTTCCCTTTCCCACTGGCACAGGATATATGAGAAATCTTAGGCCATCCATCATTTCTTCCTGGGGTTTTACTTTCTGGCGTATTTTTCACAAGTCTAGGGAAAAGAAAAAATCAACAGCAACAATAAAAAAGCACAGACTTGCCCTTAGGGAAAGAAATCCATCTTTAGTCTTTAGCTTTAGACATTTTAGTCTTTTCACACGGCCCAGTTTATAGTTTCATGGTTCACAGGGTCTCAGCTAACATGAGTGGCATCCCTAGTGTCTTTCCAAAGCAGCATCTCCTCACCAGCCACATCTCACCTCCACCTCCAGACCGGGTTCACCTCTGGAGAATGTTGGTCATTACCATAGATATTCATCTTTCATTTCCAGAGTAGTTTGAAAGATGCCTTGGCAGTGCTGTCATGAGGCAGACTGATGCTTAGCACTTCCAGCATGTCCCTCCCTTGCACACGCTGTATAAATATTCACTGATGATTCATGATGCCAGCAAGGAAAGCACAAAGTAGAACCAAGAGCTCTGGTGTGCCCTCATTCAGCCAGACTGGCCCGGCCTGTTCCCGCAGCGCTTAGCGGAGGCTGGCACGTCCACGCCAGAAATAACCTGGCTGCTTTGCCTCCTGCTTTGAGCAGATTGGTTTTGTCACTGACTTTCCTGGTGCCGAGTCCATCCTGACTCAGCAGAAATGCTGCTAGCATTTGCTTTGGACTGCGTCCCCACAGGGTCAGACCCTCTGAACCCACTTTCTCATGGCGAGAAAGTGCTATACATAAGCCCTGTACCATTCTGTTTTCAGCAGTGAGACACAACACAGCCCTTGTGCTGGTGGCTGTGCTGTAAGCAGTGTGTGCCCTTGGAGATAAGACCACATCAGGCATCCCTTTGGCAGCCGTACAGCAGCCGTGCAAGCAAGAGGACAGTTCTGCTCTTAGCTACACCAGCGGTTCCCTTAAAGTTTCTTGCTCTTTCCCCACTCCTTGTTTTGCTGTGTCCATGACTGCTGTATCAAAGCATATGGCTCCAATAAAGGCTTGGATGTGGGGGTGTTGGTGCACCTCAGGCCAGCAGTGGAGGCTCACGTTGCGCATGACACTGACATTTCTTCTCCACACGGTGACATGGCTGCTAGAGGGGAAAAATAACAGAGGCACCTGAATGTAATGCACTGCAGCCAGCAGACACTGCTGTGTGCATTTTCCAGAGTTCATTTTATTCCCTGTAGTCTCCCTCCAAATTAAAAGTGGTCTGGTTATTTACATTTGAAAATTGGATGATATGCTGGACTGCTATTTCTGTATTGACTCTGCGCTGGTAATATGTTCGGAAATTGCCTGCCTGCTGCAGATAGGCACTGCCTGCCTGGAGACGTTTGGATTTCTTCTATCAGCATCACAGAGGGAGATGCGAGAAATAGGAAAGGACACTTGATTGTTTGCCCTTCCCTCCATCCATCTGTAACAGAGAAGCCTTTGTTGTGTGATACATCCGACTGATGCACACCACCAGCCACTGCTCTGCCTCCTGAAAAGGGCAAAAGCTAGCTGAATTTTCAACCAGATGTGAGTGAACTTTCCTTTTCTTTTTTAAACTGTAGCTGCAGTTAGCTCATCTCACTGCACGTGTGCTAGCTAGAGCCAATTGCTAGGTAGCCCAGGCAGCACCTGGGCCTGTGGGCCAGCAGGACACAGCATGCAGTTGGGTGCCCAAGATGGCCATTGGGCCTCACTGCCCTGCTTGTGTACCACCACATTTGTGCCACGCACCTCACACACTCAGTGGCGTTGAGCTGGTAGGGTGGAGTCCAGAAATGACATCATTTTTGCATCAAGTTACAAACCGTGTGTGTTGGGGACAGCTGAGAGCTGGAGAGGGGAAGTGCTGCTCCTGTAACGGGCTTAAGGACGGAGTAATGCTAAAGGCACTCAGCTTCACGAGGAAGGTTTCCACAAGGAGCAAACAGCAAGGGGCTATGTGCCCAGGCAGTGTCACAGAGCTGCCCAGCGCGTACACTGACAAATGGTGAAAACCCCTGTGGAAAGTCAGGAGTGGATTTCAAATGATTTGCTGCTCAGTCAGGAGGCTGCAGTTGTTGTAAATCATCACTGGTTTGACCGTGTCCTTTGGAGCTGGAAAGGCACGGGTTAATAAAAGTTTGATTATATATTTTCCTATGTGACCCCTGCTGCTTCCACACACATTCGTGCCCCCAGCTGCTCCGCGAACTGCAGTGCAATCACCAGAGGGTGGTAAAGGAGCTGTGCTGCCTGGAGAATTCAGCAGCTTTGTACTGCCATGGAGAGAAATATTTATTTGCTTAGCTGTGACTGAAGAGAATATTCCCTGTGTGCAGGGGTGTTTGATGATCATATATGGATGCGTTTAGCGTGATCAGTCATGGTTTTACACACCAGAACAGCACGACGTTGTGCCCAGACACTGTATGAGATATTACCTGTGTGTGGGAGCGAGTGTGTTTCACGGCAATTTGTTAGCTCCCACAGTTTTAAAGCTTTTTTCTTTTAGATTTGTCTGTCAGGAACTGAGAAATTTCAAGCGAGGAATGCTGTGCTCCTTTCTCTGCTGTTTCCTGCCTTTGCTGGAGTGCAGCATAAGAATTGGGGCCTCGCATCCTGGGTGAATAACTGAAGTGCAACCCTTGGCACAGTCAAGTGCTCCAAATTAAGATGCTGGTTTGTGCGTACAGAAACGATGCTCATCAGAGCTTAGCAGAGTTCAGTGGAGTTCAGAGGAGAATCAGGAAATTGCACGTTAATGAATGGCTGCCTTGCACAACAGCACTTGGCTGGTTCTCCTGCCTCAGCCAGCAAAGCTCCACACGAGCCTTTCATAAATTAAACTGTTTCTGCCTTAAAGAAGCCTCTGCTGCGGGCACACTTGCTAAACAAAGTTCCCAATTGCCTGGTTGACCTTCAAATGATCTTTAAAAATGCCTGGACCCACACGTAGGCCTGACCTCCTCTGTCATCTACCCCATCCAGTGCACCAGGTCTCCTCCAGCACCCACTCCATCACAAAGCATCCCTTGTCTGCTCTTTCCCATACTGATATTCCCACTACTTGGGGTTAAAGGAGAAGCCCAGTTTAGGGGCAATAACATGACTTTGTTCTGAGTTTCTTCTTCACAGTGCAGGTGATGGAGCACTGGCACAGTCTGCCCAGAGAGGTCGTGGAGTCACCTGCTGTGGAGGTGTTCAAGACCCACCTGGACACCTACCTGTGCAACCTGGGCTATGGAGCTGCTTTGGCAGGGGGGTTGGATCCAATGATCCTAGAGGTCCCTTCCAACCCCTACAATTCTGTGATCCTTGGAGTCTACCCCCTGCTCTGTGCTTCTGTAAAAGCTGACTTGATGTATTAACCCTTTCCTCAAGCCCTCCGTGAGCTCTGGTAACTGCATCAGTACTGCTGATAGCATCATGCACATATTCATCCTAAGTAGGTTATCCTTCATGCTGTGCAGCTTCAAATCTTGCTGCAATTTATCAGCGGGCAGGGACATCTTGGGGATGAGCCTCTATCTCTGCTCCGCGTCACAGGATAATGTGCTACAGAAAATGAATCCCAGCTGTGGGATTTGTCAGTTTCTTGTGTAGAAATACACACAAAAATATACGTAACTCAGGTGATCAATTGGTGGTTCAGGCTGTGATTCTGCAGTTCCCATACAATCTCCATAGAAGGAGACTCCACAACCTCTCTGTTGCCCACAGTTAAGAAATTCCAAGCATAGGTAGTGTCCTTAACCTAAAAGCCACTCTCCAAAAAGAGGCAGCGAGGATTCTTAATGCTAGAAATTTCACCCTGTGTGGAAGCAATAGGTCGCACACAGCCATACACACTCTGTCCTTAAGGTTTACAGCCTAGAGCCAGGGGTGAGTGGAAGCCTTCGCTCTGGGATGTTGTGTGGGGCAAAATGACACGAGCAAAGGATTTTTTACTGAGCCTCTTCTTGCTCACAGTGCCTTTGGGAGGGCTCACTTCTGTGCTATTCCTTTTGTCAGTGACACAACTCTGAGCAAGGGATGAGGAAGAAGGTGTCTCTTGAACACGCCTGACCTAGCAGGGAGGAAGGCTATTGTGGTAAATAGGCTCCTAATGGGCAAAGCACAGCCCTCTCTGTGTGAGTGGCACGTGCAGTCAGATCACAGTCATGACTCACTTGCAGGAAAGAAACTGTCGGAAAGGATGGAAAAGATCGTGGCTGACAGCACTACCACAGTGCATTTGCAGTGGCAGGGCAGTGGGGCTCAAATACTTGGCGCAAATGGGATGGGTCTGCCAGCAAAAGCATCCTGCAGATGCAAGGCAAGGAACGAGGTGTGTGGGTCGTTCACAGAGCCCAGCTGGAGAGAAACTCAGTGCACTGGAGCTGAGCAAATGTCCCCTTACCCATGGAGATGGAAAACTTCCATTAGGGCTGGGGGGAATGGGCAGGAAGGCCACCGGAGCACAGCAGCTAACAGTCTGGAAAAAATAACACGGAGTAGCTCATGCCATAATGAAACAGCCGCCTTAGAAGTAACTGATGCGGGTTGCTTAATGGCCATGATTTCTTTTCTTGGACAAAAGAAAAGAAGCCCTTTACTGTAGGCTAACCAGAGGGTGGCTTTTGTAGCCTGCTGTTAAAGGGGCTTCCTTCTCAACTTTGAAATCACCGTGTTATTCTTTCAGAGGTAATTGCCACAGTTAATGGGAAGCCATATTTACAGTGGGACAGAGATACCCTATTTTGCCCTTTTCCCCTTCATCTGCCTCAATGTTATCTCTGTTTGCTGCTGCGGTGCCCATGGCAACAGCTTCACGTTAGCTGCTGGCCCCTGACATGACTGGTTGTAGCCCAGCCCAGCAAGCTGGCAACCCCTGGCTTAAAATGCAAGCTATGGAACAAAAGTCACTAAGAAAATCCATAGCTATGACTTCAGTGACACGCAGTGCCCTGCCAGGGGCTGAGGAGCAGGCAGAGAGCCTGGCACGATGGGCAGGAGCCTGCCTTGGAGGCACAGCTCAGACCCAGCCTGTAAGCAGCTGTGGTTCACATTTTTCCCTGAGGTCATTGGCCTGTGTGGGTACCTTGTGACCATAGGGGCTGGCCTTGCAGGTACACGTGGTCTTTTCCTGTGTAGTGTTTTTGCTAATATTTTTGCTTCATTATTTTCTCAGGACCATGAATTTCCAAGCTCGTATTGGTAGGAAAGAAAAAGAGGCAGTTTCACGTCTTATCACCTGCAGCTGGTTGCAGCCTTTATCTAGACATTCTCTGCTGGGTGCAGTGGGGAATGATACCGTGGTCATTAATCTTCTGTGCAAAAGAAGTATCCCCTCCATCAGTGTTCGAATAAAACCATTTGTCTGGTGAATGAAGCACGACTAAAAATGATCCTTCTGCAGAAGTAAAGATCCGCTCGTAATGATGTTTTTGATTATGTATTAGCACTGCCATGGATCATCAGGAAGGGCATCTCTAAGTAGTGCAAGCTTAGCTGCAAATCTTTAGATCTCAAATGGCTGTAATGTTATTGTGGGTTGTATTGCTGCTGTTCTCACCTCAAACAATGCATCCTAACACTGCCCGTGTATATGCATGTACCTGTGCAAAGCTCTTTACATCCACAGCACTTGACTGCTGTTCCCATACAATCCTTTTGGGTCCCACTGCCCCATCCCTGGAGGCACTCAAGGCCAGGTTGGATGGGGCCCTGGGCAGCCTGAGCTGCTGGGGGCAGCCCTGCCTACGACATGGGTTGGGCTGGGTGAGCTTTCAGGTCCCTTCTAACCCAAACTGTTCTGTGACTCTGTGGTCCTAGGAGTCCTGTCCCAAGTGTCCAGCCTGGCACTGGGCAGGGAGCTTTGTCACTGCAATGCTCCCCAGCTAGTCACACTTTAAGGCTCCACTGCTCATCAGCCTCCAAGAGGAGAAAGAAGAGCTTTTGTCCTGCTGATGTGGGAGCAAGAAACTCTGCCTTCCTGAGGATGCAAAAGAAGGCTGAGGAGTGACCCGTAGTGGCTGGCAGGAGTTGACATGGTGACAGCAACTCTGTGGCAGAAGGGCGCACAGAAACTGAGCTGGTTTGTGCCAGGGACCAAACTCTCTTCTTGTTTCATAGAGATCTAAGTGACTCATTTAACACTTCACATTGCTGGTTTGGATTCAAGTAGAGCACATGGAAGGAAACATACAGGAATGCTGAAGGAATAAACACATGATTTTCTGGTTATTTTCCTTTGATGGAGAGAGAGAAGGGAGAACATTACATAGTGGATTGCTTAAGCCAATATATAGGGAGAATTTCTTGGGCACAGCTTGCAGAAGGCATGTGCAGGCAAGTAAATAAATGGTGCATCCACTGTAATGCTCAGTCAATGAAAGGAAGTCCTTAACCTGTCATACTGTTACTAGCTGACTGGCACATACGAGCCTTGGCTTGGCAAGAAGTAAGGATTTAGGCAATAGGCTGAAACAGCCGCGTGGTGTATTTGTGAAGCCTCACGGCTCACTTGCACAGCTCCGTGATTCCCTTGCACCTCATCCCTCCCTTAGCCACAACTGCTTTTTAACCACGTTTTCAGAACTAAATGTGTGCTGAAAGCTGGCCAGCTGTACTATTGGCTTACAGGGATTGCACCCACACCTGTCTCGCAGTTACAGCTCTTCTTAATGAGCTGATCTGCTTGCTCGGAGCTGAAGCAAGCTCCCGAGGGAATCTTGAGTGCTCTGTGCTGGGAGGGAGGTCTCATGTGGAGACAAGGTGCCGGCTGACACTTGGGAAGTGAATTACCACCAGTGCTGTGACACATGGAGGGTACAAGACATGGTGGCCTCAGTGGGGATGGCTGCGGGACCCTGCCACCCCCACACCCCAGGGTTGCTTCTCCGGGTTAACATGTTGGGACTTGCAAATAACGGGGCCGGGGGAGCAGGCAGCTCGGAGCAGACGGCAGGAAGGCAGCACGCTCCACCTCACAGTTCAGTCTTATCAGAAGAAGATACACAAAGATACTGTTGGGCTTTTCGTTCGCTTACCGCATTACTTCTGAAGGGCAGAGCTCACAGCGTGACTCGCGGTGCAACTGAGCGGCGCTAGAGTATGAAAACCTGCGTGCACTGCTTGGCTATGAGACAGGATGCACGTGATCAGCCTCAGTCTGATCACAGACTGAGCCCCTCAGAGGGGATCTGGGACGCGGTGGGCACCGCATGGGCACACGGAGAACCTCAAGAGCATCAGACCTTCTATAACGTAACTGCGTGCTTTATTGGTATACACAGTAAAGCAGTATATCATACAATAGTAAGGCATATATTTGGTGAAAGTTGATATGTTGTGAAAAATGCAGTAAAACAGAAGTTTATAAAAATAATTAGTAAATGTTACAGTGTCGGTGTTAAAACACAATATATTATGATATCCAAGTAATAAACCAGTACTGAGTAACAATGAAAGAACATGCCATATGGTATTTATGTATTCAATTACGCTGATTATGTTTTACAGTTTAATACTCTGTCATTATAAGGAACATGAAATAATTCCCAAATTATGCTTAAAAAAGCAGTGATAAAGCTTTCAATTTCTTAAATAAGTTTTTTGACAAACTCACTCCAAAACTAAGACCTACAAAGTAAAACAAACAGAACAAAACCCTGATGAAAACAACCGTGCAATCCATCTTCCTCCGTTTGTTTTCTCAAGAGAAGGTTTAAGTAGGGGGCACAAGGGGGGAAAAAATGAGAAGAAACCCATCTCTTTCTCCGATCTCAGACTAAACCTTCTGGTAAAGAAGACCACGAGAACTACATGGGGTTCGTACTGCAGTAAAGTGTTAAAAAAGCTCTTCATTACGAAAGCAGAGGTTTGGGGGGGGGGAGGGGATTGTACTTACTCTCTGTGAATGATTAGCATTCTTACTTAATGATGAGACCCGTTCACACAATGGACGAGTGGTGATGATGGAACAAATCCGTACATAATTGTCAGGAACACCACAAAACCAAAGTGAGGTAGAAATAGCATGAGTAGCCATGTTCAATGTTAACTAGCATTCAAAATAAAATCTTCCCCAAGTTTAATTACACTTGATACAAGAAGAGGTAACAGATTTTTACTTTGCAATATAAAGTCAGACGGTGTGTTTCTATGTACCTAAGATAAAATTAAAAGCTGGTTAAGATAATGAAGTGGTAAAGCTTTTGCTGACAGCACCTCATACCCGAACCTACCTCTCAAGAGCTGCAGTAACGCTGGCTAATCTGGTTTTCTATCAGGTCCTCTCTTTCTCACTTTATTGTTAATTGTGCGGTATTACTTGTAGAGAGAAATGGGGAAGGAGAAAGCATCAGGGCCTTCCTTTTGAAGATAAATATCTCGGGGAGCAGTGTGGCTACCTTCACCTGATCACCATACACATATAAGAACAGCAGTTAACTCTTCTACAGCCCTCCTCAGAGGTTGCTGGCTGCATTACAGCTCCTCGGGACCAGCTGCTCCAGCAGGCTGAGACAGACATTGCGGAAAGGTCCGCTTTTATTTTCCAGAGGATCACGTGGCTCTGCAGCACTGGAAGCCGTACAAGCAAAGGTGCTCTGTGAGTAACCCACTTGTGCTTCGTGTCAGAAGCCGATCCCACGTGGGGTCAGGAGGGAACTCATCCCTTTCTTCTCTCATGCGCAGTGAGGTGATGCTAACGGTGGCGGCGGGCGGAGAGAGCCGTACTCAGCTTCTGCTGAAGCTCTGGGCGCTGGCTGCGGCCAGCAGATACCGGACACTGAGGTCCAAAGGTGTCATCCTGTAAGGCAATTCTACGTTCCTTCACTGAGGACATTCAGGAATCTAGTCAGCAGAGGAAATGCTGGCGCACTGGACATCATTAAATTCTTTCCTTCTTTCTTCTGTTTTTTTTCTTTCTTCTCATTATTTTTTTGCAGGCTCTGTCGCGTAATGTGCTCTTTCATTTAATTATTGCCAACTACAGTGTGATTCGTGTGATCATTAATTTCACTGGAAAGAAGCGAAATAACCACCTTCACTGGAAGTCCAGGAGGTTTTATTTTTTTAAAGCCAGCCCTACTCAGACAAAACCAATGAGAAATGTGAAGTCGGCCGTTTTGGTGTCGCTGCAGGAAATGCTTTTTTCTTGTTCTCCTCTTTGACAGGCCAGGAAAAGAACACGGAACATGAATCCCTCTCTGATGCAGCTGCAGAGCTGAAATGATACTTAAACAAATGCACTGCCTCAGTCTTTTCTTTTTTTTTTTTTTTTTTGTATTTTTTTAAAGGGGGTTTCTATAAACAATTATTTTTATAAAGCACACTTTAGTTTACAATCTTTCTTTATAACTGATATAAATTTTTTGTTTTTGTTTTTTTAAACAACCCGAAATGCGTTCCATATAAAGAAATGGCAAGTTATTCAGCTATCAAGATTTTACATGTAGTTTTCTTATAATTTTTGTACAATTGCATAGACGTGTAAAACCTGCCATTGTTAACAAAACAGAAACAGACTTAGGAAACTACTGAAATCTACAGTATAGTACCACTACCCTTCACAAAAATATAGATTTGTTTTCTTGTAAACTCTTACAGTCTAATCCTCTTTGTAGTATGAATATTATAAAAACCATGCGGGACGCCTGAAGTTGTAAAACACATCTTGCTATTCTAACACCTTGTCGTCAGTCATCACCGTAACTAAGGTTTCCATTGCTCTTCCCAGGTCATCTGCCATGTGGAAAAGGCTCCCTACATTGTGGCCTGAAAAAGAAAGGCAAAGAAGAGGGCGTTAAACGAGGAAGGCCGTCTTAGGGAAAAGGCCAAGTACAGACATGTTGCTCTCAGGAGCAGCTCACTGTCGCCCCCAGCACGGTACGCTACGGAGCACTGTTTCTAAAAGTCTCCTGTATGAGCATATGTCATCATTAGCAAAAGCTGCCAATTTCCTCAAGCACTTGACAGCAACGCTGGCTGGAACAGCTAGTGTAACCTACACTGACAATAAGCCAGCGTGTTTGCATTCCAGCAAAAATCCCCAGTGGGGATGAAAGCGTATCATAACAAACGTTCACCAAAAGCCGCAATTAAATCCAACAGTATCACCAAAAACCTTCCAACTGGTGGTGCAAGCATTTGACCGTTCAATGTTCTATCAAGGAGAAAAACAGGAAACAGATCAGCGGTAATTAACTACTTCATTAAATGCAAGAGGTCCCAGCAGGATGTCCGCACTGATAGCTAGAACAAAGTAAACGGCTGCAGCTTACTCAGCCTCTTTGGTAATAGTTTCTGTAATGTCCTCTGCCTCGTAGAAGGCAGTCCAGCAGAACTAAAGATGCCCAGTTATCAAGTAACTACACACAGGCCTCCCACAGAGAAGGGACAAATAAAGGCAGACTACAGCTCAGAAGACAGAATCTGTAACTTCTTCTCACACTCATTTCACCAAGGGAAAGTTAAAGGTCACAATGCTGACAGCAGTACTCACAGAATCACAGAACCGTAGGGGTTGGAAGGGACCTCCAGAGCTCATGGAGTCCAACCCCCTGCCAAAGCAGCTCCCTAGCCCAGGTTGCACAGGTAGGCGTCCAGGCGGGTCTGGAACGTCTCCAGAGAAGGAGACTCCACCACCTCTCTGTGCAGAACTTCCTATGGTTCAGTTTGTGGCCATTTCTCCTCGTCCTATCGCCACACACTGCTGAGAAGAGTAATAAATTGCTTCGACAAAATTAAAGACTTAATTAAGGGTAGGAAGATTGAACTGCCAATTGCTGTCAGCTTAGGCACCTGGCACACCCTGCTGGTCTCCAGCTGCTGTCCAGAAGATGTTGGGTCTCCTCTAAACCCAGTGGCAGTTCTACAGCCCTCTATGACTGTCTGAAACACCCCTGAAACTTCTCAAATGACAGAGATCGTGGTTCAAACAACTGAAGCCCACCTGGAGCCTCCTTCCTGAAAGTGCATGACTGAAGAGGGAATATGGCAGAGATTTAGACACGCTAAAGGATAAGCATCCAATTCAAGACTTCTTGCAAGGACACGGAAGAACAAGCAGACAGAAAGCCTTAAACAGAAGAAAATTATATTCCACGAAGCACATAATTACATTATTGAACTCACTGGCACAAGCTGATGTAGAGGCCAAACATATAAATGAGTTAAAAAAGGAGTTAGAAAATAATCATGGAAGAAGGACTAATTCAGATGCAAGGAAGTGTGTGTGACCTCCAACTCTAGCAGGCCCCAAGCAGCAGAGTGCCAGCAAGTGACAGTATTTAACAGGGGAAGCATTACTCAATAAAACTCCATGTTGCTATGGACTGGGAGGTTTGATTTACTCCCTGAGAGTACTTGCAGTAGAGCATTTCTTTGGGAGAGCACTGAAGGCACAACGCTGTCTGCCCACGGCTCTGCTTCCCAGGAATGTGCCTGCCTGCATGCTGAGCACTCACCACGATCCATGAGGAAGGAGCACCCAAATGAAGACAGGACAAGACCACGACATCCAAGATGGACCTTTTATGCACCTTACTACCTGCACCCTGCAGATGCCTGAATACTAACACTGCCCACCTACAGGGCTGCTGTCCCTCCTGATGCAGTTGCTGTCTTCTAACAAGAAACCCTTCCCTGTGGGACAAATCACCTCACTGACACAAGCTGGAAGACAAGTCCACTCTCTTCCAAATGTTCAAATATTGTGGTAATCATGCACTGCTGGCAATGCTGCAGCGCACAGAAGCTTGGAGTGATATCAGTTAATATTCACTGGCGTATACTGAACAGGAAAAAGATGACCTCAGCAATGTCCAGGGAAGTTTCTTCCAGAGAACTACTACTGCTTTTTATGTTCCAATATGCACTAATTTTGAAGTGGCTCTTTTGAACGTAGCGTTCCTTACACAAAATTATGCCTGCTCAACAAGTATTCCACTTCACAAGGAGCTGTGTGCAGTGCCCAATATCGAGACAAAGAAATACTTGGTTCTAATGTAATGCTATCTCCCTTCCTGCACTACTGTGCAGAAAAAAAGAGACACATCACACAATCATTTCGTATAGAAAACGTTAATGTATGGTCATCCTGCTAATCCTATGCAGGAACCTGTAATTCGCTCATAAGCATGTCAAGGAACAGCATATGAAAAATTCCTGCCAAGTTTTGGTCAAAACATAGCTTAGATGTGAGGGATAATATTTCTTGCACCAGGCAGGCTGTCATTAAATGCTAGCACGAACTTTCAGAAGCAATTGTAGTAATGGCCCTTAATCTTCATTTACCTCTATTACAGCGCAATCCCTCTGGCTGAGATCAATCCAGGAAATCTCACCGCAGAAAGAGAAAATCTCAACGTCGTAGGAAAGCTATAATCCTGGATTGGAGATCCTCTGGTAAACTGAAACAGAACTGCCACTGGTCTGCTCTACTTACCTGAACCTCTGATATGCTTAGGTATATTTGTAGCAAATGGTACCAATGGATAACAGGATAACCGTGCTATAAACTGACTAATCTGCAGCATCCCTACAAATACACTGACCCTGCAAGCTCCTCTAAAGCAACCTCTAGCTTTAAATGCTGTTCTTCCTTGCCTGCAGCACCCTACAGACGTGGGGCAGGAAGGGGGCTGTCAGTGGGTAATCTGCAGAGGGAGCAGACATTGCTTCAGGGATCGTGGGTGCTCATTCAGGTTCACAGTGATGACTGATTCTGGAATCAATACCCAAATTTTCTGGGAGTCCCAAGGCCACACATCTCCAGCTCAGAAAGAGTTATCACCCAAACTGCAACCAAACTGCTAAAGCCCATCTTCACAAAAATTCAGTACTACTTAATAATATTTTGTTCTGTCAGAGAGAGAGCTGTAAAGGTAACAAAAGCTGATTTCATAGGAAAAGTCTAGGTCTTGAAAGAAAAACTTAAAACGTAAGAAAGTCTTTCAGAAGCGTGCCACAGCAGGTACAAATTGCTAAATTGTTCAGGCAACTGAAACACAATTCAAGATGCATCCAGAGATCCCTAGTTATTCTTTCACTGCATAAAAATTATGGGCATGTATGCTAGTGCTTTTTTCTTTTTTTCTGTTAATTGCTGCCATATTTTTGAGATAACCACGCTTCGAATCAGTTCTCCCTCCACAAAAGCTGTGCAGCGTTACGCTGGGGTGATTAACCAGATATGACTCCCTCTCCATGTTCTGCCTGTATCATGGGTCATAACTTCCTCTGCAGAGAAGCGGAACAATTGTGCCTCTCCTCCTGAGCCATCTGAGTTTACAGCTCAGAGCATGACCATAAACCACCACTGACTGCAGTTTATGTTAACAGCTGGACTGTAAAGTGCATCGGCCTTGGCACTGTGGTCCCAGGACAGCGCAGGAAGGGAGGATGAGCCAGTTTGGCTGTGTCCTAGCTGTTCCACCAACCAACCCTTAGCTGGGCATCACTGCCCCGCCAGCAGCTTGTATGTAAATGAGAACAGCAGAGCTCTAAGGGGTGGTGGCCCAGGAGCCTGTGCCCTGCAGTGGAGGAAGAATGGGGTGAGGGGGCTAACAGCTGGCTCTGAGCTCGCTGCCCCCTCGTGACATTGTTCTGCAGCTGCCAGCATTAAGCCTTCCACTTCTTTCTAACATTAGCTGCTTCCGTATTTATTCACTGATGTCTACTGTGCTTCAAATCTGCTCCTTCTGAAGACCTGTCACTGTTTTGCATTTCGCTGTCTGGGGAAGAGGTGTTTACTGCTGAACTATGTTAGTGTTAATGATGCCACCAGCCCTGGAGCAGCTTTGCAACACAAAATAAAAGATGAAAGTCCTTCTTTCTTACCTTAGGCTCCCTTATAACAGCACCACAGGCAGATCAGGAAAGCAGGCTAATTTAGATTCATGACTTCTCACCTGCTTGCACAGAAGAGTGCAGTGTTTCACAGATTTTCTGCAAATTCTCTGTGGACAGCTATCAGCTCTGTGGGTACACAGCTCAGGCTGGAGCCTGGCTGCCCTTGCTCTAGGGCACCTTGGCTTCCGAGCTCCTTTCCTATGGCAGACATGACCTGAGCAACCTTCTGAATAATGCAGTGAAAATTTATCAGGGATGAGTGCTGGGGGGTGGGGGATGGTGGAGTCACTTGCACAAGGGAGTAAAAGATAAGACAAGACTGCAAACAGTTGAAAACAACACAGAATCATAGAATAGCTCAGGTTGGAAGTTGCCTTAAAGATCACTCAGCTCCAACCTGTGCCATGGGCAGGGCTGCCCCCCACCAGCTCAGGCTGCTCAGGGCCGCATCCAACCTGGCCTTAAGTGCCTCCAGGGATGGGGCACCACAGCTCTTTAGTGCCTCACCACCACATGAGTAAAGAATTTCTTCTCGCCTGAATGTCCCCTCTTTTAGTTTGAAGCCATTCCCTGTTGTCCTATCAGTATGTGCCCACGGAAAAAGCCAATCCCCTTCCTGCTTGTAAGCTCCCCTCAAGTCCTGGAAGGGCACAATGAGGTTTCCTCGCAGCCTTCTCTTCTCCAACACGAACAATCCTCAGCCTGGCTTCATAGGAGAGGTGCTCCAGCCCTCTGATCATCTTTGTGGCCCTAACATAAGCAATCATTTCCTGGTACTGTATATGTAATGAATATATTTTTCTGTAATGCCTATTATCTACCTAAAAGCTCAAATTAATTGTTTTTTTTTTCTTTAAACACTTGCTCACTTGCCTGCTGTGAGACTGAAACATAAGACACAGACGTTTTTAATTAAAAAGCAAATGAGAAAAAAATGCCATCCCTAAAGCACTTAGAAAAACATATATCATAGCTTTACAGCCATTATTATTAATATTTTTAATATCCTTTCACTAAAGAAGGCATTAATTCCATTTGTAACTTTTTTTTTTTTACATTAAGGCTGAGGAGGTTTCATCCATGCTTTAGGCACTAGAAGATTGAATGATGTTATTTAAGAAAAACACTAGTGCAGTCTTTGAATTGCAGCAGCATCGCTCTGTATGGGCAAGGAGACTATTAGCTGATACCTGTAAAATGGAGGGAATACTAATACAAGAGTGTTTGCTTTGAAAGCGGGAGATACTTATTTCTGCAGACAGTAGCTCCATCATTTCTGCTCACAAACAGAATGATGTGTTCCATATCTGCTGAATTTGCTTTAGAGGCGATACTGGAATTAAGGCCCTTGGGTGAGGGCACAGTAATTGAATATCAATCTCCCAGTACAGCTTGTCACAGAAATAAACGTGGAGTACTCAGCCTCCAATGAGTGGACAGAACATAAATTAAGAAAGCCCAGAGCAGCACAGTCTCTTTTCAGCAGCACAGACTTCTAACTCCTTCCCTGCAAAAGAAAAATCCTTTCTGTTGGTGGCTTGGATTTTGATGCCCTTATTCATATTGAGTTAATGCCAGGAAATCCACGGGATTACACATGAAGACAATACCTAATGTGCGAAATGGGATCAAAACCTGGCCTAGAGAGTTTAAAATTGCATGATCTGACAATGCACAAATGGACTCATGCATAAAGCAAAAGCTGTTCTGTAACTTACCTCATACACTCCACGAGCACGCAGAGAACTGTGCTTTATATTCAGCTCTGCAAGTTACTAAGCACCCTCTGGAACCATCAGCGAGCACAAACACAACTGGAGGGCAATATGCAATTCACTGAAGAAACGAGTGCTTTTAGGGTTATGCTGCTGGAATGCAATTGGGTAAAAAGGGGGCCATTTTTCTAACCTTCATATTGTTAATTGTATCAAACGTCCACAGCAGAAGAACCTTCTTTTTCTGCACGATACGCATACATATGAATGAGGATAATGGAAAGCAATGAGCTGTTTTGCTGAACTGGAGAACAATTCTCAGACCGTATGCGAAGGGCTGAGTATGAAATCAATTTCACACCATGTCTGAAGTGGTGCAGACCGATGACATGCCAAGCATCCTTTTTTCATCCCTTTGAAAGGACCTGACCTTTGAGGGCAGACGTAATCTGTACCGAGGATCTCACTCCTCCAAATACCTGTGGCAAGCTGCTACAGCAAATGCAGAGAACTGCTGTATTTCAAGGCATCGCATCACAACAAATCCTGGCTTACCCCGTGTAGCGTGGGGGTGAACAAGGGGCTCACAACAGCTCAGCCAAACATCCGATGTAGTGCATTTTCATAAGCTCACCCTGCTGCACCAGCCAGCATCTGCCAACTGGGTTACCTTTCAGTTCTGCCTCAGCCATACCGAGCATCCTCTGTACGAGAAAGGACATTTCACAGCTACCTGCAACTGCACGCGGGCAGTCCCTGAATATGGCATCTTTAACAATGATTTTCCCTGTGAATTCATGTTTTGAAACACTGTCTCTGGTTGGAGAATGAAGTACACCTTCACAGAGGAAAAAATGCAGGCTTTCTGGAGATACTTTAAAAGGTGCTCTGACAACACACCACAAAACATTTTCCTCCATTAACCATGAACAGAAATCAAAATCTACTTTGCATCAAAGCAACCACGTCCAAAGTGCCCATTGAGAACCACTGCCTGTTCACATCGCTGAAAGCAACACTGTGGGTCTGGTGAATGTTAGTAGCATTCTTCACTGTGCAACGGTGCATCAGTTAATTAAAACACCTGAATCTCTTGTACCTCTCAACTCTCGCTGCGTTGAAGAAAAAGAATCGATTATCTCATTACTGCGGCTCATGGTTGGTACACTGGCACACAGATGTAAATAGAACTGCAAGTGTGTGAACAGAACAGTAACGGATGTGGGTGTCTCTGTTTTGTTTACACATGGGAAAACCAGAACGTAAGTGAATTACAGCAGTGTTATTTGCTGACCGCATTTGTCACATGAAGGTTTACTTTCAACGTATTGCTTTCTCCTCCCCGTCCCTGAGTTTCTGTCTTCGGGAGGATGCGAGGAAAGGCACATCCCTGGGCTAACACTGTCTCTGTGGAAAGTTGAGAGGTACGCTGCTGTTAGAGCACACGTGGGAAATGCACTCGGCAAAACCAAAGGAAACTAAAACCACAAGAAGACAATCCCCGCCCTTTAACGAACCCAAGCAAATCGTGCTGCTGTCACACGCATGCTGGGCACAAAAAGCAAGATGTGACAAACAGAAGCCATGGCAGTGAGCTTGCATCTCACTAACCTCTCTCATTGGCTTTCCAGGGGCATTTCTTCCTTTAGGAACAGAGAGAGGAAGTGGAAGAAATATCAGAAAAGAAAAAAAAAACAACAACACACACATGAATATATTCTTCATTTCGTAAAAGACACTTCAGTTTCCATTTAGGAACTTTACATAAAATAACTGCATTTCTGCTTTAAACAAAGACTGAAAGTACACTGAAGTCCACTGACAATTCTGAGCTGATTTATTCAAGAACAGTTCTGTAATCTGCTGTTTGGTTTTAACTTAGCAAAAACACTTGAGAAAACCTCTAAAACCAACACACAGCCCTTTCAGTTGAGGATAAGGATGAAAGAGAAAATCTGATTCACATTCTGGGCATGCACATTCTGTCAATTTGTGTACTTCTTCCAATTAGCATTGGTGGTAAAATCATGTTTATCCAACTTCTATTTTGAAACACATCTCTTGATCAGTGCCTACACAAGTATGTGTGTAGGCAATGTATCCACATGTACATTCATGTATACACATAGGTGTATTCACACACATTTTTCACCTAAAGCCATTAGATGGAATATTACTGTTCTCACATTCAGGATAAGTGTACAGAAGGTATTTCCAACAAGTCGATCTGCATGCATTTAACAATGAGAGAGCAAAGGTACGAAGAAGGAGGAAAATGAAGTAAAAAGGAAAAAAAGGAAAGCTTCTCAACAATTCTAAGTTGCAACAAGAAAACCGAGCAGACAGTAACGACTGCAGCTGAAAAGATGTCCCTTACAAACCTTCCTAGAAGCCACACTTTGATCCAACAGATTCTTCTCAAACACTTGTTGTGGTGTGCTTTGCTTTAAGAGAAGGAAGTTGGGTGGGTATCAACAGCTGAAACACTTCCCCCTGTACCCACTGTGTGTCCAGCGACAACAGACACTCGCCACCTCCAGAAGCCGTGTTCCACTGCCACTGGTACATTACTGAAGCACTGGTACTGCCAGACCACACGTCTTAGGCAGAAGGGTCTCTAAGGCAGACACTTTCAAGGAAGAGAAAGATCTTTGCCCCCAGAGCTGCTGTAAATAATGTCATTGTAAATGTATGAGACAACTGGGGCAGAGAAAGCTATGCAAAAGAGAAGACACTGGTCAACACAACAGAGACCTAATTGCTGTCAAGTTTCGGAAGGCATCACGGCCCGCAGTAGAAAGGCAGGGAAATAAGTTTGCAAGTGTTTCACAAAGAGCAGAAAAAGGGTCAGCAGCCTCATGAATCTGTGCAGCTTTAGATCAGTGCAGAGCACAAAGCATCCACTGCACTGCTCCTCTTGCACAGAACGCAGGAGAGAGGCAGGCTCTAGAGGAGAGATCTGCAAACAGTCCTTTTTATTCTTAAAAGTGGATTGAAGCGTTACGACATTTATTAATGTATTTTCAGTTTACATCAGGACTGAGTACTCAATGTCAGGAAGGATCTAGCCCTCCACATCACTACTGCAGAACTCTGCAGAGCAGCTCAGCTGCTACGAACAGTACAGCACTCTGCCCCAGGAGAGCTGTAAGGAATCTCAGTCACCTGGGCCAAGAGATGTGCTACAGAGGACCACAGCACGGAGAGGAGGAATACGCTCCAGAAGAAGCCAAGCTAGCTCAACTGGAAGAGTATTTCCAGAGCTCCCTACAGTGTAATTACTACAGTGTATTCTTCTAATTCAGTACGTTGTGGAAAGAAAAGTCTGAGTCATGAGCCGTTTAGCTGCCAGAATAAGAGAAATTCTGTTATTTGCAGTGATCAAAGCTGCTAGTCCCACTTACAACATTATCCCATTCATGACAGAGCAACAGAGGCTGGCTGATGCAAGGCTGAGAGAAAAGAACATGTCTGCTATGCTTTTATGTGAACGAGATAAAAGTGAAGCGTAACTTACACTATTCTTAGTGCCATTTATTTCATGCCATAGGATCCTGTAATTTCGCTGCATGAGACAACATCTGTATTAGGCAGCACTCTGTTAAATAATTATGGTGAATGCTGATCCCTCCCTAAAGGTGTCCACTTCCACATCTTCGTTGCTCCCACTTCCACAAGCACTGCTCTGCACGGACATGGCGGGGAACTCTACTGAGTTCAGTAACTCAAGGGCTGTCCTGAAATTCACTTCTGAGTTTCATGTGAGTTTCACTCACCAAAAGCATTTGCCACAAAACCATAACCACAAAATGGCCTGCTCCACCATGAGATCCACTTGAAATGTTGCAAACGTGTCCTCAGTGTTGCAGGAGAGACAAATTTGGCTTTTCAAATACTGTCCTGCCAATCTTACTTTCTAATTGTGACAGAATTCCCTGGAGATGCAGGAGCCTGGGCACCAACACAGTGTGAAAATGTTCTCCTCTGTGCCCCATTGTCTAGCAGGGTCAAATAAACCACTGAGGTGGTATTTAATAGTAGATTTCCACTAAATGTCAGACCTCTGACTCTGACATCTGCTATGAGTTAGCACAGCAGCTGTCTGGAGCAGCTGCAACAGTGGTGAATTTGCTGGGAGCAGCAAAGCAAAGCAGGAATGGATGAGAAACCTCGTAGGCTTCAAGGAAAGAAAAACTATTCAGGGATAGCAATCATCAGGTATTCAGCAACATTTTCTTCCACAGAAATCAAATGGCTTTCAGCACCTACAAAGCTTTCAGCAGTGCACAGAGCACGGAAGCCCTGCACTACTTAGGAAACACTAAGACTTGCCAAGAAGTTAAACTGAAGAAACAAAGCACCTATTAAAGGTACACAGGAATACTAGTTATTTCATCTGAAATCTGTTCCTGAAGATCTGTGACACAATTTGTTTAATGCATGCTTTTCTAACATACATTCAAAATGAATGCTATGAAGCCTTGATGTCTCTTTTAGAGCACCTATAGGTAGCAAAGGTTTGGTAAATACCATCATCAAAACAGATCTATCTCTAGGTGAGTGGAAATTAACAGACTCCGTGTAATTTACTGCTTTGTTTCAAGGCCAAAATAAAAGCTTCATAAAGCAAAGTCCTGTGTAATGCACTGGCAGTAACTTCCCAGGCTTTTAATAGACCCCCAGATTTCCTCCATTTATTCCAATTTCAGGTTATTTGGAAGGATGTTTTTTCCTTCCTGGATTTCATTTTTTTAATTCTCTTCTTTTTTTCAGCCTAAGTAGATTTTGCTGTGTGCATTATGTCCTTTCTAGCTCTTCTGAAATTGCACGATCTATTAATATCATAGTAGAATGCTCTTTCTACAACATTAGTATAGAAAAAACCAAAGTTATTTCAAATTCTAGTCATCCTTGCCCATTTAATCTATCATCCTGCTATTCTGAGCTCTTAAAGATGGTATGCATTACGAGTGGTTGCACTTGATCCACGTAGTTTGAATTTAAGTTTTAAATAATATTTCTTGAGCTACTCAGTCAGAAAGCGATCCAAAAGCCAAACTGAGATGACTGCGTTTCTTTCATCAGATTGTTTTTTAATTCTACTTAAGAAAAAAAAAAAGAAAAAAAAAAGAATGAATTTAAGAAAATTTAACCTTCATAAATTTGTGCTCATTGCTTGCTTGGGTTTACTGTTCTGTTTCCTGAATGGAACAAGTGGCTTGAGATGTTATGCAACCTGCTATGTAAAGAAATAAAATAGTACTTTCACCACTTCCTAATCCTTATCTTGCACTCCCTTCTCAGGCTGCTCTGATACTATAGATATGAAGCCAGGGATACGGATTTGCATGTCTCAACAGCAAAATGGCCCCCAGTTCAGCATTTTGCTGGAATTAATCAGCTTTGCTTCCTTTTCCCCCCATCTTCAGTCTTGTAAATGACGAGTAAGATCCCAGACACCTGTGGGATCTGCCTGCACACAGATGGCACCATCTTATGTTGCTGCAGCTAAGATTGGAATGCCATTATGTCTGTTGATGTAAGTTTTGTTTATGCAGTATCACGATATTCAACTGAGAATATCAATCATTAAAACGGAGTAGAAGAAAACTCCATTACTGAAGTGTGTATGAGGTCTCAGCAAAACTGACAATTTCAGTAACCTTATCTATCAGTCAGTGACTGGAAAGCCATTTGCAGTAGAAACTACTTTTTTCTATGGACGGCTTGACCATTCCTACTCTTCAATCAAAAGCAATTATACAAACCTACCATTAGAGTAAAGGCATCAAAAAATAGAATAAAGAACAAAGCAAGATGATGAAACGCAGCCCTGATCCCTTTAGCCCCAACTGTAAAATAACAGTCACAAGAAGTGAACAACTTTTTCTCCCACATGAACTAATCTTACTGGGTAGCCAAAAAGAGGGGAAGAGATGGATTCTTAGAAAGCTCCGAATAGGTCTGGTCAGGCCCATTAGAAGTGCCCTGTAGGAACTCTTGATTTTGTCAGACTCTCTCCGTTAGAGAATATTTTTGTCCTTTATGGCTGCTAGTCAGGCAGAAAAACAGGAACAAACAGCAGCTGTGTTTTAGAAAACTTGATATGAGTGATATATGATTTCAGGGACAGGAGAGCTTACAGAGTCCACAGAGGCCAAGTACTGTGGAGGAGTCTTTCTGCTATACAAGCAAGAGACAGAAAAATAAAGATATCATATTTATAAGCACTGGGAAAACATCTCTGAATCAGCGCTATCTGAACATACTAATTCTAACTTGCTCTCATTTGTCTCAGTAGGAGACTGTCCCAGCAAATACTTCACCACTTTTTCTTCATCATTTCTTCACACAGAATGTATTTCTTGCAATCTCTTTTATTATAGTTATCAAAAAGAGAAATAAAATGAGGAAGTATGTTCTGACTCCACATTTAAATTACCATGTTCTGTAACAACAGAACAGAGATGCGAAGTTATACCTTAACTTTCTGATACTGTTAAAATTTTCCATTTTTTTTCCACTAGTATGCACGTTCTGTTACTTTTACCCATGAACTTTTACTTTTCGTTAGTCACTAATAAATAATTTCTTTCCACTCCTAGTTAGCAGGGAATGGTATCTAAGAGAGGAGCTGCATGATGGTGAGTATTAACAGACTTCGAGGCCTCCCATTGTCAAGAGGACTACATCTGGGCCTTCTTTACTGCTACAGGTAACATCCTGCACATCTGCTCTCCCGCTATGAATTTATGCCATCTTCTTCGGCAGCAAGGTATTTCACCTGGACTCAGAAAAGACCTCCTCTTGGTGCAAAAATGAATTCCAAAGAATACAAATGTCTACTCTGAGCAAACAATCAGTAAAAGAGAAGCACTGAACAAAATGCTGTGGCTGTATGCAGCCTATGCTGCACAAACAAGCCACCCACTTGTTTTTCCTCTGTCACTCTGAACTTACGTGCTACAAGGTCAAGAATTTTGATTTAGAATTCAATTTTATTTAGAAGCACATTCTTCTCGGAAAAATGCAGGAAGAAAAACGTGGTAGAATGGAATGAAATAAATCAGAAAGGGGACAGCCTGAAGGAGAGAAGCTGTGAGAAAAGGAACACGGCCAAAAGGGAAAAGAATAAAAAGCTACGAAACAAGAGTCGGAGAGGATGCTGTTTCATCCACTTATGTAGCTGTGGACATACCTTAAGGTAAAGGAGGGGCAGGTTGCTTCTCCAGTCTAAACGGGACAGGTTTATCTACAGCAATTGGTAAAATGAAAAAAAGTAACAGCAAAAGAATGGAAACCAAAACCCAAACACCTGAAAACATGAAGGAAGAGAATGCAGTTTTAACTTCCACTCTGCCCAGAACATCCACAAGTTGTTTACAAGAGAGTAATGCCCTCCTCCACTGGCACATGCTCCTGGGCAGCTGGGCTTACCTCTGGAACTGGGGAAGGAGTTGTTAAGCTGCTCCATCACTTCCTCCAAACCTGTGCTTGTGTCCTGGGGAGGGCTGAGCAGGTCGTCCTCACCTGGAAAGCAGATCCAAACCACTGCATTGAAGCTACTTGTGAAATCATTTGGAAACATCCCACTATTGCATATGTCCTTCACGAAGTTAAGGTCGGTGACTTGACCACATTCTCTGCTTACTACACAATGAAAATTGTCAATGTGGATTTTACTTACTATTATGCTTCTCACCCTCTTTTTTTTTCTTTTCTTTTCTTTAAGGTTTAAGGATCTAAGTAAAATTCACCAATGAATTTTGCATAATTAACCCTGACTTAAATTTCTAGTGAGAAATGTAAGAAACAACCTGCTCTGGTAACAGAAGTGGAGCAAAATGTCTGCTAGGAACATTTAGTTCTATAGACAACGCTCCTCGTTTCAGCTTCTCTTATTCTATTAATGGTAGAAGAAATGGCTGTTGTGAGTGCTGCTACTGAGCAGCTTTCTAACAGTGCTGGATACACATTATCACTGCTTTACCTAGCTGCCTAGGCCAGTAGAAACCAAGATTCTCATCTGCATCACTATTAATATTTCTGACAGTTTAATTGCATCAGATTGGCGCTCCAAGAACATTCAATTGTACTTTAAAAGGGTTTAGCAGCAGTTTAATAAAGCGAAATACATCTCTCCCACTGAATAATTTCTATAACATGATCACAGGGCAGTAGCTTAATGGGAAATTCAATATATTTTATTTTAACTGGAGTTATTTTGGTCATGGTTTCCAATAACCAAAATCAATCTGTTTATTTTACTGTAGAACCCTTGCCACTCATAGGAATAAAACATCTAAAAAGAGAATATACCTAAATGATACTTTCAGTGAGACTCTTTTACTGGATTTCTTTTATCTCTATCAAAATACAAAACCAATTTTGCCTTTTGTAATAATCACAGAGAGGTACATCCTTATTTTGAAAACAACTTAAGGGTCCTTTTTTCAAACATGTCTTGCCCTACTCAACTTCAGTAATAAATCATCTAATTTGCTGTTAGCTTTAAGATCCTTTAAACACTGTCAGTACTCCACACCAGCATGAAGTCTACTAAAAGGGAGGCTGCTAATAGAGCTCTTCACAGCTGTATATATTCCTTATGACTTGGCTTAGCGTTGGCCTCACCTTAGGGCCAGGAGTTTCAAAAGACTTAATGGTCAAGAATTACTTGTAATGAAGAGGGGTAAAGGATCTGCAAGAAGTTTCTAATTCATATGAACAGTTTTTCTTACTCCATTAATGGTCCAAAAAACAGCTGCTGAGACCGCTGTAGTTAGTTCAGCTCTTTCTGCTGGTGGTGGGTTCACAAGCCAGACACTCAGCTCACATCATGAGCTATTTCTGCATCAAATGCTACAACAGCAGAGGTGCCTTAGCAAAATGAACGTCCTTCCAGCATCTGTTCTTTCCCATTTGGATGGTTTTTCTGAGCACTTCCTTGTAAATAACACAAGACATCAGCCAAGCAACCTTCAGATGTTCATTACCTCTCCACTCAAACCAGTCTTCCCTATTTGTGTTTCTGAATGGGGCATGGGGAGCTGGGTGGATCACAAATGTTCAGTGGGTACCTGAACAAACTGAAGTACAGCAACAACCTCTTGGCTCACATGGCCCAGAGAATCTCCATTACCACTACATTACTGGAAAGCCAAAGATTAGGGCCTTCCCATTTAAGATTTTCAACTTGCTTAGGTGTCTGTTTATCAAGGGATCTCCAAATTAGGTTCTGAGTGGGTTGCTGCTTTCATCAAAAGCTTGGACAACACCACTGGCAAAAAGCTCTTTAGAGTCACTGCTCCTTGAAAAAGCACAGAGATACAAAGCAGAGAGGTGGGTTTCCTGTCAGAAACAAAAGTACAAAAAAGCTACCACTGTATTACGTCATTGTCTTTAGAGACCTTTGGATGCTTGGCATTTTCTTGAAAATGATGACTCCCTCATTACTGGGAGCAAGTTTCTTGTAAGAAAGCATTATTTATAACACCATTCTAATTCCATTAACAATTCTGGAATACTTTAAATTATGCTTGGAAAAAAGTCTCAAACTAGCAAACGATTCCTTCTGGTGTGAAAGGTGACAACAAACAGTATTAGCTGCAATAAGTAATTCTTTTTATAAGCTCTGTTCCTTACTGCTGACCCTGCTGCACTCCTGAGTCTCAGCATGATCGTATCCATAACAATTCAACATCTCACTGTTCCTTCACATACTGTTTCAGTCAGAGAAAGAAACCCATTTCACATCTAAACATCTGTTTCAAATAAAAAAACACCAAGGTTTTAGCAGCTAAAATGATTATGTGCATGTTAATTAATTCCAGTCTCACATATTAAATGGGAATTATTTTAGATCAAGTCAAATGAAAGGAAGTACATTATTGTTTTTTTAGCCTACTAAAGGAAAAATTATGAAACTATAAGACTTTTTAATTAGCATACTTAGTGTGATGAAATCATGACATTTCTTCAGAAAGCCACTGAAAATTACTCCACAGCAAAATATTTACTCTCTAGTAACGTAATTACAGAAGGAATTAAATGAAATTCTCATTATCTGTCATTGTACTCTTGCCCCCAATATTTAACTTAAGCGTTCCTACAATTTATTTAACCTTTTTTTTTTTGGTGGCAGAGACTATAGAATGCATCTTATTTGATACCAGTACAAGTTGACATTTCCATCCACACTCAGGAGGGAAGAACAACCTTCAGACCAACTTCAGACCAACAAGAACATCTCTTTCCATTCTAGCTCTCACTGTGACAGACTCTTTCACTAACCGCAGTAAACAGAAGTTTCCATTTAAGACTTCCACTTCCCAGTAGCCTCTTTCAGATGCACACTTAATACCTTTTTATTTATGAAGTTGAATGTTAATTTCCAATTTCAAATATTATTTTGATGAAATAATTTAAGTACTTGTGCTTAAAGATTCTACAACGGATGATTGCATTTCACTAACAGAAAATTCCAACCTAATGTATCTATCTATGAATCCTTACCACTGGCTAATAGATACTCACCAATTATAGAACAGACAGGGAATCAAGAAGAATGCTACAGAACAGTTAATAAAAGCACCGAAATAACAATTCTAATCTCTATTCATGGCATATTATTACTTAACCTTATTCCACAACTCCCATGACATTTACATAGAAGAGCCACTACACGAGCTGCTGGAGAGTGACAGCTCTATCCTCCTGCTCAAGCAATGACATATTAAAAATACCATCACCTCAGTTAACGTGGGGATGACTAATCATACATTTAATCTCTCTGCCCTAATTAATACTATGTACATTTCCATCAGCCACATTATACTTAATAGCTGAAAGTCAATCTGTACAAACAGTCAACTAGCTTCTCTGTGATGTTTGTTCTCAGAATTCAAGCCCTGAGTGACCTGTGCATTTAAAATCAAAATATCTATGCTACTGTGTAGCATCAAAACCAAAAGCCTGAGCCACAGTGAAAATGTAAAGAGCCAGGTGACATCGAAGTCTGCTGCAAATATCTACTTCATTCTCACCTGAACTGAACAAGGCAGCAGAACAGCTTCTGCCTTTAAAGATTATTTTTTTTCTGGAAAATGAGACTGTAACTATTTCTTTATGACAATCTGATCTTGGTTATCTTACCCATGGTTTCTGAAGTCTGGCTGCCAACTACACGAAGAAGCATTGGCTGACTGCTGTCTGACCTCTGCAAAGAGGTAGAAGGAGATGATAGTGTTGTACCATTCACTTTGGCATCTGCCTGTGGCTGAAAATTGAGAGAAAAAAGAAGACACTGTTACTAACAGTTTCATACAGTTGCACAAGTCTTTATATCTCCGTATTCTTTGTTTATACCACGAATACACACAATTTTCTGCTTGCTTTTAAGTATATCCACACAACCGATAGATTTAAATTCTGAATAGAACAGAAAAGAAGACTTAAATAAGAACACTGAAGTATGATTTTACCTTGTCTCCTGAAGTCAGTTTTGAACAATTAAACATTTTTTGCTGACTAGTCTCTACAGATATGATTTTGTGGTATGCTATCATTATGGGCAACAGTTCACACCCTGTTTGGAAAATCACTCCACAGAGATCTCAGAAAAGGCCTGAGGACTTGCCTGCTCCAGCAGCTGCCTCAGCCTGTGCAGCTGTGACTCCAGCTGTTTGTTGTGATCCTCCAGAATCTGCATCCTAGCCTCCAGGCGGCCCTTGTGCTGGCGAAGCAGTTTGGCTTCTGCAATGAGTTCAGCATCGCGGGGACTCTGTGGAGAAACTGGCATCACCTCTGGTGGGGACGGCAGTGGAGACAATCCTTTGTGATCGTGCTGCTGCTTCAAACGGTCATATTCTGCTTGCAAGTTCCTGTTGAAAAGTGACAGAGAGGTAAAGCTTTACCGAGCAGAACAATCATACAGATTGCCCTCTGCCACAGGCTTCTGGAACGGACCTCCTCTCCTGTAATGAGACACCTGCAGCGAACAGAGAGACTAAGCTCAGCTCCAGCACCTGCCTTAGATTCTGCTGATTCCAAATCCATGTAGGATTGCACCTCATAGGTTTGTACACAGCAGACTGTGAAGCTGTGATACAAGTACTGCCTAAAGGCTCTTTGCGTCATGAGAGTTCAAAATTAATTCCTTTCCAGGGCACATAAAGCAGAAGTCTGGCTGGGCTCCACACACCATCCTGTACCTTAAGTACAACACGTCCTGAGTTGAATCCTCAGCTTCCTGCATTTTATGGTTGCTAGTAGAAGTCGGATAGCCTCTTCACTACCAAGCACAAAGACACGAGTGTAGTAATTAGTGCTAAAAGAGCAATCAAAGCAGTTAATAAACACTAATCAAAGCTTACACCACCTGGCCAACCTATCCATTTCACAGATGAGAAAATTAGGAAAGAAAGAAGGACACTAAAAAATTCAAAGTGAACCACAGAATACAAGAGTTCATTTCCGACTCTGCTCTCATTAATTGGGTCACGTAATTCTCCTTCCTTTATATGTGCAATTGCATTTACAGTCTAGCTCTAAAATTAAACTGCACAGCGTTTCACTAATTTGAGGGGCTTTAATTTCCACCTTAGTTTGGACTATCTGCAGTGCTACAGTCTACTGTGACATTATGACATTGCTGAGCTTGTTTTTCTACTGCATAAAGCTCCAGTTTCACTCCAGTAAAACTCTCCATAGATTATTATGATCTATAATAACATATATATAACATGAAACCTTACTGGGGTTAACAATCCAATAATGGAAAAATGGTATCTGGTAGCAGAAATGTCGTACACAAGGGAGGCCTAATAACTTGCTCTGGGATTCTGTTGCTCTGATGTTCCTCTGCTGGTTCCCAGAGGGGGGGAAATGTCTCCGTAGATGGTAGGCTGCTAACTGCCTACTCATCACAAGCAGTGACCCAGATTTCATTTTTTCCCAACTTGCTCTTACTCAAAGTTGTGAGAGAAGGGGCATTTTCCTGTTTTGCCTGCAAACCACAATGCACTCTGACGTTTTGGTCTGAAGGCTAAATAGCCCCAGAAACCTCCCAATAAGGATTATTAAGCTCTGAAACATTTCTGAAGATATATTTTTGTGACCAGAACAAGAACCAAAGCAGTGTTGCACGGATAATAAAACAATGCCAAGGATAAAGACAGACTGCTGACTGCTCCTCAAATATTGCACTTCTGGGCAACAATATGGTGGATGCATCCTAACTTTGGACAGTGACAACCCACAGAACATATTCCTCAGTGAGACTGACTTGCATGGCCTCTATTCTGCAAAAGAAGACAAAAAAAAAAGACAGACAGACCGAAAAGGTACGGATCCACTAATCCTTCTTATCTTCAGGCTGTCCCACAACTCAAAATCTTTTTCATTCTCTAAAGCTCACACACGAAGCGGACAGAGACTATGGAGAGTGCTCAGCAGCTGCTGCAAGATGTAATCTATATTATTTTTTTTGTTATTCTGTGAACAGCTATAAAAATTCAACTTCATGGAAAGGGTTGACATGTTCTCCTAAAAAAAATCCTGAATAACTGCCAAATGAGAAAAACTTGTAGATGACAAATTAAGAAGGTGCTAAAAACGTTAGTTATTTTCTTCCAAATGAGATGGTTAAAAAAAAAATAGATTTCTGCTTTAAGTAGTTTCAAAGTCTACAAAAAATATCTGGAAGAAGGGCTGTAATGGGTGTTTCATGAGATTTAATGTTTTCTGATACTGCTAGCTGAATGAACAATTCACAAAAAATACTAAAACAGGTATGAGAAAGACAATAGTACTGCGCAGAAAGTTTACATACTACTGATCAATAAGCTTGTTTTTCACAAAGCCTGTAGACTGTGGCTATCAATATCCGGTGAGGAGCTTCACAGATCTGTAAGGCAGCAATACTCTACAAACAGCAGACTTAGAAAGTCTCAAAGTGCTGTAAAGCAAAAGATTTACTACTACCCTAAGGGAAACCAAACAAATGCAGTTGGTCATACCTACAACATAATCACTGCTACAAAGAATCTATGATTATGCCTTCAAGTATCAAGACAAAGAAGTCCCTCCAGTAACTGTGGTACTGAAAAACAATTGAGGATCAAGGAGTAATTCAGATAAAAACGACTTCATGTCTGATACAGAATAGTTTAAAACTCCTTCTGATATGCTACTAAAGGAAAACTGCACATTATCCAAACAGAGGTGTCTGAATTTATCAGCTGTATGAGATATAACATACAAGGAATAGTATTTACATAGAGGATAAAAAGCTCAAATGTCACAAAGAAAGAAATCATTTGAAAGTTGCTCTAAGAACTTCCTCAGGGAGAGAACAATCTGTTTTTATTCCCACCTCTGGAATAGTTTTAAGCTATGGGGTGAAACAGAAATGCTGCTGCAAGCCAGGCGTCCAAGGAAGTGTCCACAGCTCTCACAACACAGCATCTGAGTCCTGAGGAAAGGCGCTGTCTTACTTTTTCAGCATAAAAGAGAAGGCAAAAATGAAAGCATAATCTGCTCTAAATGAATGTGACTGAGCAAGGACTGGCAATACTCAGAAACCCAGTCTCACTGGATGACTTTCACAACTGGATGTCACAAACAAACAAAGCTAATGCATCTTCTGATCACTGGGAAAATACATTATCCTTCAGTAAGAGAAAGAGTCAAAGAAAAAAATACATTTCATTAACAATGCTTGCACCTCTTTCAAGCATTCATGAAGAAAAATAACAGGAGAAGTATGCAATGTAACCTTGATTTATTTAACTGGAAAGAAATGGGTAGTGAAGAGCTTGTGAGTTATTAATTACATCTATCAATGGCAGGATTAACTGCCTAGGGAGGGAAATCCTATTGGGCCCCATTTGTTGAGTATTCCTCTCAGAGGAAACTGAAAATTTGTGAATTTGGATTATTCTTCATCAGCCTACAAAAAAATCACTGGCTTAAAGAAATGGGCAAAGTGGGAGAATGAACTTGCCTACCTCTATTCCCCATCAGAGTGCCACTGCTTACTTAGGATGCTTCACATTCCTAAGATCTAGTTCCACTTTTTCAGTGCCAAAGTAAATATCAAAAGAAGACACAGCATATTTAGAAATACACCACTTTCTGGCTACTGGCAACCATACAGAAACAACTTAGTCAAGGAGGCCAGTCAAGTTTGGGGGAACACTACAGCTGCTTGAAAATGGTAGCTTTGAGATCTGGCATGTCACTGCTCCTCCAAGTGGCTTACAGCCCACTAAGCTTCCAGCACAAGTCTGAAAAGCAAAGGCAAGGCAAATAGCTCAGTCTGGAGATGATCTTGCTAGAGTACATCTAAGAGCTGGGAAATTAAATGAGAGAACAAGAGAGGTCTCTCGTTTACAAGAGTATGTTAAGAGGGATGGAGTCAACAAAACTATTAGGAAACATTCATCTTTTAAATCATTAAAAGGAAAGTGTTTTAACTATTTGCAAAACTTTTTGAGGCTGTCTTGTAACAAAATAATGCAGTCTTTATAATGCTAGTATAATCATCCATAATCTACCATCTATGTCATATACTGCCACAGGTGGACACAAAAAATCCATGTTGCTCGTTATGGAAATATATCCACTCTTAAAAAAATTCAGAATGTTTTGGGGGCATTTATAAGTGAGTTTTGTCTTATATAGCAATACTGTCTTCAACAGCAAGATTACTTTATGTCCACAGAATACCTCAAGAAATGGTCTTATCACAATATCCAATGTGATGTAAAACTAAGCATGAATCTGAAGGCCTAACGCTCAAATAAAAGTTTCACCACTTGAAACTATTCTCTAAAATCTTCAGATTTTAGCAAATATATATTATTTAACAGTCAAGTTTTTGGTATAAATTATTTACAGCAGTCATACTGCAACTACAAAAGCACCAAGATCTCAAAATTCTACCAGATAAATAATTAATATCTAACAAGAGGTCCTTGGAATTGAAAAAAAAAATAAACCACCAGAAAAAAAAAATCAGAAGTGTGTCACAGCTAGGTTCGTTTATAATTTGGATAATACATTTCAGAAGAATTCAAAATAGGCAGCAGAAGTTTTAAAACTATCCAAAACCAAACCTCAAATTTTCGATTTCAAAGAGCCTTTGACAGGTTGAGATGGAAATGTCTGGAGACCAGAAATTGCAGCTGAAAACCAAATGGAGGTCAGAATTTTATAAACAGCTCAAATGAGATGAGGAAAAATAAAAACAAGAAGGAAAAGGGAGAAGGACTTTTTTATAAGCAGGAAGCTGGAGAGTGGAAGAAAAAGCAGAATGACAATGAAGTGTTTTGAATATCTTAGTACTGCTTCTTGTTGGTACTTAATGCAACTGTCCCAAAAGCTGCTGAGAAGTGAATGCATACGTGGACTGTAACTATAAAATAAAGAACAGCAGGGAGAGCTAAATCTTCACTGTCAAAATCCATCAGAAGTGTATACAACAAAAATTCTGTCAATATAGGCATGAAAAGATGACTGTTAATCTAGCACTGCTTGCCCTCTAGCCACGTGCCTTCGAGGAACAAGCATCTAGCACAGCACCAGGAAGGAGAGGCACTCCAGTGACAAAGACCTGAGGTATTTACAATGAAAACAAAGCAGTCCAGTCACCTTAAGGCTGGACTGAGGACTGGGAAATCATGACATGATTTGCAGCACATCCAGCCCCATTTCTAGCAACAGATTGACCAATTCTTCATGCTGTGGTAATAAACAATGTTCACCTGGACATTACTGTTAGAAGTAATGTAAAGAGCATGCTTTGACACACCAGAACCAGTGTGATACAAGGAATTAGACTACAGTTTGCTGACTACCTTTCTAACAGCCAAAAAGTTTTAACACACTCACAGAAGAAAGTCTAGAAAAGACAAATCTAAAGGGACCAAACCGTTTTATAAAGACAGGTAAGTATATGAATGGCTCCTGACTGATCCTGTTTGAATAGTTTATTTTTGTGACAGGAATCAGTTTCCTGTATGAAATCAGTCACCTTGGTGTGACAATCTATCAGGACAAAAAGCAACAACCTGTTCTCTTTTGAGCTTCTGCCTTGTTATTTTAAGTACAAGTTATTTATAGAAGTTAGCAGGGACACAGAAGTCATGATTTTGTCATAATCAGTGAAAATCACAGCAGTGAGACTTCCACATTGCCCTGAAGAACCAAACCTTTCCATCCCTGCTGCTTTTAGACCTGAATCATCCACAAAAGCAGAGGCTGCTTGTGGCAGCATCCAGCTAGGAGCTAAGCCTCTAATAGCAGAAATGTGAAAACTACAAACTATAGTCCAGCTTATACTTCATGGCTCTTGTTGAATTAGTAAACCTCTGAGCAGGTATTTTTGAAGCACAATTCTCATCTGTTACCTTTGAATGCGTTAGTCCTCGTCGGTAGTTATTACGTTAAATAAGGTTAATACTGAAATTGAAGGCACACAGCTCCTGAAGGAATTTTTTTAGAGCATTCAGTTATGTAACTCAAGGTAACACTAATGTTCATATACTAACTTTTGAATCTCAAACTAGGCTGCTTTAAGAGCCATCCTGCTTTCCAAGTGAGCAACTTGTTTTGAATACAGAGAGAAGAGCATTCTGATTTTTGTTCTTTTTCCACGATTCACTGTGCAGTTTGAAACAACAATGTCCCTGAAAACTAAGCTATCTTATTACTTGTATCAATTACTCGGTACTTTTAAACTGCAGAAGTTCTGAAAATGCAAAGTATGATGGCTTATTTTAAAATACTGACTCTCCTCCACCCTAGAAAGTACTTGAGCTTTACATATGATGTATTAGAAAGCCAGGAGTTTGTTTCCAACCAAATCTGGCTGCTGCTTGTAGAAGAAGGGCTTTGTTTACTACAGTTTTCTGTCCAAGACACTCTCCTCATCCTTTATGCCTCATTGATCCTCTACATCCTCCCAAAACCTCCTGAAAAATGTGATTCTTGACTGTTCCTCTTTATTTCTCAGTCTCCTCTTTATTAACTTTGCACAGCATTTAAGCAACAGATGGAAAGAAGCTTCAAAGAATGCCTTGTCCTCAGCTTCAATTATGTCTAGACAAGCCAAGTTCGGCTTCATTTCAGGTACTAATGGACTATCTACAGACTAAGGGAAGTCAGCATTTCAAGAAGAGCTGGGGCTCAGACGGGGCTCTGTGAGACATCATGCCAACCTTTTTCAGGGAGGATGAAACATTTCTCCAAGTCTTCTCACTGCTACTGATTTCTCACAGAAAGCAGCTAGATTTAGCAATTTGATCTAAAGCTTGTCCTGGCCCGAAGATTTTGTAGTCTGATTCAGAGAGGGCATGAGAAAACAGTGGTGGATTAGAAGTAACTTTTATAGCAGATTTCAATTTTAATGCAAAAAAAGCTGTGTGAAAACAAGTTACTAGTTATATTAGTCACTTCTGCCCCTGGAGATGTACTGAGAAAGGTCCACCTGAAAGTAAAAACTGGTATTTATGGACACTAGCCTCTTCCTTCCTGGCTGAAGCATATTATGCAGAAATACAGACCTAATCTGCAGGGGACTAGCTGATGCAAGTCCAGAAAGAAGCGCAAGGCAAATTTACATCCTCCTCCTATTCTAGGTGACAGAATAGCTTATTACAGGCTTCTATATGCCAAAATCAACTCAAGATGTTCTGCAAGTCCAGGCTATGCTTTGTGAACAAGTCCCAGCCGAAGTCTTATAGAGATGATGGGGTGATGGAGGCACTATAATTGATTACTAGCATCAAAAGAAGACTTCTGCATGGAGAGAAGATCTATAGCACTGCCAACGCCTGCAGTTATTTCCTTGACATTCCTAAGGTAAATGATTACTGCATTACACCCTCAACATAAACAAGACAAAAGTATCTAGCTCTTGCAGAAGCAAGAAAAAGGAGCATGAAAATGCCAGGGTATTACACCATAAAAGCTGAAGACAGGAGAAGGCAAACAAAATGTGCTTTTTGTAGATCTAATAATTTATATCTTACATTTTGATTTGAGAAGACCTCGGTTGGCTATTAATCTATCAATGTCAAGATCTACCACTTTTTTATGCTGACGGCATACGGCTCCAATGTACCATAGAATCAGGACTGCTGTATTGTGATGCTGCAAGAAACCTTTTTTTTTTTTTTTTGATTAATTAAGGCAACTTCAATTAAACTTCAAATTAGAAGAAGTGCTAAATGATAATCGGTACTGAAAAGCTAAAGAAACGGCAACAAATAAAACAAATAGAAAAAAAAAGGATCTTCATTTCAGCTGCTGTGAAAACACTGAATTTTTTCTTAAGTAAATGCAACCTCATAACTTATTTATCCCTAAAAACTCTACAGAGTGAATTCTATCTAACTGAATAGCAGTTGTTACACAGATTCTTTACTTCAAATGAATTGAGGGCTTCTCAAACCTTCACATATCCTTTCTGAGAAATGTGTCTTTTCAAAAACCTCCCTCTGCCTTTGCCACAGTAGAGTATGGAAACCAGCACACCCTTTGTTCATGTAACAACAAAGTAGGACTGGTATGAAGCTCATTACTATCACAGAAATAAAGGAAACAGTGGAACAGAAGGAAATGTTATAAAACACAGCTAGCACAGTTTGTTGGAGGTGGCACCATAATCACAAAGGTACTAAGTGACCCATACATTTGTTTGCAGCTCATCATTTTGAAGGTTCAGTGCTGACTCATCACTGCACTAAACAGAGGAATGAGTTAATAATGACACAATTTCAGCCTCATCATCTCTCTTACAGAGAGAGAACCATAAATAGCTTAGGCAGACTTAACAGAATGGACTTAATTTAAAAGACATCCTAACTGCGGGGTTTTATTAGCCTTCCCTCTTCCCATTTGTATCTTTAGTGTGCAGATGATCACTGCTGCAGCTGACAGTGTAACCCACCGATTTTCTTCTTCCAGATCTGCAAGAATTCTCTCCAGTTCACCTCTTTCTTCACTCTCCAGAGAAATCAAGATCTGGGCAGGGCTTCGAGGCTGGCTCAGTGGGGATTCTTGGTTCAGACTTTGGCAGTAGTGCTGGATTAACAAGTGTTCATCATCGCTGGAAAACAGAGGAGGATAAACCAGGCTGTTCTAAGACAGGAATTCACTGAATTCTTTGTAATAAAAAGCAGAGCAATATCCTTCAAAACAAAATCCTCTCAACTGTTCGACTTATTCAATGGCAATTTTCTTCTTCTGTAGAACCGACCTCTCTTTCCCTCTGCTTCTCAACTATTTAAAATATAGTTTGGTTACAGCTGACAATCACAGCTTTCTCCTTTTGCCGAACTGAAATTTGAAATCTGCTCATGAAAAAATCTTATCCTGCCTGATCTATGCTCCACAAAGGTTATTCAAGAAAGGGAGAGGCATCTATTTTTATATCAACTCTTCTTATTTAATAAAAGCATCCTAAACCTTACCTGTTTTGCCCTATAAACTTGTAAATGGAGTGAAATAAAATAGAGATTGACTGTAACAGAATCATGCTGTTTCTCGATGAAGAGTTGCATTTTTTTTCTTTTTTTTTCGAACTTATAGTGATGTACACTTTCAGAATATAAATACATTCTATTTAATATAAGTAAATCATTTCTTTATTTTATTGTCCCTGAAACTATCAGGCAATTGAAACAGAGAAGTCTCTGGGAGAAAAAAGCAAACAGAGTTCTGAAGACCATAACTATCTTAGAGAATTAAATGGATGCATTTTTCAGGAATGGCATTCAGGCCCTGAGCTATGCAGCTAACACCGGCAGAAGCTGTAAGAAGCTATGAAAGGTAGCAGCACCTCCAGCCAATCACAGAAAAAGATGTTGTGAATGTTGCTTTTACGGTAATACTTACAACAAAATATTTCAGTCTAGCTTTGTTTTATCCCATTACCTGTATAATCTAGAATTTAAAAGACACTTGGATTAGCTGTTATTGCTCAAAATTTAGAATATTTCTTGTTGCATTTTGTTACTGAAAACATGAATTATGCCATTTTATAGACTGCAGGAGCGATAAAGCGATGCAGAGCACAGTACTATTAGTTCATAAACGAGAAATATTGAATTTTTCACAGACATAATTTCTTCTTTTTAAACCGAATTTTAAAGGCTTGCCTATTCCTGAATTCATAAGCAAGTTAAGCAAATTAACAGTGAAAAGTATTGCAGCATAATGCTATTTTCCAAGGCACTGTCTTGTGCAATCTTTAACCTGTGTGTGTTTATAATTATGATGACAACACACACTGAAATATTTTGTGTCTGTAGATACAGGCATTTTCTCCTTATTTCCCCTCAAGAAGTCTCCATACTTATTGTGTTCTAACTGTAATTTTAAGCCAAACCCTATGAGAATTTCAGCAAATAATATCTATAGGGTGTCACACAAAACTCAGTTACACTTGTATGTTTATGGGGAGCTTTGATTTTACTACAGTTTAAATCTGGATCTTATTTCTTCTTCAAAACACAGAAACAAACTATTTTATTACTATCCGTGAGCATTTCACTGGCTCACAAACATCCTTACGAATGATTTGGAATCCGAATTTATGAATGAAAATTGGCAGTACAGCACTATTAAAGGAATTCTTACTCAAATTCAGTAAGAAGACTGAATTATCAGAGAAAATCCTCAAGCTGTGCTAAGTATGAAATCAGTGTAGAAAAAATGAGTTTTTAAAAAATATTTGAATGATTTGGAATCTGTGGTATGACTTTTACATAGTCAATTGACTAAGACTTAATTTTCAAGCACTACAATGACTTCTGTTCTACTCTCCTGTGTTCAAACGTACTATTCACAGTTCATTTTCTGGTTCTACGCCATCTCATTCAGAGAACAACAAAAAAAAAAAAAATCAAGAAAACTGTGATAGACAAATATATCACATCAGAAAACCACAAAAAGATCTCAGTATGATTTCACATTGAACCATTCCTTAAACTTTTCAGACTACATTCCTTTAATTTTATATATGTTTTATATTTAAATTAGTAAAATCAGTGCTTGTTAGCATTATGTCTAACTTAGAGTTTACTACTTCTAACGTATTATGGTGAGGACAAATACCTTGTGGTTTATGCTTGTAATATATTTCTCCTATTTACAGGCCACATTTTTCTGCATAGCCCCAACAGACTTTTGACTGACATTCTGCCCTTATAGTAATTAACACCAGTACAGCAGTTCAGATAAAAGGTATACATTTTTACATTTTTCCTCAGAGTACATTAAATAATGTACATTTTTTACAAGTAATTTGAGAACTACTTATTGATTTTTTTTAAGAAAATTAGTTATTTTATTTTGAAAGTATTAATCATCTGTTCCACAAATTCAGTATTGAAGCCATAAATCCAGACACCACTATATACACTGAAAGAACAAGAGGTTATTGTGAAATGGAACTGGGTGTGGTGCAGAGTACCCCAGAATTTTACTATAAATTATTAACCTTCGCAAGAAAAACTCGTCAAAAGTACCAAAATGACCTACTTACATGCTCTCATTAGGTGAAATACTGTCATTTAAGTAAGAACCATTGCTGTTCTCCATTTCTGCTAGCCTGTAGGAAAATAAACACACTCATTAAAATAATATATATTTCCCACAAACCTTGTTAGCTTTAACATTCCTGAAAGAGTTAAAAAGTGTGACGTTTTTGATGACTTAAGAGAATTTGAAGCTCAGATGAATTTAACACTCCCTGATGATTATCAAAAGGTTTTGCAGTAAGCTATCATGATTAATTGCTTTTTCATTACGATGACCTGCCTAAATTCACTTTTCATCTCTTCAAATTTTCATCTCTTCCTCTGAGATCTTATTCAACCCATGATTAATTCAATCCACAAGAAGAGAAAGGCCTTACAATGCCAGATTTTAGTACCTGGCAATGCCATCATCAGAACTCAAACGATTAGTCATTTCTCATTGGTTTTCAACAGCTACTCCCTCCTAAACATACTGCATAATTCCAAGAATGATCATATTATCAAATTATCAAATGATTTTGGGGGACAGAATGAGGAGGCTGCAGTAATATTCATTATCTCAAACTTTGCAAATTTGCTTCCTCAGTGAAAAAATACGTTATTTTTCCTATATGTGCAATTAACCCACTTTGTTGTTCTTTAGAGCTGTATGAAAGTGGAGAACTGAAGCTGTCATATATCAATGGTTTCTACCTTCCAAACCAAGGAAAGATCCTGTCTGTGGTAATCCACGTGGTGAATTACTTAACATTACAATGGCAATTGAGTTTGTTGTCAAGTTTGGAGACTTCTGCTCTTCTGAACTGTACTACACAGGACTAATTAAACCCCTTGCAAACTGCGTGCACAGCTTAACAAAGACCCCACCCAGGGAACCTGGTGGCCATTTCTAAGCACACACACAAACTGGCATGCAAGTTAGTGGAAGGCTGGTTAGTAGCAAACACGGCTTACACCCTGCATCTCAGAGGATGGAGAAGAAATTCCCAGACTCTTATGTTTCTTTAAGACCCACTCAGGCAGCAGACAGCCTCTGGAATTTTTTAAATGATTGTTTAGAGAAAGATCTGCCTAACGTCCAGCTGGTCTCATACCTGCTAGCATAATGTTCAATGCGTGAATGAGTATCATCATGTGAAAGCTGAGGGGACGAGGCAGGCCTATAAGGCAGAAAACACTGATTAATCACAAACAATACCCCCTTAAATGTAAAAAGACACTTAGCTACGTCTACGCCCTCACATCTCTACGCCTTACGCTTACACTGTGTCTGACAAACAGCATGTTATAACTGTGACCACGCACGGCGGGCACCTCCTCAAGCCGGCACGCAGTGTTTTGTGGTACCACACAGAGCACTTTCATCATCAAGCAATCCACCTGTCACAAAGACTCCTCCTCACACAAAGCTCCAAAAAATCGTTTTCCAGAGGATTTGCAGATGAGTCCTTGCCCCCATTTTCCCCTCACACCTGCCTCCTTCATCTGTGATTGTGCCTGGCTCACGGCTGCAGGCCTGCCCTGAAGGCCCTGCTGCCAGGTGTTGCTGGGAGCCCTTCCTCTGCCTCCTCCTGCCCAGGGCACATCCCTAGCCCAGCAGTGGCACATTTCACCTAGGAAAACATGCGAGTCCTAATCCATCAGCATCCAGAAACACTGAATGTCTGAAACGAGCATTCAGTAACACACTGCTGAAAATGATGATTCTGCCTCTCTTATTTCTCCAGTTGCGATTTGAATCTGTGCATTATGCAGGGCACCGTCCATTAATTTGAGTCTCCTGACTGATAAGTAGGATGCTCTTTTGTCAATCAAAGCAATTCATAGGACCCCTCATGAATTAAGTTTGCTAACAGTTTCATCCAATCTCGATCCTGGAGAACATCCCTGTCAGGACAATGTCACCTCTGCACTTTGGAAACAGATGTGCTGGCAGGAAGCACTCTGACTGCCACGTGGGATTTTGACTATCTACATGCAGCAGGAAGTACCTGAACAACAAAAACATGATGCAGCTTTCCAGATCGTACAGCAATCCCTTATGATAGCTGAACTGAATTTCCATCTCTTACAACTCCTTTTAAGGCTTCTGATGGATGAAGTGTCTTCCCTTCATGTTAAGTTGTTGGATACTGTGGTTTGAGCTGGTTCTGCCCAACTGGGAGTACAGTGCATCTCATGTGCAGACAAAATCTGTTTTGTATTTACTGGTTATAAACCAGAACTAATAATCTCATGATGCTTAATGCTTCTGTGCTAGGAGCTTGAGCATCCTGCAGTAAATCTGCTAAGAGATCATTATACTTTATTGGTCGTTTTCCAGTTTCATAAGCAGCCTGCAAAAGGCTTTAGAAAATTAGGATCTTTCAGAATTCATGGAATGATGTGCACTATACAAAACAGCCAATGCTTCGAAGAATGGTAAGTCTTTTCTCTTTAAGACATTATAGGCCAAGAATCGTGTATCTCATTTTGTCTGGAATGAGCTTTGGCCTCCAAATGTAATTTTTCCCAGTACATGTTCAAATAATACCAGAGAAAGCCAGTGGATAAACACTCAGTTCAGAGCTTTGTGGTAGGGCAGAGATTCACACAGATGGACGATCGATTGCCTGCAACTTTGCGTTGTATTTTGTGTTAAGAATTTGAGTGCTGAAAGGAAGAGAGGGGAAAAAGGATGCAATTTAGCTAGATCACATGGATTACCAAGAGAAATAGTAACTGTTTTCTGGCACACTGATGCTATCTTCATTTTTTTTTTTTGCTTGACAGGCAGTACATATCCAGCTGACCTAAACTGGCAATAGCAAGAAAAAAAAGAGGTCTTATTTTAAATACACACACAAATGATGCTGCTAGTACTGTTCATAGATTAGAAAACCTGTATTAAAAGCAGCTTCAGTTCTGAACTGGATCATTCTCCTGATCCCATTTACTCTAGGATTCCACACATTTGTTACAGTGCAAAGAAGATGGCAGCACTTGACTGAGACCAACTGGGCAGTGGATGAACGGAAGTGATGTGTCTGTCTTTTGGCAGTAGTACAAGGTAAAAGCTTTGCCTGACTGCATAACTACATACTTGCTACTTCAAAACTAAGCTTTACATTCAGAAGTGAATGAAGTGTACAATATGCGTTTCTTTTAAAGACAGCCCAGCACTTCTGTAACTTGCTGGAGTTTCCTCTGCTTCTCGGCAAACTTTGTAGGCATGGGCTAAGTCTACATTTCCAAGTTTGCCTCTGCTTCAGAACATACTGCAACGGAGACCTACCCCACTCATATTTTAAAAGGTTTGGTTATTAAAGCAAACCTGCTGTGAAGCATTGTGGTTTTCATGTTGAATTTAGCAGCTCAGAGGTACACTGTTGCCAGTACTCCAGCCAGCCTGGGAATAGCTGATAGCTGGGCTGCACTGCAGGCTGTTGCAGACATACTCTTAGAAGACCATCTGTGCAGGAGCTCACTGGCCTTACCTTCTGAGCACATGTAATCAGCACATGTAATCAGCCTGGACATTCAGTGGGAAGGCTGAGAAACACAGCCAATATTTAACCAAGATAGCTGCTCCTTTTACAAGGGCTCCACAGCTGTATTTCTCAAGCTGGTGTCTGCAGCAATAGACTGAGGAATTCCATTCATGTCAAGTGGTAATCGAGTGGTAAACACCTCATGCTGCAATTCCCTGCGCTTGTGGAAACCTGGCCAACAGGAGGAGGGCATTTTTTGTGCTATCCAGCTCGGCAGTTAATGGCTCTTGAAAGTGCAGAATCAAGTAAATTACTACTTTTTTGTGCCACTAACAGTCCAAGGAAAAAGACAAATTCTCATAAAAAGTTGCACGCTGTCCCTTCAATGCCCGTCAAGCAGAATATATAGGGGCAAAATACTGGATAATAAGCAACCTACATCACTTGTAGCAATGTAAATATATGTATGTACATATCTATAAGCGAATTCAGATATCATAACATATGTTGATGCCAAAATAGCTGTAACACTTTTGAGTTTGGTCAGACTATCCTTTTCTGCAGCACTCTGAAGACAACTGAAAAACTGGTATTAAAGTACCAAAAAAAGGCAACAAAAACCAGAGCAGGTTTGCCTGCTAAAGCTGCAGTCAGCCCTGTAACTGAAAAAATAACTTTAAAGCTGGCTAGCTCAGTAACTTCTGCTGTGACCCCGCTGGTCTAGCACTAAATAAAGGAACAAAGCTACCAGAACAAAACAAACAGCAACTCTTTCCAGCCAATACTTCTTTCTTTTAATTTCCTGTTTTCTTGTCAGACCCGAAGAAAGGACTGTTCTCAGGAAGACACCTGAGTTGGTCTGATAAAAGGTGCTAGCTCTCTCTCCATCCAAACCCTGTCTCTATGCATTTCCCAGGCTTTCTTAAATATTACATGCACGTTAAGCTCCCTGTAGTATTCAACACTAAATCTCAGGTGTGATGTTATCAGCGTAGGCATACGTGAAGTTATTACTGTAAGTAAAGTAGTGGCAGTGTGCCTTAAAAATAAGCACGTTATGGCTGCTTAATTTCATGTTATGTCAGACACAGCAATGGCATTCCGTATTATCCAAGCGTTCTTTAAATGGTTACTTTTAATTTTCAATTCTTCTGAAGGGTAAAGAAGCTACACATAGAGTTACGTATACAGTATGTTGCAATCACCCCATTAGCATTTATATATGCAAATGCACTCTTAAGGTTCAAAGCAACTCTATTTCAGCCTGGGGTCAGCCTTCTGGCAATTTCTGGGCAGATCCTTAACCATACATGGTTTGCAGAAACACGCATTTCTTGCTTACTCAAAGTAAACTTCCTAGAGGACGAGCACTACATCTGACTTCCCAAAGGTCTGTGCTCCAAATGAAAACTATACATCAATATTCCAATGCGTTCATTTCATTCTTGTTTATTCTACCAAAAATTCAATGAAGGTGCAAGCCATATACATTTCACCATATGGAAATATATAAAATTCTAAATAGTCTCGTAATAGTTACCAATATGTGAATTAAAAATAAACCTTATTTAACATTGTTCTGAAATCATCCATGTAACACTAGTAGCAGCAAATGCCACAACGGAAAAACCTTTAGTTTACGATACAGGTGTTACTACAACAGTAAGATGATGCATGTGCAGGAATGATGCAAGAACAAAAATCCAGTCCACAATTGAAAAACCCTGCATTTTTTTTAACTTCTGAAAAAATATACAGTAAATATTTTCCCACCTCAACCTGCCTTCACAAATGGCATGTAAAAAAAACACCTGTAATAAAAAGTCCAGTGAGCTTTGGATTAATTGGGGCACGTGAGTGTGCAGGTGTGCATGGCTGTGTATAAAACCAGACTATAGCTTTATCTACAAAACAGTATCATTCCTGAAAGTGAATTAAATCCGTTCAACTCGTATCTTCCAAAAAGCATTTAGTATACACATAGAGGGATTGACACATTCAGAAACACAGGCTTTTAAATGACAAACTCTCATAAGCATTAGTAAGACCATACCAAAATCCCTGTTAATTCCATGAAAATACATACTCCAGAAAGAGTATACAGAACACATTTCATGATTGCTGGAAGTTCCTGGGTTTATCCCATTCTCCTCATCTGGGATCAAAACATTCCTTTAGAGAGTGTACCAAAGAAAATTATAAAGAAAGAAGGAAATGAACTTATGCAAAACTAAACAGAGAATCAAACAAAAAAGTGAGGGAACGCAGCAGCAGTAGCAGCAGCAGCACACTTCAGCAAAAGTACTCACGCAGAATCTACTGGCCAGAAGTTGATCAGAGTAACAGGACTGCAAGACAAAAAATGAGGAGGTGAAGAGAAAGGCAGAAGAAACTCAGCAGCAAAATAATTACAGAAAGATTAAAAAAAGAAAACACAGCAACTAAAAAACAGAAATCCAACAGACCAACATGAATGACCATGGAGAGCAAAGAACCAAAAGAGAGAAAAAAAAAATTAAAAAAGAGAAAAGAGTGCGAGGACAAGCTGTGTGCAATTGCCATTAAACTCAAGTGATTAAATTTACAAAAAATAAAAATAAAAACAACCACACAACAAAGGGGAAACTCATAAATTTCTCCATGTGTATTATTGCTTTCCCCCCCCCCCCCAATTGGCTTCAAAGTCATTTAAGAAGACTAAAACTATAGGGTGAGAAAAGAAGAAACCAGTTGAGAAGCCTGCAAACACAGCAAACTAATTAAAAATATATACATAGAAAAATACCTATTTGGAAGGAAATAAAAATTTAATAAGAGATCATTAGTCTCCAAATTGTCGAATCAAAACTATTTTTACTTTACTGACTGAAGTGGAAGTTCCTGTAAGGACAGATATGAAAACATATAATAGGAATGGCAATTGTAACTCCAGCTTGTGTTTTCCTGCCAGCCGTAGTTAACAAAAAATGAAAGAAAGAATGAGGCTTTATGCACATAGGAAGGGAGTTGGCACCAGCTGGGAAGCTCAAAGAGCATACAGAACAATTGCTACTTAGAAACTTCAGAGCTACTCACGTTTCCATGTTGTCTCCCTCCAAGACAGTTTGCACAGGCAGGTAGCCCATTCGTGGGTGCTTTGCAAAATATCTTTTTGTTCGAAATTTGTTTTTTAGTACCTTGGCAAAGTCACGGACATCTTCTCCAGAAGTTGTCTGAAAGCCACAAAACACAAGGAAATTACTTTTCATGGGAGGTTATTAGTTTTAGTTGCCCCTTCCTTTGCTGGGCTATGTGAAGGAGCTGTGGCCACATCAAGCAGGGCTGCCAAAGACTTGGCTTCCAGAACCACACAGTTTATTTATCAGTCACATCAAAATGAACTACAAAACAGCACAGCTAGAGGGAAGGAAGAAGGGGAAACTCCAAAAACCTGTAACAGACTCATGGCTCTTCTCAGTTGATTTAAAGAGAACAAGCAATAATTAAATCAGTCATTTTCTCAGGTGGCCTGGGACTATCCACCTACTTTCTGTGCAGCACTGAAATGGGTGTAACAGAGGGCCTGTGGGACCTGCCAGCTGCCTCACTGGCTGAATCCTGACTCTTCCCACATGCTTACTGCCTACCTCTCCTAGATCTGTCAGTCCATGAAAGCCAGGGCAATACTCCTAGTACACTGTCTTTCCAGTTTTCCTTCTCAGTCTTTTCTGCCATTAACATTTAGATCAAAGAAAAACAAAAAGCAGGTGAGAGCTGCTGAAAGTTCTTACATCAGATAGCTCTTGCATCTGTTTAATCTGAAGTTAACAGGCATTTAAGATCGATAACTTGAGGAGAGTACAATTTACAAAAAGTTTTCTACTCCATTGCCTGCACTCAGCCTTTCTCCTACAGGCACCAACAGAGGAGCACAAAGTGCAATTAGTTTTCTCAAGACCAGAATGAGTCAGAAAGAGTTCAAAGCATGTCTGCTGTGAAGATGTAACACTTCTTGCAAGCCTGATTAGGAGTCAGACAATTTTCTGAAGAATTTTAATGGAAGACTTCAGTTACATTAGTCAGGCTGCACTCTACTCTTTACACCTCACAGAGAAACTTGACCCTGAAATACTGCTTTTCTACAGTAAATTAAGTTCATCCTGACCCACATAACGATATCACTTCTCCAATGTATCTAATTTGAAGGAAAGAAATGAGGGAAAGTTAATCTTTCTGACATTTTTTAATGAGTTCTATGCCTTCTATTTCAGAAAGGAAGGTGGTGCGGGGATCCATCAGTCAAGCCTACTTTGTGGAGCTGCTGATACAGAGATGTATATATATTTAATGATTGCTCAGGTAGAAGAATTAAGCATGCTCTAAAAAATAATTTGCAGAAAGACTAAGATACATTAACAGAAGGACAAATGTTCTTCCCCTACTGAAGATAACTAGAAGCTTCATGTAAAGCAGGAAAGAATTTGACTCTCTTTTCAGTCAATTTTGGTCAATCTTGTATGAAAATTCAGTGTGATCAATGGCTGGCCGAGAAATATCGCATCAGAACCGACATGCCAGTACAGCAGCATCTGTATTTCCAAGAAACTACAGTAACACTTAGCAATATTTCAATAAACTTGAATTTTAAAAAGGGAGAGATTAAGAACATCTGGACCATCCAGAGGACTCTAGAAAGGACATTTACTGATGCAGACTGCAGCAGAAGGGAATTCCCTCTCCTGAACACCAGCTACAATCCCATAGTGAGAATCCTAAGCAAGGTCAGCATCATGAGACGAGTTAAAGAAATTCAGCTAGGAAATCTTTTGATATTTAGTCTTGGTATAAATAAATTAAGCACAGCTTTCTGCTCATTTTGCTCACCTGTGTCATTTATGAACATCTATTCTATAACTGAGCATTTTCAATGTGAATGAATTGATTGTGTTTTTAGGCACAGTGAATAAGAAAACATAATTTGCTTCAACCTTCCTGGGACACATCATCTCCCCTGAACTTTTCACATGAGAACCAAACAGCAAAAAAGTGTGCTTGCATGGAAGCATCCTGATCTAGTTTGAAAGCTGGTATCAAGCAAGTACATCTTCCAGTGACAACCTGAATCACCAGGTACCTCTCCTATGATCCAGTTTCAACATCAAAAATGTTCAAGGAGCACAGGAATGGCAAAAAAAAAAAAAAAAGTGATTACTACATGGACAAGCTGATAGACTGAGAATATTTTCAGCCAGACTTCCTGATTTATTCCACTTTAGTTCTACCCCACACAATTTTCAAAATAAAATCATGTAAAACCAAATTCACAGCAGAATGGGTTTACAAGGAAGAAACAGTGGAATTTTCACATCCCTCACACCTAACATCCTAGTCCTCTTAAATCAAAGAGATATGCAGGCAGCTGGGTCTAGCATGCTGCAAAACTATTCCAACACAAAATCTCTCTCTTGACAAAAGGAGAACTTACAACCATCTGATTTTTGCACTTTGGTTTAATAAAGTGTCTTCCCAACCCCTCACTCCAGAGCTCAGCCCCAACTGTAAACACTAGCCACAGAAAACAATCTCAATTTGATATGCTTCATTCTATTGAGGAAACTTCTTTGTGTGTGCTGGTGTTAAACCCAAACAGAAACATGACCCTACATTTAAAATCTCAGTCTAGAAGAGTGCTTCTACCCTTCAGTTATTTGAAACCTTTTTAGAAGTCACCTCTCCTTGAACAGGACATCAAGCTGTGTTGCTTGCTGGAGTAACTGTTGCAGCTTTTCTGCCTAAATGAAAACTAAGTAAACTGCCTTGGCCTCAATCTGCCTCAACATTCTGCAGTAAGGGAGTAGCTATCACACCCCTTGGACACTCAGCATTAAGTTCTCAAATTCCCCTCCTGGAGAATTAAGGGCTGCAGTGCTCCAAAATTTCCTGGAAGTAAGAGAGAATGAGAATAAAAATATAGAAAGCCTTCACTGTGCACATCTAGCTATTGCAAAGATATGTCAATGAAGGCATCATATGCCTTCTATATGCCAAAGTGCAATCTAAGGTGAGAGATCTGTCTAGAGGAAGAGGAAAAAGTGCTTTGTCACCTGCGAAATTCTTTTCATTCCTTTCAAATACAAGTACATACTAGATATGATAGCTTCAGTGGATATCTTGTTAAGTCACACAGTACTTAGGTTTACTTTTTCAATAACTGCAGCACAATAAAGATCTGCACTCACTGCGTGCCACATTCACTTTTTTTCCCTAGTTAATCCTACTCTAATTCAGCTCACTGCTGGTACAGGCAGGCACGACGCATTAGCACTGGCTGCCAGAGTTCAAAATTCACCAAAAAATGTCTTTAAATGCTTCTTTATTCTGATTCAGCAATCTGGATGCTGTTACAAGTTCTCCCTAGGCCTGTCAGTAACCTCCACTGTCAGGGAGAATATGAACCTGCTGGACCCTGTCTGTGTTGCAATTAATTGCTTCAGGCTGAGGGAGTGTCTCACCATGCTATTTTGTTTCTCTCTTTTCACACCTTCCTCAAACACACCCTATGAACAGGTAAGAAAATAGCAGCAAGATATTGTTCTGTGCATTCCCTGCACTACTCACAACCTTCCACAATGCTTTTTATCAAGAATAAGAGTGGCAAACTGCAGAACCAACCAGCAGCTGACTCAGCAAGAATGCACTCAGCTCGACTGGAAGGAGTGCTGTGGGCTGGGGCCGAGGCAGGGATCAAGACTGTCTGCTGCAGGAACGCCTGCCATGGGGAGGTCTGTTCAGACTCGTCTCAGCAGTGCTAGTTTCCCTCCGACCTGTGCAGCAGCTCAGGCAAATCACCCCTCCCAGTAAGCTCAACCCAAGGGGAAATATGTTAAAAAGCACCAGCCAGTGAATGCTGAAAAGTCAGCAAAAACACACTGGTTTCCCCTTGCAGAGATGTGAATTAAATGGTGCCATTTGAATGCTACGGTAAAGCTTGATAATGTAAATAAACATACATAAAGGAAAACTAAATTAAAGCACTATATCGGCTTTACTATAATATTTTATGTTTTTATTCTCCATCTTGTCTAACTTCCTAAGAAAAGCTAAAAGGCTTCACTTTGGCAATGACTTTTTGTTTGGATTAAGATGTAAAAATTATTCACACAGCTAGTTAATTTTATTGCTTTATTTCCACCATTTACACTTGACAAGCAGACAAAAGTAGAAGACAAATGACAATCCTACAACATTAGGAAAATAATCCAGAAGGCGAAATGCTTCAGGATCACCACACAGAATAGCAAAGACAGCTGAAAGTTCAGGTATACTGTACTGTGGAAGGACAGATCGAGAGTTCCTCTAATTTATGGTCCTCTGCCATGGTCACAAGAGGCCAGAAAGAGAGGGACACACCAGAAGAGTAATAAGGAGTTTTCTTTGCCAGCTACTTCGAATGAAAGAAGCATTTATGCAAAAGTGAAATCCTTTTCCATAAAGGAGACCAGAGGCCCTACAATACCATTCATGTGTTGCACTGAACAGGACTTCCAGTCTTCAGAAATGAAATCTGAAATTCTGATTGAAATGAAATCTTTCTTTTCTGAAAGAGTGGTCAGGCACTGGAATGGCCTGCCTAGGGAGGTGGTTGAGGCACCATCCCTAGCGCTGTTCAAGAAGCGTTTAGATGAGGTGCTAAAGGACTTAATTTAGTAGTTGGGTAGAGATAGTGATAGGAGGATGGTTGGACTAGATGATCTTATAGGTCCTTTCCAACCTTATGAACTTATGAACTTATGAACTTATGAATCTGATTTGCTACTCTGAAGAACTTCCCTGATATGTTGTCTTAACTAGTTCACACAAAATCAGAAAGTACTACTAAGTAGTAAAAAATTCAAACACGCAATCGTAGCATTGCAGGGAAAACAAGTACAAATTTGCTGGGGAAAGGAAAACAAAAAAAAACTCATACAGGAATAGGGAGAAAACATTAAGGCCGAAAAATGTTTTTTGTGCAAACCACAGCCTTCTTGAAGGATACATGGATGGCACTGAACATAGAGTAGCTACTGCATCAGCACACAACAAATTACAACAGAGCACTGTACAACGATACTTCAATTTACATCCAACTACTGGATTCTGTTTTACTGAGCATTAGAAACCGTTGGAATGCACAGATTAAAGAAGGTGATTTCATTGTAGGGGGAAAAAGCCTCCCAAATGCTCTGTTACCTTACACACAGCAAATGAAGTTTTTCCTTTCTACTTAACAATGAGCAGTAAGGGTCAGTAGAACAGCTACTTACTGGTGTGCAGTATTCCACCATGGGATAGTGCATTTTGTGACCTTTTGCAACACGGCCAGAGAAGAAGCAACTTTGGCAGATGTCATAATTAAAGTGCTTTAAGCTTCTGTACCTAAAAGAGGTGGAAAAAAAGATGGCTTCAGTGCTTTGTAAACAAATACTTCCTGTGAGCCTTCAGAGCTTTCTGAGTTATTAATGCTCTTCCCTCAGATGTCCCACAGCATAGGACAGGGCCTGTCTGAGGGACAAGATTGCTGCCTCAAAGCAACAAAGCAGACATGCTTAGCAAAGACTTAGTTTTCAAAAAGAATCCCTCTGTATCACAACATTTCTAACAGTTGGCAAAAATGCAGAGCTCTAACTACAGAATCACTCTACCTCCTAATACACAAAACACAGCGCCAAGATTTTTGTTTCTGTAATGCTAATTTCAGTCCTTTTGGTCTGTGACATGATGCCAAACACGGAACTTCTTAAGCAAATGAAGTTCAGATAAGCAATGCCTTCCTCAACATGCACCATCAGCAAGCTCTTCGGTGCTGACTGAAGGTAGGGATTTGTTCATTCTCCAGCATCTTCATCAAAATATTATTTTGATGTACAGAATTCCATCCATGCAAAAATCTGAATGCACTTTTAGGCCGTTATTTAATCTCATCAGCTTTGTGAGACAGCTAACTTGCATCCGCTGCGCTGAAGTGCTTGGAAGAGCCGGAGGCATAAGGGTTTTCTTGTTCCACATACGCTAAGCAGTTCTGTCACAATAACCTCAAATGAACATTGTTTTACACATACTGAGGCTCACAGTATTAACTTTCTAAAAGCTGTCCAACACAGTGTCTTTTTGTTGAGTATGTAAACAGGGTCACAATGACTTGCGAAGGCAGAGAAAAAATCTCCGACAGATTTGACTGTTGTAACAGAATTATGATATAAATTTAAGGGACAGATGAGATCAGACAAAACTGGAAACAGAACTCCAGTGTCCACGCTCCACGTTTCTGATGCTAACTAACTATACACCATTCATTCAATTGATATCCTTTGATTTTCCAAGTGCTGCATTTTTCCAATTGCATCCACTTGTCTCTAGCTGTTTATATAAAATTGTGAGAGTAATTCAGTAGTTTCATGAACTCACTCTGGAACAGGAAGCGTTTTCTTTGTGACTGTGACACATCCCATCCCTAGCTCTTCTTCAGTAATACTTACCATTCTCCAGTTTCAATTATCAAGAAGAATAAAAGCAGAAGATTAGTTTACAAGATGTGATGAATAGCTCAACTGAAGAAAAACCCAGACTCAAAACAAAGCAGAACTTTCACTATTCCCCTCATTTCTCACTGCCTGTACAATTGCGTATGAGAAAGGGCTGCCTCACTACAGATGCAAAGAAAATCATTCATACTCTCACACATTAGAGCAAAATGATGGTTTTACTATGTGAAACTGCTCGTTGCTGTTCACTATCTTGGTTTTAGAACTAAAACTACAAAAATGTCTTTCCAAACATCATGATACAATGGAAAGAAAAATGCCAAAAGTAAAAGAAGAACAGGAACAAGGACAGAAACCATACAAAGCAGCTATTAGGAAGCTAAGTGACAAAACAAGTCTAGGCATAAATGAAGGGGAATATTTACTTAGCTGTTATGCGGATTCTCAACAGGCATACCAGCACACGGCCATTTTATAACACATTGACTTATTCACTGCTATGGTAACCATGATGTTGACCCAGACGGTTAAATAGATTAGCAACATTTCCAGCATACTAGTTCATATCCCACCAACCACATTCCTGCTCTGAAAAATGCACATTATCTTCACATCTGTAAATTTTCAAGTCACTTCCTTGCTTTATGCCACGATGGAAAGCAGTTCATTAGGACCCAATTTAGAAAATAAAACTGCACGTATAGAAGACTGAAACTAAAGCAAATCATGTTAGTTGAGCAATCTGCCAATACACTGGCTGAGACCCAGAAAGACTGGAAGGGCAGAACATAAAGGAAGGGCGGTATCTTAACCAGTGATTTTTGTTCTCTTCAGCTTTTGCATCACTGTCTAAGTGTTACTCTTCTTCACACCCCATAAAAACTTTTTAACTTCAGCAACACGCAGAAAATCAGGGTCGTGAACTGCCTGAGAACAAAAAGAGCTAATGATCTACCAAGCAGGGGTACACATGGAAGAAACAGAGTAGGTTTGTACCTGAATCCAATAATGGGGCACTCCTTGCAGATGTTGCACTTCGCTTGGTGTTTGGCAGTCTCGGCAGCAGCCACCCTGTGCAGCACAGGCAGCCACACCATGGACTGCGGTTCCAGCCTCATCCAGTCCAGGAACAAGGCTGCTTCGATCTCGGGCTTGTTGTTGGCCTGCAGCAGAGGGGAAGGAAGACAAGGGTTCAGTCGAGGTGATTAGTGTACCACCAGCTAATTAACAGTTCAAGGCACTGGTTGCCTACAAGCTCCAATATCATTCAGCTTTTCCTTCAGTTCACCCATCCCCCCAAAAAAACAACCAACCTTCAGAATGCTGCCCTCAGAACAGGAACCAAGGATCTGCACTTGCAAGGCACTCACTCTTTATTTTAACAAACTGTATTATGCAACCCCTAATAATAGCATGCTTTTCTATCAAAACTCCTTTAACATTCTTCATTGTCACAATGATCTTTCTTCAAAATACACATACAAAGAAATCAGTTAAAGTCCTTTTCAAGCCTGCTGTTGAACATATGAACTCTCTGTCTCCTTAAATACCTCACAATCTCTACTCCCACCAAATCAACATTAAATTTGTTGCCTTTGCTTGCAAATACAATTCAGCTTTGTCCCACTTGATGTGGGAACTTGATGCTTTTAGTCTTGTGTTCCAATACCTCCTGCTTCTGTCTCTTCTCCAAGAGCAAAATAATCAATTCAAACTTTGTGGCAGTCCTAATTCTCCATTTTCTTCCCATCATCCTAAATAGGGCAGTTACTTTATGTATCTGTTGAACAGTAACTGTGAGGAACAAACCAGATTTCCATCGCACCTGGCACTGTGCAAACACCAAAACCACGTGTAGTCCTGCCTCTCAGCACATAGAGTGTGGAACAAGGAACAGTAAACACACAAGAAACACAAAGCAATGGGACAACAGCGATCAGCACAGGCAGAGGTCACACCACACTGGCAGACAAGCCACTGCAGAAATACTGAGGAATAAGGACAAACAGCTTCAGATGGGACTTAAAAGAATTCAATGAAACGAATGTGAATTTCTATGGGGAAATTCTCTCCACTGAGCAGGACTGAACAGAACAAGTACAGCTCTGGTTATCTGAAAATCTTGAGCCTGGTTCCAACCCTGAAAGAGATGATGGTTCAGGCAGAAATAGCAAGGGACTCCCTCTGACAGGAAGACAAGAAAGAGGAGGAGGAGCCTGCACAGAGAACAGCAAACGTGATGAAGTAGGACACCATCCTGCTCCACTTCCACACACCAATTTAATACGTTATCTCAAATTCCTCAACACATCCTTCTACCTTTCCAAAAGAAAATGTGTATTTATGAACTAAATATGTATTAATCCTCTGGTTTCCTTTTTTTTTCCCCCCTCTGGGCATTTAAACGCTGCACTCTGTGAGCCAGTATTCTAAATTTTAAATTTCACAAAGCAAAGACTTTGTAGTTTCATATCTATTTGAAACACTTCAACAAACGATTAGCATTAATGTATCATATACATGGACCACAATGAATTTTGACTGCTGTTTTCTTCTTCATGCTTGCTTTGATACTTTTCTAATTTCTCATCAAATATGAGTTCAGCATGACCTAACTGAAACCTTCAGTTTTATTCAACTAAAAAAATGATGCTAACAACAAAGTAGGGGGAAATTTTACACTGTAGATCTAAACAGGAGAGAGCTATAGGGAAAAATCAATTAAGGTTGTTGCTTTGGGTTTTTTTTTTTTTTTTTAACTTAACACTGTTTATAATCTTTACAAATAAATCAGCTGATCAATACCTGCAGAATGTGAAAAATGAAGAGTCTCCGGGATCAAACTCCTGACCACAGAAAGAAATGAAAAACTGTAGAACGTCTCCTGAATAATGTACTGCATTAATAATGACTTAAAATGTTGCTGCTGTATTTTAATTAGAAATACATACATATATATTGTTAGGGTTTTCTTATTGGCCCACCCACCTATCTACAGTTACTCACACTAACTCCCTAAATGTTCTCCCCCAAAAACCCCAGTATCAAAAACAGAGAGAGAAAGAAACATTACAGTGAAATCCAGGTAACGCCAACAGAATTGGTTCAGATGAGTGAATACCACCTTCCACTGAAGGACATCAATGAATTCAAGAAAATAAAATTAGTTCTAGAACTCTCTTAAGAGAAAGAGGTATTTATTAAATATAATAATTTACAGGCCTATTTCCAGTTGGCAGCTATGGCAACAAAGGGGCTGGGGAGTGATTTTCTGCAGCTCACTCAGCAAGAGTGAGTTCCACCAGAGCTCCACTGGCAAACCTTTCCCTGGTCTGGCAAGCTACACTTAAAACGCTAAGGTCCTCTAAATCTCTAATATTTTATGAGTATCTCTTTAATATTCCATTTCTAATAGGAAAACATGAAGTGTATTGAAATGCTGCAGTGCAAGCTGCAGACAGAATAAAAATGAGCAGCTCAAAGCACTACTCTACACTTCTGGTTGCCTTAAATTTGCAGGAAAAAATGCTGCAATGGTGATAGACTTGCTGTAACTTTCAAAGATCTATTTTAAGTTTGCAGTCACTGTCGATTGCCAGAAGTCCCAATGGTTGCCTACCCAGGGCTCTGCACCCTGGATGTACAAAACCTGTGCTCAGAGAGATTAGGAGCATTAAAATGTATCAGAACTGGTTCCGAACTACACTACATGAAGATTTAAGGGCACGTGGAGAAAAGCTGGTCAGGTTCAGGTGGTAGAGGACAGGCAGTTCTCAACTGTTCCCTGAGCTGCTATTACAATTTTTTTAATAATCTCTAAATCCAGTAAAGGCGGCAGCTGATGATTTTACATAAGGAAAGTCTGAATTCATGCAGTATGTATCTGAATCAACAAGAGTGAGCTGTAAAGAATATTAATGGTTCTCTCTCTTGAACACATTTCTGCGGAACTCCCAATTTTTATGGTAATAACAGAGTGAATCATAAAGTAAAACTCAAAAAGCCCTTTCCCAGCTTACAAGTAACAATTTGTTATGGGGCACATTCAAATTCATCATATTCCACACATCTGTTTTTCAGTATTTATTCTGCAGAAACAAAAGGAGGTACAGGAGGTTGCACAGTGCTGGCATCTTTATGTAATGCTTAGGAGCTGGATGTTTCTAGGTGATTTTTTTTTTATTTCCTTCTCACACTCCAGCTAGTATTTTTAAAATTACTCCACACTGTATGAACTTCATCTATGCACAATGTGAAATACGCTCTAAAATACAGTCATGATGTTACATGAAAAATGCAGTGTGTTTTCAGACAGTCAGACAACATAGCATCAATTTCTGGTAACATTTTTGAGGAATTATATTCTGCTTAGCTGTAGGGCAAGGAACTATCTGGAAATAATTTAATGTTATTAATTTAATAGTTTTTTCCATATAGGACAGAAAGCTTTATGTTAATATAAATACTACTTTGGACAAACTCAAACTGAGAAATGGGATTCCTGTGACTCATTAAAGCTTAAAAATGCAGAGCAAGCCATAAATAGAAGCCCTGTCCCCCAGGGCTTAGTGTTAGATCAAACCCTGTTGAACCTCATCTTTCACTTTTGAACAGCTCTTCCCCAATATGTTTGTGTTCTCCCCATTGCCACCTCCCAAGAAAACACAAGTCAAGAGCTCACAGTTTCTGTGACTAGCATTGGTTCATAGGCAACAGAGAGATTATTACTAAGGTAACACAAGGTGATGCAAACTGCTTAAATCTGCCCGACTCTTGCAATGAATGCTTAAGATCATTTCTTTCATTCCTTACATTAGACTTACTCCACTCCACTCATGTTTTTTAGTTCTGTGGCTAAGGATTATAAAACAAAAAAGCAAGAATCCAGAAATGCCTTAGTGTACAGCTTTGTATCATACACACTTAAAAACCATCATCTCCTTACTCCTCCCCTTCCATAAACTAAATCATTTTAAAATAGCTCTTTGAACCAGTTCCCTTGTAGGACTCTTCAAGTATGCCTCCCAAAATCAAGCATAGGTACACAAAATCCAACTGAAATAAAACCAGAACTGCTGTTCTACGACACTTACAGTGCAGCAGCTTGAGGACAGAGATTTGCTAGTTCCCTGTAGGCCAGTTCTCCTGTGTCAGAGCCAAAAGAAGAAGAAACATCCTACGAATAGAAACTAGGGCTATCTGAATATCAAGAGATTGAGTCCCTCAACAGTAACACTGCATCTTTCCTTTATTTCCATATAGACCTCCACACAACTCTACACAGTTGTTTGTACACATTACTGACATTTCCTATAAATTAAAAGAAGAAATAAATGGAAGAGGAACAATTAAAAATGCAGCCCTCATAAAATGACTGTCCAACCAATTCAAAGCAGTGCACATACTGTTAAACCCACTGGTAGGGTCCTGGACAGAGTTTGGACTCCCCAGACTCCTAAAAGTGGTAACTGGCCCGTTTTGACTTTTATTTGTCTGAGTAAATACACTGTATTTGGATATCTAGTTAAACAGTTGTAAAAATTCTGCTGTCTTCTGATCTTCACTGTTTGAAAGCAAACCTAGAAATTAAGATAGAGTCTGAAATTAAGATTGAAACACCATATTGAAATACTTTTATCTGTCAAAGTAAAAAGAGATAAGGTCTGAAATATAGATATTTACTGCTGGCATATCAACATCAAAGCAACAAAAACCAGAGCAAAAAATCTAAGACATTCCTCGCTGTGGGTGAGAAGGGAAAGATTTAAGTTAGTTCAGATACAGTAATGTGAACCTACTTTTAAAATCTGAATTATCTCACTCAAGTGAAGGACGAGGGCAGAAGATGGCTGTGTGAGAAGGGCTGAGGTCACGCATGAAGTGCCAAAAGCACCACAGGGAAGTGCAGCTGATACCAGCCCAGGCTCAGGAAATCCAGAAGGGGAAAGCCCTGAAAAGCTATGCCTGCACCTTCTTTGTGTTCATTCTCCCCTTCCAGCACTGAAAGCCGAGCATGTATCAGAAGACAGAAACAGGGAGCGGCCACGAGAGGTGTCAGGCCAGGACCTGCGGGCTGAGATGGTCGCCCTACAGGAAGCTCCATGCAGCCCTACTCAGCCACTCAACCCCCACACTGGTCCCTCTCAGGAGCTCCCTTACCAAGGTACAGCTGCCTCACAGCATCTCCTCTGCACAGCCTTCTCCTTTCCTCCTGAAAATATGTTACCTCTCCCTGTTTCAACTCCTGGATGCTTTTTTCACACCTCATCCCAACCTGCCTTTCAGTCTCCTTCCTTACTAATATTTGTACTGTCATTCTTACCATTGGTCCAGTCAGGTGGCCCTTCAACTTGGCCCTTAACTTTTCCACTCTTTTGCTCCTTTCTCTGTTCTTATGTTCCTCTCCTTTGGACTCTACCTGTTCCCTTATTTTCCTGTTTTCCCTCCTTTTCTCTCTAACCTTCTTAGAAGACTGCCTTTACTGCTGCAAACCAGGTCAGAAATCACCCTTCCACTCAGCAAGTTAAAACCAAAGAGGAAGAGAGGATACAATTCCGCTTAAGGCAGATAAGAAGAAAGCTTGTTTTTAGTGAAGAACAGAAAAATCTCAGGTTTTCCAATATTCTGAACTTCCACATGGTCATAAGTCAGCTGTACTTCTAGAAATGCTGGCAACCAGATGCAATGCTGCATTCAGCCACTTGGCTTTTCTTCAGTTGTAATAAGACAATTTTTCTACCCCATTTTATTCAGATAATCATTTGCTCCAAGTCTTCCTCCTGCTTTATAAACAACTGTTTTTGTGTGTCACACCAATACAAATTGTATTGTTTTCTTCCAAATATAGATACTCAGATTGTCATATCTTTAACAGAAAAACACCAGTTCTTTGTTAGATTCCAAGGTCACTTTATCGATTTTCCAAAACCGTTTTTTAAATGTGGCTGCTATTCTTTCAGGAAAATGATAGGATCTGGCAATTCCTATTTCATAGGAAGGTCACCTGCTAAAAGCAGCTTTTGACACACAGATTCTCATTGTGGATTTGCTGCAGTACCATTCTGCGTTGGTTTCATCTGAAAGACTCACGTAGAACTCTTTTTGGAAGCCTTGAAAGCCACAGCAGGGTTTAACCTATCTATCAAAGTTACTATACATAGTTATGTCAGCTTGGGTTATCCATCTGGAGTACAATCCTACAATGTATTAATTTTTAAATGAAAACAGACATGGACTAGAATTATTTAAGGTCAAGACATGAATGATGGAAATGTAAAAATATGAATCCTACAGGATCAGATAAGAAGTCTGGCAAAAAAAGAAGCAAACATCCCATCACAACTTGAAGGTTCTGTCCATTTTAGAATTAGATTGTTTCTGTAGTCACTCCATGTATGAAGAATATTATCAACTGCTAATATCCACTTAAAAAAACCATTCTGTATGTTACTTGTTACACAACAGAACTACTACCTAATGAAATCTGAGCAGTAGGCAAAGAAACAAGCAAACAACTCCCCCTGCCCCCATTCATCCAAAAAAAAATTCCCAAGGAACAGTAAGGGGACTGAACAATGGTGTTTCCCCTACTGTGACGTAGAAGATGCACTTTGAGTTATCGAAGACCATACATTACCTCCCATATTCTGCCTTTTCATTAGGTAGCTGTCTTACTCTTTTGTATTCTCCTGTTAGTTAGCAGAAAGATAAATAATTCCCTTAACTCTCTTCCTCTTCAGATTAAATAATTTACAAGTGTGGAAAAGAGCCTGGAGTTGGCTATGTACCCCTCAATGGATAAAGCAGAAATTCTTTTAGAATTCTGCTAGTATGAAAAATGGCATTACCCATTCAAACAATGAAAAAAGCTCATCAAGCACTCCTCAGCCCTAGAAAGCACTTCAGTCAACTGTGTTTTCACTCCCCTCTGCTGAGCACACAGCTGCCACTGGCACGCATGTGCACAAAAATTAGTTTAACCAATGCTTTTCATCTATATGGTGAAATAAATAAATGGTGATTTACTGCTGTCAGAAGAACATTTGTTGTGGCAGTTCCTGCCTTTATAAGACTTCCACTGCCTGCACGATTTGGTTACAGTACAGACCCTGATGACAATTACTTGCTCTCCAGATGACAACATAAGCTTTAAGAACCAGACTGGATGGGGTTTTGAGCAACCTGGTCTAGAGGGAGGTGTCCCTGTCATGGCTCTGGGGTTAAAAGTGGATGTTCCAACCCAAACCATTCTACAGTCCTGTGCTAACTCAGGCTTCCTCCATCACTGCCACATTTCTAGCGCAGACAGTGCCTACAAAGAAGCAGTGTAACTCATAGACAACTTGTCAAAGAAATAAACCAGTGAACACCATTAAGCAAATCCTCAGTATCCTCATCCTCAGATTTTCAGTCCTCTTCAGTAAGGGAAAGCTAGCTGGAAATCTAACAGGACACTAATGGAGATCAAAGATGAACTTACAAACTGGAAGCAGCTTCTGACACTCGGCTCAATGTTGCTGCCCCCGAACGAAGCGACCTCCCCCAGCTGCCGTGGGATCTGGATGGAGTCGTGCAGCAGCAGTCCGAGCCGACGCTGGTCGCAGAAGCCAGTGGAGCTCGCCACCTGCTTGAATAGGTCTGGAGAAACAGTACACTGAGTCAGAAACAACACAATGGGGACAGTGAAAATAGGGATGAAACGTGAAGCATTTCACAGGGGTAAATGGACTTAATGGACAAAAACATATCCATAGTTTGGCTGCGTTTCTTCCCACTGCTTCTGTTAAGAAAGTGCTGATTAGTAGCAGTATTCACAGTCTCATGAAAAAAGGCCGTTTTATCACGGTGCTAGTGTCATTACTGACAACAGCAGCTGTGATTCCATAATAGTCAACAAAACATCAGGATCTTTGATTCAGAACAATGTAGAAGTTCTAGAAGCCATCAGCGATTAGCAATAAATGTAAAACTCAGAACCCAATTATCTTTCAGAAATACAAGAACTCCTAACTTTAGTGTAACGTAATCTTTTATTACAGGTGCATTTCTAAAATGAAAGAAAAACATCACGGTATGACTGAACCTGGCATGCACTGGGAACATGACTATCATATTAAGGTTTTATTTTTGAAGTGAAATGATACTTCAAGTCATGTGCTATTACTCCATCATGCTAGAAAATGATCTTTACAGGACAGATTTATCCTCTCATAAGCCAAATTTAATTTAGTGATTAGTTATACTGTGTATACTATGAGGATGTTTTAGAGTTTGTAATAGGAAAAGTCAGGTTAGCATTAGCTGAAATATTTATTCAGTCATATCTCAGATGACAATACATGACCTGAATAGGTTCTGCTTATTTTTCAAAGAAAAAAAGAAAAAGAACGAAGAGAAGGAAAGAGCAAGGAGCAAAAGAATCGCTAGAAAAAAAAAAAAAATCCTTTTTTTTGGAGCCTTGATATATCACCTGACAAGAGAGATGCAATCACAAAGGTGATTCAGCACTGTTCAAGATAGCTTTCCCAGAGCAGCAATGATATCCATTTTCTTCACAAAGAAGAAAGGAATGGATAGAGAAAGGATTGCTTTTTACTTACATGTTTCACTATTGCCAAGACTAGCTCTATGACACAGAATTTGAGGAAAAATTCTTCTACATAACCTCTGCAAGCCTAAAGAATTCTGCACTTTGAGAACCAACGTGACTCTACTACAGAAACATTGGAAACTCTTTAAGAGGTGCAACTCATCGTTTAAATGCAGCAATGCTAACATCAACTACACTATGACGTCGGCATGGATGGTGAAGCCAGACCACAACCTGGCAGATATGATTCCTTCCTCTCCCACAAACAATTCATCTTTGAATTTTCCTCATCAATAAAGCACTGTGTTTTGCAATATCAAAAGGGGGTTATGCATTGCCATGCCTACACACTAAAGGAGATTATAACACACAATTAAAAGTTTTTCTTTATAACTGATAATTTTAAAATGATTTTCTGTTGAGAACTATCTGTATTACTTTTCTTTAAAGATTCTCTGAATATTATTGCACAAAATACCTAAAGATCTAAACTGTGGCATTCACAGTGATTGCCCTATAATGTGATCCAATCACACAGACATGAGGTCTGTACAACAGACTGTTTATTTTTACTTTAGATTTCTTCAACCTTAATTAGTAGAATAATAAAATAATAACCACTGATGAAGGACTGCTGTAGTACTGGAACAAAATCTGAAGGAGAGGGCTTCTTCAAAGCTCATGTGAGTGTTACCATGTAATTTAACCAGTAACTCTTGAGAAATGCCCTTATCAGTGGATCTTCTCTGGATCCTTGCCTCACTAATAAACTGATTCATTAGTCAGTTGAAACTAAAACTTCAAGTGGAATTTTTCAAGTATTACAGGATTTGACCCATTAAAATATGCAAAATTCCAGCATGGCTTTAATATTTATTTAAAAGTAACAACTATATTTAAATGTAAGATATGTAGTAAGATTCTGACCACTTTGTGGAAAATATTTTTAAAAGAGAACACATTTCAAAGCACTCTAGCACAAGATGCCCTGGTGGATCAATACTGCTTTTCTACTGGTTTGTTCATCTCACTGTTAACACAATTTTTTTCTCTCTGCTGTGGTACTGAAAAAGCATTCTAGCACCCTTTTATGAAAAAGCATTACATTTCAGTGCTTGCATTTTTCCAACCAAGTGTGTACTGGATACACATTTCTGCATATGAAGGTGTGCTAAACCAGTGGTCTCCAAAGGGAAACGTATGCATTCCAGTAGGTGTGCAAGTCCTTTTGGATACAGCAAAAAAACATCTTTGTACTGTTAAAAAATCAAATCAAACCAGTGTGAACTTCATCTTTATCCCATCTTTTCTTTTCATTTCTGTTTTTCTGCGTGCTTGATAATGTACACAATGCAGCAGAACACTTGCATGTGCATATAGTTTATAAATAAATATGCTCAGCGCATGCTCAGTGAACAAGAAAGTTTGGAGACCACAGTGCTGAGGCTACCTAAAACTATAGTGAATAAGTTAAAGTGAAAAACAGAATATAAACTAAAAAATATAAAGAATTCTATTGACTTACATCTGTACTTATCTTCCAGGTGTGCTTTACAAAGGGATACAACACCGGTTTTGAAAGATAAAACACGGATCCTTCCTGTTCGACCCCTAGAAGAAAAGAAATATTGGCTGATAATATAATCCATTCATGTAAGAACTTGTTGGCTATTACAAAGTTTAACACAGTACTGCGGTCTTATTAAATAAAGTCACAAAAAGAACCATTTTGCATGGCATACACTGGCCTGCTATCATATATACTGGATACGGAATGTAAAATACACAGGTGCAGATCTATGGGCAAAGCTATACCAAACTATGCACTTTTACCAGTTCAATCTGAAACACTTTCATGCAGAAATAATGACAGACATTGACACAGGCAATGATGTAAAGATGTAAGATGTTCAGTTGGCATACAAAGCTTGCCTAAAAACAAGGAGAATGGAGGCAGGTTGTACACTTGAGTCAGTAAACGTAGTGGTAGTTTCTGAGCTCTTCCTATCACTCAAACCTGAGCAGGCTAGAAGACCTAGTCTCCCTTAGTTCTTACAGAGTCTCTAACTGGCTTTCCCTCACAATCACCTTCACAACAGTTTGTGATGTGCTTGTACTACCGCTTTTGGTTTTTGATGGAAATATGATAAGAAGACCACCCTCTATACTGCAAGCAATACAGTGACAAACCTTCAGCTTTTTTCTCTAAGATCCAATTCAGTTCAACTTACTTCCCATTGCTGGCTTCCCCTAAGACTTATACCTCACACATAACGTTACAAATACACAACACCTATTGCAAAAGAGACATACACAACACAGTAAGTTAACACCTAGACAAGAGTTTTGGAAGCACAGAGCGGTCAACAGTTTTGAAGCACCACCAGTAAGAACACCACCGAAAAAACACTAAGTCATGTACAGGCATGCCACACCCATGCACCAGGCTGTACTATTTAGCCAGGACCTACTAAAGCACTGGGAGAGTCAACAGTGCTCATTTGCCTATGCTTGATCCCTGCAACCACTATACAGTCATAAAAATGGTGAACAAAGCAGAATTCAGAACATGCAGCCTTTTTTAAAGTATCTTGAGCTTTTCACCATAAGTATTTGCTGCTTACCTATGCCTTCTCCACTCTGCTCCTTTTACTCCTCTCCCTCAAACCTTTTCCAAATTAATTATCATCTGTGCCCCGAGAAATTCCCACTGATGAACACCAGGCTCATGCAAATTATATAGGAGAAGAATGCAGAATGATTATTTCCCTGCAAGGCATATTAAATTGGAACCTGCACGAACCGTGAGTTGCTCAGTTCACTCTACTCCCCTCCCAAATCAAACCAGTAATTTAGCATGCTACTGCAAGTAAGCATGAGTGACTGATCAATTAAAACAAATCTGAAACGTGCTGGATTTGCAGAGCTGTGTCCATAATTAGATCAGTCATTGGCAGCGAATTTGATTAGTATCTCTACAAATGACAGTTTGCAATTATAAGAAGAGTAAAAATTTAGTATATCGAATTAAATGTCTCCAGTGCTACTATGCACTTCAGTTGATCTCTTCCTATTAAGTTTACAATGAAAGCTAAACACAAGTAACCCCAAGGTCATCTCTCTACCAGCATAACTCAAACCTGAATTTTGGCAGAACAGCTAGGAGCTTTTCTCACACATAAAACAACTGTGTTTCATCGAGTCCTGCAATATACAATTCCGTAGCTCACCTAGGGAATTGCCTGGAGGCAGCCAATTATAATTTGTAATGCTGTACTTTCAGCAGAGTGCTACATAATGAAAGCTAGACTGGACACAGCAAATCTAAACTGGATGGCCCAGCTTAGGAGCAGTCAGGGAAATGACTTTCACTTCTCTCTCTGCCACCAGTGTGGCTGATCTGGATTAACATCTCTAGTGTGTCTTTTTTGTTTTTCACCAGCTGGATATCTTTATATATATGTAATTTGTATGAGATGATAACTCAAAACAGAACTGGAGTTCAGCAAAACCCAAAGCAGATTAAAGAAATAAAGCTTAGCAGTTAAATGAACATAGTCCCATTCCCTACTACCGGTACACTGCACAAAAATATGCTGTAATCTGCATAATCCACTTCACAGGATTCTGCAGCTGCTGCAGATTATGATATAAGCAGCTGCCTTATCAGGGGTGATTCTGCAGGAAAAGATCGTGCACTTCTTCAGTTCACAGGTGATCACTGAAGCTTCACGGCCGTGAAAAAGGGGGGATGGAAGAATGATGCTACAGAACTTCACTACAGTTCAAAATGGCAATGGAATACAGTAATTGTTTCATGTCCTTCCATTTCTACACATGAATTTTATTCCGCTACAGTAACAAGTATGTCCAGCTGAAGGCAGCTGATAAGAAACTTAAAAAAAAACCAAACACAAATAAAGACTTCCACTGACATCTTGTTTCACTAAATTCACCAAACACAAACAGAATGGCTTGCTCTAAAATCTGCTTACAGGATGTGCACTGGTATTTAGCTGTGCATCCTGAACAATGTCACTAACCCACTGAACAGAACATCTCTGATTTTATTAAGGTAAATTTACTCTGTTGTATTTACACTTAAAGGCAGACTCTTTATGAACATTACATAAAGCATTTCTCAAATCTCCTGACTGCTAAGAGTTGTAAATGCGTAAGATCACAGATGCAGCTCTTCCTTCCAGCTTTGAGCAAGGATTATAGATTGAAAGCTATAGAAAACTGACAGCTATGAATGTTCAGCACCCAGAAGTACAGACACGTGCAAGAGTCTATACGATCACAGAATGTTATTCATATTGTTGCTTTGATAACTCCCTTGAATTTCTTTTATCTAAAGAAATTTAAAAAGCCATGCAAAGCCATGACCAACAGGGGAGATACAGTCCAAGAACTGCTCTCAACACAGCAGTCTGCTCTGTTTTCCAGCTCTTGCTGCTTAGATGAATAAACCCACTACCGCAAGCCTAATCAAGGGCTACATCGATTGAGCTAAATGCAGCCATTAAACCATTATGCTTCCTAAACTTTCACTTCAACTATTATATCCTCAGCTTCAAGCCATTCATATTTTATAATGCGGCAGCCCTTTCCCCTTTCCCCTTGTGGTATTGGGAAAGCTTTTCAGAGCACTGTGTTTACAGCATCCATACATACGTGTCATAGACATTCAGCAGCCAGTTGAGGCACATGTCCACACAGAGAGGAACATTGACCAGATTATTGTGCTCCTGTTCCAGTCGATCATAAATAGTGGTCAAGCAGTTAATGATCTGCAGAATATCCATTGGCTGGTCATTTTGCTTGAGGTTGTGCTGGTCCAAGGCATCGCATGCAGCAGACAGATTCAGGAGATCCACTGTTAAAATAAAAAAAACCCACAAGACTGCAGAGACAGTAGTTGTACTACCAGTATCCAAAAGGTAAATGCAGTTTGCTTGTCTTATTTCTATCAGAGGACATTTTTTCTGTGAAAGTCAGGTGCAAGACTCCTGCAGGTGCACTGTTTATTCAGTTGTGGTCTTAGTGTTTATAAAATAATTTTTTTTAGCTGTAAAGTACCCATTATACTATTAGATTGTATGGAAATACTACATAAACAATTATGTAAAAAAAATTCTGTGTTTCAAGTTTTATGTTCCTACAGATTGGGTACTGTTTGACAACTGTGTTCACTGGATGTGCTCTACACACAGTACTCATTCTCAGCTTTCCTGAGATGCATCACTCACTTCTTACATAAGCCAAGAAATCTTCACTGAACCAAATTCCACCTGGAACATGCAAACAAATCACAACGGAACTGCGGTCAACTTCTCTGCTATTTCTTTTTTGGCAAGATCATGGGGGAAAAAGATTCCAGACCTGCTCCAAAATTTATTAATGGAATTCATAAATCTTTAATTCTGATGAGTGTTTACATATTTAAATATCTTTATGACACAATGGAGTAAGACAAATTTAATACCTATCAGTAAGCGTAAAACAGTCTTCTGCTGCTGACATTTAAAATCTTGATGTCCATTCCAACTTAAGTCAGTTGTATTTTGAAATCTGGATGTCCACAGGAAAACAGAACATCCATGTCTCAGCTCTTAAAAATATTCTTAATTTCTGAATAATAACATCAGCAGCAATTTCATACTTTATAGGACACCTAATCAGAGAGTTATGAGATGCTGAAAACAAAAGAAACCAGAAAAATGAGACTATCCAAGGCAGTAGATCTTCCTGCTGCAACATGAAAACCCTCTGTAAATTCCTGCATAGAACATAGAGGTTGAACAAAGGGGAGATTAAAGTCCACATGCTGCTATCCCTACCCATGCCATGAGCAGTCACAAAATACAGCAACATCCAGCATAAATAAAAACACATTTTACTGAGTCCTAGTAGGGTAAAGGTGGAACCTCATACAGGAATTATTTTTCATAACTTCATCCAGCTTAAGGGCACATGAGCCAAATTCACACTTGAGAATACTAGAACACTACCAAAGATTAAACTGGACCCTTGAAAAATACCTCAGTTGCATGCAGGGCTGCTTGATAATGGGCACTGATAGTATGCTGTGATTTTGGAACTGACTGAATTGAATTTTGGGAGTAGAAATCTCACTGAAAATCAACAGCAACTTCTGCTGCTAAATCCTTCTGCTGAAAATCTCATCCTGGTGCCTGAGATACTCAGGGCTAGAGTGAATACAGGAAGCCCACAAAGCTAAACCTAGTACTATACAAAGAGATTTAACTTAGAATATGTTGTTTCATGCAGGGCTTTTTTCCACATTAGTGTATGGATAGCTACTACAAAAAAAAAATTGGAAAATTATATTTAACATAATTGCATATAAAATATAACTATTCTAAGGTCAGTGTTATACCCTCCAAAAGCATATTTATCAGATCCATTCCAAAGAATCAAGACACTTTTCTTCTAGCAATTTATTAGCTAAACTGAAAATATAGCAGTGTTTTCACAATACGTTTAATGCAGAGCTTTAGGCTGAACTCTCAGTTCCTTTGAGACTGTGAATCAATGGTAATTAAATGAACCCCTCAGGCACCGAGGTGGCAGCTTAATTATACATCAGCTACTGCTAAACATGGGTCATTCCATTTTGTGAAAGCTTTCCCCACTAATAAGTAGTAAATTCTGAAAAGCCCTTCACACCCTTCCTCTTCCTCAGCTGCCTATCCTCTCTTGAATTTAATGATGCATGTCCATCTTAACACGAGCAAGAAGTGTCTGCTACAAAGCTCCGCTTTAGGGGACTTATTTTTTTTTATGTGAAGAGTAGCTCTGGCCTTCACCTAGATAAACTCCTCCTGTCTCTTCCTCACCACGTTTAAAGGAATGTGCTGGGGGCCTCTCCAGAATCAGTAATTGTGTATTAATTCCCTGGGAGGAAGCACCGAGCAAACACCACGAATGGGGGCCAGCCCAAACACATACTGAGGAGTTGCATATTCATGGACATCCAGTGATTTAAAATCTTTAATTATGATAAACCACATCACTTCATGTTTTGTAAATGTAATGGGTTGTCACTCTTCTGTTCCTTTCTATTTAAAATTCTGAAACTGACTCCAAAATTTGAATGAACTGTACCTTCTAGCCTATTTTGAAATCCAAATAACATGCATAAATATTTCTTCAGCCTTAAAGGCAAGAGTAAGAATATTCTGTCTACAGCTAGGCCAGCTTGTGGCTAGAATACAGTAAAAGTATAGAATATGACCTCGAATGACTAACCAGCTGAAGGTCAGAAGAAACAACTTAACAGGCAGGACAAGGTGTGCTACAGAGGTCGCATTCTGAACTTTGGCAAAACTCAACATATGGCTGGTGATAAAAAAGAGCTAATGATGTTCTCAGAATTCAAGATCATCTCTTCTGTAACCTGATGCTGCTGGCTGACACATTAAAAATACATATTTAATGTAGTGTGTATAGCATTAAAAACCCCAAACCTAACAGAAGATCTTGAATATTTTGCAACATTGCATCTCTAAGAAATGTTTGCGGACATATCACATCATATCAACTTTGCCATGTTCAGATGTGGTTTGCACTTAAAGATCAGATCTTGAAAAGCAGCAAAGCAAGAAAGTCAATGTGCTTTGATGTGATTATCAAAGGAAACCATACATTAAAAAGAAAAACAACCCAAGATACGGTGCCATAGTTAACCTGGCATGCCCACAATGACTTTGAAGGCTGGAATGATAGAATCTCACACTCTCCTCATGTTACATTCTCCTAAAGTAACACAGCATTTATTTGTTAAGGATTACCATTTCCTATTATTATCCTTAACATCTCAGTGTCTTGAAGTTCATAAGGCCGATTTACAAACTGAAGTTGTTTTAGAACACAAATCTAAATACAGCTCACGTTTAGAAATGTTGGTACTCTTGTTACTCAGAAATATAGGTTGCATTTTCACTTCCAGGGATTTTTACTGCACTCACACCTTCGGAGTTTGAAAACACTCCTCAGAAGGAATGTTGTTCTGCTTTTTATGCAGTCTGCAGAAAAGAATACATGAACATAAATAGTTTTCCAACTATTGCAGTTTTAAAGCTGAAATAAAAAGCGAGAGTTGAGAGCTGCACCTACTGCAGGTGGAATTCAAGGATTTGGTGCTAGGTGTAGGAGTCCTGAAACCCAACACCATGCTCTTTTTCTTCTGGTGCCAAATTGCAGAGAAAGAATTTTGTAATCAGTTTTTTGTTTTTTTTAAATCTAATTAAAAGGAGTTCACAAGTGACATTGCAAACACAGAATACACAAACGCAAGAATACTGTCTCCAAGCAAAAATATTTGCAAGAACAAAGGCTGTTAAACAAATTCCTTAAATACTTCTCCTTAGTTACAAGAGTGAAGAATGTGCTGAAGTATTCAGCGTGAGCACCACTGCATGTTTCCATGAACTCAGAAAACCTACCAAAGTATAACCTGGAAACACAAACTGATTTCAGTGCTGTAATGACTACAGCTCCCTACTGTAAAGCCCAAGATGAGTGGAGAATTATTCAATGGCAGAATAAAGCTAATTGCAGCTAAAACAGGATGCAAAGTTTTAATTCTGATAGCTAGCTATCAAAATTCAATCTTTGTCACAGTATCCGTGCTGAAATCTTTAATTATCATACAAGAATTTTCACCGTTTAATTTCATGGAAATTTTCTCATTTTTCTCTAAAACAAACCAACAAAAACAAAACAAAACAAAACAAAAAAAAAAACAACAAAAACCACCAGAGATTGTTCATTAGTGGAATTCTCCCATCCTTATAAGCCTAAAAGTAAACGTGCTCAAAAACCTCGAGGTTTGACTCAGTTCCAGAAAGCATGTGAGCACAAATCCAAACCTGAGATAAATCAGAAGTTGAGACATTTGCAACTGTGTCAGAAATTTAACCCTGTAATTAAATGCCAAATGTAGTCAATGTTAAAATATTTAATAACCCTCTAAATTGTACTCCCTAGCAAACTCTTTGCTTCTTTAACCGACTGATCTATCAAGAAAACTATGAGCAAATTATTTAGCCATTGGATTTCAAGAAGCTGAAGTAGAAATGTAACTGAAGTGACAGGCAGTAAATGATACACCAGTTGTAAGAACTACAATGTCAGATCATGCACGCACGTCATTACGGCAGGGCTGACTAGAGACTTTTGAACACAGCCAAAAGCTGGGTCGCAGTGAAGCTAAATGCTTATTGTGATGATCTCACTGAAAGGCAGCAACCACCCCCCCCCCCAGCTTCACAATTCAACCTAACAAACTATTAACAATTTCAACTCTGGCACAGTTTTTCCTCTGCTTGCATGTTGAGCTGCAAAGTTGTGGCTCAAACGGGACGTGCCTCTAGTAATGAGCACAGAGAAAATATCAGGCTTAAGAGTGAAAAGATGAGGAATACATAGGGAATGTTCATTCTGTTCCTGATCCACTGTTTTGTCTCATAAGTGCACTGCACTTTTGGCTTGCTAGGAAGGTACAAAGTGATGGCAGCAGGAGATGCCTCAGGTGAGAGGTTTCCATACACTGGGGAGAGGCTGGGGGAAGTAGAGGGAGTGCTTTTTTACTTCTGGAAGCTGTGAATAAACTCATGACTTGGTACAGAAGTCTTCCTGGCAGCCAGTGCCACACAGGCAGGTACTTACAGCAGAGGGCTTTCTGCAGCCTGCGGAGCTTCATGGCAGTTCTGTATGCTGAGAACCTGACATTGTTCAGGTCCGCTGTTAGGGAAAAACATCAGAAAAAGAGATTAGCTTTGCATCTCAGAAATTACCAGACTCATGACGACGCTGTTCACCTGAACTCAAACATTACAATCAGCAGTTCAAAGAACACAGCAAAAAAATGGTACGTTAGAAAACACACTTCACTGAGCAAACGCACTCAAACCTTGGCAATCAATCATTCAGAACAAAAATCAGCAAGTCCTAGAGGCTTTCTTCTGTTCTTTCAGAGGTGCTGAACTTAAGAGTACTTGAAAAGACACCACTACTAACTGCAGTAGGGCTGTCTGAAAACTCTGCAGCCTTTCCAGGGTAGTTACTTTAAGAGATAAGGCTCCAGATCTCCTGCCTCCTTTCTTGTCTGAGGCACACAGCCAGTTTGTGTTTGCAGGCAGCCAGAAGCGAAGAGCCCTGCACGGGAAAACGCAGGCAACTCTCAGCTATTGCTGAAACTCTAAAAAACAATGCAAAGTTTGTGCTTCCCAACCTAAAAAGACACCAGTTTGCCCTGAGAGGAACACTGCTCCCAGCAGTGAGCCCACAAGGTGAACTTCCATGACCCCTTTGGAAACTGCATAGGGCAGGTCGAATGAAGAACACGAGCGACCTAGGTCCAGTTTCACTGCAATCTCCTCACGTGGCACACAAAACTGTATCATCAGCAAGAGCCCTTGTTACAGAATGGTTTGCCCACAGGTTCTCAGGACACTGTAGAGAGAAGATGGCCATGTATCCAATCAGTGTAACCCTGAGCAGATACATCTCCTGGCACAGGAGAGGCTTGGTCAAGGCTATGTGAACATTGTTCAATACATGCCCCCAGCAAGATACAGCAACTGTTCGACAGCCTATGAAGTAAATGGCAGACAAGACTGAAAAGAAAGGAGGAATTTCAAACTAAATGTGTCTTGGACCTAATCCGACCAGGAAACTAGATTTGCATCTTTCTCTTCCATCTGCCTCTGAAACAAGATGAAGAAAATGTGCACGCTCTGATCTAGTCCCTGGCTTCTGCTGAAAGCAGCTTTGGGTAAACCCATTTACAATAAGAACGAAGATAAATTTACTGAGAGTGAGGACAGAGCTAGCACGGCCATATTCCCGCCCATGCCTCAGACGGCTCAATTAAAAGTAGGCCTGGCACACCAGCACCACACTGCAGGTACGCCACCGCCTGTACTATTCAGGAGCAAACCCAAGGGGTGGAAGCAAGTGCCCCACTCCAGCAAAGGGCTTTGGTTCAGGTGAGTAGATCAACAGATACATAAACCAAATACAGCTGCAAGCTGGTAACCTCAAAGGCAGCCAGCAGTCCCTCCCGCTTTAGCTGCCCCCCGGGCACAGCCACCCAATCCATCAGCACTCCAAGCTGCTCCCAGTGCACCACTGTGACACTTAATGGCCTACACACACTGACATGGGCCCTGTGTGCTGATGAGTTTCAGCACGCTGCAATGCTGCTGAGTGTGTTTACAACTGATGATGAAACCCGTGGGCCTACGGAGTTAATGATGAGGCAGCATTCTGAAACTGTAGACTCCTCTATTAATAGAAAAAGAACACAAAAGCAGCAATATTGGCTCACATTTGGCCCAATGAGTATGAACCTTCCAAGCCTTGCAAACTCTCTGAGAGTTACAAAAAGCAGGACAAACACAGGAACAGCACTGAGGTGCCATAAAGGTGTTTGCAATTGGGTAGTTTGGGTATAACTATCCCAGCATTGTTTACAATGCTGTGCAGGTACAGACAGCGGAGGGAATACTGTCTCAATTACACAGATTTTAATTAAGCTATTCTGAACGAGTAATTCGAGGTTTGATAATTCAGTAATTCTTAATACCTTAATAAAGGCTGGGAAGTGTTTCTAAAACACGTCTTGCAGCAGAAGGGGAACTTCCAGCTTTGTGCATTGCTTCTTTGCTCAGTTCCACACACCTTTCTAATGGGCAGTTCTCCTGGGCACCGTTCCTGCCAGCTCGCTCTCTCACAATTACCCTGACAGGTTCCAGAAGCCTTAATTCATGGAATAAAGTGTGCAATTTAAATAAAGCAACTTGATTTGTCTTTCAGGGAAAATTAATAAAGCAGTCCCTTGCAAACACACTGTGCCTTCAGTTACATTTTGTACTCTTGTCGTAAAGCTACACTTGCATTCTGGAAAAGAAATAGAAGATCCCAAGTTTTAGCAATTTTAATTGTTAGAAGTAAGGCTGATCAAAATTAATTCGATTGGAAGCTTGTGTATAGATTATGACTAAATGAACAAGTCTTCCCTAAATTTTAACTGTGTATTCTGAAAAATCTTCTGTGCTTATTATCTACATTTTTAAAAGTATTAGCAAATATATACACATACTGCAGACCTTAATCAGGGCAGAAGGTACTATCCGTGAGGACATATAATCTTCAAAATGCCATCGTTTACATCTGTTTCTGTGTATATTTTACACACCCTAAATTTCTTATCAACCATACTAACACTTCTGCCAGGAAGTGTCTGCTGTAAATGACCAAGAAGCAATGTCTAGTGCTACTTTCACAGGCCTTGGGGGAGCATCCAGGAAAGAAGTAGCAATGTTATCTCTTAGCTTTAAATGCTGAGGCCATGTAGCTGCAGGGTGCTTCTGCTCACACCTTCTTTTACCAGCATTAGCCCACACCTAGTTTTTGTTCTGATGTCAACTGCCCACCTTGTGTCCTTGTTACCCACCACCACCTGGACCTCTGATCACACGTGGACAGTCATTTGCTATATCTGCCACACCATATCACATCTTTGCCTTTGATTTTAGCACTTTCATTTAAAACTCAGGACCCCCTTAAGACACCTTACTTGACTTCACTCTCAACCCAGTTGTGTTTGCACCTTTCAACTGCCCCTTATTCCATTTCAGAAAAAAAAAAAAGCTCCTGAAAACCAAGTGTAACAGTGTTTTATAACTGTAAGACAGGAATCTGAATTTTGACTGACCGCAAATGAAGGAAGGTTGTTCCTTAGAGAGGGCAATTCAGGGAGTGGTCAGAGAATCAAAGTATGGCTGGGGTTAGAAGGGACCTCAGGAGATGACCTGGTCCAATCCTTGCTTCACTATGAACATCCAGTGCAGGCTGCCTGGCAACACATTCAGGTGGCTTCTACAAATCTGCAGATCTCTGGGCAACCTGTGCCAGTGCTCCATCACCTGCACAGCACAGAAGTGCTTCCTGATGTTCAGATGGAGCCTCTTGTCCTGGCACTGGATACCACCAAAGAGAGCTCTGTTTTGACTTCATTGCACTCTCCCTTCAGGTATTTACTCACACCCTTAGTATTTGTTCAGCCTCTTGCAGGCTGAACAGACCCAGCTCATAAAGCCTCTGTTCACAGGAGAGGTGCTCCAGTCTCTTATCATCTCAGTGATTAATCAAGGCAGAAGTGGCTAGCCCTGATAGTGAGAAGGGGCCAGTACTTAACAGTGAACCCCAAGAAGTCTACTAAGTCCAGTGTCCTGCTCCTCAGGGCAATCCCAAGCACAAACAGATTGGGTGGAAAACTGATTGAGTTGCCCTGAGAAGGTCTTGGGAGTACTGGTTGATAAGAAGCACAGCATGATCAGCACTGCTGCCCAGAAAGCCAAACATATCCTGGGCAGCATCAAAAAACAAAACAAAACAAAAAACAAAAAACAACAACAAAAAAAACAGCCAGTTGAAGGTGTTTCTCCCCCACTACTCTGCTCTTGTGAGACCCCAACTGGAGTATTGTGAACAGCTCCAGGGCCCCAGCATATAGATTTAGATCTGCTGTAGCAAATCAGGAGGGCCATGAGGGTAATCTGATTGCTGGTGCACCACTCCCACAAAGACAGATTGAGCAAGTTTGGGTTGTTCAGTCTGGGCAGGAAAAGACTCCACAGAAGGCTTATAGCAGCCTTCCAGTACCTAATCAATGCCTCCAGGAAAGCTGTGGAAGGTGTGCTGTGATAAGGCTTTAAGCAAAAAAAAAAAAAAAAAAGGTAGATTTAGATTAGATATTGGGAAGAAATCCTACATGATGAGGGTTGTGGAGCACTGGAACAGGCTGCAGAGAAGAAGCTCTGGATGTCCATCTCTGAAGTGCTCAAGGCCAGGCTGGATGAGGATATGGGCAGGCTGATTTATTGGAAGGTGTACCTGCGCAGAGCAGGGGACTGGAATTAGATTTTTTTTTCCCAACTCAAGCTAATATGTGATTCTATGATTTTGTGCTTAAGAAACTCCATATGCACCTTGCTCTGAACTCCCTCATTTGGATTCCCTTCTCTTCATCCTCTGGAATTTAATATTAGCTTTTTTTTTTTTTTTTAACTGTATTCCTATAAAACTGGTGGTGGTGCTTTTCCTCCACCCAAGCTACTGCTGGGAAGAATGCACTCCTCTACAGAACAGAGAGGGGAAACCCAGCTCTCCTCTAATTAGGATCAAAATGCTTTCCTTGCTGGTGTATGACTCCAATTAAATGAAATATACAATGTAAGACTGTCAGGCTTTGAGGCTTGGTAGCTCTGTGCTACCATTGGTGGCAATGTCACCATTAACAGCAATGAAGGAAACCTAGAGTAAGGCAGCATAAGGCACTGCTTGGCTGCCAGCCAGACATTACTGCTGGGAATATGTGGAGGAGTCAGGAATGAGGCACAAGCAACAGCAATCTACCAAGGTTTTATAAAAACATTAGCAGCTCATCCTCTCCTGTGTTTTTTTCCTTCCTAGGTCCCAAGGGGGAAAAAAAAAAAAGATGCTTTACACTCCCAAACAGACTAGTAAAAAGTTAGGAGCCACTTTGTGTTGTCCAAAAATCCACCAAATTTTTGCCACCTCTGGGCAGGCAGAAAAGCAAAATACAACAAGCATACTTTTGTCCAGCCTTTCCTTCAACACCTAGGAAGACTGCACAGTCTCATATTCCAAATGAGGTAATCAGAGGTCTGGAAAGCCTTTGAAGTACATGAGACTTTTGCAGTTTGTTTTTCAATACTGCAACTCCATTCCTAGTCCTCACTGCTTGAAAGGTAACTTTCACACATTAAAAAAAATGTATATGTTCAAGAGCATAATCTGTTCTTGAGTTCTGAAATAATCATGTACTGGAAAAGGTCACGTGCGCCCTGGAAACAAACAGACCAAGAAAAGGTCGCACTGCAGTATTTGGTGACACTAATATTTATGCCCAAGAGGGATGAGCAGAAGTTGTTCTCAACCACTCAGTCATGAACAAACTCTCTGTTCAAGGGACTATAAATGCTTATGGGGGAGAAGATTGAAGATTATGCTACAAAAGATCTACAGGACAGATGCTGAGGCCTTAGCAGCAATGACCAACTGTCTCCTGCACAGCACTAAGTTCTCTCCAAGATCTTTCTCAGCTGCTAACACAGCCCTCTCACTGCCGTGAAAGGGTTCAAAGTGTTAAGGTATAAATGACCCTTGAAATTAGGAAATCTCCTTTTGTTGCTTTCCTCTTCTCATTACAGACACGACAAGCTCCTGCACTTGTTTCGCAGCATCTAACGTGGTAGGGAGAAAGTTATCTTGAAAACTGATTTCCTTCATCAGGCACCACAAAGTGCCTCCAAATTATTCTACAACAACTAATGCTTCTTACATGAGCAACTTTAAGGAAAAAGACTTCAAATTATTGATAGGAAGAACTAAAATCAGAACTACTGTTGAAAAACAATCAGGTAATTAAATCCAATTAATCTTATCCAATTAACCTCCTCTGCATAATTCTGCAAGTTGAGAGAAATCTCAAAATGTAAAGGCTACGCTTTTCCTCAAAAGAGCTAAAACAGCATCATCAACACATTTTTCATGGCTGTATTTCTACAGAATTCAGAAACAGCAGTAATTACATACACCACATCCTTTTGACAGTGGCTAATCAGGTAAAAAATCACTCAGTTGAGAAGTGGCCCATGATTTGCATCATAAATTTGAACCACCTGCTGGATTGTCTCACTTGCTACTGACAGAGTATTAACAAATAAGATGTTGCAGAATCTTGTTTTTAATTCATCCGTGCTACATTCCAGATTATAGACTGGGATTTGAAAAAAGTTTTAATAGTAAAAAAAAATTCCTCATATTCTTGATCCTTTTATCACATGAAATAAGGCGGCAAGCATTTAAAAGTAATAAAAAATTGGAGAACAATGAGTTTTTTAAAAGGACATATTTAACAAGGGGTGCACTGCCCAGTTGGGAAGAACGTCTGCTTTGATTACTGCACATTTTCAGTAATGTGTTTTATCTGAATTGCTTTCCATGGATATTCTTAAAAAGACTGATCATGCTACAGGAGCTCCAGCTGCTGTTAGAGCTGAATGACTGGGATGTTCCATTTGACCACGTACTGCTTTCTAACACAGCTATTTTGACTGACTATTTAAAAGCCCTGGGACAGGCCAGACTATCTCCTTCCAGAGGCAGCTGATAATCTGTCTTACACACACAAGGCATCTCTGAAGTCCTTTCTACCTGGACACCACCTTCTTTTTTATTTTAGGGGGGAAAACTGTCCTACATTATTGCAAATATTATCACAATCACTTTTTATTGATTTTTAACTGAAAAGCACAAGCACAGTCATTTCTCTTGGTTTTATGGACTGAGTTTTTCACTACCTGGACAAACTGAAGAGTAGTTACATACTAAAGGTGGTAACTGCCATCTCAAGAGTTAAATTTGTCAAGTTATCAACAAACTTCACTGAAATAAATTAGACCTCATCAAGTCATATCCACGTTTGCCCATGCTCATCAATTCCTAGTCTCAGTTTGGCAAGATCTGCAGTGTTTTTGTTTTGATCTCACTTGTTTGCAAGGAAAGCAATGTGGACCTCCACTGATAACACTTCAAAATCTGAAAAGACTATTTCACCATAGCTTGTGACATACTCAAATAGCTGTTGATAAGAGAAGTGCTAGAAGTGGTTAAACTCTTTTCAGAATTAATTACACATCACTGTTGTCTCTGATAACGCGTACCTAACAAAAACAGTTTAAAGGGCAATCCCGAATGGATTATAATTCTGCTACCAGCCACTAAGCCTTCAAGTGTTTCATCAGACTGTATGTGATAGCATCCTGACTTTCCATGAAGTTTCATCTCATATCAATTCAATATGGCTGTGATTCTCTGACCAGTTGATTAGAGTGGTGATTATCTTTCTGCTGCCCAAAACCCCTATATAAATCTTATAACGATTCTTACAGTGACATACATCTCTGTAGGAATTGTGAATTAAAAATGTAAGCAAGACAAATGCATAAAGGAAAGATATTGATCAAAGAAACACTGCTTAACATCATCTAAGTCCAGCCATTGACTCATGATAACAATAATTAATGCGATCACTTACTTTGCTTTGAGGATAAATAATGGTAAGCAGTGCTGTTATATATACAGACATACAGCTTAACCACTGCCCATGAAGTCACAGGGCAGGGTGTGTTATAAACACTCCACCAAGTAGAACATTAACAGTGTGTCTGCAAATATTAATTAATAAGTGGAAGGCACTCAGGGGACTGAAGTGCTACTGACTGCATCTACGCCAAGAAGTAGATGAACATCACAGCATGTGTCAGCCTTCCAATTACCTGATCAGTTGACATGGCCTTTGGAAATGTATTTTGTCATTGTTTTTTTCCCAACAAAACTGAAAGGATACAATGTTCACCCGAGTTATACTCCATTATGGAGTCGGGATGTAGGCAGTGTGCAGCCAGCTCAGCAATTCTTCCTGTATGCTAGCTGAGATGCAGCCTTAATGAAATAAATAAACAGCAAACAAGCAACTTCAAAATTATTAAGGAATGGTATTCATTTGCAAGCCAAGAAGGTAATACTTTCAAGCAAAACATTCCCATATGGCTAACTGTTCCACAGCAGAACATTACTTTGCTCGCTCTCTTTCATTTCCTCCTTCACTGCTAACATACCTATGGCTTAATTGTCAAGAGACACAAGGTCCTTGAAACACAATGATCCCTACCACTGGTAGCTCATCAGCAAATTATGGCTCCTCTGCTATAGCTACGTGTACTGACTACCTGTCTGCACAGAATGCAGTCACACACTTTACAGAGATGACATACTCTAGGTCTGACAACTACCCAAGGGTGTCAGAGCCCAAGTAATCCTATTCTCTCAAGTGAAAAATATTTATTACGCAGATTATAATTATTAGCGGTATCAGTGGATAAGCAATATTTTAAACAAGACTGTATGTACAATCTTTGAATTTCAATAAAACCAGGCAATTGATTTGTGATGTGCACATCTTCATACAAACGTGAAAATCAATTAGTTGAATATGAATAAAGACTCAGAGAAAGGCAACAGCATAATAGCTCTGTGATAAATAAGTAGATGTTTTTATTTTTAAATGGCAAAGAAAGGCTGTTTAACCTCTTCAGGCAGCTTTTCAAAAGGACAAATCAAAATGCACAAACTGAAAAGGGCAGTAATGTTTATCTCCCTTGGTCACTCACTGTTAGTAGCTCACTCTGCTTTATGGAGCTGCCAATCACAAGATTAACACAATGGATGCTGCCGAAATTTGGCTGGAGGTTCAGAAGTCCCTCCCAGCATTCTCTTACCTCGTGTTAAGCAAATGAGACATTTCTTCCAAATACATCATGGAGAACCGCCTCCCTCACACTCCAAATTAAATGGAAAGCTGTCACTAGCTGCAGCACACTGGTGTCTGCAAGGGTAGGGGTGGGTTTCTTTCCACCTTCTTGTCTTACCTTGGGGAATTAGAAGACAGAAAAAGATGCATTCTGACTGCATCCTGCTATCACAATTACTGTTTGCAGAGACATTGAGGAAACTCATCCTGTCACCCCATAGGAAGGCTGAAGGAAGGGAACACTAACAGTATGGTGTAACATTCCAAGCTCTCCTAGGTCACTGCTAGAAAGGTTAGAGTCATTTTCAGCTTACAGGCAAAATGCTATAATTCAGAGCTAAGCTGTCACCAATTAAATCTTCACTCTCAGAAGATAACTCAAAAAGGAAAAAAAAGCAATCACAGTCTTCTTTGATTTCTGTTCTTCTCGTCTCAAA